>NC_057788.1:3808949-4463881 GCF_014905175.1 Aphidius gifuensis | reverse complement strand
ATCATTTGACTTAATTCTCCAACAAATTTATGTTTTTTTTATCAAATTGTCATTATTATTTCTAAAATAAATCAACTACTCTCTTTTTCTCTGAATAATATCAATCAATTACCATTACAAACTAATATTTATTATTATTAATTCATTATTATAATTAATAATATTATTATTATGTTGTTTGTGTAATTGAGTATGGGTTTTTTAAATTATTTCATTCTTTATAAACTTTCATGTCAGTATTTATACTCAAAAAAAATATAAACATAATGAAAACAAAAAAAAAAGTTTACTCATTCATTACTTAAAAAATATACTGACATAATTAATTAATTTTAATTTTAAATTATAATATAATTACATTTAATAATTATTTAGGATTATTTTATGATCAAGTCTTTTTTAGAGCCTGAGTAAAAGGAGCAAATTCGAAAGTGGAAATAATTTATATTTATTTTTTTGGATACAGTATCTAGTTTCAACTGATTTTCATTAATTTACCCTGTCCAATATACAGCTTTGTATTAGTGACTTTTATTTTAAATTAAAAATAAAAACAAAAAAAAATAATAACAACATGTTAATAATAATAATAATTAAATTTTATCACTCAACAATTGCATGAAATAATTATTAAACAATTTGATATTGATAATATCATTGAATGATTGCCATTTTTATAGTATTTTTTATATTCATTTTAATAATTGAAAAATAATTTTCAATTAATTTATTAGTCATTATAGTATTAACCGGTAATTGTAATTATTTTTAACTTTTATTTTTCTTCACTGTTTCATATGAAATATTTTTTTTTACATACAACATGCTCATCAATCATCATGACATCATTTATTATTATGATAATTCTTATGTGTTATGTATATACATAACAAATTTAATTATATAATAATAATAATTACTTAATTTATTATAATATATATACTATTACAAAAGCTTGATTATTATTTGGATCGGACTGTAGTAATAATAATTATTATTATTCATTGCTATGTATAAAACAATAGCTCAACACGTTTTACAAATTATTTATTTTTTTTTCTTCTTCTTTGTTTTTATTATTATTATTATTTCTATTAATCGTATATCTATAATTATTTTATCAACTGACTCTTTTTTTATTTTTATTTTTTAATCCTTTTTGTTTTTATTAATTTAAATTTTTTTTCATTTGCTAATACTTTATTAACTCATAATAAATACAATGATTTCATCTCAAATCGTTTTTTCTTTTTTTTCATTATTATCATCATTATTATTGTTTTTAGGTTTATTAATTATTATATTTTTTATTATTATTACTATTAATGATTCAAGGGTTGTAATTTACACGTGAGGCTTGACTTTTAGCGAAAAAAAAAAACAAAATAAAAATATAAAAAAATAAACCAGAAAATATATGAAAATGTTAAGCATTTATTATCAATGCAATTGCCATTATTATTATCTGTACAAATTTATTATTTATTTATTTATTTATAACGCAAAACTACATCGGAGTTTTTTGTATTATTTAGAATTAATTATTACTATTAAATGAAAAACAAAAAAATATTGCCTTACCACCGACTTTATGGCCTGGTATTTTATTAATTATTTATTAAAAATTTTGTCTTTTTTTTTCTTTTTTTTTTACCGTTGCTTTTATGTATCAACTTTATATTATTTTTTCATGACGATCTGTTATAATGATTACGTCTTTATTTTATTATTATTATATGATTATTATTATTATTAATATTAGAATTATTGAAGAAGAAGAAGAAGCATTTAATAAAGGGTACAATTAAAAGCAGTGCAACTTTTTATATTTCGGCAGTCGGGATCTATGAATTTCTTTAAATAATTAATTTAGAAATTAAATGTGATTGTCCAAATAATACAGCTGCTTTTTTTTGTTGTTTTTCTTTTTTTTTTTTTTTTTTTCTCAATACATGATTCATAATTCTTTAATAATACAGAAAAAGAAAAAAAAAAAATTAAGATTTAAAGTATGTAGTTAGACATTTATTTATTTCTTTTCCTTTTTTTTTTTTTTTTTTTTGGCTTTTAGTGTATGTGATTTTAGTGTATTTTTAAATTAATTATAACATTTCTACCGCGATCCAGCAACTGTTTCAACAGATGATTGGGTAGATGCAACTGGATTATGACTTGTTTCATATTCCATAACTTCTTGATAAATAAGTTCTTTCCATTGATCTACAGTGTGTTCTCGTTCATCTACACTGTGATCATATGGTCCTGGTGCAGGCTATTTAATGTATTAAATTAATTAAGGAGAAAATATAAATAAATTAGTAATAATTTAAAAAAACACAACAATGTATTTATGTTGATAAAAAATAAAATACTTACAGCATTTACTTCACCCTCATCATACCAGACATTTATGTAATTGTGCAGTAAAGCATCATCGACCGAAATACGTCGTTCTGGATCAATGACTAGCATACGTGACAACAAATCTCTCGCTTGACTCGCTAAAATTATAATCAATAATTAAAAATAAATAAATAAATAATTCAATAAATAATATTTTACCTTTTAATCTATTGTGCTCTGAAGAATCTGTTGGAAATAATATATCAGGAAATAGTTTTTCAAATGGATAACCTGGATAACGAGGTCTATTCTCAACATAATTTCTAACTGTTGGTTGCAATCGTTGCATAAATTCTTGTGCTGGTGTTCCCAATTGTTCTATAATTGATAAAATAATCAAATAAATAAATGAATAATAATAATAAATAAACAAAATGACTTACCAATAATTTTATTCCATTGATCAATGTGATCAGTACCAGGAAATAATACTCCACCTCGTATCATTTCACCCATAATACAACCAACTGACCATATATCAACATTTTCTTTGTATCCCATACCAAGAATAACTTCTGGTGCTCTATAATAACGTGTTACAACATATGGTGTCATCATAAATGTTGTACCAGCAGTTCTTGCCAATCCAAAATCAAGTATTTTAAGTGTACAATCTGACTTGACAACAATGTTACTTGGTTTTAAATCCTTTTAAATAAATAAATTATTAATAAAATTATTTATTTTTTATAAAATTAATTTGAATAAGCATGATAAAGACTTACTCGATGAATAATACCAGCAGAATGAAGATGTTTTATACCACAAAGCATTTGATATAATAAATATGACATTCTTTCATGATCAAGATCCATTTGAATGACTTGACATAGATTAGCATCCATCAATTCCATAACCAAATAAACATCTTGAAATTCATGTAATGTACGTTGTGGTGTAAATGCATTTAATAAACCAATTATCTAAAATATTAAATCAATATTAATTTAGACATTTGTTGTCATTTAATTTAATTTAATTAAACTTACATTTTTATGATTAACAAGTTTCATTAATTTAAATTCTCTGTATGCTCTTTTAGCATGTGTTACATTTTGAAATGGTCTTGATAATTTTTTAATAGCAACATTTTGTGCTGTTATTGTGTCATATGCAGCACATACAATTCCCTGTGCACCAGATCCAATTGGTTTTAAATTTTGATATCTTTTTAATATTGTAAATCTAGTGTCCCCGACCTCAACCGTGTAAAACATGGCGGACAGTCGGGTTGTCATATCAGGACCAAGATAAGGCATACGCCTAAGTGATTGTTTATCTTGTGCCCTTATTTTAACTGGCACTTGATTATCTACCTGTGACTCCAGTCTATAATTTACAAACAAATTTCTTTTTAATATTTTTATTTAATTATATAAAAATTAATAATAATAACCTTTTGCTTGATAATTTATTTTACTTTATCAGCTGTTAAACAACAAAAATCTTGTTGTCCTTCACCTCTACCAATGAGACTGCTTGTTTTTTTCTCTTCAAGATGATGTATTATATAAATTTGTCTATAAATTTTCAATTAAAATTATTATAACAATTAAATTAAAACATTATACAATTTTTATATTTACCATAAATAAAAATAGGCAGGCATTATTGATGGTGTTTTGTGATTTTAGACTTGTCGATAACTTGAAGATGAAAATAAAGGAAAGACGTCACTTAAATTCTGTAAATAGATAATAAAAATATATTAATAGTAAAAAACGATATTATTCAATTATAAATTTATATGCTAAAAATAATAATGACAGGTTCCAAGTGAGGAAATCAAGTTATACTGATGGACAAGATGATGTAGCTCATATTCAATTTAATCATTAAATAACCTGTTCTTAATTAAATTGCGGTTGGCTAAATAGGCATTTAAATTCAATCAAATTTACTGTACATTAAATATTATTTAGATGATATTATTGTTATTATCATATGTATTACAACATTAACAAGTTGTTGATTTATAAATGCTACTCAAGCACAGAGCAATTGATGATAATTTATGGAAATTATACAGCAAAAACAACAACAACAACAACAACGACAATTTAGTTAATATATTTGGCATGCGTTCAAGGTACTATTGTTACCCAAGAGAGTATCACATTGTTAACAATAAACCATGATTGTTTATTTATTTATTTATTTTTGTCATCACCTAGCATTGCTTGTATTACAAAATTAAAATTATTGAGCTTTATTTCTATCATTCTAATTGTTTTTACATAATAGATTTTTTTTCTTTTTTTCAATGATCACCATGCTCAGTAGTCAGTACGTGGTAGTGATGAAAATAATTTATTTATTTTTTACATAACAAGTTGTATAAATTATGTTGGGTCACACTCACTTGATGATACATTAACTTATATTCAAGTCTCATCACGCACTGACCAATGTCAAATGTCTTAAATGATAAAATTTAAAAAAAAACAAAACAAAGGCTAAATTCCCCCAACTAAAATTACAATATGATGTTGATGGGGAATGAAATTATCATATGGGTATATATAAGACGATGTTAATAGACAAAAAGTATCAATCGCAATCAGTGCAGTGTATAAAAGTTTAACTACTTATCAAAACAAATAATCAACAATGAAATATTTCGCAGTAAGTTATAAATAAAATAAATAATAATTAATTAAAATATTAAATTGATTAATGGATATTACAGGTGATAGTACTATTTGTTGGTCTTGCCAGTTTGACAATGGCCAAACCAACAGAGATTGAATCTCTTGAAGAAACATCAGAAGTTAAAAATATAATACCACAATCAGGCAATACACGTGATAAACGTGGTTTATTATTTGGTGCAGCTTATACTGCTCCAATTGCAACAGCAGCATATGCAGCACCAGTTGCCTATACATCAGCCTATACTTATTCACCGTATTCAGCATATTCAGCATATTCAAGCTACCCTTATGCTTATGCTTCAGCTTACAGCGCACCCTACTATTTGGCCTAGATTGATTCGTCAATTATTGCATTGTATATCTATTACGGAAAACCACAAAATCAACCATCACCATCACCACCAACAACAACAACAACAAGACTACCTGTTTATCAAACTTTCTACTTGATGCATATTTTAACTTTACTTTGATTTTTGTTAAAATATTATACAACAATCATAGTAAGCAATCTAAGTAACTAATAATGCATCAACTTTTTATTATTGTTGTTTAAAAATTTTAATTAAATTTCATTTGTTATTATATTATAAAATATACTCAAGTTGTACATTTGGATTTTTGATTTATTGAAAAAAAATATAAAATTTATGTGTATATAATTATCAATGAGATTTAAAGTTATTAAATTACCTATCCCCAAGATTAAGCTATAATATCAATGAATACTAATTTTATTAAAAAAAACTAAATGAATAAAAATGTTGACTTGCAAATGTAATCGATAAAGCAAGATGGCGAGGTGAAGAAAAAGGCCAAAGACACTGAAAATTGTAACAAGTGCTGCAGAAGTATTCAGCATCATGATGATGATGATCATTATCATGCTGATGATGATGGACAGTATAAAGTTATACATCAAAATTTGAATGACAAAAGGACTGAATTAAATTGCTATTTATGATTATTTTTTTATGGTTTTGTTAATTGGAATTTTGGTATGCATGTATATCATAAAATAAGCTAGATAATAATACATTTTTTCCAAGTATAAGCTAGAGTTTATATATTACAAAAACGTATGGTAGTGGTGATGATGATAGTGGTGGTGGGTGACGCACGAAGGTCGCAGTCCGAAAATCCATAATATGAACCACCTTTCCACGGTCGCGGCGTCCAAAAAAGATGTCTTATATACAACTATTATCTATGTACATACATAATACATATACAAAATACTTGCACATTAAATAATAGTAATAATAACATAGTAAAATAGTATATATACATAGAAATAAAAAATAATAAATACAGGATAAATGATGTATTAAATTGTGCGCTTGCGCTTATTATTAAATAATAGTTAAAAAATTTCAAATAATAAATGAAGATATGATTTAATGATCATTGTATTCAATAAAAATAATCAATCTATCTTGTACACCATACAAATAGATAAATAAATAGAAAAAAAAAATTTTTAAATGCATCCAGATAGATAAATAAACACCTGTGATTTTCCTTGATAAAAGTATAAAAATATTGTTTATTTTTTTATTTTTTTTTTGTTTTAAAAGTCAACGTCAATAAATTCATTCACATTCAATCAATATTTATACTTGCACCGGGTGTAAATATATAAAAACAAAAAACAAAAAAAAAAGAGTAAATAAAGTACAAAGTAATTGACATAAGTCGATATAATATTATTATTTATCATTCACACTTTTAATAGACATGTGAAAACAATAATAATAATTCAATTTAATTATAAACTAAATACAAAATTATTTGTAATATAAAGTTTTGCAAAAGAAAAACAACAAAATCAAGGAATCATTGTTATCAAAGTTTATTCATTTGTTAATAATTTCATTATTTAAATATTTATCAGTCAAAAATAGCTATGACAATCATCAATGTGTGTACTATTATTATTATTATTAAATAAATAAATAAATAAATAAATAAATAAATAAATAAATAAATAAATGTAATGGAATATTATAAATAAATTGACATTGTTAAACATGAGATGATGTGTAAAATAAATGTTTAATTTATATGCCAAGTTGAAAATATATACAGTGTTGATTGTTGTAAAAAGTAATTGTTGTTGTTGTTGTGGGTGGTGGGTGGTGATATGCAGGATGAGTGCAAGTAAGTAAGCAAGTAAGTGAGTGAATGGGCAAGGGGAGATGCGATCAATACTCCGCCACGCCTCGCACCAACGAACAAACCATTGCTTCTCTTTTTTTTTTTTTTTTAATTTTACAATAAATATATATGTAACATGCACTAGGAAACTAGGATATACAACACATTCCTATTATTTTATAAAAGCCTATATATTATTGTGCTTTTTTTTAAATAAAAACGAAAATCAATAAGTATTTTATACAAATTTACAGAAAAACATGATTTCGAATTTTATTTAGATAAATAAATTGAGGACAAATAGAAAAAAAAAATATTCAACAATAACCAATGAGGATAAAGATTAGTTGTGTGATTTTAGATAACATTATGTGAAAAGTAGAGAAATAAATAAATAAAATAGATTTGAGCTCCTCGTAAATTGAGGTCGAAATTGTCCACAACATAGTTGAGAAAAAAAGGAGAAATAAAAAAGAGGAGACTTTTTTTTTTTTTATGGTATAAATCTACTGATATCTATAGATGATATATATATTATTTTATTGAGCGCAAGCATCCCCCTAAATCTATGACATAATATCAAAATATTTGTTGGATAATTCAAATATTTATATCAAAAAATAAGTAAAATTATTATTTTTTTTGTGTAATTAAACATGTCATTCAATTTTCATAACAAAATATCAATAATTAATAATTTTTTTACATGAAAATTACTTTGACAACAATAAGTTATTATTTTTTTTTTTTTAAATATTCAAGTAGCATTATTATTATTGCTATTATCGATTGTCACAAAATAAATTGTAAATAATCAATAGTTTCATTTTTTTTTTTCTTTTTCATGCATTTTTTGATACAAATGATAACGAATTTAATTTATCATTGAAAAATAGGAGGTATCAATTGCCAAAGAAAACATCAATATGTTTAAAAATTTTAATGACATTATGTGATGTTAATTTGAAGGTTAGTCTTTGCCTTGTAAAATGATATTTCAACTTTAAAAAAAATATTATTTACTGATTTTGTCAGATAAATACTCAATTTTAATAAAAACAATAAATTAATTTTCTAATGCCAATTGTCTAATCAAATAATCAATTAAAATAATCAAACTCACCACTTTTTTTTTCTTTATTTTTTCAACCAGAAAATTTAAACAATGAAATTCGTTTTCCTTGTAAAACAACAAATATCATTAAATATATTTTCACTCCGAAATAAAAATAACAAAAAAAAAAAAAGAAAAATCAATATTTAAATCACTTGATAAACGTTGAAAATAATGACAATAAAATAAAAATATAATAATAATAATAAATTATCAAATTTTATAATTTGACATGAAATATTTTGTGTGATCTATGTGGCTTTAATGAAAAAAACAAAACAAATGTATCACTCAATTATTGTTATTGTTGTTGTTGTTATTATTATTGGTGTTATTAATATTATTATTTTAATAAATAAATAAATGTATAAACAATTAAAAATTGACACAATTTTATCATAAAAACATGATTATTGTAACGTTAATAATGATGGAAAAAACAAGTGTACATGAAAACCACTCGGCACTCGCACCAACATTCGATGACGTCATTCCACCAGCCGGACAACGATAACGACGGCAACATGGATTCTCATTTTTTTTTTTCTCTTTTTTCTCTCTATCTCTCTCTTTTGTCACCCCTAAATATATTCGATATTTGAGATTGGCAACTCTCTCTCTAGTGCGCCAGAGAGTACACCGTACACAATTATATTATCTTACTCACTTGCACTTATTCAATATACATATTTCAAGTTCTCTCTTTTTTTATTTTTATCCCCTCTCTCAATGACAATTGGCCAATCATCATGCGTGTTATATTATATTATTGCTACATTAATTTGCCAGCCGGCGCGCTCATTGTCTTTTCTCTATGTTAATTATTTTAATTTTAATTTCTAATTTTTTTAACAATAAATAATTAATTTTATTTAATAAATTGAATATATATTGTAATGTTTATTATATTAAAATCAAAATAATTTAATATTATTGTGTAAATAAAAGTGAATGCAATTTTTAAGTTTGAATTTTTATTTTTAAAAAAATTTCTGTTTTATCAATTGTTGGTAAGTTTGAGTGGTACTTGGATGGTGCGCTGTGATCGTGACCGTCAAGAAAAAAAACATATGTGTGCATAAAGACACACTGTAGATGTTAACATACACAATTACAATTTACAGTTCTTAGCGCATGCTTGTCCGAAGCTTCTGTGACGTACCTTAGCCATTTTTCCAAGTCAACCGTAAAAAAAGTGATTTGTTTTTTCAATTTTAAGTCTTATTTAAATAATAAATTTATATTAATGTCAGAGCCACAGTCCGCACTTCTACTAAGAAAACAATTAGCAGGTATAATATCAATCTTTTTATTACAAAAAAAAACCAAAAAAAAATAAAAAGAAAAAACCACAATTATTATTATTATCATCATCATCATTTTTATTATTAAATATTATTATTATTGTTATTATTTTAAATGTGTTTTAAAAATTGTGAAAGACCATGGTTGTGTGGTGATGGATCAAATTATAACCAACAAGATGGGCACATTTTTAATTTCATCAAATTTTTATTCATCATTTTATTCATCCATCCACCATTCATTTCAAGTCAAACATATAAAAAATATTTATTTTCATTTTCTCAGCCTCGTTGGTCGTCGTTTTTCCTATTTCTTTTTGTTTGTTTTTGTTGTTTTTCATACACTTTGTTTAATAATTTTAATTTGTTAAATAAAATTAATTCTAGCCAAATTATAATACGCCCCGATCAGTCTGCTAAAATCAATAGTTGCTTCTCTTTTCCCCTTTTTTTTCTTCAACATTTTCTCCTCGTCAACCTGCAACTCTTGTCTTTCTATTATTTATCAATTATTTATAATTTTTTTATTACATAAATGTTTATCATTTGCAGCTTCTTTATTTTTTTTTTTCATTTTTTAATTAAAAATTTTACAATGTCATCGAGTTGGTTGTGTCGGATGCGTGCATTTTGTAGCCATTTACAATAAATGTATATATATCTACATGACCAACACAACTTTCACACTTGTATCTCAACAAATATCACGTTATGTATACACGATAAATTTATTATTAGAGATATTTTTACGTGAATTTTTTTTTTGTCCATCATTTGTATTATTTCGATGAAAAATTTTTCTTTAAAAATCATCTATCAGCCATGACTTGTCTTGATTTTATTTCTACATAAATAATCTAGAAAAAAATTTAAAAATGCTGACAAAGAAGCCAAAAAAAAAATTATTTCATACAGCTGATTTATTTATTAACAAATATTAGGACAAATTATTCAACTTGTCTATTTTTGTTTTTTTTTTTTTTTTTCTTTGAATTATTTCTATTCATATTTTATTATCATCGTTGTGAATATTATTATTATTCACTGATGCCTCGACACAAAGAGAAAGAAACCTTGAAATTTTTATAATATCCTTGTGACTCAGCCAATTTTTTTTTAATTTTATTTTTCACCAAGATATTTCAACAGACCATTGAACCTAACCCCAAAAACATGAGGACAGCTTTCCAATTTATTTTTACCTTGAAAAAAAAATGATAATAATTTATATAATTGATTGTTATTAATTTTGTTTAATTAATTATGTTTTTATTGAATTGTAGAATTAAATAAAAACCCAGTAGAGGGTTTTTCAGCAGGTCTCATTGATGACAATGACATATATCGATGGGAAGTGCTTATTATTGGACCTCCGGATACATTGTAGTAAGTTGAATTTGTTTTGGTTAATATTTATCATGTATTGATGAATGAAATTATTAATTATCATTGTATAATTTTTAGTGAAGGAGGATTCTTCAAGGCACACTTACAGTTTCCCAAAGAATATCCACTCAGACCACCAAGAATGAAATTCATCACAGAAATATGGCATCCAAATAGTAAGTATATTATTAATTATATTTCTATCAAATAATTTGATATTAATTAATGAAAATTTGTTATTATAGTTGAAAAAAATGGTGATGTATGCATATCTATCTTGCATGAACCTGGTGATGATAAATGGGGTTATGAAAAAGCATCAGAAAGATGGTTACCAGTTCATACAGTTGAGACTATTCTTATAAGTGTTATAAGTATGCTAGCTGATCCTAATGATGAAAGTCCTGCCAATGTAGATGCCGCCGTAAGTTTTATTTGAAAATTATATAATGTCATTTTATTATTGTGATGATTTTATTAATTATGCCATTTTATTAATTGCAGAAAGAGTGGAGAGAAAGTTATTCAGAATTCAAACGAAAAGTGGCAAGATGCGTTAGAAAAAGCCAAGAGGAATGTTGTTAGGAGAAAAATAAAAAAAAAAAAAATAACAATTTAAACGGAAATACTTGATCATTTTTATTTTTTTTTTTTTATTTTGTTATATTAAAATCTTTTTGAATCAAAATAAATAACATCAAATGAGAAAGAAAAAAAAAAAATAAAAAAAATAGATCAATAGTTAGTTTCAAATAAAAATCTTAAACGTAACAAATTGTCTGATGAAAAAAATCACGATAACTTCAATTGATAAATAAAAAAAAAAAAAACAAAAAATTTAATTTGATAATAATAAATACAAAGTGCCACTCAATTTCAATTTGCAAATAATTATCTGCATATCTCATTTCACATAACGTCATAATAAATAAACATAAATCCAAAATAAAACAATAAAAATTTTTACCGACAATATTTGTATGAATTTTGATCTCTCTTACTAATGTATGTCGAGCCAATTGATGTTTGTTATTATTATTATCATCATTATCATCGTCATCATCATCAACATCATCATCATCATGATTATAACTTGAAGAAGAACCACAACAGTAATATAATTACTACCATCACAACTGGACATTCATATCCATTCAATAAACTCAAAAAAAAAAGGGAATGAAGACTTTGAAATAATAAGTTATATAAAATAAATAATAATAAATAATTAAAAATAAATAGATAATAAAAAAAATAAACAACAAGCAGCTCATTCCTTTTTTAAATAAAACAAACAATATTGAGCTACATTTTTTTATTACAATCTATAACGTTACAAAAATAAATGATAAATAAAAAAAAATTTCTCTAAATAATTAAAGTAATATTAATTATTAATAATAATTAAATAATTAATTGATGATTCAATTGATTCATTTATTTTTTAAGTATAAAAGCAAATTAATTAATTTTTTTTTTTGTTTTATTTCTATGTAGAAAAAATAATCAAACATTTGGATTACTATTAATTATTATTATTATCTTTATTTGATCTTGTCTTATATGACTATAAACTAATAAATAATTATTATTTTTTTAAATATAAATAATAACATCACACAACTACACATAATTCAATAAATCAGTTTTTTTTTTTTTTTTTCATATTTTCTTACGTTCGTATAATATTTTATAAAATTTTTGTAAAGTCAAATGAATAGCATTAAAAAAAAAATAATGTTCAATGTTATTATGCCTAATAAATTTAATAATAATAATAACGATACCATGTTACGTAAATTTTTGCTAAAAAATGTATCAGTTGCCAAATGAAAGAATTAAACAAAAAAAAAAAAAAAATTTCAATATAAATATTATATAATATTTATAATGATATTGTCTATTAAAATAAAAATAAAAGTCTTAAATTATTTTAATTACCAATTAATTTATTTATTTTCTAATTATTAACAAAACATTTATTTTTTTTTTCAATTATTGTCAATTAGGTTTTAAAAAAATATAAATTTTACTACATTTAAATTTGATTTTAAATATGCATCATATAATTATTAATTATAAAAAAAAAAATACTTATATATTAAAATATCAAAATATATTTATTAATTTAATAACATTAGTCATATAATTATTTTTTATATTATTTACATTAATTAATTAATTTTATATAGAAAAAACAAAGAGGAAGAAGAATCATGATTAATAAATTATAATGGTTTGCTATAAAATTTTTGATTAATAAGATCCAACATAAGATTAATATTAATCTTGATTATTTTGTTGATTGTTGTAAATGACAAACCTTCATATTGCATTTCCAACAAATCTTGTAAATCAATAGAAACTTGATCAACTTCAATGAGACCTTTCAATATAAATACACCAACATCATTAGATTGACTCAATTCAAATGTAATATTTTTCCAATCTTCATATGAAGCATCAACAATATCAAGTATAACACCTTTTTCAACTAATTTTTCACCTGTATATTTGATGTACCTTGTTGTCTTTAATTTTTTCATATTTCCTTTGTATAAATTAATCAAACATTTATCAAAATATTCACTGTATAATTTAACTTGTTGATTATAATAATTTTTCTTTTCTTTTAATTTATTTAAAAATCCTGTTAATTTTTCAATTTCCTTATCTGTTGTTACAATGGCTTTTTCATTATTTTCATAATCAATTAGTATGTCATTAATAATATCTTGATAGCCATCATTACGTGTTACTCTGCCAACTTGTTCTAAACTATGTAAATATGTTTTTAAACGTGATACATATTCACTTGCTGATGAAGATGTTGAATTTATTGATGCTTTACTCATTGATAATAAAAATGATGATGGTGATAATAAAGAATGTGATGATAATGATGAAGAGGAAGATAATAATGTTGATGACAATGAAAATGATGATTGATCTGTTGAAAATATCATTTCAAGTGCATCATCAAAACTTTTATCATTAAAAAAATGAATAATTGTAACTAAAAGTTCTTTTGTTATGATAAAAAGTTTTTCAATATCATTATCATAGTCTTGTTTTTTTTGTTGATATTTAACTTGATGATATTTACTTGTTAAATTAAGATTAATTTCTTCTCTTGCCATTTTATTTATTGTATTAATACAGCATGATTTATCAGTCAATCCAACAAGTGAAGAAATACTTATTGGTAATTCAATATTTATGTCATTTAATAATTCATGAATTTTATCATTTTTATTTGGTGCAATATCATATTGATATTTTAATAATAATGTATGTGTATTACATATATCATCAAGTGTTATAAATATTTGTGGTTTATGAATTTGTGTAACTTCTGTAAATTCATTAATTCCAAAATGTTTTTCAAGTGTTTCAACTTGACAGCATGATTGAAAAAATTTTTTAAATTTATCATGACAATTATTTATAAATGAATTTAAACACATAAGATGTGGTGCCTCATCACCAAAGCTTTTTTTAGTTGCAGCAAATTGTAATATTTTAGCAACATTTGCAAGATTTTTTCTTTGACTTGTTGCTATTGTATGATCATTTGATAATGGAATAATATTAAATGCATCTGGTGATACAATTGCTGCATTTAAAAAATGATAATATAAATAATTACCAATGATAATTAATATATGTTTATCTGGTACATTTGGAAATTTATAATTTAATATATTTTTTAATTTATATGCCATGTAAAGTATACTGTATGGTATTAAATTACGTGATGATACAATTTTATCTAATATTTCATTAACAATAATTTTTAAATTATTTATACCATGAGATAATTTTTTACGTACAAAATCATATTTCATAGCATTTATTTGATCAATTGAACATGGTATATTTTTTTTAATACCAAATTTTTTTTCTTCATCATTAATCCATGTGGTGTATATATTTACTGGATTTGTTTCTTCCATTGTGATATATAATTGATTTGTTATATTTTTAATTTTATGATATAATTTATTGGAACAATGTAATTTTTAATTTTATGAATAATCTGAATTGGTTTTGGTCATCATTTTTCATATTTATTTCTTCTTGCAATGAACGTTCTAGCAATTTTAATAAATAATATTCATCTCTATTATTTGAACCAAAATTAAATAATGTCATTATTATATTTTCTAAATATTGATATTCTTTTATTAGTGGTAAATTAAATATTAATTTTGCTAAATAATCTGGATTTGTTTGTAGCTCATAAAATAAATATTCATATGATTTTTGAATTTTTTTTCCTTCTTTTGTAAATGATTTAATACCATTTTTTTTATATGTTAAAAATAATGATTTATTATTTATTTTATATTGTCCAGTATTTTTTTTAATATTATAATTATCAATTGTTATTTTATTTTTTATTAATTGAGTTATTTTTATGTCAATTATGTCTAATTTATTTAAAAGTTTATCATTTAATTTTATTGTTTTAATAATATCTGTTTTTATTTCTTGCAGATAAATATCTTTGTCATATTTATCAATTGTTTTATCAAATAAATCTCCTATTTTTTTAAGTTTAATAAATTTTTTTTTTTGTTCAATTATCATTGATGTTGTATTATTTTTTTGTTGGCTTAATAAACAATAATCATCATCATCATTATTTTTATTATTTTCAATTTGTTGTTTTATCATCAAACAGATTTTCAATTTTATTTTCATTATTTTTCTTGTCAAGCCAAAATGCTTTCTTGATCATTTTGATATATATTATTGACTGAATAATTGTGTCGTATTTTATCCAAAGCATTTATAAAAGAAATATCAAATGTTTCATTAATAATATCAACAGGTTTTGTCTCAATATTATCATCATTATTGTCGTTGTTTATGTTGATAATTTCTTGGAAATTGCTGGATGTATTATCATCACCATCACCACCATCATCATCATCAGATAATTTTATGTTGGTTAAATCAAGTCCACTAAATTCAGTTAATAATAATTCAATGCCATTTTTTTTCATTTCTTGACAAACAGCATCAATATCATCATCACTAAATTGAATTTTACCACAAAGATTTTCAATTTTAGTTGTTTCACCACTATTAAACATATCACTGCTTAATAAATAAATACAATATATTAAACGTGGCATATTTTTTTTATCATAAATATCTGTTGTTTCTGGTTGATGATTTTTTGGTAAATTTTTTGACTCAACAAATTTTATGAAATAATTAATATTGTCAATATGACGATACTGCAATCCATATTTAATATATTTATCTTGATTAAAGTCATATATTTTTTTAACTGGTACCAAATTTGGATTTATCAAATTTGCAAGACGAGCAAGATAAACTCCATTACGTAAATTTTCTTCAAGTTCAGTTGATGGTGGTAGGGTCTCATTGAAACAAGTCTCCAGCCATTTTTTGACTTGCTCAAGATGACACAAATATTCATATGCCATTGTTCGTTGTCTCTGTTGATCCATTTCCTCGGATGATTGACGTTTTTCCATATTTAATTCTGTAAATAATTAAATTTCAATTGCCAGCTAATATAATTTATGAGTTTTATGACAAAAAAATTAATAAATATATAAATAAATTACCATGGAATTTTGTAAATAAACTGCTTATTATTTCACACTTGTCCAAATCAGAGAGTGACACTGAACGTCTATGCCATTTTGAAGGTTTTTTTTTCATTTTATTATTTTCTTTTGATATATTAAAATATGATTTTGTTTTATTAATACAATTTATATTTCTTCCACTATTGGATCTTTGAATATTTGATATTGCAACCATTTTAAAACTATCAAAATGGAGAAAAAAAAATTATTTTAATTATCGATTTAAGTAGAAATTAGATTAGAAAAAAAAGAAATAAATTACCTTGAAAATTGTGCTGTGATTTTGCTGCTAACGTTTGTCACAAAATGAAAAAAAAAAATAAAATAAAAGACAACCAAGTAATCGATGTTTCCTTCTTTGTGTTTGTGAAAATTGTGAAAATATTTAAAATTTATTTGACAAATTCCAAAGGCTGCTGCTTGTTGTTGTTGATGTTTTCGTCGTAGAAATCAAAATAAAAGTAGGAAAAATATAAAAATAAATAAATATTCATTTTTTTTTTTTTTTTTATTATACAGTATATTGTTTTTATTAAATTTCACCTACAAACAACGAATCACAGAACGTTACATTAGAGTTCCTCACGTCAATCCATCGTATTTTCACATTTACAATTTAATTAATTAATATTTATTTTTTTTTTAAATTTTCTTTCTTTTTATTTTTAAATCTTTTATTATAATAAAGTCTTATTTTTTAAAATATTATCTTTTAACGTAACCAGATTTTATATTTTTTTCATTGTATACACCTAAAAAATAGGTTTAATTATTTATATATTAATATTTATTTGAATGTAGTGTTTTGTGATCAATGTATTACCATATTTTAATATAATCAGAATATAATCATTTTTTAAAATCAATTTTTTCACAGTTGCAATATGTATAGGTACTCGTCGAATTTTTTTATTTTACTCTTATGGCTAAATATATTTAAATATATTTATATATATTTTTAAATAATTCAACTCCAGATAATATAATTTATATATAATTTTTACTAAAATTTATTTCAATAAAAATAAAAAATTATCATTTTAAAAAGACAATGTGAAATTAAAATGTGATGATATAAATTTAAGTACTGTAATTTCATGATAGGAATTCATTTTTTTTTTTTTTCAACATTTTTTTGTAAAAGGCAACAAGTATGGTTTTTTTTTTTTTTTTATTACATAAAGGCAATTTGCTTTGTATCAATGGTATTTCCTGGCGACCCGAATATTATTTACGTATTTTTTATCTATTTATTTCTTTTATATTTTTTTTTTTAAATTTTCATTTTTTTATTATTAACTATATATGATTTCTTTTTTTTCTATTTAATCTTATTTTATATTGAAAATGCATAGGATCGCAACAGGAATTATTGGCAGCACACTGGATCACTGATTTATTATTTTTTTTCATTTTTTATTTTACTGTATTTATTTTTTCTGTGGTAAAATTCTAAAAAGTGTTCAGAGAGCACTGCTAGATCTTATATTTATCATATTAATTATAATTTATTTTTTTTACATATAAAAAATTATCTATTTGTTTCCATCAAGGTAATTTTTTTTTCATTTTTGAAGCAAATTTTTTATATACAAAAATTATTACTAAGGGACACATTACTTTTATTTTTTTTTTTTTTATATTTTCTTTTCTCCAAGCTCACAATGTTATTGTTTATGTATTTGGACGTTATCATTATCATCATCATCATCATTATCGTTATTATTTTGACTTGATAATAATTAAAAATAAAAGCCAAATTTATTTTTTTTTGTTTTTCATTTTTTTTTGGACATCTCAAATATTAAGTTCCAGCTTGAAACATTTTTCCATTATTTTTTTAAAAAAAAGATAATTATTATTTTAATTCATCATTTTGTGTGTGCGTTTTTATTTTTATTAAATATATTTATTTTTTTTTTTTTTTTGTGATTTTGGGCGTATTTAAACGCTTGAGTAAATTTAAAATTAAACTGAGCATTGGTTACATAAAATATTGGTAAAAATTTTTCTTGTACGTTTACAATTTTTTTTTTTTTTGAATTATTATTACAATAATTGTGTATGAATTATTGTTATTATTCTATGATAAAAATATGACTGTAAATAGAACAATCATCGTAACCCAGCCATCGTTTTTTTTTATAATCAATTTATATAAATTTTAATAGATTAATCGATTTATTTACGTGGCATAAAATATCTCACAGAGACACATCAACACTCGCCATTTATTAAATAATAACATATAATTATGTATTATTTTTAATATATATATATACTAAAATTATAGTTTTTTTATTTTTCATTTATTTATAAAGTATGTACAGAGATATATAGATAATGTCTGTCTCAATAATTTCTAGAAAACAAGTAACACTATTATTTTATTGTTTCGTTTTTTTTTTCTTTTCTAAATAACATTGTTGTTGGACCTCATGTTGTAATAGCCAGCACCTTACATCATTAAACCCTCAAGTTAAATTCTCTTATACATTTATCCATTATTTATTTTTTTAATTTTAAAAAAATATTTTAACCCTCCCTGAGCTCTTTCAGCAGAACTTTTAAGCGCTTTTCTCTTTAAACTTTTCACAGCCCATCATTCATAAATAATTTTTCATATTTTTTTCCTCTTTAACAATATTCATCTAAATTTCAAAAACTTTTTTTTTTTTTTTCTCCTTTCTATTACAATCACCAAATTTACAATAAATAATTTATCAATTTTTATTTGTTTTCAAATATACAATTTTGCTTATATCTCTATTAAAAAAAAAAAAAAAAACATTAAGTAATTTGCCAATAAATTTTTTTTAAATTTCATTATATATATATATATTTTAAATTTTTCTAAAAATTTTTTTAAAAGTACAACACATTTGACGTTCACAATAAAAACTTATTTTAAATTTTGTACATTTTCATGAAATATATATTAATAATAATAATAATAATAATAATAAAAGAGAAAACAAATAAAATTATTCAAATTAAAATTTAATATATCTTCATTCCAACAAAAAATGATTGAATTGTTAAATGAAAGAGACTCTCTTTTTAAATAATAATAATAAAAAAAAACAATAATATTTACTAATAATAAAATGAAAAATAATAATAATACAATAAACAAGACAGAGTCATCAGAGAGGGTGATGAAAAAATGGATAACAATTTAATCCACAATTTGAGGTACATGCCAAGTTGTCACAGATTGGCGGCAAGAAGAGCTCAATGATGAAAACGATGACAACGACGACGTAGATGATGATAATAATATAAGTTTTTCACAACGAGTCAACATACTGTCAAGTTTTATTTTTTTAAACTTGACATGTGTTGTATTATCAATGTTTTGTTGTTGATATTTAAAATATTTATTTGTTGTATTATTGTTGGCCTTGTTTCACGCACCCGTACAATCAATTTCAACAATATCTTTTGGTACATCAACAAATTGATAAACAAGTCTTTGACCATCAACTTTAGCAAGTATTCCACGTTGATAATAATATCTCAATGCACGTCCCATTGTTTCATAATTCATATCTGGTTTATTTTTATGTAAACCCCATAATCTTGATACAGCTTTACTATCAACAAGTTTAAATACACCTCTTTCACGATTTGTCCATTTAATATAACGTGGACAATATTCTGGATCTTGTAATAATTTTAATAAAAATTCCCATAAATATGTTGTTGAGCCTTCACGTGATTTTCTTTTGACACCAGCTGAACCATCACTGTGTCGTATTTTTTTTAATTTACTTTTTTTAATACGTGGCTGATAACCAAGTTCAAGTAAATATAAATCATCAGATACTGAACTTGTTGCTGCTTGTATAACACTTGTTGGTACACCACCACTATTACCACCACCACCACCACTACCTGGTCCTCGTGGTGGACTTGGAGTACATGGTGCTGCAAAATGTCCACCACCATTTATATTATTACTATTATTATTACTATTATTGTTACTATTATTGTTATTGGTGCCATTACCAATGCCACTGCTGCCGTATATGGAATTTACATAACTATTGTAGCTTTCTGATACTGTAAATAACAAAAACAAAAAATAAATATTATTATCAACTTTATACACAATATATTTATAAATTTTTATTTGAATTAAATATAAATAATGCCTTTGAAGAATTTAATTTTATTAAAGAAATTATTGAAATTTATGATTAAAGTGTTAATTTTTCTTAAAAAGCTTTTGTTCTTTTAAAATTTGTCTAGCTTGTATTACATATATACATATTGATAGACAGATAGATTGTTTGTTGGATAATGTAACTCAAAAAAAATAATATAATGAGAAGAAGCTGTAATACAAGGACCACTTGGAGTTAAGTCAATCATGCTCTTTTATATATTTTTTTTTGAGCATGATATCTTTCATGGTCATTCAGAAAAAAAAAAAAGATGTTTCATTTAAAGATGTAGGTAAAATAACGCGGTTTTATATTGTTTTTTTTTTATTTTAAATTTAAATAATCAAACTTTTGTTCATAACTAATGTTGTTCGACTTAAAAAGTAATTAAATAAATGACTTAAAATGATCTAAATATTTGACCAGCATAAATTATTATTATTATTAATATTGTGAAAGATATATTAAAATAAAATGATATAATGTAGTGTCACTTGATGTCTGTTATACACGATTATTTGTCATTGAGCAATTAATATATCACTGGAATCTGGGACATTGTATAATGATGATTTTTATTTGTTTGTCTATTGCAAATAAATGCATATGAATTATCCATTTGTGCATTTGTTTATTTAATTTATTGCTATCATTATTAATAAATATAAAATATATTATTTGCAAGAATTACACAACAAGCTAATGACTAAATTTGTGATGATAAAACAATAGCTATCCAATATGTAAAACTAATTTTTAATGAAAGTTTATTCATCATGAATAAATAATCAAGCAATTAAATTCATCTTTTTTTCAATCCTCAGTAGAAATAGAGTTTCATACAAGTCGAATAAATATATATAAAATACTTATCATTGATTACAAAATTATCGCACAGATATTAGAATAAAAAAAAAAGTAAAAATTTCGTTTACAAAATATCATGTTGAGAAATAATTAAAAAAGAATAAAGTTTATATACATATTATGATTAAGAATTCGCTGAGTTACTTATTCCATTTTTTTTTTCATTATAAAAATTAAAAAAAAAATATAATATGTAGATCTACATTTACAGGTAGACATTATATGCATAATCAACAATAAATAAATTAATATGAAAATATAAAACAGACGCTGATTACAATATACATTCGAAATAAAATAAAATTAAAAAAAAAAACGAAAAATAAATTTCTTTATCTCACGTGATTTAACAAGTTTTCTATAAATATATAGCAACTATATAGTTAACTACGGAAATGAGTGACGAGTATGAAGGAAAAAAAATAAAATAAAAATCAAAAAGTGTGTGTAAAACACCAAGAAGATATGAAGAACATACGAGAATAAACGAGAAAAATAAAATGGAAAAACAGTGACTGGAATAAAAAAACGAAAAAGAATATAGATAAAGATGAGAGTAGGTATATATGAAAAAAAAAAAAAAAAAAGAGTGCCTTGTTCTATACATGTATAGCTTTTATTGCTTGATGATGATGATGATGATGATAGAGGGATTGACCCGAGCCAAGGTTGCATTGGTGACGCCATCAGCTTCTAGTGCATAATACAATTTTATTCTCCGACTTAATTTGGTGCGAGGAACCGCGTCGTGTCTATTTTATTCGAAATTTATTTCACAAAACTTGATATATGTTAAAAGAATAAAAATAAAATTATCAAAAAAAAAAATTCAAATAAATATATAAAAAAAATTTTCACGAAAAAATTCCAATGAATTTTATGCATATACACGACCCACGGGAAGTTTTTTTTTTTTTTTAATCTAAAAATAAAGAGTATATCGCTGTTGTTCAGTGTACTCAAAAGTCGGAACCCCAGGAACGTTATTTTTCCGTTTAAAAAAAAAAATAAATTTTTTTTATTTTTCTACTAACTTTGCGTGTATAGAATTAATTAATACATATGAATGTATTTTGTGTTGGTATGAGATTATTGGCTGTGTGATAAATAGATGAGTCAAACGACTAGAATTATTGTTGTATGAATTTTATAAATAAATAGACGAATAGATAAATAGATAGACTAACAGACAAACTGGCTTTACTGACCTATACCACTGACGTGGTAAAACGCTCGCGGCTTTAACAGTTGTCGAGGCCATTCTAGATATAGACACAACACTATCACTCTCGTATATATTTATTATATTTATACATAATTTTCAACTTTTTTTAATTAATTTATTTTTATGAATGATTAAATATATGTTTAACAAAATATCACAAGATTGATTTCCTGAATATATTCTCTCTTCCTGGCAGGAAGTTTAGACAAAAATATATATACAAGCAGAGAGAAAGGACGTGATAGAAATGGAAGGTTAAATATATATAAATGTATGTGTAAAGTATCAGGGTGTGCCTTGACGATGGTATTCAAGTTGGCAAAAAAATAAAAAAAAAAAAAGTTGAATAAAAATTGCGAATAGAAAGAATTGCTCGAGGGATGAGGATGTATATGGTGCTTATATATAATAAAAAATAAATAAGAAAGAGAGAGCTAAAAAAGACCAGTCAAGTTTGTTTTATTTTGCAGAATTTTCGCGTTTACTTCGCGACCGGAAGTACAAGTATATAATGAGAGAGAGAGGAACAGATAGAGGGAAAGGAAGAAATACTCAAAGGGAGAAAAAAAATAAATAAAGAGAGGCTGGGTTTATTGAGAGGGGAAGTTAAAAGCTCGGTGGGGATTTCAGGGACGTCGTATGGCAATCGTGACGAAGATGTGGAAGGAATATATAGCCAAGAGGGTTTTTTAAATAAAAAAAAAACAACTAAAAAACATGAAAAAATAATATTAAATAAAAGTGAGAGGATTTAAAATGGTCGGAATAAGGAAGAAATATATATAAATGTATATAAAGAGGAAGAGGAAGAGAGAGAGGAGAAACCAATGGGTAATTGTCTGATGGGAAGTTGTTATACTGCAGTCAAGATAACATGCTAATTAATATTTACACGTTATTGATGTACACGCATCATTTTTTATCTATATAATGCGTTATAATTTTAATTTTCATAATTTTTTAACCTTAAGATATAAATATTATTATAATAGCACGTATAATGTCTACATGTCTAGATGATTTTTTTTTCTTTTCGACATATTCATGTTTGTGAAAAAAAAAAAAAAAAATTTGCAAATGTCATTCAATCTAATCTACATATGTTTTATATAAAATAATAATAAAATTTTTTAAATAAAAATCAAGGAGATGCGATAGTGTGGACAATGTAAGCCTTACGTAATTAATATTTTTTTTTTTTTTTTGCATATGAATATAGTCACGTTTTAATTATTTATAAAAAAAAAAAAAAAACAAAAAGATATACAGAAATAATTTATGAAATTCGTGTGAATTTAATAAACACAAAGTTATATTATCAAAATTCATTTGAAGCGAGGTGTTGGAATAATATAACAAGTATAAAATTTTTAAGAATAAAAATAAGATGATGGTTGGAAATTGAGAGAGAGAAAGATTGTCTGATGTGAAGATATTCAAGAGGCAATGAATAAGGGTAAAAGATGCAAGAGAGGAGTGAAGCAGAGCTAGTATTAGTCTCATCTTGGTGTAATATTATATATATGCAATCAAAAAAACAGCAACAAGCTGCAGTATTAGCACTAGCACCAGAAGCAGCAATATCAGCATCACCAGCATCACCAGCATCACCAGCAACAACGACGACGACGACGACGACAACAACAGAGGGGAAGAATTGACCTTCAGCTGCGTCGGGAAAGTCAGGCAGTCACTGACCGACAGACTAACTTAACTACTTTATCCTTGTTTAGCATTATCCACATTTTATTATTCTGTTTCTTTCTATGTATATACACACAATCAACAACAACCCCTTCTCTCTTTATTTTAATATCACACATTATTCGCAAGTGGCTAGTCAGTCGTTCGATGCATCGCACATTCACATTCACAAATACATATTAACAATAAAAGAGATGAAAAAGAGGATGAAGCCTCTTTGAGGTATGATGATGATGATTCTGCTGCTGCATCATCATACTTCTCTTTTGCTTCTTCCGTCTCGTGCAAAATTCTTTTCCCCATTATTTTTTTTTTCGTTGTTTGTTTTTTTTAGTAGTAGTATATAGACAGTAGACTGAAGCTTGAAAGGAAGCAAAGAAATAAATGTTAAACTGACTGATGTTATACCTCTTTCCTTCTCAGCTATATAACTTGTAAAAATAAATTCACTGCAGCAATATCCACACTTGCTTGTTTCTTGGTTTATTCTTGAAGGGTTTGTTGAAAAAGTCCTCCTCGTTAGACGACCTATTATATTGCCATAGCTATAAATTTATTTTATTTTATATATATATATCATGTACTCTACTGCCAACGGCTATCTTTAGCCCCCCTTTTCCTCCCCCTATTTCTCTCTCCCACAAATACACACACATGCTTGCTTTACAAAGTACTACCAGCCGGATATATTTGCAGAGACCAACGCAGCTCTCTAACATTCATTACAATCTTCAAAAAAAAAAAAAAAAAATGAAAAAAATATATATAAAATATTGACAGCATACTGGTGCGATTGTTGATATATAATTTATATAATTTAATAATGAACATCATCATGATATTATCAAGGCCACATAGTTGCAAGTAAAAAATAATTTTAAGACAGTTTTTGAATATATGTATAAAGAATGCTTTTGTCCAGTTGTATTAATATTTATTTTGATTACTTATTAACGCGTGATCCGTTTTAATTATTATATTATATTTCCTCATTCAACCACCATATCCTTTAAATTTATTTTCTTTGTTAATTATTAATTTTTTCATTTTAAATATATGCATATAATCATCGCGTCATCATGCACTAAAGATAACCCTTTTAGCAATTTGTTTAATCCTATGTTTACATATGTTACACACACACACATTGGCGAGTCTAGGCTAGTTCAGTAGGTCTAGGTTTGTGTCTAACTCTAGGTCTAGGTTATTTAATACGTGTGTGTGTATAGGATAAGCTGCGACGACGCAAGAGTATCAACACGGATGATTAATACATATATACAATGCAACTTTCTTTTGTCTATATTTATGCATAATTAATTATTCATGTTACTTGTAAGTTTTGGATAACGCATTTTAACCAAGATCGTTGCTCTCGCTTGATACCTATATATATACAATATAATATGTATCTGCAGAGCTTTTTTATTTTTCTTTAAACGAGAGTTTAAGAGAAAAATAAAATACAGTAGTTTAGTTTGTACATAAATGTGTGTGTATTTTTTTTTTTTATGTATATATTATTTCTGATGGATGCAGTTGTATTTAAGAGGGGTTCAAGTGACGCACGCATTGCAAACTTGCAAGTGATATTTTATACATACAAGATGCTTGCTCGTTGCATTATATATTTAGACGCCTCATGTGTTTTACTCTTTTTTTTATTATTTTTTCTCAGCGTGGTTTTTTTTTTTCATTACTTTTGCAACCTATATGCTAGTGGAGAATAAACCCTTTGAATTAATATATATAATATTGTGCAAATGCAAAATTGACAAAATGAAACTTGTCCCTTTTTGTTTCCTCCTTTTTTTTTTTCCTTGTACTAAATATATATGTACGAATTGTTGAAAAATTCAAACAATTGGTTTATGCATTTTTTAGTAGTGGTATTATTGTGTATTAATGTATTATG
Organism: Aphidius gifuensis; assembly: GCF_014905175.1. Taxonomy (NCBI): domain Eukaryota; kingdom Metazoa; phylum Arthropoda; class Insecta; order Hymenoptera; family Braconidae; genus Aphidius; species Aphidius gifuensis. The sequence goes on along the minus strand of NC_057788.1, from coordinate 4,437,353 downwards.
TAGGAAGCAAAAATACACGATTCATTATTATATACCCATAAATACAGGACATTTCAAACTGCCGGAAATGAATCATTTTGGATTGTAAATTTTATAGTTATATGCACATACACACAAATATTTTTCCTTGAACTCATGGCAGATTGTCGCGAAATTTTTTATTTCATTATTAAATTTGTTCTCGTTTTGATATAATATACAATATGATATTAAAATAACAAGAATTAAATAGATGGCTAACGAGTTGAAATATAAAAAAATAAAAAAATATATGGCTGTATAATTTGATTACGGAAGAAACTAAGAGTCAGCAATGTCATAGAATAAGCATATAGGAAAAATAAAAATAATATATGGTAGATAATATAGTAGCAGTAGTAGTAGGGGTTGCCTGGCAATGAAATATATATAGCTTGGAAAAGAATCTTGGCAATGGTGTTTGTTAAAAAAAAAAAAAAAAAGATAAGATAATAATAATACAGCGAGGGTGTGAGTGGATATTTGCTTTGAATATATATATGCACAAGTGCAATAAAGACAGAGAGTAAAACCATTACATCTATAGAATCAGCATGAGTATCAGCAGCATCAGGAGCATCGCCAACAGAAACAGCAAAAATATAATCGAGTAGTCGCGGAAGGGAGAGCATATACGCGTCTCATGCAAGGGGCAAAAAGAGGTAAGGGGGAAACAGACTGGCAGGGTGAATTGCCGACGACAAGGTCATCGTCTATACCTCCCAACTAAACTGCCGATGGTTCTCTATATACTTGCTGTTGCTGCTGCAACACTACTCACTATAATATATACTGTATAATTCCTGCGAAACCAAATGCAATCTATATACAATTTTTAAAAAAAAACATGCGTGTATTTGCAGCGTGTATATATAAATATATATATGTTTTTGTGTAAAATATATTCGAGGCGTATAATGGAATGAGAAAAGTGACACTCAGCTCAGCACATTGTGTGCTTGCATTCGATGGAATTCAAGTGATTATATACACAGCCAACAAACACACTGAGACAATCACTTTTTTTTCATATTAATTATATTATATATGTGAATTTTAATTTTCTTTTTTTAATTTGGCATATATATTTTATTAAAATAATTAAAAATTTTTCATCTGATTTGATATTTTTAATTGAAATGCAAATTATTTATTAAATGTTTATATGAATATTATTAGTGTTATTATTTTTTGTATTTAAAAAATTGATATGAATTATATATTTGGATATTGGTCAGTTGAGAACCACTCGGATGTCTTGAGTATACTATGCTAACATAAATACAACGTATGCATTTTAGCCGTCAGCTATATATGCTACACCAAAAAAATCATGTGTGTGTGTATATTTTTTTTTATTTGTATTTGGACAAAGTTGGTAGAGACACTTTGTGTTAAATTTCGAGGAGATCCAGGAAGGATGCGTTGATGATACTTTTTTGCAAACTATATCTGTCACGACAAAAACGACAAGTAGTTTATAAATTTTTAACAAGTTTTTTTTTTTCATTTTATTTTTGGACAAATTGGTTTTATAAATTTTTAATTTTATTTTTTATACTATTTTAGTTTGTCTGCATATATATTTAAAAATATATGACTAAATATTAATAGTCTAGATTTTGTATACACTGAAATGCAAGCTGTATTTTTATTTTATATATCCTATATAAATAATAAAATGAATTTTTTTAAATGTCTCAGTGAGATTTAAATAAATGAAAAAAAAAAATTCATCGTGCCAAGGATCGTAATTTACACTAAATAGAACAGAAAATTTAAACTACTTACTATATATTTATTTACTTGATTATTTATACTTATTTTCGATTTAAAAAAGAATTTAAAAAATAAATAAAAAAAACGAAAATTCCAAGGAATTGAGATGAGAATAGGTTTGCAGTGGAGTTGTTAACGCGTTTATATATGCACCAAAATAAATTAGTCAAAATTAACAAGGGAATTGAGGAGAGAGTCAGTGAACCTGTTGATAATTTATCCTTTGATTAATCAGATTTAAAAAATAAATAAATAAATAAAATTACACTGAATTTAATGACTTAATAAATAACAATATTTACATATATATTATATTTGTGCACAGGAGGATGTGTGTGTGAACTTTGACCAGACAATATTTATAATAATAACAATATTAGTGGTCAAGCAACAATATAAATTCAAGCATATAATAATGCAAGTAAAAATAAATGTGATGCGGTTGTAAAAGCAGACAAAAGTCAAACTCAATGAGGAAGTGCAAACACAATTGAGACACAGAAATTGACAGAGAAAATACCACGCCTATATGTTATATACATGTACAAGTAGTATGCGCCAGTCGACCTAGACCTAGACCCGTTCTAGCACACAACTTGCACCAGTTGTACAGATAAAGAGACGTACACACACAAAGAAACAGACAAAGAGAGAGTGAGCTCTATTTAATTTTTTTACAGCAATTTAATTTTATATTTACAGCAACTTGTCATCTAAATATAATTATATATATATTTTTATCAATAACATATAATATGTAAATTACAAGTAAAAAAAAAATGTGAAAAATAATATCGAGAGAATATACCTAAAGATTGAAATACATTTAAAAATATATATATTTTTCTCGAGCAATGTTTGCATAACTCTTGCCCGGCCCTGATGATATTATTTTACTTTAGCCAGTCTCTCTCACTCTCTCTCTCTGTGAAATGCTATTTTTAAAAAATAAAATTCCGAATTAAAGAGTGCTTGATCTAGGGCAACCAGGACATCCTCAATCCACAATACACACACAAACACAGACACAATTTGATTGATGATTAATTGGTATTTTATTATTAATTTATTATTAATAAATAAATACGACTAGCTATATTAAGAAATATCTGATATTCAATTAATTAATTAAAATGTCAAATCAGTAAAGTTTTTATCAAAAATGAAAAAAAAAAATTAAATAAATAATCAAACAAATAATAATAAAAAAATTTAAAGATAAAAGATTTATTGTTTTTAAATTTTAGCTAGATGTTAAATAAATTATTGTTGTTTATTTAAATGTATTTTATAATTTACACGAGTGATGCCAAAAAGAGGGAATTAATATATTCGATTATATATTATATTTATCAAAATCTAACGTAACGAAAAAAGTGAAATCTACTGTCGAATCGTGCTTTTAATTTCGCAACATTGACACTGAGTTGCTCTCTCGGTCGTTGTTCAACCGATACGAAAAAAGACACGCCCACTTGTTTAATCATCATCATGATTTATTTATCATTATTATTATCATCATCAGTATGTAAGTATATACCAAATTACCATCCAAAAAAATATATCAACTTCCTGGACCGTATATCATTGTTTATGCAATACAATGTGAATATATAAATTATTTTTAATTTAATTTATCTTTTTTTATAGATTACAAATTGTTTATTAATATTTTTTTTTTTTTTAAATATTCATATTGACGATAAGTACTCGAGTATCTATGAGTCAAGTTGTATTTATTTAAGTGTAATTTTGCGACAAAATTATAACCAGTAGCTGAAATATAATAAATGTTGATATTCGCAATGGGAACACGACGACAGTCAGTTCTCTCTCTCTCTTTTTACGAGTTACTAAATCGACGTGGCGCAACTTTTGCTTATTCACGTTCGATTATACAATCCGGCACACACTTTTACTCAACGCTATATATTTCTGTTACCTTCATTTCTTCATTTTAATGTTGAGTATAATATAAACTCACAACCACGATTTTTACATTATTTTATTTTATAATTTAACTATAAAAAAATTAATAAATTTATTTAATTTATAAAATAATTATCACAATCATATTATCATGTAATTAAATAATAATAATCATGCTGTAAATTTAGAGCAATGTAATTACATATAGAAAAATTGTATAATAATAATAAAAATATAATCAAATTGATATGAAAATAAATAGAGTAAATAATACTGTACGTGAAAAATATTTATGTATGTAATAAAAAAGTTGTGAGAAATAAATCTGGGACGTTTATGCCTGCAGTAGAGTAGTAATAACTGGGTCACCAGTGACGAGTACCAATCATGACAATTTAAAAATTCTTGATCATCAAATTTCTTCAATTTAAATATTATTTTAAAGGTTCTAATTCAAATGATATGTTAAATAATATGTATGTCTATGATAGTAATAATGAAAATTCAAAATCTTCAATGGCATTATTTAATAATAGCAATGTAAATGGATAAAAACTTACGTGTTGTTGGCTGACGATAGTGAATGTGTTGTAGACTTTGGGATTGATGATGGTGTTGATGGTGTTGATGTTGGTGATGATGAGGTGGTGGTCCCATTGATGATTGCATTCCACCATGACTATTGTGTGGAAGATGTGGCGAACTACCTCTTTGATGTTGATGATAATGTGAATTATTATGGTGTTGATGTGAATGATAAGATGGCAAAAATCCAGTTGAAGATGAATATACACCTGGACTGTGACAAGCTGATCTTCCCATTGCTAAATTAAATTTTTTATCAATTAATTAATATTAAATTATCAAGTCTATTTTATATAGAAATTAAATGAAATATAAATTTTAATACCAGAAGATAAATGAGAATGATGTGATGCAAGACTCGGTTGAAGGGATGAGTTTGGATTGAGTCTTGCTTTGAGCAAAAGATTTGCATCTTCATTACCACCCGAGGACGTACTGGACTCGACATCACTTACACCACTATCAGCTGGACTTGCTGGCAGTGATCCACTTCCTGTTAAATTAAATATTATATTAATATTTTGTATATTGTTAAATTATCATTTTATCATTTATTAATTTATGTATGATGATGAAAATTAAATTAAATAATATAATCAAAAATTAAATTAAAATGAATGACATCAAAATGAATATATACAAGAATCGTAAAACATTTTTAGTCGTCATGTTTAAAATATTATATGCACATTGCATATACATGAATTTTTTTAATCTTTTGATCTTTTCTGACTATATACGTCTGGTCCCATGTCTGTCTTGTCTCATAATATATGCAGAAAATTGAGAAGCAACACAAGCAGTTTTTTTTTTTCTTAAGCAATTTGAGCCACTGAAGTGAAATACACCAGCATCATCATCATCATTATCATCATCATCAGGATATGTATAATAAAAGTTATAACACTCTTCAACTGACAACGATAAATATGTAAAAAATAATATAGAAATAAAAAAAAAAAAACTGTTGAGATGATGCAGTGCAAAAAATACGAGAGCTTGAATGATTTGATACGTGTTTTTGGCATGGACAGTCAATTAAATGAAATTTTATGCAAGGGGCGAAGGTTAGCCAGTCATTTGGTATGCACATTGACACACTCTTCCCACGGTCACTGCAAGTAGCAGTAACAACAACAGAAAATATTCACCTCGAAAAGAACTTTTATTTAATAATAATAAAAAAAAAAATAAAAGAACATAATATACAAATTAAAAGTGTACAGTCTCAAAACCTGTATGTATGATATTATGGATTATTTAAAAGGGGTTAACGCAAGTAGTTTTTTTTTTTTTTTGATTTTCTGCAAGAGTCACTTGTTCAAGTTATGTTAATAAATATTTCAGTCATTATATATGCATTTAAATATGAAAATTTAAAAAAAACTGTTGAACTTTAAATTGTTGTTGTTGTTGTTGTTGATATTACTTACCTGGGGTATTTGTTGTGGCAATTGCATTTAAGCTATATGGTGGTTGACCAAGTTGTGGATGACTCGTCATGGGTCTACCATAACCATTTTGTACACCAATACCATTACCACCAGCATGTTGTTGTTGTTGCTGCTGTTGTTGTTGTTGTTGTGGATGTTGTGATAATATTCCATGAAGTAATCTTGCTCCAGTTGTACTGCCTGGTTCTGATTTGATTGTTGTTAAGCCAAGTGATTGTTTATCATTACCTCCTTCTATTCCTCCCTCACCTCTTTCACCACCAACACCACCAACACCATTGCTATTACCATTTGTGTCATGTGATTGTACTTCTCTCGTATCAACTATAATCATCATTAAAAATAAAAAAAATTAATTAGAAATTAAATTTAAAAAATAAAAACATTAATAATTATACAAAGTGTATTTTTATATATTTATTTAATTTTTTTCTTTTCAAGAAAATGATTACATGTAATCATCAATATAATCTTTTATATATATAGGTAAAATATCACTTTGAATTACGAAATGTTTGTGAGGAAGGTGTACAGTGTATGTGTGTATCTGTGGGTGAGAGAGAGGATAAGAAAAAAAATTGAGTTCCTGGCGTTGAAACACGCGCAATAACATGTATAATATGGTGGTTGTTGTTACCGGTATGTGTATTGAGAGGAAGTGAAAGCCACAGTAGACTCTCCTTGACCCACTGCAACGTTTCTACCTTCCTTTCAGGCATGGCTAGTATCACCGTCAGGTTCATTAAGCAATTTCTCAAAGTGTTTACTAACTAACTAAATAACTATATTCTATTTTTAAATAAATATTTTATTGGCGAATAGAAAATACGCAGTAACTTATTTTTACAATATTTTTTATTACCTTTAAGACAAATTTTCTGGTCTACAAGTATAAAAATATATTATAAAAAATAAATAATTTTTCAAAAATGAAAAAATTATTTAAACTTTGTATATTTTTTAGGTTTTATTATTGGCATTTATTATCTATACAAATTGCTTTTTAAAACTGAATCAAATGCCATGATTATGTTGATCATCTACCGGGGCTCATTCGTATATACGCATATATTTATTTGTGTGTGAGTAAATTTTGTTGAAGAATTGAGTAATTGCAAAGAGCTTTATAAATTGACTGGGTAAAATGAGTGTTAATATATACAGGAAGAGAAGGCAAATTGATAGGCCTGGGAGGAAGCCTAATTTTTTATTAACGCAATGACATGACAAGTCATTGTAAGACTTTAGTAGAGCAACATTCAATATCATCAATCCCACACAGCTTCAATCAATTTTTAAATCCAATAATTATAAAGTTTTTTTTTTTTCATCCAATTTATTCGAGATGTATATGATTAAATTATATTTCCAGGAAAGAAATTCAAATTGAAAAAAAAAAAGCGTTGTCAATATCTCAGCTACCATTTTTGCAGTTTTAAATTTTTTATTAGATCGATGCATTTAATATTTAAAAAAGATAATTTCATAGCAAAAGGTATATATTTAGTTTTTTTCTTTTTTATATAAAAAGAAACTTTTCAATTTTTTAGGGTCATGTATATAATAGCCAATGACAATAAACTTTGATGGGGTGCATTTTATATTGTACAAAATATTATTTACTTATTTATTAATGTTTTTTCTTTTTCAAATTTAATATGAAATACCATGTTGAAACTTGTGTGATGTGTCAGTTGTTGGTGATATTTTTTTTATTGTGAAAAACATTTCAACTGGAACGTTGCAATAATATCATATATATAAATAATGACTACGTTTATGTCAGAAATATGAAATTTGAATATTTCTTTTATATTTTAAAATGCACCTGGTGAAATTCGCAAAGAGTTGTCCCCTTTTATTTTGTCCTCTATTACAGTTTACCCTGTGAGCTTTTTTTTTTCTTTGAATTGAATATCAATTTTAAAACTTAGCTGGTGGTTTGCACCATCTCCATTTGACCCAATAATATGTAAGCTGACTGAGTCATCAGCGAGGTTATTCAAAAAAAATATATACGTAATTTTTTATCTCAATAAAATATATTGGTTTATGATGCTGATGTGTTTAATGATGATATTTGAAAAATACGCATTAAATTTAAGCAGAGTATATAGGGCCTTGTACTCGTTACATGCTGAAGAAACAGACACAAAAAACAAGTTTTGAAATTGGCATTAAATTGGTTATGCAAAACCAATAACAACGACAGTGATAAAGGGTGACACACACTCGACAAAACAGTTAAAGTTAACCTTGCTTGACCTTGAAATTTCGCACTTGAGAAATGATGAGAGTACATAGAAGGGCATCAGTAAATTGGTATCAACACCGCCACCACAATTACCACAAATAAAAAAACATAAAATAATAATTCGCTGCATTGACCAACATCGCATTGATCAAATCATCTTTTTTTTTTTTTTTTTTAATTATGCCTACTTTTCTTTTCAATTCTTCAATGTACTTCCGGCAATATATAACACCATCAATGTCATCATTATGTAAAATGAAAGGCTATTTAAATTTCTAATTGATGATTTTTACATAAAAAAAAAAAAAAAATTGAATCTACATATGAAGATTCAAATGAAGAGAAAATGAAAAAATTGAGAGGCGTAACTGCTGGATGGTAAGCTCGTTGGAATACAGTATGTAAGGTCAGCGTTTCGTCGGACCACGCAACTTTCTCTGTGAGCACACGCGAGTATTTTTTTATTTTTTTGTTGTTATTGTTGTTGTTTTTTGTCATTATTGTTATTATTACTGTTGCTTTGGGTATATTGCATTGCGTAACGGTTAACGAGACTCTCTCTTTCTATGTGACATCACGCAAACAACCATCATCGCGGTGTTGGCGATGCAAGCAGGCAGTGTAACTACTGGCGCCGGACATCATAACACACATAATACGTATATATATTTACACACAAACTGTAACCATAAAAAAATTATACTCTCTGTACTTGCATATACCATACTTGCAGCCGATAAATTTAAAAAAAAATAACAAAATTTTTATTTATGAGCTGAAAAAAACCTTGCATAACCAACAGTTGTTGATGTTGTTGTTTTTTTTTTTTTTCTTCTTATTTTCAAATAAATATATAAATTTTAATTTTTGACCTGTTCAAGTTTATGAAATGGAAAGTGGTCTTGAAAGTTGTGCTATAATATATGCTCTAGTTAAAACTCGGTCATATTATTTAATTCTTTTTTTTTTAAATAATGCAAAATAGATATTATAACAATGACGATTGACGACATGATACAGTTTATTAAATTTATATATTAACATATTATTCATTGTCATTTTATGCTTGTCTATTTTAAGCTACACAACAATAGCATCGTTATATATATATAGTTGTCATGAATCGTGAAATTCTAGGACCAAAAAAAAAAAATAAAAAAGTTAAAGAAAAGAAAAGACTACTCCCAACTGGGTAAATAATGCTCAGTGGCAAAAAAAAAAAAAAGGCGGAAAAATATATTAGATAAAAGAAAATAAAGAATAAAAAAAAACACACGACCTAATGAAGACTATATGGGGAAAAAAGTAAAAGATGCTTCGAAACCAGGTCAATCAGTTTGAATGGGGTTCGAAAGCGTGGGTAAATCGATGGAACCGATGTGCCTTTGAGTGTGGTATTTCAATGGTTTTTTATTTCAAGGAGCCAGGGAGGTCCTTCGACATGCGCTCCTGGATATATTTCAATATCATTTCCCTTTTTATTTTTTTTATTTTTTTACTTCCCTGTTTTCTTTGCTTTTTTTTTTTCTCCACTTGTTGCAAGAAAAGAGGAAATGCCGTTTGTCTCGCCTTTTTACCGGTCTTTTACCGCAACAACAAAACGTATATATAGGACTACTGGCCCTGACCTATTTTTCTGGAATGAATGCAACCCAGACATCGTAATGTCGTCGTCGGTTGGTTGGTTACCATTGTCATACAGATCATCAAGTATATAGAAGTATGTAAAGAAGAACACGATCGGTAGCAGCACTCAGAACAAAACAATTTTTAAAAAATTGAGAAAAAGAAAATCAAGATATAAAAAAAGACAGAGATGACGATGATGATATTAATAAATGAATAACGAGACATACGTATGTACAAGTAGAAGGAAAAAAAAAAAAAACGAAAAATACATTGAGCATGAATTCGAAACATAAGCGCTCATGTGTGACCTCGTACGCCCACTTCCTCTAGCGAAAGCGAAAAGATGTAACGAAGACGAAACACAAAGAGCGAAATATATATATATAAAAAAAAAAAGAGTATAAAGATAAATGTATATATATAATAAAAAAATTAAAAAAAAAAAAAATTGATTGAAGTGAAATTAAAATAAAACTTTCTCACGCACTAAATTGCGCTTACCTATCATTTTTGTATACATAGAAATTTTTATTTCTAACAGTTCTAACACAAAAAATTTATCCATATAAAAAATAAAAAAAAGAAAATATATATCTATTATAAATATTTATATATAAATAAACGGTTGATATTTTAAAAGATTAATATTATGTTATTTAAGAAGAAAAAAAAAATACTTTTGATAAAAGGTTACCCCCGTTTTTATACTTGGCTACATATAAATCATTTAAATGATGTATTTTTCCTTTTATTTCATCACGGAAAAATCCTCCAGGACAAAGGAAATAAACCTGTTCAGATAAAACATACACACATATATATTTATAACATAAAATTAATAAATAAAAAACCAGTTTAGCCACGTATCATTGCCCAATTTAACATCAAAAAATATTTCTAAAGTTTAAAAAGAGAGAAGAAAATTAAAAATATATTTATAAGATTCAGAAAAAAAAAAAAAAAAGTATATATATATATATTTATTAGAAATTCATGAATACATATATACATAATATTATAATTCGACTGGATTGGTTGTGTTTGCAATTGTTACATAAAAAGACGCGCGAGTTGAGACGTGGTAAGAAAAGAAGAGGAAAGCGAAAACATGTCAAGGCCGATGTGAAACAGCAATCAAATCGTATATGTATATGTGCGTAATCATTTTGGTTGGCTTATGTATATACATATTGCGGTTTAAAATAATAAAAAAAATTGTAACAGTCTATAAGCAAATAAATGGCGAAATAGAAATAAAAAAAAAAAAAAGAGAGAATAAATAAGGAAATTGAGCACAAGTGGAGTAACCGGAAGAATATATATACACACATAGATAAATGGATTGATTAATATACATACGCATGTATATAAAAGATAAATAAATAGATATATAGATTATTATAATATAATATATATGTGTTGCTATGATGCAAGAATAAAATAAATACATAAAAGTAACTAGCTTATCTTGAAAGACATCACGTTGATAGACAAAGAATAATAAAAATAATAAAAATAACTATGTATATATGTGATCTATGAAATAAATAATAATGTACATGAGTATGTATGATAGTAGTGGCACGTAGGCAATGTGCACACCTTGTTGCTATAATAGATCGGGTTAGTCTAGCATAAGCATCATCATCATCATCATAATCATCATCATCATTATCATCATCAACATCACACACTTGCCTAGCCCACAACGCGTTTTACTATGTAGGTCAGGGCTGGCACGGTGCATTCAACAACTATTATATATATGCTGCTACTACTACTACTACTTGTACTACTACTAGTTCTACTACTACTACTACTACTAAGGTACGCGCGCATATTATTACAGCAATGTTGTCGTTTCCTATATAGCATATATACATGTATGTATATTATTATTGTTGTTGTTGTTGTTGTTGTTGTTATTTTCAATATTCTCTTGTGATAATTTATAGAAAATTTATTATCAATTCATGCAGTTGAAGATATATATATAATTGAGTGTGAAATTTATATACAATACTTGCAATGATGAATTTTTTCCCATTTTATTATTATTGAAATCTATAAAATATTATATTAATTTCAAGTGTATTATTTTTTTTTAACGCTCTGTTTGACTGATCTCATTTTATCGGCCGATTGGCGATGACCCCGAGAGTCAAATATATTTATTTATGAATTATGAATATTTATATTATTTTTTTTTCTTTTTTAAATTTCACTTGATATATATTAATTCATTTTGGTATATATATAAATATGTTTTGAGTATTATTATATAATATATTCATATGGACAAGAAATATATTTCAACAATTTGTGCCAACATTATTATTATGTACAATATATACACATGTATACATAATCACAATGATGGCATAGCAAAAACGAGGCACAAGGACAGTCTACCCTAGTTTCCTATTACTTGCGCGACACACTTGCCCCTTCCTTATATATTTGTGGTGACCGCGACACCCCTTTTTATATTCCGGAACTATCAGTGTGGAAAATAACATCGAGCAGAAATTTAAAAGAAAATATTGAAGAAAAAAAAAAAATATATATTAATCGATGCGCCTTCTCTCTCGATACCATCACCATCACATAATAAACGACGAATAAATATTTAGAGCGTGTTGAATTTTGAAAATTATTTTATACATCAGAAAGCTCAATATAATTTTCTTCTCATAAAAAATTAAACTGGGAAAGTTTTATCATTAAATATAAAATTGATAAATAATTAAATTAATATATAATTTTTTGATACAATGGAATGTTTTTGTTGTAAATAATTTTTTTAAAAGTTTCACATTGTATAGACAGACCGGAAGTTAATCTATCCTTGTTCGGCGGGCCAATATCCTGAATTACAATGAGGACGATGAGCATCAAAATTCTACGAACCATTAGTTATTTGAATATGCTTAAATTTAAATTTAAATATGTACAATAAAATAACAAGCGACTAAAAAAAAAGTGACTCAATCAGCATGGTCTTGAGAATAATTTGAAATTATATGTACAAAAACAAAATGAATTAAAAATAAATTACATCTATATATATAAATAAAGGGAAAGATTAATGAATATATATATAAATAAATAAATTTACAAGTACTACTAAAATAATAAAAATAGTAATACTTGAAAAGAAAAAAGAAGAATAAAAGAGGGTATTCGACGAAACCGTACTGAGGTCCCCCACAAACCCATAAATACAAATTTCTAATTCTCTCTAAAAAAAAAAAAAGACCATAGTGAAGATATACCTGCTTTCTTGGACTTGACAAAGAATAAAACCAAATGAAGATGTAAAATATAAAGACGAATAAAAGATTAAAAAAAGGAAAAAAAAAAAAATGAAACAGAAGCCAGGGAATAATGGCTATGGTCACCTCCGGAAGTCAAAAAAAAAATTTAAGAAAAAAAGGGTTTTATTTCGTAACTCAGACACTCATAAAATATTTAAATGTAATTTAAATTTTATATATTTTTTTACATTACACAAAGACAAATATAGATTTTTTTTATTTCAATTGTCAAAAAATTAAGTAAAATTGTGCAAATATAGAAAAACGAAAAAGAGTAAAAAATTTTATGTTGAGATTTATAATAAGGGATGGTAGATGGATTGTAGACTACTTCCGAAGATGTTATAAAAATAGAAGGTGAAAGTTACGATTGAGAATAAATATATATCAGAGGAAATATATGTCGAAAATGAAAAACGAGAGAAAATTTTTTGGAAATAACAATCCCTCAAAGAAAACTTTCACCCTACAAGACCCAGGACACAGGTTGGTGTTTCAGTGACATAAAACTTTATTCTTTATTCCCAATAGCTAACATTTTTCTCTCTCTCTTTTTTTTACTGTGTTTTTCCTCATTGACTTTGTGGAAAAAAAAAGCCAAGTATTGGATTCAGAAGTCAGGTTTCAACCGACCTCCAACCTGGCCGAATAATATAAACGGGTGAATACCAATACACAACTTGATTTAATTTAGAAAAAATAAATAATCTTCTTGTTAATTTTCAACAAAACAATTAATACAAAGATTAAAATAATAACTAAAAAAAAATAGTAGATTGCTTTTTTTTTGTTTTTGTTTCAACAATAGAATATTATTGATTTTCAATTAAAAAAAAAAAAACAATTAAATAATATTAATAACAAAAATAGTTGTAATATCGTTAATCAATAAAAGAATTTTTTTTTAATTTTTATTTTTGTGATAAAACTGTCTGTCGATAATTTCATTTGATTATTTTATCATACGAAAAACCCGGAAATTTTTTTTATTTTTTTAAAAATAAATACATGACTAGAATATTCAAAATATTAATTGTTATATTCCTGACCTACGTGACAAAAAGTTTGTTATCATAAAAATAAAAATAAAAAAAATAACAAAATTTTATCAGTTATATTTGAAAATAGACAATGTAGTTATTAGACACACACGTTATGGAGGGGTCATTAACTGATAACTATTAAAAAATTTTACACGTCGACTCACATATATATAGAAAATTATAATGACACTTTTATGACACTTTGCTAGGCGATAACAAAGTATGCATGTGTAGCGTTACAATAGGTCCAATAGAACAGCGGAACAACATTTTAACTATTTGGGTAGGTCATTATCACTAAAAATAAAAAAAAAAAAAACTCAATTGATAAAAAAAAAGTATATTTTTAAAAACAAATATGACTAGGCAATATAATGAAAAAAAAAAAAGAATATAACAATAAATTATCAACCTGATAAGAATTTAATTTCAATTAATTTAAAAAAATCTATTCAATTTAAATAATATTAATTAGTCGAAAAATTATTTAGTTACTTTAATTTATCACCAAATTTTTGGGAAGTAAATGTAATTTTGTCAAATAATATACTCGTGTATCTGGAGTACGTGGTTTTTCAATTTATTCAGTATCAATATTATTATAATTCTTGTTAATGACAATGATTGATTAAATTTGTTTAAATTTATTTCCTGTGTATGATATTTAAATATTTAAAAATTTATAATATAATATCTCAATTGAAATGGAATTAATTGTAAATTTAATAATTATTTTCTAGTTTTTTTTTAAATGGAGAATTTATGTAGACAAAGACTCACGATATCGCCGGATAAGATTTTTCTTGTATGGTTTTGTGCCTGGTGGACGAATACGATTTCTCGTTCCATCTTTGTGGTTGTTGTCCGAACAAGAATCATCAGAATCTTCAGAGCATGTACGATCATCGCCTTGTACATATTCAACAGGGGACGATGTCGAAACTAAATCTCGTAATCTTGATGTTGCATTGCCATAATCATCGGGATCTCTTTCATTTTGTTGATGGTGATGATGATTATGATTATAGGTATTACTACTATTACTATTTTTATTATTTATATGACGATGATGATGATGGTGATTGTTAATATGTTGATGATGTGGTGATGATTGAGCAAGTTCATTTCTATGTTCTTCCGAGATTATGTCTTCGCGTGATAATTCAGCATAATCACCAACGCGAACACTCAAATCAAGTGGTTGATCCTCCAACATTTTTATACAATAATATTTTTCTATTAAATACTATTGCAACTTTAATTATAGTATGTAATTATTAATTTAACATTTAATATTCACTTAATAATTTAATTTTAATATTTATAACAAAAAAAAAAAAGAAAATAAATTTATTGGTATGCTTTAGCGACCTCTACCAACTATTTTTCAATTTTCACTGCCATATTTTAATTTTTTTTCATCTAAATTTTCACTTATTTCATTTGAAAAATATAAAACACTTGTCAACTTTTTTTTTTTTTTTTTTTGTCACTGTAATTGTAGTTATTCACTAAAAAAAAAATTAAATTGTTTTACAAACTTTTTCACTATTAAACAAAAAAAAAAAGCACTCGACTGTAAATCCAAATTTTTCTAGTAAAATTAAAAAAAAAAAATGTTCACAAAACGTCAACTTGCTTGAAATACGAATTTTTAATTTTTTAATTTTAATAGATAGTAAAATTTAGCTTGCCGGCTTTTTGATGAAAATATATATATAAGGAAATAAATTTGTGTGAATTAATAGAATACGTGTCCGGCACCGCTGACGGTTTACCCTCGACTGTCGCGTGTTTACGTCCTAAAGAGCGTGGACCGTGGATCGAGCGAGCGAGTGAGGAGCGAGTAGTCAAGTAAAACAGCCAGGCAGTAGTCAGCCAGTGATCGAGGAGGGAGGAAACCACTCTTTTCATATATATGTATATAAAAAAAAGAGAGAGAGAGAGCAACGACAGCGATAACTGGTTGCGCGGGGTGGCAGCAGCAAGAGGGGGTATGTACAAAACTATGGAGATAGAAGAAGAAGAAAAAACTGATGATGATGATGATGATCGTTGGGCGCAACAAAGTTGGATTGTAATATTATAAATATATATATAAATAATTGAGAGAGAGGAAAAGAGAGAGAGAAAGAGAATATAGAAGGGGAAAAGGCGCCGGTGGCACACTGACTGAGTCGCGTCCTCTGAATCCGCTATAGTAAACCACCTCCTCTATCCTCTTTGCAACTACACTTGGTGTATATATGTACAAATGTATATATGTATTATAAATAAATTGAGAGGATGAATTCACTCTCCTCTTTACTCTCCTTTCCTTTTCTTTTTCTCGTCAACCTCTTATTCTTCCTGAATTCCATTCGTCTCAATTCCCCTACTCTTACTCTCTTTTATTTATCTCTTTTTTGCACTTTTTATTATTGTTATTAATTATTTTTTATCAATTTTTATTTAATCGTTATTTCACACAATTTATTATTATTATTTTGATAGGTATATAATCTACTTATTTGTTTTATTTCAATTAAATAACACAACGCAATGATATATAAAATTTAAATATATTTTTTGTACTTTTTTTTATGTTAAAATAGACAATAAATATTATGTAATAATTAGATAGAGGCACGACACAAGTCGTTGCTAGTGGCATACTGACTGACAACTATTGCTCATTATATATTAAAGTTGGTTTCTATATCTATATCTGTTTACTATATTTTATATGTACAACAACAGACAAGTCCAGGTTGATGTTACAGTGGAGAATGTTACAGTGTGTATGTCTTCTTGATCGTTGATTTATTTTTTAACTTCTCGAAGAATCTATTTGACTTTGCTTTTTTCCATCGCAATTATATCTTTTTTTTTCTCATTTTCATCACCATCAACATCAACATCATTATCATCGTGTTGTCTTGCAACAAAACCAAAAGTCAATGTACATATATATTTACAAATTATTCTGCAATAATAATTAATTATTTATGTTTTCAGTTGACTCGAATTGAAGTCATAATTATTTTGGATAATATAGATAAAATATTGATTTGATCATCAGACTAGATATATTATTAAAATATTATTTTTAAAACTGTTAAATATTTAATAGAAATAAATTATCTATTGAGAGAAAAAAAAGATGAGGCGTCGTGACGCCTTCGAGCCTACCGCAACACATGCACAAGTGTCTACTCAGCAATATATTTTCATTTATAATAATATTATTAATCTTGCACGCACTCATGTTACAAATAGACGACGAGACTACAGACTTGTGTTATTTTATATACATATACATATACTAATTGATGACGTTATTGTACATGTATATATTTAATTTAAGCGTCAACCAATTGGTCGAGATGTTTTATTAATTATAATCATTGTTAAAGATATATATATGTCGTACTGTAATATTATAATACAGTCTACAGATATAGAAATAATGATACACTTGATTTAATCAGAGTCACACTGTGTGATCACAATGTCAATATAGGCATGCGGGGTTATCGTCATCATTGTTCTGGATACTTTTTTTCCTCAATATAATATGACTATTTATTAATTTTGTTCATTTATGTCATAAAATTATTTTAAAATTAACAAAAAAAAATGGATCAATAAATTATTTTGATAATTTACTTTCACGTAATTGACCATGATGTAATTTATCAGTCAATCCAACTGATAATTAAATGATATATATTTTCTAAAAATTAATTTTAAGCTAAGATAAAAAAAAAGTAATAAAATTTGTCTTTTTACTTTTTATTATCACACTCTCGTTTTCTCAGTGCATTTGTGATGGTGACTTGAGAAAAAGAAAGAGAGATGAGAGAGGTGTTTGTTTGTATATAAAAAATTGTATAAATTGTATGCGGGTTATCGTTGACCCCCTTCTACCCCCCTTGCTCTTATCAGTCAGCTATCTTTTCTTCTTATACATGATATGCTCTGAAACATGTGCGTGTGTATATCCGTGCAAGTCTTAATATTCGAAGGACTTGCTGAGCAACTTATATTGATCGAGAGAACAAGAGATGCAAGAGAAAAAATAATATATATAATAAAAAAAAAAAATAAATAAAACGAGCGAAATCCGGCGGTGGCCAGATAATATTATATTATATTTTATATGTATATATATATTGGTGTAAACCGCACAATCTTATCCAGCTCTACACCAGTCGTGGCCACGCACTTCTCAACGATTACCAATGTCTTTGAGATTTCAAATCCAGTCTCCTCACTGTATATATAAATTTATATTTTTATATATACATGAAGAAAAAATAATGATCAAATATTTATTTAATATTTTAACTATTTAAAAATACAATATTTTATTTTATTATTATTTTTAAAATATTAAATAAATATAAATGCACACTACGCGGTGAAATTGACAACGCCTAAATTCAGGAATACTTGGAGATTTCTAATTTATTTGTGAACCGCATGCGGAATTACATAGTCGTAATCCGGAACCGTACTATGATGTTGTTATTGTTTTTTTTTTTTTGAAATGCAATGTTGTTATAATAATTTTTGAGAAATCACGATGAGGAAAAAGTGTGCTCGATAATATTAAATTCACGATGACACGCTTAGTCATTCAGAAAATTGAAAAACAATTACTTGTCATTGTTTTAAATAAATAAATTGTCAATATAATATATTAATTTTTATGTGTTAATGAAAATTTGTATATTGTTTTACAACAGGTTTTATTTCTGTTGGGATTTAATTTGCTAAATATAAATTTAAAAAAAAAAGCTAGCAGTAGCAGCATCAGCCATATGATTAGAATGATTATATATATGTTTACAGTTTTCGACGAGAAAGAAATTTGAAATAAATATGAAAGAGAAGAAAAAGCATTAGTCGATGATTCAGGCCGAGACTAACGCGCACTTTTCCTCGACACGTTTCCCTCATAGCACAAACACATACAACTCGTCACCGTTACAAAAAAAAAAAAAAATACTAGAAAATCATCACTATCGACATTTTTCCTTAGCTATACCTGTAGCCTATTTTAAATTATATAAATTTAAACTACTTATTTAATTTGTCATTTGTCAATATTGTACATATCAAATTTCGAGTGTCTTTAGTCAATGACATGAGCCATTTGATTGTTAATTAACCGCAATTAATTAAAGATGATAATAAATTTATAAAAACAACAAGTATCTGTCTTATAAATTGGAATAAAAATTATCATATCAATATGTACGAATTTAGAGTGTATATAAAAGAAATCAAAGAAATATATATTTAAAAAAAAAATAGTCTTAAAAGTTGACGGGAACAAAACAATTTACTTTCCTAAGCAGTGAAATCTCCGGAGTCTTTCCGGTGTAAAAATAAATAAAAATGACGAGAACGGCATCGACAAGTGAAGCCATGAAGCAATTATTTTTCTGCACTACACGTCATATATGTAGCTCAGAAAAAAAAATGCGGAAAGTGAGGAGGATAATGAGTTTTATAGAAAATATTTTATTCTATATTTATGCGAGTATATAAATATATTATAAGGGAGTAGTTTATATTTTTGTTCCCATCATAATATGTAAAGACAGTGTATATATACAACTGCAATCGCGTTGAATTTTTCCATTGGTGCACGCATCGTTATGTCGTTATACATATAACAGCGAGGTGTCGGAAATGGTGCAAGCAACCAACCAGCCAGCCAACCAGCCAACCAACCAAGCAAGTTAAGCGAGCAAAGCATATTATTCGCAGCAGTAGAATCGCGTCTACATAGCATATTATATATACCACAATTCGCATCAGCTCAAAGTGTAGTGGTCGAGCTTCAAGGGCATGAAAGAAGAAACCCCCATGCTTTTACGATATATATTTTTATTATTATTATTATGTAGTGTATATGTCCGCGAGAACCGGAAAGATTCCCCCGATCCGCTACTTCCAAGGTCTTGCTCTATACTCTTCAACAATAATACGTCTATATATATATAAATGCGACTTTGGCATGCACCAAAGTATAATGTGTGTGTATAATATACATTATATATCTGTACAAGTTTGCGCGTCGTCTCATCCGGTCTCTTATCCTTTGTTGCATTCATCAACTTGACCCTTGACTCATTTACCAAACACATTCCATTCTTTTCACCAAAAAAATATACATTACATATGTACCTATCACTGACCAAATTGACCTCTTAATATTTATATATATATTAACTTTCTTTTAATTCAAATATATTGTCTATATTGAGAGGTCAAATTCATCAGAGATTTTTAAAAATATATAAAATAAATTTCAAGAAATATCTAATATCAGTTTCAAGTCTTTCGTGTGACTTTCATCGTTTTTTTTCTCTTATTTTTTATCTCTTTTGGCATTGGTCGTGTGTTGTATATATTTTTTTTCATTAATTTTAAATTTATATATGTATTTATATATTATTTCATATGTGAAAACATTCATCTCATTTATTTTTTTTTTTTTTCAAAAATTCAAATAACATGCATTTATTATAATAACATTTGATATATATTTTAATATTTTATAAAAATTGTTAAATGACGACTGGGCCAGTGTGACGACTCTCACGAACTTGTTGCATGCATATTATTGTACGTGTGTTTGTGTTTGTTTGTTTGAACAAGTATTTACGTGTACACATATATAATAATAATAATAATAATAATGATTGATGTGAGTGAGGGATTCATAGCAAGACGAGAATGTGTAAATAAATGTTGATGATATTCGTGTGTGTGTGTGTGTTGAGTCAAGTTGCACGATAGCACGATTGCATGTGCATCGGCATGGCGAGCTGAGCTTGAAAATAAATAAATAAAAAAATGAAAAAAATGAAAAAGAAGAAGAAGAAGAAGAAGAAGCATAATAATAAGAAGAGGGAATAGAATGAGGGTGGAGAGGCAGGGCAGGGCAGGACAAACTGATGGACGAGAGTTAAGTCGGGAGGTGCACCGAACTCTCCCAAGGCCTAACTTGCACCATCCCCCTTATTTCATCTTCATGTATATATATATTGCCACGGAATATGTCTATCTTGCATGTATATACCGAAGAAACCAAATACATATTATAATACTGCAACAAATACTAAACACATTCGAAAAATTTCATCAGCTCCGTCTTGAAAAAATAATGATAATAATAATACCAACAACTACAACAAGCTTCTCTTGTAAATTTTAGGTTTTTAAGTTTTTTTTTTTCCTTCTTTTTGAATCCATAAAAATAAGCTAAAAAAATGTATATAATATTCTTTTGAAGAGAGGAGAGGTTCAATTGGTTGCAAATCCATTTATTTTATTATTATTATTTTTTTTTTTTCAACAGTTTAGCTGATTTTTTGGAAAAAATTGGTTTTGCAAGTTTTGCTGAGGGGAAAAAAAAACTGGGCGGGATAATATTTTGTTGTTCAAGATTGGTAGTTGCAGATTTTTTAGTTTTTTTTTTTTTTTTTTCAATAAAAATGTGTGCATGGAATGGTAAAAAAATATATGATAAAAAAAATAAATAAAAAAAGTAAATAGTGGCTTCAAAACGAGGTGCATTCGGACATTGTCGTCAGTATGATATTATTATCATTATTTTTATATATCATATAGAAGTAGTAGTATGAGTATATGGCGGGGCAGACGACCGTTCGAGGACAGATTCCGGTCTGCTTTGGAATGAGCGTCATTGCTTAGATCCTTTTATTATATATAATTTATTTATTTTTTAAATAAATACATGCATGGCTCGTTAATTGTCAAAATAATTACAATAAAAACTGTATGTTTAATAATGCAAAAATAGACAATATAAATCTATCATTGTTTATTGAATGTTTCAAGAAAATTTACAGAAAATATTGATTGCTAACTCGGTGTAAATCATCATTTTTTATTATCTATATATATATAATTTTTGTTTTTATTATTTAGTTGTTGTTGGTGATGGTGGTTGTTGTCGTTCGTTATCCATTTCTCATCCTTGAAAATAAATGCCTTTCTTACTTCCCGTCACGCTCACAATATTTTTCAACGCGTAAAAAATGAGGAAAGAAAAAAGACGCTCATAGATATGTATATAAAACATAAGAATAAAAATAAAATACATAACTTGTTATAATAACAACAATATATATAATAATGTTTGTGAAAATGCAATATTTTTATTACAGCTTGCATTTGTCACAACATGATATACATAAATAATAAATAATACAGTATAATCAGATATAACGTGATATCAAAATAAAAGTATGTTTATATAATTCAATAAAAACATAAATGCATTATTAAATTAACCTGTAAAAGTAAGCAATAATCTACAGGTGGAAATGAATTTTATTTACATGCAATAATTGCACTCGCTGATAGAGGAGGGCCAGGGCTCCATCGACAATAAACTTTGTAGGCATTTCATGATGATGATGATGATGCATCATTTGTAAAATTGTGTCTTTTCTTAAATTACTCAATGCTGTATATGTAAAGTTTATTCTATATTCTATATATATATTTAAATAAATATCCACTGTATATGTTTTATAATTATTGTGCGCGCGATCACACACTAGCCATGGCCTAGATTATTATAATCACAACAACAATATATACATAAATGTGTACATAGATTTGCAAGAGGCGATTTACCTACTTGGCAAATTGTCTATCTATCGATGTGCAGTATAATTTAGACATATTGATTTTATTAATATATTGCAATATTTAATTTTTTAAATATTTTTTTTAAATTGTGAAAAAAGTAGATTATGTATTTTAAAAATAGTTGGTATGAATATAATGTGTGTTGTGTTAAAAATACAATATAGTGCCAAGTAAAATAACTTTCTTGATGAGTGAAAGAAAACAATAGGAAATCGTATCGACGAAAAACTTCATGATGAGCGTGTGAGATTTGCTTACACATGGTGCATGCACGAAAAAAATAAAAATAAATAAGTAAATACCAACAAGTAAGAGCGGCCAGTGAAACTACAATATTCATTGGACTCCTTATATATATATTTCCCTCTCTGTTTTAATTTGTTATTATATTTTTCATATATAAGTTAGCCTTGCAATGTATAAACTCGTAATGCGCTAGGAAACACACACACTCGATTCACATCGAATCACCTTTCCCTCATCGTATAGATTTGTAAAAACCAGTAAAATATATTATCATATAGCTCTCTATTTTCCGGCTGCCAAACTGAAGTATTTAATTTTTTTGAATTTTATTTAATCAACACTAATCAAAAATACAATAATAGAAAGATTAAAAATAGTAAATAAATGATTAAAGTATATAAAAAAGATTAAAGAATGTTAATATATAAAAAAATGTCAAGGAGGAAATGCTTGGGCCAACGACCGACTAAGATACAGTCTCTTTTTATTTTTTTTTCTCATTGAAAACAATAGTAATCAATATGGATATAATATACATTTCCGACAAACTACGTCATCAAATTTATATGAGGAAACAAAAAAACAATAAAAAAAAAAAAAAGATAATAATATTTAATTATTAATTTAAATTTGTTGGCAAATATTTATTTGCCAAAATAAGAAAACAACAATTTTTTTAAAGAAAATATAAATATAAAGAAAAAAAATATTTAAGAGGGAGAAGTAATACAAACAACCACAATACATTTTATATATAAAGAAAATTTTTAAACAGAGTGCAACGGCTGCACCGATATATAATAATGAACGCCTGCGCAATGCAACAGATGCACGTGGTTTAAGTGCAAGTGTGTCAAGGCGCGACCTGAATTTCCTACTCTTCTCTTTATTACTATCTCACCAACACTATTATAGAACATTAAACTACTGTCAATTTACTTGGTTTTGCATCGTCAACATTGCACACTAAAACATCCTTACTACCTGTCTATTTTTCTCTCCTATATAAAATCTATACAACTTGATTAACATTTATATATGTGTTTATTTATTTAGACACACACTTGCGGGTATTACTTTTAAATTTTTTTTTTTGTTTTCGTCTTTTTGTATTACTAACTCAGTGAAAATATCGAGAGTTTTCAGCGTCTCATCAACAGTTGTGCGTCGAAAGCGATTCCTCACTAACATTTCTTTTTTTTTTCTATTTTTTTTTTTTTCTAACAATTTTCTCTATATTCCTCGCTTCGTTTACTTGATGTCCAAATTTCATTTTTCCTGAAATATACATACATTTCTTTTTTAATTGCAATTCTTTTTTTTTTTTTTTTTTTTTCTGGTATAATTTAATCGGCTAAATCATTATTAATATATGAAAATTTATAAATATAAATAAAATATAAACTGGGTCGTATTAATAAGCAAAACATTTGTGACCTCTTGTATATATTATATATTTTTTTTCAGAATGCGTCATAATGAATTTTCGACAGTGTGATAATATATTCTTTGAAATTAAAATCAAGTCAAAGTATTCATATTTCATGAGCTTGCTGTATTACAAAATATTTACTGCAATAAAAATACATAAATATATATGCAAAATAATCATTTTAAGAAACTTTCAGTTTAAATCGTATATAAAATTAGTCCAATCATAAAATAACTGAATTATATTTTCATTGATTGATATAAATATAATATTTTTTTTTCGAAGGTGACTTTACCCTACAGTGTTTGGTGTACAAAAGCCCATCAAGGGATGTTTGTATATTTTTTTTATATATTTTTCTTTTTTCAAAGCAAAATTTCGAGGCTAAATTTAATATAGACAAGAGTGATGTAGTGTTTTTGAAACAATATAGATATATTTTATTGATTGTCAAGTTTATTTTGCGAAGATGGTTGCTGACCTACACCTACCACCCTCCCCCCATGACAAAATTATTTTGCCTTGGCGTGTGTCCTTTCCACGACCTTCCTAAAATTCAACCTACCCCAAGTCAGACTTATTTTTCCACCAAAAAATATCACCCTCTTTCTATTTATCTTTCATTTTCCCTTGTGTTATCATCATCAGCATCATTGACAACAACATCGCCACCGCCATCCTATAAATATTTTATCCTCTTTTTTATTTTTTATTATCTTTCTTTTAGTCTGTTTAGTCTGCTTTTTTTTTTTTATGGGATCAACAAAAAATCCTTCCACTACGCCCAAAAGATTTTCAGATACTTTTGTAATGGTTATTGGATTTTTATTTTCATTTTCTTTAGCTTCAAAATAATGAGAAATTAATTTTTTTAAATACTAAAATTGAAAAATAAATGTTTGTAATAATATACACAACACTCAGTGGCATTGAAGTAATGATATCTTTTATTAATGATAATTTTGTTTGACTTTTATTGAGCTATATTATTATCGGTTCCTTGTTGATATATATATTCATTATCGCAATACAACACAACTATAAAAAAATAATTTAATTAAATTTTTTCTTTATATTGAAAGAGAAAAAAAAATTAAACATACTTGTGATTTTGCAAATATAATTTTAAGACTTGCGTTTTGGTAAATAATAAAAATAAAAAAAATAAACTTATTTGGAATATGCCGGATAGATATGTTCTAATAATTTTCGACTCTCACTACATTTTTAACGCTTTCGTTAACTTTTTTGTTAACGCAATAATAGAATGCTTCTTCCATTTCTTTTTTTTTTTTCTATGTTTCAATTTCTTTCTCATGTAATTTATATATTGATAATGTGACCTCTGTCATTGGTAAATCTTCTTCATTGATAATTTATCATTTTATTTTTGCGAAACATTCATGTATATAAAGACGTTTATCAAAAAAATTAAATACATAGTGAATGGACCTCCGACCTTGCTTCGATTGGAACCAAGTGCGTGCAAGTCTTTATTATTTTAGATATATTTTTTTTTCTTCACATTCTACATTAAAATTTCTTACAACACATTGCCAACTAACTATATATACACATTCAACCCACAAATGGAAACTTTATTTTAAAAAATAATAACAAAATTGTGTCAAATTATTTTGTGAAAAAATACATATATAAATTTCCATAAAAGGTGAAAGAGTTTTGTGAGAGAAAAATAAGAAAATAAAAAAAAAAAAAGGGAATTTTGTTTGAAAGTTAAATTGAGGGTGAGAGAAAAATTTGAGTTCTTTATATATATTGTTGCCATCGAGGGATGATGGTCGTCTATGCCAGACAGGGCGTGGTCGTCCTTGAACTTTACTGTATATGAACTTGAATAAAAGTGGACTGAAATTTTCCCAACTTAAGTAACACATATACATTGCAAATTTCAAGAGAGAAAATAAAAATATATTATCTCATCAAAATCAGTCGTCGTCGTCTCTCCATACAGTTTTACTATCAGTCTGCCTTTTAAATCTCCAGCTTTTTTTTTTTGACAAATTTGTCATTATTGTGTATATTTAATATTGACCTGCCTCACACACACACACACACACATACACCCCAAAAATATCAAAATAAAATGGATAAATTATATTGTAAAGGTGACCTCATAATAATGGTTTCAAGATTGATCAATTTGTTTTAGTGGAAAAATTTATTTATTATTATTTTTCTGTCTATTTTGACTTGTCCCTCACCCTCACCCTCACGCCAGTTAAGGTAGGTTAAGCCGCCTCCCTGGAGATTGACAATAACCTTGTCACTTGTATATATTTATTTTGATATTTTCTATTTTACATTATTTTTTACTGTCTGGTATTTTTTCAACCCCCTGAGAATGAAAAAAAAATAAATAAACACCCACAATCGTGGGTGTTATAGGGAGTTGAAAAAATACCAGTCCATCATACTCAGTATATATGTACACTTTTAAAAAAATATTTTTTTAATAAAATCAATTTAAATAACAATAAAAAATAAATAAAAATCACATTGACATATTGTTTTTATTGATAAACTAAAATTTTAAAATAAACAAATTAATTATTTACCCAAAAAACAATAATATTATTTATAAATTTCGCATGCAAACAAACATCTGCATGTTTATTATTTATATAAATGATAAAAAATAATTATTTAGAAAAAAAAAAAGCAGCAATATAAAATGTAATTGATGATTGACCAAAACAATTTTAACTTTGAGTCTTTAATAATAATAGAAAAAATAAAAAAGATGCAGGGCGTGGCGAGGAAAAGTTGTCTGATAGAGGGTGAAAAAAAAAAAAAAATTTGGGATATTCAGCCGGGATTCACGTTGAAAAATAATGATAATAATAATATGGCATACATGTATAGAAGATAAGGTAAAGTAAGGTAAGGTAAGGCAAAGTGGATGAGGATAGCAAAGTGCGTGTGCCAAGTAAAACACCAAGAAAAAGACCAATCACCATCGTCAATTTCTGTAGTCATGGTGACTGCCGGGTTAACTTGCTTTTGCCACTCGATCGATCTACCACCGCCAAATTCATCTGCGGGGTCAAGGTTCAAGATTTTGTTTATTTATTTATTTTTTTCATTTAAAAATATATAATATATTATTATTTTATCTAAATAGCTATGTATATTTTTAATTTCATTATTAAATTATTATTTTAATTATTGGTGGGGTTAAAAAATACATAAAAAAGCCATGACCGTGACCTTGCGGTAGTTGGTGTTATCGAACGACCAGGACTTTCACTATCCTTGCAAATAAAAATAATAAAAAATAAATAAAAAAAATAGAAAGTACATAGAGAATTATACAAGTAGCGCCCTTTATAACCCTTGTTTCCTCTGTGCTATTAAAATACTGCGAGTATCTGTCTTATTTTTTTTTTTTCTCTCAAACTTTCAAGGATATTATTCTACAGTGTTTTTGTGGTAATTTTTGTGTTACATATATAAAGATGTGTAAGTTATGTCGACCAGCCCCTTGAGGAGGTTAGTCTAGACAGTTTTTATCCCCCCCTCCTCCCTAACCACCCACAATAAACCAACCCACTGTGTATACAATACCACTAACCCTCCTCTTATCATTTTTTTTTATTTTTTTTTATTTTTTCTCAACTTGACTATTGCGTAGTTATCAATCAACAAAAAAAAAAAATAAAATATATTTATAAAATTAAAAAATAAAATATTCAAATTGATAATTTAATTATATAATATGTCTGTTAATTTTTTATTAACATATTTTGTTATGCATTGATTAAATATATAAAATTTTTAAAGGGCACAGAAAGGATATATTAAATGCTAAGAGGGTTTTGAACTTTAGAGGTCACCTCTCCAGTATATCCAACGCAATTCGGAATAATCTAACCCAAGACCAAAAGCCTTTTTTTTATTATTATATATATTCTTTTATACATACACCGATGCGCTATCGTTGTATATATATCCTTTTGCCAATTTATTTCAACCATCAGACCTTTTTCCATTTTACTTTTTTTTTCTTTTATTTGTTAATCAATTTTATCCGATATTCTTTTTATTTACACTAAAAAGTAAAATAATATTATTACAAAATTAACATTTAAATTAATAAAATAAATAATTTAAATTCAAGTCAAGTAGTTGAATTGTGCTTGAGTAGTTATAAGGGGTAGTTTTCAAAATGATTTAAAATAAATAAAAATATATGTATCGCATATTTTTAAGAGATAAATTATTTCCAATTGAATGATGTCTTTAATGCCTCCGGAAAAAGATTCACTCTTCTATAGTATAATGTAAACTGATGTGCATGGATGCATGTGCATGCAGTATCCTCATGAGGGATGCTAATTTTTCATGCTCAATGAATAACTAGATTACCACGTTCCAAATAGACCCTTTGGTCATTGGTAAATTTTATCCTTCAAGCTATATATATACATGTATCATGTGAGAATGTGCTTTTCTTTTTAATTTTCAAATATAGATATCAAAACTTCAAAAGAAACGCCAACAAAAAAAAATTTATGTAAGGATAAATAAAAGTCGCAAAAATTTCCAGCTATAGCTGTGAAGGATCTTATGTATATATATAGGGTATGTATATAGCCAGTTGGCTCCTTCATATATACTAAATTGGCAAATCGATAAGGACGTCCCAGACGACCTTGGTGAAACAAACACCCCTATTCTCCTGCCCATCACACACACACAAACATAAACACGCACAAAGTCTTCGCAATGTATACAACCTCTAAAACTAAACGAGACACGATAAAGCAACGATGTCTAAAAAATAAATGATATTGCCAAAAGCAAAAAAGCCAAAAGGACTTTTGTTATTACAAATATGTTTTTTGTTTTTACCAATGTTTTTTTTAACTATTGTTGAAAATTTTCTTTCTAGTTTGGTGAATAGTTGTGTTGACTGTTGATAATGCCTTACAATATGCATGGCTATATATTTCATTATTTTATTATTATTTTTTCAATAGTTAACAGTAGCATTATCGTAACTTTGAAATAAAAAAATAACAGCTTTAATATTAAAGTAGAAAAAAATTAAAAATTAATGTCCAAATGACTATAAAAATTTTTTTCAATTTCCCTTTTATATTGTTATTATTTTATTGGTTTTTTTTTTATTTCTTTTTTACCTGGATACTTTTTTTTTTTTATTGAAGAGGGTTCAATAATAAGCAAAAACCTTGCTTTAACATCAGAGTTTGCAATTGCTATATATGGTGATATGTTTACGTTGCTATTTCGAAATTTTTTTTTACTGAATTTAAATTACGTTGATATTGATATGTACACTGAGAAAATTAGAAAGAAAAAAAATTATCGATGAATTTACTAGTTATTGTCTTCAATCGAATTATCATGTTTGGGTGAGCTCAAATTATACTAGGAAATATTATCATATATGTAATTTTATTTTTGGAATAAACACAAAATGATTGGATGTTGGAAAAGACAATTTAAAAATAAATAAATTATATAATTGTAATTGCAAGTTATGTACGGTGACAATGCTCGGTATATAATATCTCTAATGATTTTTCGATAAATCCATATATTGAGAAATTGACTCCTGCAATTTTACTGATATTATAAGCAATAAAAAAATAATCAAAATAACAAGAAAATTGTGAAAATTAGTCGGTCAATTGTCATGCGCAGAAATAATATTTTATCTAATATTATAATAATTTCTCTTCTTTTTTTTTTCAGATAATATATATGCTAAGTGAAAATAAATATTTAAAAAAATATTGGATAATGAATTATAAATTGACTTGCAATCTCACATACACACTCGTATACTGAAACAATTATTTTATATATTTGAAAAAAAAACCGAATAAAATTACATTGAAATAACGATTAAATTTGATGGAAATAAAATGAAAATCTGAATAATCAAATTAAAGAGTCTCGGTTCCTTTTAAATTTTCCAGACAATTAAATATTTAAAATGTCTTTTTCAAGTCTATTATTAAACAGCCAATTGAGCAGATAATAAATAATTTAAATCTCATTTATAAAAAAAATAATAAAAGAAAAAAAATACGGATAAAATTTTTGTATAATACTAAAAATAACAATTTCTAATAAATTTAATAATTATTTATTTCTATCACTCAACAATTATTGTGTACGTATTTTTTTTCAATGTATAAACAGTGACTACAACTTTTGGAAATAATAAAAAAATAAAAAGTCGATAAATTGTGATAAATAGATTGCATTTTCCGCTATCGCATATATAAAAATACTCGAGAGAAAAATGTACTGTGTCAAGGCCTTCAAGCTCCATATTATAGTCGCACCATACCACATGTGTGCACACATAATGCTAATGCACTATACATATATACTTGATATAATAATTTCAATAAAATACACCGGTAAACAATCTGAGCCCAAGTCTAAATATCATTCAGTGCAATAGTTTCAAAAACTCTTAATAACGTACTATCTAATATGTATATCTAAAATGGGATTGCCAATTGTGAATTGTCGCTTTCATTTTAAATCTCTGTATGAATATTTTTTACAGCAAAGAAAATAATTTACTTGAAAATTTAAGAGAATATAAAAACCTGGAATAATAAAATTTAATTATTAAAATATTCAATAAAACTTTAAGAGGATTTTAAGACGGTTGTCTCGTTGTTACAGTATAAATTCATTGTAAGTGGGCCAAAAGGTAATTCAAAGTTAATAAACTATTTACAAGACTGCAATGATCAATAAGTGTATAAATATGCTATTGAAATATATATTGAATAATTAATACATATATATATATATATATTATATTTTAAATAAATATATATTAAAAGCGACTGAATTTCATCGATAATCAATTTATATATATAGACTAATCAGCGACCCAGACAATATCGAATTTATTTTTTTTTCATTATTATAATTTCCATAATATATATAAATTTATTTTTAAATCATCAGCCATTTGATATAATAGATTTATCATAATAATTATATATAGCTTGTCGTTATAATATAGCCATTGTGACATAATAATTTTCACTTTATATATTCAACCTGTTTAAAATATTTCATATTATACTTTTGTCATTTATGTGGTCACATTTTTAAAAAACCAAGTTCCGTATAGAATTTGTGTCACACGTGATTTAATATTATTATTTTTTTCATATTAATATGAATATTGTGAGTTAAATTTTGAAAAAAATTACATAAAAATGATGCAGAGCAATGCAGAAATATTTATGTATAAATAAAAAAAAATTTAAATATATTATTGTTTTAAGAGTGTTAAATTTGATGAGTTGATTATTATTTTTTTTTAGCTGGCATATAATATATACATATGTATGTACATAATACACGTGTGTATGTCACAAAGTCGTGAGTGAGCGCGGGCTACTTGATTCGCTTACCGAGACAGGGCTCACAGGTTAGCCTCGGCCCACATTGGCATAACACTTTCACTGACGTAACAACATAGCTTGACTGTAAACTGTTGCGTTTTTCATTCGTACATATATATTTTCAGCTCCCTCCAAAATAAAAAACACCTAAACAAGTACATTTATACCCACCCACCCACTTGTACTTGCACCCTTCCTCTATTAACAGAAATTTTCAAACACAAATATAATTCAAAAATTTAAAAAAAAAATCACTATACGATAGATGAATATATATTTTTTAAAAAATATTAATAGCATCATCATTCATCAGCACGCGGATATAATATAATTTTAATAAACTTGTATGCTATATTTAAGGCAAATTCAATATTCATCTATTGTTTTGTCACTTGAAATTTAATCATGCACATTATTATTTAAAAAAATAATTAAACATCAAAATGGAATGTATTGTATATGCGAATTTATTCGTTTAAGTTTGTCATCTTGAAAAATTATTCTTGTGTAAATAATAAATATATAAGAAGAGGTAATACTGCGTATGGCTAACCCCATTACTTCTAAGTAAAATTGACAGAAGCTAGATGCTATACGTGATGAGTATGTGTATAAATAAATATATATAAATATTACGTGTGTATAAGGAAATTACTGATTGAGGCACGATTACATTGCAAAATTGTTTACCTGAGACGAGCGTCGTTGACGGTATAATATGAGCTAAAAGAGAGGTCCAAGGATAAATCAAGAATTACATGATTCGTGATATATACACAAGACGTGACTGTACTGTCTCTTTTTGTTCATGTATAATAATAATATCTATTTCATCTCTGCGAAATACCATTATATTTAAAATATACCATACAACATACTATATCATATTATAAATAAAATAAGCTATAAATAAACTCTATTTAAAAATAATAATATTCATTATTAATATTTTTGTTGATAGTAATTTTTTATTTCTATTTGTTTTAAATTATTTGTCGATTAATGGTTATTGTTTGTGTCAATTTAAACATAGGCCGAGTTTATTTAATCATTAATATTCTAATTGAATACGTGTTACAAAGTGTGGAAGATAAAATAATTTTAAATTTTCGTTTAACAAGTTTTTTTAAAAAACTGAAAATAGAAAAAAAAATATAACCATTAAACTAATTTTAAAAAATATATTAAAATTATACAAATATATTAACGAAAGTAGGTTTTTTTGGGTCTATTAATTTGATGCTTTCAATATATATTTTAGTTTTTTTTTTTTTTTACCATACAAAAATAGAAATAATATTTTTATGATATTTTAGATGATGAAAAGTGAGACTAGGGTGTGATGCACATGTCTCGTTTTCTTGGGTATAATGCAATCGGTATTTCATATATTTTTTTTCCTCACTTCTCACACACGTGGACCCTTTGAATACACAACATTAGGGTGTAGAAAGATGAGAGAAAACTTGCACCTGTCACCCTAGCATGAAACTGTGGGAGACACATTGACGCCCTTAACAATTATAATATTAAAAAATCGTTAGAGTTGAAAAAAAAAAAAAGATAAATATAGCTAAGACATATTTTTCCGTTGGACTAATAGTTTTAAGATTTTTAAAAGAGTTATACAAGTTAAAAAATAAAAACACATGTTGTTTAAATACGTGTAGCAATGATAATGTAAATGATGCCAAAACTGACCAAGTTAAAATGCGTCATCAATCAACATTCTAATTAAATATAAGCCAAACTTTGTGATAAAACAATTTGTTAAAAATGCCAAGTATGAAAAAAAATCTTATTTGTTATTGAGATGGAGTTTTATGATGGATCGACGAAAGAATAAAAAATATTAAACTACAAACAAAAGTGCCCTGAGGTAGATAGATGATTACAAAATAATTGGAAAAATAAAAACTCTGACCTCAATTGCACAAAATGTCAACATTCTGTTTGCAGGTTTACTGCCATCGCCATTAAGTTTTTAATATATTATATATATTGCTTAAATGATATTATACGAGGACAAAAATTCACATGAAAATTCTACTACTTTTACTGTCTTGTGAGAAACAGGAAATATTTATTTTTTTGAAATTTCTATGCACCTGTTTATAAGATGATGATAAAAAAAAAATTTAGTTAATAGATGACGATGGTAAAAAATCGGGCCAAAATTAAATCTATTTCCGAGTACACATAGACAGCGAGAGTCAACTGAGACCTCGAAACTTGGAGCCAAAGATTTATGGGTTTAGGGAGGGTCAAGGGAACGAGGGTAAACTAGAAACATAAATAGAAAAAAAAAAAAATACATACATAATATGTGGGCAAGTGTATTTGGATGCAATATGATAGACAGCCATAAACTAAATTATTACTCACAAATTATCTACCTACTGTGGAAAATCGAAGAGAAAAAAAATAAATAAAAATACAAAGGTATACGTGATGAGTGTAATGAGATCAGGTCAAATTAAATTTAAACTTTAGATAAATAAAAAAAATTAAAAACGATCAAACGACTTGTCTTTTCTTGTAATATAAAATTGGAAAAAATAAAAATAAAATAATAATTACAATAATTATATAGTAGTATTTGAAATTGTAGATTGAATTAAATAAAAAAAAGTTTTTAAAAAGAAAAAATAACTAAATCGATGATATAGATATAGGGGTGTTGATGATTGTCCGTATAAATTGAATCCGGTGAGATTGTCATGCAACCTTGGCCACGGCGAAAGTGATACACGTTTGTACAAAGACAAATAAAATATTTATAAATCTCAGATGTTTATAATGAGCCTTGCGTGATACAATTTTTTGTGTCTTTGATTTTTCAAAAATATATTTACAAAAAAAAAAGAAAATAAAATATAGCTTTATTCTATGAAATACCGAGAAAATTTCATACCAAAAAAAAAAACATTGTGATAGTTTAAATTTGAATAAACTTGAACGTGTTTGATCAGCTTTGTAAAATAAATTTAAATACAATTAAATATATATGTACACTTGCAATTGGCCTAGAAAAGGTCGTTACTACTTGGCAATTATATTTTGAATTAATATATACTTGAAACAATAAAAAAAATATATGTTGATAAACCATCTCTTGATTTATATACATATATTAAATGAGTTTTTAAAATGAAAAAAAATACCTAAATACATGCTTGATGTATGAACGCGCAATTTTATATGCATTGCGTATACACTGAATTATATATTACGACATTATTTATTTTATACACATATATATATATTGCAAGTCTGTAAATTTTCAAAATTGGGCCACGCATGATTGAACGATGCGTACAGAATTTATATCTTTAATATCTGTATGGATATATGCTGTACCAACACAAATAAGCTAATAATTTTATGTATTTATTTTTAATACAGTAACACAAATGCACACAGTGACTGCCTATTTGATTTTTATAATTTTACATATAAATTTTTTTACGAGAATGGATATACGAGTGCAATTATATGTACAAACGCGGATGCCTGTGTTGTGATTTGTTAATAGCTGGTATAAAGAGGCCTTGGCCGTTTTTCCTTTCAGACTTTTAAAAGCCACATTAATACCAAGTTTGTCGACCCAATAGTTGTTTAATTGTAAATACAGTATCTACAATAACACCTGTCTAGTTATTCAATTTGGGTCATTGATATGTAATCATTATTATTTTTTTTATTTTTTTAAATATATAATCAAATGGTAGCTTATCAATCAAGTTGATTATCATTGGGTGTCTATTTTATCAAGCCTCGTAAATGTAGATTATTTTGATGGTAAAAAAGTTTCCTACCTTTACTGGATCCAGTCATGATGTTTTCTGTTTTAATTTCAGCTCTTGCAGAATAAGAATTTAAAGATGATGGTGATATTTGTGATGATGGTGCTGCTAATTTTTCTATTTTAAAAATTAAATAGTTTAGATATTTAAGATGTTATTTTGATTACTTGTAATAATTTTAATTTACCTGCTAATAGTGGATTTGCAGCAGCAATGTTATATCTCATTTGCCTTCGACAAGAAATATTATTATTAATTGTTGTTGATGTTGTTGATGTTGGTTGACTTGCTTCAGCCAAATCAGCTTGTAATTCTCGTAAAAATGTGTCAAGTGTATCAAATGATTGAAGTGTGTCTTCATTGACACTAGACATATCACCATTATCATCTCTAACAGGTACATTTTGTGGTGTCTCAGATGGTGCACCAACCAGAGCACTTAAATCCATTGATGAAAATTCAACTGATTGTCCTGTGCCATTTTCCTAATAGATCGATGT
The DNA here is from genome assembly GCF_014905175.1 of Aphidius gifuensis. Lineage (NCBI taxonomy): Eukaryota > Metazoa > Arthropoda > Insecta > Hymenoptera > Braconidae > Aphidius > Aphidius gifuensis. The sequence goes on along the minus strand of NC_057788.1, from coordinate 4,401,252 downwards.
ATTTAAGTTGAAAAAAAAAGAAAAAAAATAATAAACAATTAATGAATTCATTTGAGATAAATTAAATTAATAAAAAATGCTGTCTCAATGAAACGCACTAACCTGAAGACATTGTGTTAGATCAACCATTTTTCCATCATTATCAGGACACCAAAGTAACTCGTCATCTATAAAGGGCATTGTTGATTCCTCCTTGGGTATCAAACTGGAGGTGAGCGTAAGGGTTTGTGATACAGGGACCGGCATCGAGACCCGTACCTGGCGGTGGGGCTTTTTTAGCCACCCCCGCAACAGCTAACATCCAAAACCACAGTACAATATGATGAATCCTTGTTTTTATTGATTCAATAATGCCCTGAAAAATTAAAATTAAAATATATTAATATTATATCATTTAATCAGCTGGAGATAATGATATTCTGTATCAATCTGTTGATGATGATGATGATGATGATGGATGCATGTATATATTTAAAATTAATACTTTAAATTGCAATCAAACACATTATTATTATAGAGAGAGAGAAAAAGAGAATTTATACACGTTTTTTTATTTATTTATAAATTTGCAAGAGTAATTTTCATGAAAGTGAAAACTTAAAGTGAAAACTTTCTTTCTGTTTTCAGGCTGTTTCACTTCCTGTGAGCGTAACCTCGGCTTCATTTATAATAGTAGCTGGATTTCTATGCACTAGCTTCTACTTTTATATTTTAATTTACGTAATCTTCCAACATTGCGCCAAAGAAAGTTTTATTTTTCACTTTTTAAACTAGAGGTTAATATCCTCTATTTATAATATATCATATTCTCACTTTTTTTCTAATTTATTAATTCAAATTATGATGATAAATAAATGAGATAAGAAAAATCATGGTACCCGTATTTATAAATAAATAAATAAATAAATAAATAAATAAATGTAAATTTTTAATTTTAATTGTATATCAATTAATATATTTGGCGCGCTTTTGATAAATGATTATTATTTTTATTATTTTTTATGACAGTTTCCATCATGGCTGACCTAAACAACAGTTCATCTGACGAAAGTACTGATGCATCAAATTCACAATTTGATTCATTAAAAGCCTTATATTCATCAAAATATAAAATTCCAATACCCGAAGCACCAATTTATGATAACATAAATAAATACGACTCTGTATTAAATGAAAATTTACATAAAGTACGTATTAAAAAATAACTAATATATATTTACCACAAAAATAAATTTCTCCATGATTTTTTCAGAATAATAATAGCAACAAAAAAACCTCAAAAGATGCAGCTGTCAAGAGTGTGCCTACGCGAAGATTTTTGCCTCATCAACGTGAGTTTAATAATAATTATATTTATTTTTATATTTAATTATTTATTCACTTAAAAATAATGTCACATGTTGCATGTCCATTGTACACACAACACACACACACACACAGTGTTTTGATCTTGTAAAATTAACGAGCCCTAGGTTAGGCTAGTGTTTTTATTATTCGCCCGCGTCGACAGATGCCGCTAAAGTAGCCATTTTGAAATTTAAAAAAAAAAATAATTTCAATTGTTGTTATATTATTTAAAAAATAATAATGCCATTTTATCAATCCGAGTATATTGTATTATTACTGCAGAACAATAATTATGTGAAAATGCATTGTTTAATTTTTTTTTTATTTTTTTTTTGAATTTATTAATAATAACAGCATTGATAAATAAAAAAAAATCTATATATATTATTTTGTGACGATTTAAACTTGATGGCATCATGACCTTGTGTACTATTTGTATAGATGTATATATAATCAACGATAAAATTGCTATTGACTATCATCTAGATGATATTATTATAGCTGGCTTGAATTACGACACAAATATCAAGGTAAACTTAAATGATTCCGCAAAGATTACATTACTCAAAACGATCTTTTATTAAATAATTTATACAGAACCAAAAAGCCAAGATAGTAGTAATATTTTTGAATATTACTATTTGGAAATTGACCTCCTGATATGCGTCAATGAACGTACATGGAAAATCAATTGTTTTCGGTTTGTCAATGTTGCACTTGCACGCAGTTCACCTTATTCTTCCGCAACGCACAAGGTTATCATAGCAAATTTGAATGAATGAATAAATAAATAAATAATTTATCAAGGTTAAACACAAATATATACACGTATATAAATAAATATTAATATTCATTACTATTCATTATACAAGAAAGACAACATTTGAATTTTTATTTGAAAAAAAAAAAACAAATATTAAAAATTAGTTGATAATTATTGTGTAATATTATTTTGATAGCTTATTATTGGCTTTGCTGTTATCATTAAAAGAAAGCTAAATGTCATGATGATTGTATTGTGATAAATATAATAATAAAAGTAAAAAAAAATATATATCAATTGGTATATCTCTTGAGGCAGTCGATAAATCACAAATCCCTGACCCAGTGCAGTTTTTATATTATGTACACGGACACGGCCAAAGTCTGTGCCAAAGTCATCTCTCTTTTTCTGTCTTACACGTTTTATTTTATTTTTTTTTATTTTCATTTCTTATTAGTTTTTATATTATGTACACTTTGTATTTATTTTTTTTTCTTCTATTGAATTTTCACTTTTTACTTGCGAACAACAAACAGTTGAAGAAGATGAGAAAATACTTGAAATACATAGCAAATCGGAATATAATAATATGGTGAGTGCAACACTTGTTGCATCCGGACATCGACCTCGACAACAAGCAAGCAAGCAAACCAACAAAGATAACAACTACAACCCCTCTCTTTTTACTGCACTAAATTTTCAACTTGTTTTATATATAAACATGTAATTGTCTATGTAAAAAAAAAAAAAAAAAATTCAATTATATTTTATTTTAATGTATAATTACATTTTTTTATATCTTTATGCAACATCAATTTCATTGTTATATAGATTAGATAGATTTCGCATGCATTCATTATAATATCTTCTATAAAGATATATTTTTTTTTCTGTCAATTAAAAAAAAAAACGACACATCATTATTTTTAAGTGAAAAATTAAATATATCTTAAGGACGCAAAATGATCATTATAAATTTGGTGTATCTTTCTTTGAAGTTTAAATTTTTTTAAAAACTTGCAACAAATAATAACGTAGTTATTTTAGGTGAAATAAGATTTTTTTTTTTTTATAAAAACTGGGCGTTATACGAGACGTAAAGTGAACAAGTCAACACAGGGCACTTGTTGCGCCCGGGCGTCGACCTCAAGCTGCACATATTCGATACTTTGTTTAAATCATTTTATGATTATTTTAAAACAAGACAATAAATATGAAATAAATAAAAAAATACACTTTATCACTGCATATATAATTTTGCAAATCGATAAATTTATAATATAAATAATGTGAAAAAACAATAAATTTTAAAAATAATTAATTTCCACGTGTTTCACGATATTGACTGTTTAACTGAGTTGATATATTATTACGCAATGATTTTGTTGTTAATATATACATGTAGTACTATTCATTCACTCATTCATTCATTCGCATATATCAAATATTATTATATTAATTTATTTTTCCTCAATTTCAATTTTATTCAAGTTGTAATATATTCAAGAACGGAAGTTGAAGACATGATTTCCGCTATTTTATTGGCACTTGTTGTTGTTATTATTAACGCAATGCGTTATCCTCTTTCTTTCTCTCTTTTTTGTCTGCTTCATGAACTAAATTCACAAAATTCTCTGGTAGTGATCGCGACCTATCTCAACGCGCCAGATAGCTATCACATCGTCGACCAATTTGACTTAGCGAGTCTCATCATTTATTTTTTCTTTCTACACTTTTTTTTTTTTTTCATTTATATTTTTACTATTTGCTATGTATCATATCAATTCATCTTTTACTATTACAATTTTCTAATTTACATTTAATTGTCTTGATATTTTATTATTAAAATAGTAATTTTTATTTATTTGTTATTGATTATTGTGTAATATCATTTGAATGTTTGATAGTATTTTTTGATTTTTTTTTCATGCTGTTTTTGTTGGAGGCATGAACAAGTAGGTATAGTATTATAATATAGGTAATAAATGAGAATTGCATTCAAGGGCTTGTTGCTCTTGTCGTTGAAAAAGTAACAGTACCTACAGTGCATTATAAGCAAATGCAAGTGACTGAGATAGCCTTATGTATATGCGAAAAATATCTACTGACGTAATGGTGGTCGTGGTGGTGTTGGTGATGATGGTGATGGTTGGTGCTTATACTAGCTTGCTTGCTTGCTCATTTTTCTTGGGTGCGCTGTCCGCAAGAGGACGTTGAACTCAGCGCAACTCAACCTGGGGATCATCCGCGGGTTTAATATGTATACATACATATTTATTAGCAGCTCATTATTTTTATGTTTTATACTATTTTTAGGCTTTCATTTTTTCATCAAGTATCAAGGTGTATAACATTGGCTTGTTAATTTATAATAATTAATTATATTATTTATTTTTTAATTTTTAATTTTGAAAATATCAAGAAAAAAAATTTATCTATGTAAAAAAAAAATTGAAAAATTTATTCATTCTATTTTTTTTTTTCATCTATGTATATTTAAACTTGATAAATTTTTAGATAAAAAATAATAGTAGCAAGAGCAAAAGCAAGAGGAATGCATAGAGTAAAATTTTATATGTCTTTTTTATTTATTTTTTTTTTTCTTTCTCACACTTGCACGCTCAAAACTAACGGTTTTCTTTATATACCCAAGAGATGCGCGAATATATATTTTAAAGCTTTCTCGAATAGTTGCATTTCTTGCTACAGTATATATTATATTTTATATAAAGTCACTGAAAAATGTATGTGTGTTTGAGAAAAGTGGAAATATAAACATGAAGTAGATTTACATTGAGGTACCACGACAACAAAAACATTCAAAAGATAACATCTTATCAAGTTTTAAAAAAATTCAAATTTGTTTTTTTTTAAATCAATCACTTAAAAATATTAAGGTGAATAAAAAAAAATATATAAAAAATTATAAATTTCATAAGAGAAATTTAAAAATAAAATAAAAAATAGTAAGAAAAATCAAAAAGTATTGTTATTGTTTAAAAAATAAATAAATAAATTATTAATGATGAACAGCGAGATTGTATGCGAGTGTGTGCAAAATTTGCTTTATAAATTTTATTATTTTTTTCACTTGGAATCAGATCTGGAGATAGTGAAAGTACCTTTATACACAACAACATGTTGAATTGTAAAGAAAGGTGAAATAAAAATTAGATAAAAAAAGCAAAAAAATTGTGGAAAGGAAAAAAAAAAGAGAAGGTTGTAAACTTGTAGACAACTGAACAAGAATTCTCTCTCTTTCTCGATATAAATTGTCGACGTCGACGTCAGCGTTAACGTCGACGACGACGACGACGACAAGAATATGCCCCTTTCAATTTACTTTGGCTAAATGAAAGTTACTTATTGGAGAAAGTCAATTGGCACGCTTCATCATATTACTAATCTCACGCCCCTAAAAAATTCATCATCGCATGAAATGTTAAATTCGATACGATTTATGGAATTAATAATTTATCATAAATATATATAAAACAATCTATATATTAGAACTGCATATATTATATTGTGAAAATGCGTCACACCTTCTTGACTTTGGAATTTATTTTATTATTTATTTTTTAACTTGTAAAATATTATTGGCAAAAATAAAAATATAAAAAAATATATTTTTATGGATATTTGAATAACTTCCTAGACTTTATACTGTATAGCTATACATTCTTAATATTTTTTTATTTTATTATAATAAGTTGTGAAAATCCTTGAAGAAAAAAAAAAAAAAACAATGCAAAAAAAAATTAACGTAATTGTTGAGCTTTATAATTACGTTAATTACTAATTAATTTATTATTTTATTTTTCAGAACCTGTCGAGTGTAAAAGACCAGTTCATCGGATAAATTCAAATCGAAATGTTTTGGCAAAAATGGAAAATATAGATGGACCACTTCAATTGCTTTTCAATTGCATGCAAATGAAAACCAAAATCAAGGCATGTTTATTATTTTAATAATTTATATTATATTTAAAAAATTACGTATCAAGGCAGTTTTATAAATGGAAGACGAAAAAAATGTACACGCGCCTGACATATTTTCTAAACGCGTGTAAAAGCTCGCTTTATTCAAGAAAGAGACAAAATAATGCCAGGAGCTTTCAGGTCAACATTCGTTGTCATGACAACACCTCGCGTCAACGAAAAACGTACGAGTCTTTGACGTTGAGCTTTTTTTTCTTTTTTTGACTAAGCCTATATATATTTATTATAAATAATATCATCTATTAATTTCTTTTTTTTTGCGAAAAGATCTAAATTAATTATTCAAATGACCAAAGTAAAATTAATTACTATTAAAATCCTTATTCGTTTTGGCTCCATTGTTATTAATAAATTACTATTTTTTATGTATTGAAAAAAAAATTATATCAAGATCAATATCTGGCTATATTGTAAATTTAATTGCTAATTTTTTTTTTTTTTTACATAATATTTACAACTATATGAAAAAAAAAAAAAAAGTCGGAAACGAAAGAATAAATTTTAAATATATATAAATTTTTATTGCTGCTGACCTTCTATAATGTGGCATGCATTGTAAGCATATATATATATTATTTTCCTCTATTTATTTTACACAAATAATATATAATGAAAATTGAAATATGTTTCCTTGTCAGAATATTTTTTTTATTTGTATATAAAAATAATTTCAGTACTAAGGTCATCCAGGTGATTAACTATTTCCCATTATTTTATTGAATAGGTTAAATTAAAAATAAATAATATAATCTGTAAAATATTTTAACAAACGATAAGATTATCAATGTATTAAACTACATACATCAGCCACTTATGATTGACCTTCAACATAAAATAATATTACACATATCTAATGTTTTCTTTTTTCCTCATTTTGTCTATGTCAATCAATTTCATTTATTTTTTTAAATATAAAAAATAATAATAGCACCATTTATATATTATTCATAAAATAAATAAATTAATACTTTTTTATATATTGTATTAATAATTATAAATTTTTCGTCACCAATAGAATTAAAAAGAGAAAAAAAAAAATGAATAAAAAAATAAAAAACCAGAGAGCAGTTAATCGTGACATTCAGCTTGGCCTTGTGATTCAAGGCTACTTTATAATACTGTCGACGACGACGAGGTTATGACCCATTAAACTATCACTGTATAATATAGAAAACACTGATCATATGATCAGTCAGTTGGCTAGCAATGACAAAATATCAAAATATATTTACAAATATACATTTTAAGTATATTTACCATGATATAATATGATAATAAAAATTCGTCTATTGATAATATTATTAGTACTTGTCCCTCAATTATATTTTATTTTATAATTTGTCATTTGATTTTGTTAATCTTCGACTTATTAGTACTGAGTATCGAGGACTTGAATGACTCGTTTTAATTATAATCATCATCAGTGCTGGAACATTGAGTTGAGCCTTCAGACTATAGTCTAGTTGAGCACTATTTACATTTTATTTACCATTGATAAAATACTTCCGGGTATATCACCCTGATATCTCCGGACATGCAGACACACATACAACAATAATATACAAACTCATTTAATTGTAATTGCAAATACAATCCTTGAATTATTGCAAATCAAAAGAAAAAAAAAAAAAATACAATAAAATAATAATGATTATTTGTTTTAATAAAATAATTATGTATTAATTTTTTTTTTTTCTTTTTTTTAATTAAGGTTTTAACGAGGAATGCGAGGGGAATTAGAGGATATATTGAGGCTTATGTTGCTGCATTTGATAAGCATTGGAACTTGGCACTGGAAGATTGTACCGAAGTGTGGACTAGAAAAATTAAAAGAAAAGCACCAGCACTTGGTAATAATCAATTTATAAATCAATTTTTTTCTCACTTTAATTGTCAAAGAATATCAGCAATATATTACCCATGTAATATTATTTTTTGAATAATTTTATAATAATATTTAGTAAGAAGAAAGAACCTCTAGTTCAAATATTGATATACATATATATTTTCGTATAGTAAAATATTTATTTTTTTTCATTTTGATTACCAACTAGCCTTGGACTAAATATTCAATTTTTATATTTTTTTAACAGACCTGCTATCTCAAAATTAAATCACCAAATTTAAAATAACAATTTAAAAATCTAAATTTAATCTTGTCTTTATGACAAGTGTTTTACATAGTGACAAGAGCATAACAGAATTATATAGAAAAAATTACTTGTTACAGTAGGTATATATAGTTTAAAAAATGAAGCAAAAAAAATGAATTAAATAATAAATAAAAAGAGGCAAACGTGAGGGCACGTGGACCTCCTATCGAATGTGGCGCAACCGCGTACATGAGTACATAATATACATAGTCAAGGCCGGTCCTTGCTCCAACAACACTTCCGAGCAAAGAAGGCTTCGACCCTTGAGATGTCTCTGGTTATATCACACCCTCTTTTCCTTATTTCTTTAAATATAATAAAGAAAATAAATCGAAAATTCTATAAAATATTTTAACACAGATTTTTTCATGTATTGATTTTTTTTTCTATTTAAATTATTGATAAATGAAAAATTAAATAAAAATATAATACTTGGATTATTATTTATTAGTATAAGGGAAAAGTTCATTGGCCTACTGGCGCACATTGCGAATTTGTGTAATGATAAGAAGGAAGGAAGGAAGGAGTACATAAGGTCGAGGGGTCATTGATACGAGGCAGGTCTCTTGGGGGTGGCCACGAGTGCTTGCGACCTTGAAGTGAGGCATTCATCTACCCTCTCTTATATTTTTTTTTCTTTTTTTTTTTTTTATGCTTTTATAACTTGCGTGTTTCATCGATTTTTCCAGCTAGTATAGTGAAAAGTATATATATACACGTGTGCCAACAGTCGAACATTTTGCTTTTTATATTTTTTTTTTTCCCTCTTTTCAACATATATGTAATATGTATAAGAGCCAATTCTATTCTACTTTAATTCGCACGCTTTTCCTCAATAATAATTCAAGACAATGTCAATGACCTCATGCTATTATTATTTTTTATTTCTATTGAAGTGGAATAATATTTTTTTTTTTTTTGTTTTGATTAAAAATAAAAGCAATTATTATTATTTAGGTATTGCAGCAAAATTTAAGGCAATCGAGGAGGACACACCGAAGGTTATCGTGAAAGAGTGTAACGAAAAAACTGAGACCTTGGAAAGACACGTGCCACAGATTTTGTTGAGAGGCGAACAAGTTGCTGTCATCATTAAAGTCAATTGACTTTTAATATATTACAATAATAAAAATTAATTTTTTTTTTTTTTTTATTTTTCTTTTGTTTGTTATTACATATTGTATACAATGGAAAAAAAAAATAATAAAAAAACAATCATATTTTTAATATAATCCCAAGTATGTGATTTTTAAATATTTATCTGTAAAATTTAACAACAATTTATTATTGTTATTATTATTTAAACAGGAAGTTGATGTTTCTAAAAAATTTTTTAACTTTTTAAATTATTTTTATGCAATAATTTCTTTTTAGTGAGTGTTTATTATTAAATTTCAAGCAAAATAATTTAATTGTTTTATTTATGTTTTATATTTAAAAATTGTTGTAATTACTCAATATGTATTTATATTGCGTTTAATAATATAAAATTTGTTTATTAAATCGCAACCTTCATCAACTCCAAGGTTATTTTATATTTTCATTACTTGTTTAATAATTAAATGAAAAAAAAAAATAATAACTATTATAATAATATTCTACAAAATAATTTAATAATCAACAAAAAAATAAAATGTAATTATAGCAATAATTAATTTTTTAGTTAATTATTTATTTTTATTTTTTTTGTTATCATTAATATTATTATTTTATATAGAATATTAAATCCTCAGTGGAGAGAAAGCAGTATATTTTATATTATTTATTTATTTATTTCTTAGTATTATTATTTTTATGCAAAAAAAAAAGGAGGGGAATTAAACATTACCTCCCACTTTCTAGCTAACCCCTGTCAATTTGCCAGAGGGGAGAAAGAAAAAAAAAAATGTAATAATAATAAAAAAGGAAAGGAGGAGGATAAGGAGGGGTGCACGGTTCGAAGCCCTCTTACTTTCGCTTACCGCGGAGAAAGTTCATAAATAAAAAGACACAAACACACATCATCATCATCATCATCATTGCATTTAAAAATATACACCAATATATATGTATAATTAAATTTGTTCTAGCATTCATTGTTTACCATCATTGAATCTTTTTTTTTTTTTTTTTTTCTTTTAACTCTTTTGATAAAACACCAAGTTTTATTATTTTATTTTTTATACATCTGTGTATGTGAAATTTTTAAGAAGTAGTGTTAGCCCTCCTTCATAAAAAATAAATTCAAATACTTTTACTTGACTTGAGTTGATTGTAGACCATCAGTAAAATCTACTATACAACTACTGTACATACACCACGCTATACTTAGGTGCTTAAACAACGTCAAGGGGTTAATGTACTCGGAGATTCACACAACCTTTATTTGATTGTTCAACACCCATACATATACTCATTAACTCATTAACAAAAACTGCAAACCTATAAATACATGTAAAAACTTTTTTCAATAATTTTTTTTTTTTGCATACGTTTGCGTTTAAAGTAAATTTAATATTTAAAAAAAAAAATAAAAAACTATTAGGTATTAAATATATGTACAAATATTAAATAAATACTTATAATATTTAGTATTTTTTTTTTTTTTATATTAAATATATGTGTTTATGACTTGTTGTTATGTTATTTGTTATCTTATCAAAATTTGTATATTGACCTTGAGGCTGCAGTGTATACATAATATTAATAATAATATTAATTATTGTTATTATATAAAGGTAAATATATGCCTACTATGTATAGTTGTTACTTGTTGGTGTGTAGAATGATACAAACTAATCGCAGTCAGGGACAACTGGCAGCACAAACACCTTGGAAGACTACTAATGACACTTGGCTTGTATTGTAAAAAGACTTTAATATATCCCGATATCTCTACAATCTCAATTTATCATTGTCACAAAATTATTACTATATCAACAATGTCATATTAGACTAGATTATTATTTTAAATATAATAAAAATATAAATTTAAAAATATCACAAAATAATGAAAAATAAAAAGTTAATTTAAAATTTTTTAAAGACACGTGGAGATTCTCTAAATTATAAATATATAAAATATATAATAGTGGTAATAGTGGCAAAGGCAACAGTATAAAATCAAGCTAGTATAATAATGAGATTGAGTCATCTCGGGACCTTCGAGAGAGGCAAAGGGCCTTGGTTTGTATAGAGCCCCCAGGCAAGGCAACGATATTCATCTGTATTTTTTTTTTATTTTTAAGTTTAACATGTATATAAAACTGTATAAATATTATTTATTTATTTATTTTTTTTTATTATAAAAATATGAATGATCATCATCTTGATTCCTAGACAATCCAAGTATACGTATACAATCAAGAAAGTGAAAGAACTGGTATATCTAAAGTCAAAGTAGAGTATAAAATATCCAGGAGGCCAAAGTCTTACTCTCACAAAGTCACGATCCGATTTCTCTGACTGCATTTATTTTCAACAAAAACCCAATTAAATTGTACAGTATCTGACAAAAAATATAAAAATTCAATTAAATATTAATTTAATTATATTTTTCTCGCCCCGAATTTGCTTTACATTTACATCGATGCGATGAAATTAAATAGCCACAACTCTCGCTGCATATAATTATGAATATTAAATTATAAATAAACGACATAAAAATTTCTTTAAACAAAAAAAAAAAAAGGATTAAATGAATTAAATAAAAAATGTAGATAAATAATAATAATATTATTGTATAAATAATAACATTGGTGCAGTGGCCTTCCAACGTTTAACTTTAGCCTTCCGCAATTGCGTGGCATCGCAGTTTAAATAAATAAAAATATATCTGATGTCGACGATATTATGCCAGAAATATATTTATGTATACTATATTGAGTATATATCTCCAAGACAAACATGCCAAATATAAATTATAAATTATAAAGAAGCAGCTCCCGGCAATGATTTTAAACACCAAATTGTTTCTTGGGATAGATTTTGTATTACGTCATCGATCCAACGTAGGCAATATACAATAAGTATATAATATACTGCAGATATGTGTAAATTATTATTTCTTTTCCATCGAAAAAAACAAGAATGAAAAAAAAAAAAAAAAGGGAAAAGAATATAAATATTTATATAAATATATATCGGGTTAATTTTCTACAGAAAAAAAATGAAAAAAAGAAGCGAATCAAGGTTGATTCTAATATACACTAATCGAAAATATTATCATATGAATTTCAAGGTAGTCTATGTGGCCCTTGATGTTGCAGCCACAATATATTATATTGAGTCTGTGTTGTGATTCAATTGAGGGCCGGAACGTTATCATCAATCAAGAAGGCCATGTTCATAAATTAAACAATTAATTGCCTTATATTAAGTGTAACAAAATTAATAATAACAAGAGCAATTGAATAGTCTATACATTATATAATTAGTAAATTTAAATAGAATACAAGTATCAAAAAAAAAATAGATGGTCCACCGCAGCTTTGAGATTTTTTTTCGGCGTGTTTATTATTTAATAAAAAAATACGCGTCTTTGGCAATATAATATATACAAAAAAAATTATGTACAAGAGAGCAGCGAGTCAAGGTCTTGTCCCAATTTGGGTTCGAAGACCCGCGTGGCCTGGGGATCCAGAGGATAGGTCACAGGAGGTTTCCACCATCCGTCTGTCCAGGCTTTAAGGTCATTTACTTTTACCACACGCGTTCGGACTCAAGGATCCCAATTTACTTTTTTTTTTTATTTGGTTTATTTAATTTATTTATTTTTTTTCGTTTTTTTTTTTTTTTTTGTCCTTTCATAATAAATGTAATATACTAAACAGAAATTCATTTTGGCCCTCGTATAGTTTAATATACTTGCGAGAGAAGGTGCAGGTGGGACAAGGCTAGAGACCATCAGACAAATTTATTCAATTTTTAGTCGTTGGATAAACCAATCATACAGATATTGAAAATTATGTAACTTTTTTTTAATTTATCAAAAAATATGTATTGGGCACGAATAATATCATAAATATTATTATAGAAAAATATTATATTATTCAAGGTCATTGAATTTTTGTATGATCAATTTATTATTATTATTTTTCGATAAGATAATTGATTCATTGTGATTGTACAAATTAATAATGCAACTTTTCGTTGACATAAAGAAAAAACAATAACGGTTTATATGTTCAATGAGACAAGACAAAAAAAAAAAAATGAAAAAAATGCATAAATAAATTCTCAAAGTGCACTTCGATCAGTTCATGTTAACAATATCTTGTATGTAATTTTTTTATTTTTTTATTTTTGCATTTAGCCTTCATTGCAGAAAAGAAAATATAAAAAAAAAAAAGAGTCAAGTCAAAATGAGTTTGATAATATAGCCATCGATGCACTTGGCATGAATATTTTATTTTAAAATCATAGAGGAAACAGTTGTATTATATATTACAATATGTACTGGCAAACTTACCCAAGAATCAAAAATTTTCTTGAATATATAAATGAAGATTAATTAAATTTTCCAAAAGTTGATTATATTTATTAGCTTACTATACTAATAAATTGACAAGTTTGTAATTATTTTAAATGAAAAAAAAAATTTCACAACACACTCAACAACAGGTATATGTACTATATGATAAACTGAATAATTAATAAAAAAAGTTTTTAAATAACACAATGAAATTAATTGTGCACATCAGCAACTCAACACTGATACTGATAATTTTTAAAAAATCTTTTTTGTCATTATACCAACTGGGAGTTGATCAACGATTAATTAAAAAATTAAAAAATATCAAAACAATATAATGTTTTTTAAAAACACACAGTTTGTGTATATATTTGACACAACACTTATTGCGACACTTGAATCCAACAAGAAGGCGGTGCTTGCTTACGTCATACGAAGACGAGCGCGAAAAACGGAAGAAATATCTTGTTGAAAAAAAAAATATTAAATATATATTGCGTGTCGCAAAATATATATGTATATATATCACCAGAAAAAAAAATAAAAATTATATATAATAAAAAACAATCACCGCAATGAAAATTTAATTTTTTTTTTAAATTCAATTTTTAAGTCATAAAAAAAATTTTACATATAAAAATTCATTTTGTAAAAAATTAAAAATATCACACGTAATTATCCACTTGAATAAAGCACAAATTTTCACATTGAAAAAAAAATAATAATTAAAAAAAATAATGATAAACACAATCACTAAATTGCAAATTAAAAAATTAAAAATTAATTAACCGACATTGCAAAATATCAATAATAGGATTTAAAAAAAAAAATAAGAAATTAATAAAAGAATAAAAAAAAAAAACTTTTATATATAAAATATAAAAAAAAATAAAAGTTGCGATTGAGTTTGTATCAGACCGGGATAAGAAGTAACACTGAGCTCTGGAGTCAGTCGCAACTCTCAGTTTGCCTAGCCACCGCTAAACACCACTATCCTAGGTTAGACACTCTCGCGCGCGCGACAACACACACTCTATTTTTCCCCTCCCGACCCTTCCTCTTGCCCCTTCTTTATTTTTTTATTTATCACAGAGCTTTTTCCCTCCTCTCACCCTCATCTATCCATCCATATATACTTGTACATACAACTTTTATTCTCTATTTTTCTAGCCACAACAACCAACGCCTGCGGCCATTCTGTTTCACTCTTTTTTTATTTTCATTTTTTTTTTTTTTTGAATTTTTTTATAGCTTGCACCATCATTATCATCAACATCATTTAATTCAAGCAACCAAAAATCAACGAGTTCACGTGACTTGCTAGATTCAGTTTTGCCAAATTTTTTATATACCTATACAAATATAAAATATGAAATATATATAAGTAATGATGATGATGATGATGATGATGATGATAATGATGATGGTAACAACAGTAGAAAAAACAGTAGTATAGTAAGTAGTGAGGAGGATAGAGAAAATGTTTGTAAGGCCATAGCCACGGCCACCAAGTTGAGAGCGCGTGTTCAGCTCACTTGTATAAAATTTATACACATATATAAAAAACACAAATACATTTATAGAAAATAAAATTATTGATACTATCAAACACACCGAAACATACAATGAAATAATTTTTCACATGTATAGTGCACTAATAAATATAATAGAATGAATATATCAAATTAAACAACAGACAAAATAATATGTATAAAAAAATTATTTTAACACTTGTACATGTTGAGATTATAATTTATAACAAGTGTTTGTGTGAGTCAATACTGTATACGCACTATTCAAATGAATAATGCAACCCACGTGTGTATATAATATGTAGTGTATAATCACTAGATCGTCTTTGAAATTATTTCTGTTATTGAATGACATGCATATTTTTTTTCATCATAAAAATTTTGCGCATATATTTATTTGAATTTGATTAGATCAAATATATGGAGAATATAATTTTTGTATATTATTTTCAATGATGACCTTGGTGCAATTTTAATGTACACACGAGTATTTTATACATTTGATATTTGCCAAAATTTACTGACTCTTTGAAAGTGTATTTTTTTTTACAACACAAACAAATTTATATAAATAAATATTTTATGAATATGTGTATTGAATTTACTGTAAAAAAAAAGCTATAACTACTTATTGCAGTGTAAAGAAAAAATAAAAATTTGAATTATTGATTAAAGTAACTTTTTTTCTATTCATATAAAGTTTTATATTTTTTTTTTTTTAGTTATGAATTGATAATTTTAGCTGTAAAAATAAACAACAATAATTAAAATTAAAATAGTAATATTATGTGCTTTTTTTTTTGATTGTTCAGGTTTAATTTATTGATCATAGAATGATTATATTAATCAGTGATAAATAGAAATTGCAACGGAAGCAAAAACTACTTTAATGATTCGAAAAAATAAAAAAAAAAAACATTTCTTTTCGACTAATGAGAAGTATATTTGGTAGTAAAAAATTATTCAAATCGCATCAAACGAGGTGATTATTTATAAAGATATAATTTATATAGAATGAAATATTTATTCTTATTTCTTATCGATGTGGTATATATATATTTGAAGGTTACAACGTGAATTCCATAAATATTGTTTTATATATGCATATACTTTTGGTGTATAGAGTAATATTAATCTGTAAAGATTAACTCGGATTATATATTATAATTTATAATTTATAAATAATATAGATAGTTTAAAAAATAAATACATAAATGAATAAAAAAACTAATGAAATTCCAGTCTGATGGAATATCACGACGTCTCATTATAAGACACGGATGACGGATTATTCTCGACTTTCTAACGAAAGTGCAAGTACTTTTTTTTTTATTATTTTTTTTTTTTTTTTTTTCTATTTTTTATTTTCCACTACGTATAAAGTCTGCGTAACATTGTGGCAGACGGGATATATATATACACCGTCAAATCGACTTTCCCGCGAGTTCCTATCTCTATATAAATGCATAAAATTTTTTCCGTGATTTTCCAAATGAATGAACGATGACCATCTGCAGTGCAAGTTGCATTACTTCCGTTTTCTAAAACATCTTTTTTTTTCACTCTGTATACCCAAATATATAATAAAATAAATTCTAACAATAAAATTTTTAAATATAAATTTTTTGTCGTCATAAAATGATATAATTTTTGTGCAAAAATTTTTGCATATACACGATATTATGATTTTTTATTTTTGTTATCATTATTATTTTTATTACGCAAGCGTCCTTCGGTCAATTTATTACATCAAAAGCCCAGTACAAAGAATTACGAGGAAACGACAAGAGAATATAAGCAAAATTTAAAAAAAAATAAATAAAAAAGAGTGTTATTTGTTGAAGAGAATTAACTTTTATTTTATTTTTTTTTTTCATACATAAGTGAATGTGGTGACTTTCATTTGTTTAAGCATAAAATAATATTATTTATTTATATATACAATACGTGGATGAGTGTTCAATGACCTTGGATTTAAGACTTGGTTTTTTTTTTTTTTTGTCGAATCATCTAATATTTGATTTTGAATGCTCGCAATTGCAGTCAAATATAAATATATCGTTATTATTACTACCTGTGCTGCAGCTATACACAGTCAAGGTCTAAAACAATTTACCGTGACATATATATATTGTTTAAATTATTTTATATAGTATTTTATGTGACAAGTTATTTCAACAGTCCCCTTTTGATATTTACAGTGGCTGTATATTTAATATATTTGTATGGGCGTATGTACAATGAACTTGAATACTCATCTTGCGAACAAAAAAAGTACAATTCAATTAGTTGCTGTCTTCAAGTGTTATTACACAAATGTGAACATCATTCAGTTGCGAAGACTCGCATATATAATTGGAGCAGTATAGTAAACATACTCTCACTTTTACTTTTGATTTTGAATTTAAGAATATATAAAATACCAAGGTTTAAAACAATCTTGAATTTATTTATAAATTAAAAAAGCATATAAAATGTTTGTCAAGTTTTATTGACCCATGCAAAGGAGAGGGTACAAATAGTGGGCCAGTGTCAGTCAATGGCATGACCGTTAGTTACGTGGGTGGATGGTAGTCCCGGTATATATATAATGTCACCGATGCAATCAACATCTGCACCACCACCACCATCATCATCATCACATGCAATATTTGATCATTTAATATATTATCTTGTCGTTCAATGAATTGTACTTTACCCATCATCATCATCATCATCATCTATTAATGTGAACGAAAAAAAACAAGTCATTATCAACTTGGCAAGTCGAACAAAAAAAAAATATTAAAAACAAATTATAATAAAAAAAAAATAAAAGAATATGGCTTTTATTTTTGTGAGTGTGTTAATTTTTTTAGTCGATGACGCTACCGGGGCCACTGGCCACTATTTGGGCCAATGTTATCCACACCAAAGAATTGCTCAACTTTAGCTGCTGCTGCTGTTGATGATGATATATATATATTTATATATGCACGAGGACAAAAATTGAATATTTTGTTGCCCAACGACAATCAGACTAAATCAACACTTTCAAGATCAACTTGTTTAATTTTATTATTAATATATATTATTTGTATTTTACATTTGATATTTAGATATACGTACCGTGATACTATAAGATAATTTTAAGCATAAATGTTTTATTAGTTTGGTCTTGCATGCATATACTTGTAGATATGACTGATAGTGATAGATAGATAGATAGATGTGTGTGTATGTTGTGGAAAAAAAAAAGCAAGACTAAGTGTAGGCTATATGGTTAATGTCCGTGCCTGGTGACCCATGGTGCAAGTTAAACCCACCAGCAGGAGAAAGTTGCCAGAGACTTTCACACTGCACTCTGGCATCGCGATGCAATCATTCATATATATTTATTTATTAAATCCACAAGATCAGGGACGAAACTATAGTAATAACATTACAGGTCTTCCATATTGACATACATATTTTTTGTACATTGCTATGATCATCCCTAAAAGTACCTACACTAAGTATTTTAGTGTTTTCTTTTTTTTTCAAAAGATTCAAAAAGAATAATTGTAATATTATGTATATATATAGTTTCTTATTGGTATATGTATATTGTATACATATACACATGTAGTTATAACGTTTGCGGTCAATGCACCATACAGAGATGCCGGGAGGTGTATAGTGCTGTTGCTGTTGTACAGAGTTCGGACCAGCATCAAAAGAGTCAATTGCTGCACAACATAAAGATCTACATGTACATATATACATTGAGAGAAGAGCAACGAGTCTTTGCATTACTTTTTCTTCATGAAATCAACTTGTGTATTCATATATTTAAATAAGGTCGATTCTATATAATTTATCATTAGTTTAATTCACTTTGAAAAGCGTTACTGTAACGTAAATTTAAGAGAAAAATATATTCTTGTTATGAAAAAAAAAATTATATTTTCTTCTTATATAATATTTAAACACGACGAAATACGTTTATATATATACACACTTAAATGAATATAGCAATGTTGAACTCATGTCTGATGTGTCGTAGCTAACCAGCACGATTCTATTTCTAAAATATATCTGACTACGTAAAATTATTTTGCACGAATTTTATTTGGAAGAATTTCATTATTTATTTGTAAATAAATTTTCATTAAAAATATATAATAAATATAATCTTGGCTTTGAAATAACAACAATGATAATAATATATAATTTCAAGTGTAAAATTTATCTATGATTATTTTCAATGGAAAAAGTTTTATAGCCTCGCAGTGATTAAAAATAAATTGTATTTAAAATAATTAATAAATTGATTAATTAATTATATTTAATAAAAAATTGAAATAACGGTTAAATTAATTGATTAATAAAATTTGATGATGTTATCAGATAATGTGATATTTGACTACCACCACCACCACCATGAGTCGATGACTCGGGCGACGACGACGCATGTAAAACTTGATCCTCCCTTACATAACGGTCTCTTCTCTACTGCAAAAAAATATATATATTCTTATCCAGAATATTTTTTATCTACATGAAATATTGTATACGTATTGTCCATGTTGTATAGACACTACCTGTCTATTTATACGCATTCATTTTTTATTCGATTTCCTTATTATTATTTCTCAAAAGATATTTTTTTTTTAACGAGAATAATATTTTTTTTACCCAACTCGCTCAAATTTGGTTTTTTTGTTTTTCCATAAAATGCGTGTTGTGTTTATTGAATTGGGGGATGAGGTGAATAAAAAAAAAAAGGTATATATTTCGAACTTGTTCGTATGTATATATAGTTAATACACGCATATGAAAATTTGTGTGATTGTGGACAATCGTTGAGTTGATGTGTCGATGTACGTAGAGCCCCTGAGAACAGAAGAGGTAAAGAGGGATGAGGAGGAGCAGCTATAGCATGCTATATATATATATATTATATATTATATAGTGTGGACAAGAACGCGCGCGGAGTTGAGACGCGGACGGGCGGTCAGAGACCCCGCAGGGCCGGCGCAAACACTACAGCATTTGAGCATTACCCACTCGACCCACCAAGAGAGAATGAAAAAGAGAGAAAAAGAGTCATACAGACAGACAAACTTGTACAGAATCAAGAATATGGACCCAAGAATGCTCAATAATACTCAACAATGCTTTACCAGCTCTTTTTTTTTTTCCCTCTTTAAAGTTTAAGCCAACATTTTTTAAAAACTTTTTATCATTTTGAAAAAAAAAAAATTTTAAATATGGATACAATCAAACTAAAAATAAATCTAAATTTTGATAAATATATATCAAAAATAAAATGATCAAATGTAATGACAATGATTTAACTAGTAAAAACATTTTTCATTTTTTTCTGTTCACTTGTAGTTTTTATGTATGTATGTTTTACGTATGTAGTAAATATGACGATGATGATGATGATGATGATGAATGATAGAAGAGGGGAATGAACCCCGCATGATTCTCTTATTTATACTGTGGTAAATTTGGATTAATTATGCAGACAATTAAGTTTGCATGGAATATAAGCGTGAGATATAGTTAGATTAAAAGTGCAAAGTAGGTGTATATAAATATATGAACACCACTATCATGGCACTTTATAATTTCTCTTTTCCTATATATATGAATAATAATATATACTCTCTTTTAAAAATGCCCCCGCCTTTCTCTTGCTCATATACTACAACAACAACAAATATATATATTTTATACATCTATTATTATTGTTATTAATAATGCAAATCAATTTTTGATTATTTTGCACATAATAATCATAATTAAGTATCTTGCATGCTGTGATAATATATTCATATATTATATACTTTTTAATAATATTTTTAATTTTTTTTCAAACTTACCAAATGGGCAATATTTTTATTCCTGATAAACTTGTCGATTTGTCAAAATTATATTTGATTATTAATTTTTTTTTTTTGTTAAATAATTATTGTCATCACAATTCACAGCCTAATTGCACCTATCACAATAATAACACACTATAATAAATTTAAAAATACTCAAAATAATTATAAAAAATAATAAAATTTTTCTATTTTTTCATTCATTTTTTAATAATTTTAAATTGTTGAAACGTTTTTTTTTTTTTTAAAATAAATTAATAATAATATCCTTGTGATAATAATTTTTTTAATTTTTCAAATAGATTAAATATACCAAGATAATATATACAATATGTATAATTATAAATTTTCTCGCGTGTTATAAAAATCACAGGTTTTTATTATATATATTGTTTGTTTGTTTATAATACAGGCACGTGGTCACGACATCAGTTAAGGGCCTTGATAATCATTATTCATTTGACAAATGTATATCACCATCATCAATAAATAATCTCATATAAATGATAAATAAATAAACAAAATAATGATGATAATAATGATAATTGTAATAGCAAAATCAAGTGTTAAATTTTACCAATAACCAGTGTATTTTGATGACTCAAACTTGAGCTGGTATCAATTATTTCTATACCTCAATCACATGCTAATATAATTTGTTTTCTATATTCCAAGTCTTGCCAACAACAGACTCATTTATTACTATTATTATTCACGAGTAAATTCACCACAACGTA
This sequence comes from Aphidius gifuensis, assembly GCF_014905175.1. Lineage (NCBI taxonomy): Eukaryota > Metazoa > Arthropoda > Insecta > Hymenoptera > Braconidae > Aphidius > Aphidius gifuensis. The sequence continues at coordinate 4,379,411 of NC_057788.1, read as the reverse complement.
CTTTTCACCTCTATTACTCTCTTACTCAACTTTGACTCTGACTCTTGTGCTTGACTCGTGAATCTGAACCTCTTGAAAACTCTCTTCTTTACCTCCCCTGACTGCTAGAGGCGCCATCAAGATATTGCCCCCCACTACCATTAGTTTTTTGCCTTATCCTCGACGTTTTTACTTGCCCCCCACCACAATTATTCATTATTTTTATTATTATTATTTTATACCTCGTCATTGCTAGCCAACACAAACCACAACTTCATCGTCACCATTTACATACATTTACTCCTATTTAATTATTATTTTTACTATTTTTCAATTTTATATAATAATAATTTTTGAATAAATTAAATTTCTAGCCCTTATTTTATTCTTCTTTATTTTATTTTATTTGTTTTCTTTTTTTTTTTTTTCGCTCTTTTCTACGTTTCTTTTATGTATTATTTTATTTACTCATTTTTATTCATTCATTCATTCATTATCACTTTTTTTTTATTTTATTTTCTTTCTTTTTCCTTGCACTTGAAATTTTTCACCCCCCTTCTACTTTATTGCCATAATATTGCATAATATACAACACACACTTTCAACTTGAATTTATTATCTTCTATGCTGTAAGATTTTTTTTGAGACAGGTCAGGAATACCAAGCGAGTGTTTCTCTTTCTCTCTCTCTTTTTTTTGTCATTGTCATATAACATACAGCTCAATTATGAATTATTTATTAATTGATAATCTGATTGAAAAAAATTAATTAATGATAAATGTATGACATATAGAATATAGTTTTGAAAAATTATTTTTACGTCTCGGTAATGTTGGAAAAAAAAATATATATATTTTTTTTATGGAGAACGATGTTTTATAGCAAGATATGTAATGGAAGAAAATAAGAAGGGGGAAGAGTACTTGGTGCGGGTTTGCTTTTGCCAGAGTGTAGTGGTTCGTTCACCCTGTATACTAGCGGGGGCACCAACCTGGCTTTACTTAACTTTGCTCGTTTGCTTGCTTACTCGCTCGCTTGCTGAGAGTACCGTCGTTGTCGTTGCCGCCACCACCACCATCACCATCTCGCTCTTTTATATTACTTATATACATAAGACATACATATACTGGTCGCATGTGTATGTTGTTATTATTAAAACTATATAGATCTTTGAAATTATATTATCGAGTATACATATATAGTTGTATCGAGAATGATGATGATGATGATGATGACGGTTGCTTTGAAAAGCAAATAAATACAAAAAATATTTACAATCACCAAATTGAGACGTACAAAAGATGTAGAATAAAGACGAGAAATTGCTGGCTAGGTGATGTGTTAAAAATGATGGCACTATTGGATTCAGATATTGAATTTGGTGTCTCACGGTGCAAAGTCAACTTCATATTATCGCAAAGCAAGATCACGATCAAGGGATCTTGATCGTGGTTAAAGCATCGACCCCGAGTGCAGATTGTGCTCTACAAGTTGAATCACTCGACGACCATTTTACCACTTTATATACATAAAATATATTATATTATAAAATATGTATCTTATTTTATTTTTTTTTGTATATTGTATAATAATTAATAGTCATTAAAAAAAAAAAAAACTCCATTTTAATAACTGTAATATGATAACGCAATAATGACTGTATTTTTTATAACGCTTTTTTTATTTTATTAATTTTCTAATATTATCATTAACATTATCATAAGCTCAGAGAAAAAAAATATCTCAGCCTGGCCAGTTAGTCAATTGACGACTAAAAACTAGAAAATTTACCAACAATTTTTTGAGCTCGAATCACTGAAAAATTATTTAAAATAAGTTTTTGTTTTTATTCGAAATCAAAGTTGATATTTTTAATCTCAGTATAAATATATATTTAAATTTTAATTAATTAATTTCAAACTAATAAATCAAATAACGAATAAACGCAGCACAAAGATAGTCAAAGGGTAGTTGAAGCAATAAATAAATTAAGGGGCTGCTGAATAACGAGAACTGACCATACGTATGGACACTGGATCAGTGGTAGTATTGTCAGTTGGACTTGTACGTTGTTGTGGATGTGAATAACTTACTTCCATGTCGATTTCATCAAACTCTTCTTCCTCTTCTTCATGTGTGTCAGATTCTTCTTCATCTTCACCTTCACCTTCTTCTTCTTCCTCTTCTTCCTCCTCTTCTTCTTCAGATCCACGAAACTATTTATTTTATTATACAAATATTATCATCAAAATAAATATTATATTAAATAATTTAATCGACTTACATCACTTGCTGATTTACCAATTGGAATTTGATCACAACCAGCTGCTCGAGTACGATCTTTCTACAATTATTATTATTTATTATAGGTGACTATTATTTATTTATATTAAAATATAAAGATATATTGAAATAACTTACCCATGCTTGATGTGATGACTCTAATTTGTCAACAACATCTTCATCATCACAAGGCTTGTCTGCATTAAACCATAATGGATCTGTTGATCTTGGCTGTAAACTTGGCCACAGTGGTAGAAATGACATGACTTTTATTAATTTAATTTAAATATATTAATTATAATCACAATTATCACAAACTATTGCAACTAATGTTATTTATTTATGACAATAACAACTGTGTGCTGTCATTAGTCGTGTGTGTGTGTTGATGACAAGAAAAACAAACATGGCGTCGATTCATGTGCGCACCAAAATTTAAATTCAAAAGTGACATCTTATGTTGGTAATTTTATCGACTGTCGATAATAACAAATTCAACTCTCGATGACTCGATAAGTGGCGCCATCAAATCGCCATTTATCATTAAGTTGTGTGTGTCTCTTTTATGATGTAGGTGTGTCCTTTATTACGTGACGAAATGTATTATTTTTTATATTTTTTTTGTACATATTTGCAACGAGTACGAGTTTGATGATAGTGGTTGATAGATTTTGTACGTAGAAAGTTAAATTCAGTTAAATTGACTTGTGCTCACTGCTCAGTGTTGTACAGTCACTAGTCGTAGTTCACTACCGCTGTTCGTTAACGTTAACAGTAATTTCATAAATATTGTTTATTTATATCTAAACTTGAACTTGTTGATAATTTTATAAGTTTATTATTATTCAAACAATTTTGAATAATATTTACGCAATAATTGTTTAGTGTGTCATCATTTGAATAAAATACTAATCGTTGATTGACTAATTGTAAATAACATTAAAGGTAATCATTAATTATATTATTATTATTATTATTATTTTTAAAATAAATATACAGAGCTAAATTAATATTTTTTTTGTCTTATTGTCATATTTTTATTTTTTGACATATATTTTTATTTTGCATAAAGCTATTTACACAATTTTTGGAGTAATTTTAGAGTGACTTTATGGTTATACAATTTGTTGATTTGTTTTTCATAAAAACTATATTAAATACACCCTAATAAAATTACAAATAATTCTGCAATTAGCTTTAATTTTTTTATTTATTTATTTATTTAAAAAACATATTTATTTTTAATTTATTTTTTTACAAAACAGCTGGTTTTATTTTAACATGATTATTATCTGATATTCAATTTGACATAAATTTATGTCAAATATAAAATTCATCATCTAAAAAATATATACAATAATTAATAAAAAAAAAAAAAAAAAATTTTTTTGTAAAAGCAGAGTTTGAGTAAATAGCCTTAATCTATTTTTTCGGTGCTTATTTGTTGATAAAATAAAGAATAAATATTTACATTGATGTCAACATTGATAAGATCAACTAGTTTTTTTTTTAATTTTTTTCTCCCAATTTTATAAAACTCTTTGAAATTATTTTTTATATATTATTAAGAAAATTGTATATTTGACTTTTTACTTGATCACAGTCATTGAATTGCTCAAGATTTATTTAATCCTTGAACTTAACTGATTTACTATCATTTTTTTTTTCATTAAATATTTAATTTGCAATACAATTTTTTTAATAATTTTTTTTCAATTATCTCAATGACTCTTTGGGTTGTTCTGGTCGTACTAAATTGATATAAATGATGTCTAAATAATGAGGTAGAAAATAAAAAAACAAACTCCTTGATTGGCTCATCATTTAACTAAAAATAAATATATATAAATATAGTATATTGTATTATTTATTAGTGGGTCATAAGTTAGAAAATTCATAAGATATTTATTTTTTATTTTTCCTTCTTATTGTAGATGAAATTATTCCAAGAATTTCATTTTAAATGATAATAAATAAATTCCAATGTAATGCTGCTCCTTTTTCGAGGTCACCACCACCAATGAGTTGACGGTGTTGGTAATTCCAATTTCCTTATATAATAATATTATATCCTTATCATAATTATTAATTTCATTTAACATAATAATTTATAAAAAATAAAAAAAATATATATTTCAATTTTATTTTTAAATATAATGTTGACTCGTTAAAATACGTTGGTTTTTAATTGCCACAATATCCTTTTGAATTTGCTGATAAAGCATTATCTTGTCTTTTGTAAACTTTTATTTCAAACAATATTTATACATAAAATATTCTTAGATTTCATTTATTATTATTACTTTTACTTTTTTTATTTTTCTTAAATGTGTATGTATATTTTAATAATATAAAACGTGCATCACTTTCACCACTGTGAATATACACTTTCAATTAAAAAAAAAAAACAAAGCATTATTTATTTCTTGGAAATAAATATAATAATATTTATAAATAAAATTTTAATCTTTTCTTAAAGTTATTGTTATCAATAATTTATAATCGATTATCTATTATTGTCTTTTATTACATACTTTTTATTTGTGATTTATCAAGTTTAAATAATAATATAAATCATTTACAATTTCGATTTAAAAAATAAGATAAAAAATGTTGGTCAACTTGTAAACTTGTTTTAAACAGCATGACTTGTAATACAATTACAAAAAATATTTTTTCATAGTCAATATAGTTTAATTGATTGAACTGTGCATATAACAGGGAACCTTTCTAAATTTTTTTTCTTCTTAAATTATCTTCAATCTCTCTACTCGTCAGTTGAATTTTTTTTTTTTATTTTTTTGCTTGAACGAAAACAACACACGAGAATACAAAAAAATAAAACGTAATATTTGTTGCCTGATTATTATTATAATATCATAGTCACGGGATCTAATTAAGCAAGTTAAAGCAAGTTATTTTTTTACAACTACTATCTTAACTTAAATGTATTGGTGTTGTCAAGTCAGGGACAAACTTTCACGTGTGTCCGGCAGCCTGTTGAATAAAAGAAAGAGAAAAAAAAACAAAATAATAAATTTTACAAAGCTAAATAAAAATACGTTACAATAAATAATTGTTATAAATATGAATTTTGCAGATGGATCATAGTCACCATGATATGCACGACATGCACAACATGCACAATATGAATATGAATGAATCTGATGGAATGAGCCATGATCATAGTGGACATCATGATCACAGTGCTCATGATCACAGTGCTCATGATCATGGTTCCAGTATGGATACAACAACAATGGTATCATCAGCAATGAACATGGTGATGAATCATACTGTTCATGCTGCTGCCTCTAGCCATGGTAGCCATGGTGGTAGTATGCATGGTGGTGGTATGCATGGAATGTCGGTTAGTTTATTAAATAATAAAAATAATAAATCACATAATCAACTAATTAAATTTCTAAATAATTATTTTAAATTATTTAATGATATAATTATTATTGAAATTATATCACCTTTTCTCTATGTAATTAAGAGTTACTTGGTACTTTTTTTAGATGTCTTTTCATGGAGGTTTTACTGAGACAATATTATTTGATTGTTGGAAAATATCAACAGTCAGTGGTCTTATTGGATCAATGATTGGCATAATGATTATGGCTGCATTGTATGAGGGTCTTAAATATTATCGAGAATATTTATTTTGGAAAACATATAATTCACTTCAATACAGAAGTGTATCAATGCCACGTCAAAAAAATGTTGTTGCTGAAGATAATCGTGTTGTACAGTGAGTATATAATTTTACTTATAGATCAATTTTTTTTAAATATATTAAATGATTATAAATAAAAGGGTATATTATTAAAGTTAAAAAATTTAAATATTTAAATTTAATATTTTAGAATGGTCGGGGAAGTTATCCATAAACAACCGTGAGTAAAATGGTTAAACAAATTGCTCTGGGAATGTGTGGGAACTTTTTATTTATATTTTTTTTTTTTTTTCTTCATTGCACTGTTACCTTTTTAGAGCATGTTTCAATAGAGCATAACTACCATCTAACTGTTGCTACTTGTTTCTCTCTGTGTTACTTTTTAATCATTTTTATTATTGTCAAAAAAATCATCTTAAATTTTTTTGTTTATCAATTTAATTAATTTTGTTTTTCTTCAATTCTGTTTAGACCAACGATGCTGTCTTGGATGCACACCTTCCAGACTCTTCTCCATATAATACAAATTGTCCTTTCGTACTTTCTCATGCTCATCTTTATGACATTCAATTATTGGCTTGGTTTAGCTGTTGTTCTTGGTGGTGCAATTGGTTACTTTTTATTTGGCTGGAAAAAATCAGTTATTGTTGATGTTACTGAACACTGTCACTGAGCATCACCATTATCATCATCATCATTTAATTGTACTTGTGCTGAAAAATTGGTTGATGATAATCAATAATACGTAAATATATTATTTTAAAGTTTAATTTTTATTATTATTATTACTGTTACTATTTGTTCTGGCTGGTTTAGACAAAAAACAAAAATCTACCGTAAGCTGTTGATAAGTTGATCAATTGGTAAATTTTAATTCAAATATAATAGTAATAATAATGATGATGATGATGCTTTGTTATTATTAACTAAAGAAAACTATGTTGTTCACATAATGGTGCCTCAGTTGCTAACGCACTAAAAAATATATTTTTTTAATAATAACAACAAGTTATTTATTTGAAAAAAAATAAAAACAAAATGAACCTGTTTAAAATTTTACCTCCAGTATTTTTAAAACAATGTGACATGAAATATTTTTTTTGCCAGTGCGATATTTAATATATTAAATGCGAGGATCTGAATCTTACAAAATTACTAAACTTATAATAATTGATTTTTAAAGTAAAAAAAAAAAAATTGTAAATAATGTTAAAATGCAACTTAAAAGAAAAATACTATATTTTAGGTATTTGTACAACTAATTTTGTGAATATACATGGATTTTTTAAATATTTAAAATAAATTGATAAAAAAACAAATAATATTTGTAGATAAGTAGACAATTTTATAGATTATAATGCTAATAATTTATCATTATCATTAAACTAACAAAACAAATCATTATAAATATCCAGAATTTGACAATAAAATTACTTATTGATAATAAAAAAAAAATATCCAAAATATCATTTATCTATTTTCTCATTATTATTTCCATCCACATAATAATTTTAATAAATTTACATCAACTATAAAAACAGGAAAAGATTTGACAAATAATATTGCGCGTTATTCTTTAAATTGGTTATTATTTCAAATAGAAAAACGCGTGATTAGTCATGACGATTACGATGACTCGCTGGATATTTTTTATTTAACTAATCATAATTTTTCATATCATTTTTCATCTAATAAGGAAAATGAAAAATAGCTATCAACCTATCACCCAATCAACACGTTGACATTGACAATAACAAGCAATTTAGATAAGTATACTTATAACTATAATAAAAATCATCATCAAGTAGACATTCAATCTAATCAACACAATTTTATTTTTATTTTTATACTTTGAGCATTTTAACGTTCATAAATTAATACCTTACTATTATTATTATCATTTTATCAAGAAGACAACATATCTAATAGATAAATAAATCTCGATGCGTTGTATTTTTCTATCTATTTAAATAAATCTAACTAGTTCTAGATTAGTTAGTATTGCTTTTAACATATGTGGCACATTGCAATTGATTTTATGATATAATACAATTTCGTTTCTATAATTTTTTAAATTTTAAACAATTTTTTACAAGCTGTGCATTAATTTAAAAATATTATTGTTTTTAAATTATCTAATTAAATAATTGTACTATTATTACTATTATTATTAACGTAATATCAAGTCAACAACTTGATTCTATTATTAATTCTCTTAATGTCCATGTGTGTGCCACATTAACACAAACAAATAAAAAATATATTTATATTAATTAAACCAAATGGTTGATTGAAAAAGAAAATAAAATGATTTGTTTAATTGCCTCATACATATGGATCACTTGGCTTGTTAATGAAATTAATTATAATTTTTCACACTTTGGTCTTACTCATCACATAAAGACTTTTTAAATACTTTGATAATTTTTAACGATCAAGATTGTCCATTACAAATCACCCAGCTACATTAAATATATTTTTTTTCTAATTGTAAATTATATTTTGTATTTATCTAGATAGAAAATATAATAATTTTACATGAAATATGTTAATGTTTGTATCACTTGCAGTAAAATAATAATGGTTTTAAAAAAAATAAAAGAAAAATTTAATTATCAGAAGAATTTGTTGGCATACAACAAGTGGTACGATGAATTGTTTGTTGTTTTGAAAGATTGACTATATCTTCAACAATTGGACGATCCATTTTAGCATCAAGTCTAGCCCAAGTTTCAACAGCTTGACAAAATGCTGCTTCAACATTTGTTGCATTTTTAGCTGATGTTTCAACTAGTGGTGGATTACCATTTTTAGCACACCAAGCAAGAGCTTCCTCTGTTGATATTTGTTTCTCCAATTCTGGTACATCAACCTAACAATTATTATTTTATTATTCATTATTGTTTTTTCTCACCAAACAATCATGACAACTCAATAAAAAATAAAAACATAATACCTTATTTCCAATAATAATAAAAGGAAATATTGATCCATCATGTACATCAGCATAATAAAGAAATTCCGATTTCCACAATGCAAGATTGTTGAAACTAGTTTTATCATTAACAGCATATGTCAATAGACAAATATCAGAACCACGATAAAAAGGTGTTCTCAATGATTTAAAACGTTCTTGACCTAAGTTAAAATAATCATATTTCAATTATCCAAAAAATAATTTAAATAATTTATAAAACATACCAGCTGTATCCCAAATTTGTAGTTGATAAATTTGACCATTAATTTCAATGTCTTTATTTAAAAATTCAACACCAATTGTATGAAAACTTTGTTCATCAAAATGATTTGATACAAATCTATTCATTAGACATGATTTTCCAACATTTCCATTTCCAAGAATTACAACTTTTAATACTATTTTTAACACTGATGATCGTTGAGTATTACGATTTAGTGTTGTTCCACTACCAACACCATTAGATGATGATGAAGATGATCTTCCAGCTATTGTGTTTTTATTATTAACTGACATTTTATTATTTATAAATTACTTCATCTAAATATGCAATTTATTTAATTATTTATTAAGTAACTCTTTGTTTAATTTATGTCAGCTTTGTTGAAAATAAATTAATGATAATAATATATTAAATCCAATGTCATGTGTAACAAAAACAATCATAATTAAACAATCTGTAAAAATTAAATAATTAACTTAACTTGTTATTTTTAATTTACACAAATTTTCATTATTATTTTTTTGACATATGTAAATAATGCAAATCAGCTGACAACTGTCATAACAAAAATAATATTTTTAATGATAAATGATGATAAAAAAAGAAACGCCCATTTGATAATTAAATTTTTCCTCTAGTTGATTTATTTATTACTATTAATCAACTCATATGGTTTTTATTTTACACAATAAAATTTGTTTGTTTTCCTCCAAGACAGATTTTTTTTTTTTCAACAAAGCACAACAAAGCAACAAAGAAATAACAATCAAAATATATGTAGTTTTTTTTTTTTAAGGTGGGTTTACATGGTACGCGACATTGTCATTAATTTCATGAAACTGCTGGCTTAAAGTTGAACCTTAAAACGTGTTTCATGTTTGCATGGCAGTGCATTGAAAAAATATAGAGAGCAATATTATTTAATAAATAAATAAATAAAGTGAAAATAAAACAATGGGTAAAGCTAAAAAAATTAAAGTTTCTAAAAGTGGTATGACCAAGATTGCTTTAGCCGATCAAATTGAAGATGGTTCAACAGCAAAATATAAAAATCGTCAAAAAACAAAAGTACGCATGGACGATGATGATGAGGTTAGAAACAAACATTTTATATTTATTTATTTATTATTATACTTTAATAATATTTATTAATTAAATTAAATAATGATGATATTTTAATCTTATATATTTCGTTTTAGTATATTGATGCAGACTTGTCACTAAAAATATTGTCTCAAGCTCGCAAGCAAAAACAAGAGTTAGAGAAAGATGAAGAAGAAGAACAAGTAGGAAAAAATGTATCGAAAGGAGCAATAAAAAAAACTGTAACAACAAAACTTGATAATTCAACAATGAGTGATGATGAAGATAATGATAATTATGATGATGATGATGATAATAATATGCCAGATGCAAATGATCACAAATATTGTGAACAAATTGAATTGGATCCAGAAGAAGAAAGAGCCCTAGAAATGTTTAAACCATCAGTGACAAAAGTAACATTATCCCTTGGTGATATGATAAAAAATGCAATTGATAAAAAAGAAGCAATCAATAATAAAATATCAGAAAAAGCAACTGACATTGTAACACAACAATCTGAAGCAGGTGATATGAATATTGTTGATCTTGATCCTCGTGTTCAAGCAATGTACGAGGGTGTTGGTGAAGTATTAACAAAATACAGAAGTGGAAAGTTACCCAAGGCATTTAAACTAATTCCAAATTTAAGAAATTGGGAACAAATATTATATTTAACACAGCCAGAAAAATGGTCAGCAGCAGCAATGTATCAAGCAACAAGAATATTTGCTTCAAATTTAAAAGAAAAAATGGCTCAAAGATTTTATAATCTTGTTCTTCTTCCTCGTATTCGTGATGATCTTGATGAATATAAAAGATTAAATTTTCATCTTTATCAAGCACTTAAAAAATCACTATTTAAACCAGCTGCATTTATGAAAGGTATATTATTACCTTTACTTGAATCTGGTAATTGTACATTACGAGAAGCTGTTATAATTGGTTCAGTTGTTGCTAAAAATTCAATTCCAATGTTACATTCATCAGCAGCAATGTTAAAAATTGCTGAAATGCCATATGGTGGTGCAAATAGTATATTTTTAAGAATATTTATTGATAAAAAATATGCATTACCATATCGTGCTGTTGATGGTGTTGTTCATCATTTCTTACAATTTGAAAGAGAAACAAGAATATTACCTGTTCTGTGGCATCAGGCATTTTTGACATTTGTTCAAAGATACAAATCTGATATTAGTACAGAACAAAAAGAGGCTCTTCTTGAATTATTAAAGAGACAAGCTCATCCAACAATAACACCAGACATTAGACGAGAATTACAAAATGCTAAATGTCGTGATAATGAGTTTATGGATTCCATGAATACTGAATAACTTTTATATTATAATTTCAATAAATAAATAATTAATCAAAATATAATTACATTACGTATTTTTCACATTAATTGGTTTATTTTTAAATTGATATTTTTGTTTTTTTTTTTTATTTTTTTTTCAATGAAGTACTTAATTAAATACAATGGCATATTAATCAGTACATGGTTGACATTACTGGACAAATTTATTTAATAATATAATCTGCAGCATATCGAACAGTAAATTTAAATATTAAGAATGTTTTTTTATTTTTATTTTTTTTTTACTTTTTCATATTGAAGTTTAGCTTAAAACTGTAAACATTAGTTTTTTTTATTTTGTCTTAATAATAAATAAAATTATTTCAATTATTTACATAAAAAACAAAAATTATTATTAAGCATATAAAATAATAAATTTTTATAGCAAATTAAAAAAATTACAGGCAGATAAATATGCAATTGAGCAGAAAAATTGAACAATTCATAGATTGTTCTTTGAATAATACCATTTTTTAAATTTTGCTTTGCATTTAATCTTTTTTTTTTTTTTTTTCATTAAGTCTAAGAAAGTTAAATATCAACGTGTTGAAAGATTCTTTGAATCAAGACAAAATCATGTAGATTAAACAGTCTTTATTTTAATATTTTTAATTTTTCATTTAATTTTGAAAAAGTTGGTGATACTCTTGGAACCAGCAGCAGCTTTTTGTCTAGCTAATTCCTTTTTCGTTAGAGTTGGTGGCTTTTGTGGCTGAAATAAAATATATAAATATAATAATGACAATTGATAATGAAAAATAAAATAAAATACCTTTTCAGGTTTAGTCAGATCAAGTGCACGTGATCTTGATAAATTTTCATCATCTGGTTCTTTTTTTTGACGTTTTTCTTCAGGTCCATCTTTTGGATTAGTATTTAATTTTCTTTTTTTATCAGCTTCATCAGGAATATTTAAATATTGTGCCAATTTTTTTGATAAATCATCAGTTAAATATTCCGAAACAATACCATGAGCATATTTAATATATTCAATATCTGTACCAGGTTCATATTTTGTGCTTTTAACATAATTTGCACTTACAGCACCTTGTGATACATGTATACCTTTTTGACGTAGTATATCAGCAACTCTTTCAACTTTTTTTTGTAACCAACACATTGTTTTTTCTTCATTATATTTAAATGCTTGATAAGATTCATCACCTTTTCTATCAGCAACAAGAGATAATTTTAAATTTTGACATTTAGCAAGTCTACTTGTTTCTGGATAATCCTCATCACGTAATACTTGTTCAAGTGGCATAACATGTTGTGAATTTCTTAAATATGGTAAAACCAAAAATATTGGATCAATTGGTGTTGATAAATGCATTTTTCCATCTGATTTAACATTATCATCAATAAACCATGAACGTTTATTTTCATCAAATGTCAATACTTCTTGAACAGTCAAATCACCAGTACTAAATACAAACATTGCTGATTGTCCACTAGCTGGATGTTTTAATTTAACAACATCAGGTTTACCACCATCATTTCCATCAAGACCATCACCTATTTAAAAACAAAACAACAAACAATCAATTAATTACATTAACATCAATTTATTACATAAAAAAAAAAATATTATTTTTTATTACCTTTCATAAGAAATACCCAGCTATTTGCAGCTGGATGTGAATTTGATGTCTTGACACATTTTTTAGGTGATGCTTTTATCCTTGGCATTTTAATTTATATTAATAACAATAAATAAACAATAATTTTTCAAGTTATTTAATAATATTATTAACTATTATTGTTTATTAATTATTGATTGTGTTGGTATGATGGTTTTGTGTTTTTAATATAATTTTTCAATTTTGTATTCAAGAGAAAATAACAATTCAGAGGTCAGCCATTTTTGACAAGCGGTCCAGTTGGCCGGTACTTGGGCGCAGGTATTTTTAATATCAATATTATTGCCAATAATAATTTTCTTGGTTTTTAAACTGATCCACATTGTTGGATCCACATATACAACTTGATTATAATTATATCATATAATCATAAACAACAATTAAATTATGTGTTTGATTGAAAATGTGTAGTGTTTTGTTTTAATTAAATCAAGGTACTTGATAAAACTCTCTCTCTAAATTACAATGACGATAATGATGATAAAATGTAACCCTTTCTCTCTTTCTCTCTTTAACTTTTTCTCTCTTGATCTTTTCGTACACTTTATTATATGATGCTACATATATATAACTGCAGTCTGCACGCAAAAAAAATATTGATGAAAAATTGTGAAAAAAAAAAATATTATTAAATATAGCATCAAAACTCGGAAGGTGAAGAAGATATTATCAATTTTTTATAAATATAGATTCGCACGTGGCTCAGCCGGTATATTAATGCGCGGGAAAAAATTAAAAATGGCGCTCATTTTTGATGTGAGATAAAAATATGACAAGTGTATTGAAAATTTTTTAAGGATCAATATACATTTTCATAAAATATCTCATTATTATTTTTAATCCATCATATAATTGTGACAATGAAAAATTAAAAAAATAAACATGAAATACATAAATGACAAATAAAAAAAAATTTTAAAATTACATATAAATATTGTTTACAAAATTATTTATTTATAATATTAATTAACCTAAATAAACATTGAATTTTTAATAATAATAAATGCTTACATCAAAAGACACACCCTTTCATTATAACAACATGAAATTTCGTATCTCTATTTTAAATTTATCAAAAATAATATTTAAAAAAAAAAAAAAATGATAAAAATCCTTGACCCGTTATTAATTTACATAATGAAAAGAAAAAAAGAAATTTTTAAGATTAATATTTTGTTGTTAATTAAAATTTAATTGTCAACATAATTGTCTTACTGTAATAATAAATATGACGACGACGACTGTCACAGGGGTGTGTAGATATTTCTTATATACAAGATGAGTCACCAAGTATATAACAAAAAAAAAAGGGCAAACTCCTCCGTATATTATTTTATATTGAAAAACTTTAGCTGCTGTTTTTCTACTATCATCGAATTTAATATTATTTATATTATTTTTTTCATAGTCCATAAATTAAAATTGCATTTATTAGCAAAATGATACTCCAATAACTATCATACAAAATTTATCTATCATAGAAAGTTTTTAATTTCAAAATAAATTATTACAATTTTTCTATAATAATAATTATAATACTAGTTGATAGTTATTTATATATATAAAGTAAATAAACATCTGTTGGACAAGTGGTTTATATTTATATAGAAAAATTTATAAATATTAAATATACATAATAATTGTTATATGGATTCATAAATATTAATTATGTATATTGATAGGATCCTAAAAGTTTTATATATTTATTTAGGCGTACATGTTTTTCTCTCAATCTACAAATATACATACTCACATGTGTGAATGTCTATCTGTTAATATGTATATAAAACAAATAATAATGTAAGAGGATTAAATATGAAATTTTTATTTCATTTTTCTTTTTTCATTTTTTTTTCATTATCAAATCTATCACCATGCCAATTTGAGTTATTTGTCTCGCGCGCCCTTATCATCATCAGGATAATCATTGTGATGGATACATTTTTAATCGTATTTAAAAATAAACAGGTCAGCTATTAAAGCTGTTTTAATTTTTTTTTAATTTTTCATAATTTTTTGCATCAAGATAATTAGGACGGTAATGATTATACGGCATACTTATGTGTAAATGAAATAATTAATTTTTTTAAATATTATATTATTCGAAAAATTAAATATAATGTTATTTAAATTAAATATCTGCTTGTAGATATAGCCGAATATCTGTCTATATATATGTAAAGTTAATAAATGAGAAAATAAAAAAAAAAGTAGTCATGGTTTTATTGACGCGCAGGCGTAAAAAATAAAAATTCGTTTGATACACACGAGTGTATTGTTCGCCCCTTGAATATACAGTAGATATTCAAAGTTTTTTAGTTTGTAGTTGGTGTTGTTGAAGATAGTAACATCAATATAATACTGGAATACGCTTGTTTAAATTATTTTTTTTTCATTAAACTTTCCCTCAATTATTGTATTTTTTATAAAAACATTTGAAAAAAATAATTCCAAGTTTTCAATTTTTGAGTTAATTTAAAAAATTGTTTATTTTTTTTTTTTATAAAAACTGTTATTGTGCAAAAAAAAAAATACTATACAGTTTTAAAAAAATATTTAATTTATTATTTATCAATTGAAGAATATAATTTTTTTATTTTTGTTATTTAATTTATTGTTATATTTGTTTAAATTATTTAATAATCATTGTTATCATCATTAGTCAAATTGAATATTTATAGTTCAAAGATCAGATCGCATCGTCAATAAGGTCGACAACGATTCAATTATTTTATGAATAAATAATATTTAAAATTTGCATTTGTATCGACAAACAAAAAAATAAAAAGTTCAGTGACTCGTAATTTATTTACACAAAACAAATATATATTGCAATTTTTCTATTGTATATAAAGTAATAAATAAAATGATACAATTACGAGTCCAGATGTACCTTGTGTTTACACTTGCAATAACATCTGCATCAGGTGAGTTGTATATATCATTTTTAATTTATATCCATTAAGTTTCTGCAATTTTAAATTATCAACTAAAAAAAAAACCAAAATGACAAATAAATAAAGATTATAATTAAACAAAGGATCACCAAAAAACCTGATGATATATATTCACAGATTGTACCTACAGATAGCCACAATATTATTATTATAATATTTATAGCAAATGATAACATTATATTTTATCGCATGAATAGATAAATTGATTTAATATTTGTATATATTTATTTATTATTTTATCAGTTATAAAATAACCCTATACAGGTAATTCTTTGTATTATTTTTATTATTTTATTATATTTACATATTTGCGTATAATTTAAATCAAAAAATATTTTTATAAAGATGCGTGTAAATTCATTTATACACCCAATAAACAGTTATTTAAATATTTTTTTTAAATGAAAAAAATAAATATATAAAAATGTCAGTATTATTGCTTTTTTGCGTGTTAATCTATCATTTGTATGCTCACTGATGTTGCACTCATTGTGATAATGTGCCATATGGGATAATACTCAATCAGCAAACTTAGCCAATGCAATGTCTGACTACTCATTGACATGTACTACTTGAATTAATGTTAAATCCTTTATAATAATAATAATAATAGCTAAAAAATAATATTAAATATTATAAATATTGAATATTAATTAAATTAAATTGGTTTATTGACCGTTGGTCATTTAAATATATATATGACACGTGTACATAAACCGTAGTTGATGCGTTGTTTACAAAGTCTCAACTGATTAAGTCATTTATTGCCAATAATATAACCATGCATGCATGCAAATGTTTACCAACTATTTATGTATTGTTTACCAATTAAAAAATTTCACTTAGATGCAAGCTAACATTATTGCTATCTGATACTGTTAGCTGTTATTCCTCCTATTCCAAATAGCTATATAAAAAAAATTTTTTTTTGTTTTTACAAACACTGATCAGACGAACATACATCATCATGATATTATGAAACTTGAAATAGTTTAAAGCTAAATATATATTAACACGTATATATATCAAAATGAATGCATGTTTAGTTTAATAATAAAATATTTTTTCTCTAAAATTTTACACTCGACATCATGTTGTAAATTAAAAAAACAATGTGATGACAATTTTTTTTATTTTTTTGATTTAATTCATGTATCCCTCTGTCATCCATCCATCTATAATTTATATATGTGCATGTGTGTTATTGAGGGTCTTGACTTTATCATTGAAAAAACCGAAAACCGTAAAAATTACACAATCGGATAAGCATGCATGTGTGAATGTACATGTGAGAAAAACAAAAAAAAAAAAATTCACTGGACTGCAGTTGTATGGATTGATTGTTGGGGCAAGTAGTTTCGAATTTAAATCGCCTATTGTTGTGTCCATGGGGTGGATTCATCAGCTCATTTCTAACAAATTCAATGAAAAGAAAAAAAAAAAAAAAAAGTGCACCTGTATAGTATCATCCGAGCTTTTATTTCATTTGAAAGTGTTAAAAAAAAAGCCTTGAAATAACAGGAGGATTAGTTGGAATGACAAAGTACATTCATAGATATATAATATATTTACGATATTTATAAATAGATAAATGAATGTTTAGTAGTTGTTTATAAATAGATAGACAGTCCTATATACAATGTCACTTGTATATAATAATAAAAATAACAATAACATATATTACAGAGGGTCTTTAAGTATTCAAAGTTTTTCAGCCCGTAAATAAATCACATAAGCCTGATGATAATATTTCTTTACTTTTTTTTTTTCCTGCATTTTTTTGTAATTGGACCAGTTGAAGAGAAAAAATAGAAATAATATATATATATATTTTCTTGACTTGGTGTATAATTATTACAAAAAAAATAATATAAATTTCAAATTGAAATAAATTTATATGGAAAAAAAAAATATTCAATGTCGTATTTTTCATAGAAAAATTTTAAATAGATCAAAAAGGAAATTTGGCAAACGTAAGATATAATTGTGAAAATAAAAAAAAAATATTTTTAGCAGGATATATTAATTTTAATTAGACAAATCGTAGACTACCACTTGCTATATTTATGTAAATTTTTTTAGATTAGATTAGTTGTATTTTGCAACGTCAAAGACCTTGGAATATGACGTGTAACACGCGACTCGTAATTAAAACAAACCACCTTGAAAATATCGATCTGCACTTAAATAATGAACTAATACTTACTGACTGACTGACTAACTACAACATGTACACAGTCATTCAACTTGAAAATCAATCTAATGAATATTTAATGTCATTATAATATTTTTATAATAATACATAATTATAATAATATTTTTTATAGGTATATATTTTTCACAATCTGATCTAACAGTAAGACTTCCTTATTGGAAAAATAATAATGCTAATAAAAATTGGAATAATTTATCAATATTTATTCCAAAAATATTAAACGACACGTCTGTTGTTTCAATAAATTTAACATATAAAATTGTTTCAACAAGTGATGAGGATTTGGTGACTATTGATAAGCATACCGGTGAAATTATTATCAATTATATATCAAAAAATGGTAACATAAATTTTTTATCATAATTTTAATATACTAAAACAATTTTTAAAATATAATTTTATTGTAGAAACAAAATTGATCATTCAAGCAAATCAAATTAATGACAAAAAAAATACAGCAACAATGGAATTAAATATTCAAAAAATTTTAATTGATAATAATTGTGATGATTTAACAAGAGATTTATGTTTTTGGAAAAATTCTAAATACAAAATATATGAAAATCAGAATGAAAATTTATTGGGAAATATTGGTTCTCATGTATACAAAACACTTTGTCCAAATTACAAAGTAACTCATTATGAATTATTAAATGCAACTGATTATTTTTATATATTAAATAATGGTGAATTTTATGCAAATGCAATGCTTGATAGAGATTCACAATATCCAGGACCAAATATTGATATAGAAATAAGATGTCTTGTTTATGATGAAACAACTGGTCAACAATTTATTCATCAAAATAATATTAATGTTGATATTCTTGATATTGATGATAATCCACCAATTGCACAAACAAACACAACAATAACAATACATTTAAAAGATTTTACAACTGGAGATAGACTAGATGACAATGAATTAATATTAAAAGATGCTGATTCAACATCAAGTAATGTTTATAATGTTAAAATACTTGAAGATGTTGATGATGCATTGGACATAACATTTAGCACAATGGCTGTTGAACATTCAATCATTACAGAGCCACCATCAACATTAATATTTGCAAGTAAGTTTATTATCAACTGAAATAATTATTCATTATAACTATATATTTAAATAATTATCAACAGGAATTTATTCAAAGACAACATTACTTCCAAAATCACCATACAAAGTTATACTTCAAGCGACTGATGAAACTCTCGCTCCCGGAAAAGGTGAAAAAACGGTAATTAAAAATCAATTTTAACAGTTTTTCATAATTATTATTATTACCAATAAATGAAGGAAGAGTACAATTATAATTTTTTTATTTTTTTATAAATTAAATTTAATGATTTTGAACAAGCCATTGATAATAATTGCTCACGATTGAAAGTCTTTAAGTACTAATCAATTTCAAGTGAATTTTATAATGAACCATTTACTAATAGCTTTTTATTTTTAATTGAAAATTAATTTCCTTAACGTGATTTTAATTTATTTTTCAAAGGTAAATATTACATTGTTATTTGTGGGACCACAACATCACCAAACAACGACAACAATTAAATCATTGACTTCTAAAAAAACAGCTGTATTATTTAATAATTATAATATTTATTTATCAAAATTTGCATCAAAGTTATATAGAGTTACACAGCCAGATATAAATTCTCATTTAAATCCAGTATTTAATATTCAAAATTCAAAAATTTTTGGAATAACTACTAAAACTGGTATTGTGTATGTTGCTAATACATCAATGCTTCAAAATGCACCAGATAAAATACCGTTAATAATTCAATGGAGCTTTTCAAATCAAAAGAAAATTTTATCAACAGAAATTATAATAAACATTATAAATACTACAAATGATACTTGTTCATTGGATGTGTCTGAACAGCATACTTGTGCAAATGTAGTCACAAAAAAATCATGTGAAACGCGTTGTGGTATTGGCAGTGGTGTATTCAGGTTATTTAAAAAAAAAAAAAATTAAATTAAACAGTATAAAATATTTAAATAAATACTAATAGTATGTATATTTTTTTTAGTAAAAATAATATTACACTAAATTGTGCATGGAGAGGAAAAAATATAACTTCAAAAGGACCAACATCAAGATATGAAACTTGTTCACCAAATTTAAAATATTGTCCTGATTCAATTTGCGATGAATTAGAAAAATTGGATCCAAGAATTTGTCCCCAAGATTGCACAACAAGTATTATTTATTTTAATTATTTATTTTTATTTATATAAATTATTGTAAATATTAAATTATAAATTTGTTGATCCAGTGGAACCGTCATTTGGTCAATTAAAAAAAGATAAAATTGGATTAAAAGATGGATTTGAAATATGCCGTTGTGATGATGAAGCTTATTGCAGTTGTGGACCTCTTTCATTGCATGCAATTGACAATAGTAATGAGATAATTGATTCGAAATATTCATCGAAAAATAATCTTATTAATAACAACAATAGCAACAAAGGAAACAGGAGAGACGATCGTAATAAAGGTTCAAACGAATTTCAATCGATTCCCATTAAACATGCACACATAGGTTTGTATCGAAATAATAATTAATTTATTTAACGTATTTAATTAATTAAATCAATTAATATTTATTTTCTTTATAGTTTCCGCAATACCAAGTGGTGAATGTGGAAGTAGTTGTATTATTGGTATTGTTTGTACGAGTTTGTTTACCGTGTGTGTTGTTGGAAGCTTTGTAACATGGAAATATCGGTAAATTAATTATTTAATATTTTAATATTTTCATTGAGTAAATTATAATTAAATTATAATTAAATTTTTTATAGAAATAGTAGCAAAACTAGACGAGAATTTAAACGTCAAACAGATGATATAAATAATACACTTGGTATTCTTCCACTTGATTATCTTGAGCGTAATGATAACGAGAGAGATGATGATACTGGTGCTGCTGATCATCATAGGATTATTGGATTAGAGTCATTTATAAATGGAAATATAAATATATTATTACCAAATAAATACTTGACAGTATGTTTAATTAATTAAGATACTTTAATATTATTATAATGTTAATTTTTTTATATGATTATATTATTTAATTAGCCTGATTCAAAATGGGAATTTCCAAGATCTCAATTGACAATTGAACAAGTACTTGGTGAAGGAGAATTTGGCAGGGTACTCAAAGCAAAAGCAATTGATATATGTGATTGGCCTGGTGCAACAACTGTTGCTGTTAAAACATTAAAAGAAGATGCAAGTAATTCAGAACTTGCTGATTTATTATCTGAATATCAATTGTTAAAACAAGTACAACATCCAAATGTCATTAAACTTTTTGGGGCGTGTACAATGCCAGGTGGACCAGTTTATCTTATTATTGAATTTGCGGAATTTGGCTCTCTAAGGTATTTTTATTTAATTACTATTTTTTTTTTATTAAATTTATTAACATTGTGTTGAATATATAATATGTATGCAAATTATTTCTTGACCCTCTGTTTGTGGAATTTTTAATATAACAAAATAATGTACGTGGCTGTTGATGATTATTATAAATTTATATTACAGAAATTATTTACGTCAAACTCGTCATCTTGATGGTATAGAGACATCAGTATTGTCACACAAAATATTGCTTGATGATAATCAAGCAGCATACCAAGATGTCATGTTGAATAATAAAATAAATTCACATGATATTTTATCATTTGCCTGGCAAATAAGCAAGGGAATGTCTTACCTAACAGACATCAAAGTATGTATTGATTTTTTTTTATAATAACAATGCAATATATTCATTTTTAAATTAATTTCTTTTCTGTTTAGCTTGTTCATCGTGATTTGGCTGCACGAAATGTATTACTTGCTAAATGTGGAAGCGATAAAGTTTGTAAAATATCAGATTTTGGATTGACTCGTGATATTTATGAGGATGATGCATATTTAAAAAGAAGCAAAGGCAGAGGTATTATTAATAAATAATAATTCAATTTTATTATATATTTTTGATTAAATAATTAAACTATTTATTTATTTATGTAGTACCAGTAAAATGGATGGCACCAGAATCACTTGCAGATCATATATACACAAGTAAATCTGATGTTTGGAGTTTTGGTGTTTTGCTATGGGAATTGGTTACTCTTGGAGCATCACCATATCCAGGTGTTGATGTACATAATCTCTATAGTCTTCTTAAAAATGGATATCGAATGGAAAAACCACACAATTGTTCACACCAATTGTAAGTATTACAACATTATAATAATATTAAATAGATAATTATTAATTATTCATAATAATTTAACAGATATAAAATAATGGTTTCGTGCTGGCACGATGAACCATATATGAGACCATCATTTAAACACCTCATTAGTCAATGGGAACATATGCTAGAAGATGACATTGAATATCTTGATCTCAATCCAACAACTGTTGATAATCAAGCATATTTTTCATCACTTTATGCTCTTGACAGTCCAATTAGTAAGTTTATAATTAAATACAAATAAATATATAATAATATTATTATTAATAATTACAGGTTCAAGTAATGAAACAAGTGATAGTGGCATACAAAATAATATTCAAAATAAATCAGTCAATTATCATGATGAATCAACTGGTGATTGCATTAAAAAATGTGAAAAAATAGATAAACTACAAGGCTTATGGCAAGAAGCATCATCATCATTATTTAATCCATTAGAAAATAATCAATTGTCAATAAAAAATAAGACTGCAATTTATATTAATGAACAATTAGATAGTAATAGTAATTTAAATGATAATTATTATGAAAAACCAATTGGAGTTAGAAGAGTAAGCATTATTAGCACTAATGAAAATAATAAATCAACAATTATGACAATTAATGATAGTAATAATGATGATGATGATGATGAAAATAATCAATCTCAGTCATATATTGATATGGAAAAAAATAAAAAATTCAATGAACAAGCTGATTTATTATTACTATTAAATAAAATTGATAACACTAGTGATAATTAATTGAATAATTAATTTTTTAAATACAATGTACTTTAATGTGTAATTTAAAATTTTATATTATTTATTAACTATTATTAATATTATTACAAATTAAGCGCAGTAAAAAAAAACAAAATAAACAATATCAATCATGATTAAACAAAAGAAAAGAATTTTTAAAGTTAAAAATTAAATAATAATATCAAAAGAAATTGCCATTCAAATGAGTCCAGCTCATTAAAATTATTAATATCAAATCAATTAAATTCCAGTACATTTAGATAATTATTATTATTCTAATAATAATAATATTTATAATTTATAAATTCAATTGGTCAATATGAAATTTATCATTGTTGTCTGGTAAAGCAACATAATGACCCTGTATTGTTTCGATTTTTAAATGGTTATCATCATAATTATCACTATCATCACCGAGTAAATTTAGTTCATCAATTTTTGTTGAAAAATATTGAGGAAATTGACAGTTTAATGTTTCATTACTTGTGTAATAATCGTTGTTACTATTTTTTTTATAATTACAATCGCCAGATTGATAATTTTTTTGATAATTATCATCTGGTCCTTGAAATAAGCCATAAGTTTCAGTATTATTTATTTGACTAGTAGATTTTTTAAAGCATATTTCAGTCATAGCAATATTTATATTGGCAATTAAATCTTTGCTTGATTTACCAAATAGCTTTAATTTGTTACTTTGATAAATGTATCTTATCATTTTATCTAAATTATCAGGTATTGTAAATTTTTTAAAAAGACGAGCCTCTTCAGGTATGTCATTTTGACTACAATATGGAAATACAATTTTCATGTATTTTTTATTATTTTTTGAATAATTTTCTCGCACAAGTCGAAGCAAATGATTATCCAAATTCTGATAAATAGTACTTGCAGAATTGGTATTATCACAACTAGATGATGGTGGTGGTGATGTTGCAATTAAAATAATATTTGCTTTATCAAATGCATCATTACACCATATAGCTGGATCCTAAAATTATAATAATTATTATATTAAAATAAAAGAAACAAAATTATTAATAATACATAATGCTTTGTAATATTTACTCGAGTAGATGTTTTTGGTATATCAAGTACATCAATCATAGCATTGATTCCACAACTTTTTAAATATTTTGCAAAACTTATCATAACATTAACATGTGCTGAATGAGTTGGTGAGTAAATCAAGAGACAATTTTGATTAAATTTCTTCATTATTTCTAAAATATTAAAAATTAAATTTTAGTAAAATAGCAATCTTTATATTTAGTCATAAAATAATTACCTCTTTGTTTATAAAAACTGTATAAATAATAAATTGCATATAATAAAACTGGTGGTATCCACACAAAACTTATAATCATTATGAATAATTTTTTAGTTTGATATTCTAAAAAAAAAGAAATGAGGAAATATCCAATTATAATTTCAAATTAATACTGTTATAATGATTTTTTAATTAATTAACTTACTCGTACTAATTGCAGGCAGTGTATTATTGACACATCCATATTCACCACATTGTGGATGCATTGAAGCAACTTTAAATTGATAAATACCTTCACTCACAGTAAAATTATACTGTAAATGATTATCACCATTATCATTATTGTATTTCAAAATAACATCAACAACGTCAATTATTGTATTGGTGTTGTATTTTATCATCCATATTTTGTAGCTTGTAATATTATATTTATTTGGCATTGGTTGTATGAATAATGACAATGTTGATACATCAGAAACATCAATATAGACAAATGGTTTGTACTCAAATACACTACTGATGTGTTCATCTTAAATAAAAAATTAATTAATTATTATTCTTGTTGTTGTTATTAGTATTTAATTGACTTACCAATTGATGAATGATTTGGTACATTAAAAACAAGTTTCCTGCTGTATTTATAATGATTAAAAGTAACAAGATATTCAAGTTTGTAGTCTGTATCTTCAAATGATGAATTAGCAAATGGACAAGAAATAAATAAATTTTTTTTGTCTCTATTGTATTTATCAAAGCCATGAAATATACTATCACGACAGTGTGATGATGCTGTGTCACCAAGGCTTTGATATCTCGTTAATAATCTTTTAAATTTAATATCATTAATAGTAAGATTAAAAGCTGTTATTTTTTTATGAGGAAGATTGACAATATATGCTGATAATTTTAAATCAATCAGGGCTACTCCAGGTGGTGGAGCATGTCCATATTTATGAAATTTTATATCAATACAATCTTGACCTCTTTGTATTGATGTTAAATAACATTTTTCATTGTTATTTATATTGATAACGTTATCAATGTTGTTGTTGTTATTATTGTGACAAAAATCTGAATAACATTGAAGAGAATCACTTGTTCCACTTGTCAAAGTAATCATTGAGTTGTACAAATTTATAAATAATAAAGTTAATATTAAACTAGGCATTGTTACTTTGTTTTTTAATTATGATGCACAATATAATTTAAACGTCAACATTATTTTAGATTTATAAATAAACTTATGTGTGTTTACATACGTTGATCAGGCTACTTTGTTGTCACTTGTCTTGTCAATATGGTGGACTAAAGATTTTAAGACTAGTGGCCTCTAGCTTTCATGTTTTTTATTATTTTTGTAAACATAAAAATTTTGAGGTTAATTGTTTTATCTGTCTACTGATTATCCACGTTGAATTTGTAATAAATTAATTTGTTAATATTAATTATTAATCTTACAATAAATACACTGAAATAATTATAAATAATTTAAATATTGGACTTAAAATGGTTCAAAAAAAACGAGGTAAGTTTAGCATATTGTTTTTAAATAAAATATATAAGCTTAATGTTTAACAATGTATGATAATAATACTAACTATGTTTTTTTTTTTTCAACAACAACAACAATTAGTATTTGTCGAGAGTAAAGAGGAACGAATGCTCATGACAATTGGTGAAATAATACAAGAATTATTAATTGCTGATAAACAAAATCGTGATGTTGATTTAAATAAATTAAAAACTCGTATATCATCAAAATATGGTTTAGATTCATCACCACGTCTTGTTGATATTATTGCTGCTGTTCCATCAGATGCTAAAGTAAAATTATTACCAAAATTAAAAGCAAAACCAATAAGAACAGCAAGTGGAATTGCTGTTGTTGCTGTTATGTGTAAACCACATCGTTGTCCACATATTAATATGACTGGTAATATATGTGTATATTGTCCAGGTGGTCCTGATTCAGATTTTGAATATTCAACACAATCATATACTGGCTTTGAGCCAACATCAATGCGTGCAATACGTGCACGTTATGATCCATTATTACAAACACGTCATCGTGTTGATCAACTTAAACAATTAGGACATAGTGTTGATAAAGTTGAATTTATTGTAATGGGTGGTACATTTATGTCCTTGCCAGATGATTATCGTGATTATTTTATACGTAATTTACATGATGCATTGTCTGGTCATATTAGTAATAATGTTGATGAAGCTGTTAAATTTTCTGAACGTAGTAAAACAAAATGTATTGGTATTACAATTGAAACACGTCCAGATTATTGTTTAAAAAAACATTTATCTGATATGTTACGTTATGGTTGTACGAGATTAGAAATTGGTTTACAATCAGTATATGAAGATGTTGCACGTGATACTAATCGTGGACATACTGTTAAAGCTGTATGTCAAAGTTTTTGTTTTTCAAAAGATGCTGGTTTTAAAGTTATTGCACATATGATGCCTGATTTGCCAAATGTTGATATTGAAAGAGACATTGAACAATTTATTGAATTATTTGATAATCCATCATTTCGTATTGATGGATTAAAAATATATCCAACACTTGTTATACGTGGTACTGGTCTTTATGAATTATGGAAAACTGGACGTTATAAAAGTTATCCACCAAGTACATTGATTGATTTAGTTGCTAAAATATTATCATTAATACCACCATGGACAAGAGTTTACAGAGTACAACGTGATATACCAATGCCACTTGTAACATCTGGTGTTGAACATGGTAATTTACGTGAACTTGCATTAGCAAGAATGAAAGATTTTGGTACTGATTGTCGTGATGTACGTACAAGAGAAGTTGGAATACAACAAATACATAATAAAGTACAGCCATATGAAGTTGAATTAATAAGACGTGATTATTATGCTAATAATGGATGGGAAACATTTTTATCATATGAAGATCCAACACAAGATATACTTGTTGGATTATTGAGATTAAGAAAATGTTCGGTTGATACATTTAAAAGTGAACTTAAAGATAAATGTTCAATTGTACGTGAACTTCATGTTTATGGTAGTGTTGTACCAGTTAATGCACGTGATCCAACTAAATTTCAACATCAAGGTTTTGGCATGTTACTCATGGAGGAAGCTGAACGTATTGCTAGAGAAGAACATGGCTCAATTAAAATGGCTGTTATATCAGGTAAATTGTTTTTTTATAAATATTTTTTTGTACAACTTGATTTAAATGAAAATAATTTATTAATTTTGGTTATTTATTATTTTCTTTTTATGCAGGTGTTGGAACTCGTAACTATTATCGTAAAATTGGCTATGAATTGGATGGTCCATATATGTCTAAATCTCTTGTTGATAAAAAATAAAATTATTCATAATATTATTGTACACAATATTTTTTTTTAATCAATAAAAAAACGTTTTAAAATTATTAGTTTTATTTTTATTTTTATTAATTTATTAATTGTTTATAGGTAAGAATTTTCATTAATCGAATAATATTTAATACACTTATTTTTTTCATTATAATTATATATTAATTTATTATAAATATTTTATAATTTATTATAGATATTTTATTAAATTATAAAATTTTTATTATTCATCCGGATAATTAATAATGGCAGCTCTTAAGTACCGAGTAATATTTATGATTGGTTCTGTACCATCTATGTCAACTATCAGGTGGACTGCATATTTCAAAACAATACTGTAAAATTAAAATAATATTATTATTTTTTATAAAGAGATATAAATAATAAATTGAAACTTAAAATAAATAGAATTCAATATTTTTCATTTAATAGAGTATTAATAATAAAGATATTTTAATAATTTAAATAATGATAAACGAAAAATACTAAAAATTATTGATTCATCATCAACTTACGTTTCATCATCATCTTGGGTTTTTAATGATGTCTCACCGCTCTCAAGTACTGCTTCAAATTTACCAATTTTTGATGATATTTTTTCATCTTTTTTTTCAGCAGCAATTTTATTTGTTAAATTTTTAGCCAATTCTTTGCAAGACTCAATATCAACTGTGTGATCGAAAACGAAACTGTAAAATAAAAATAAAATAATCAATGATGTATATTTTTCATCAACAGTTTATAAAATATATAAATAAATAGTGAAAACACTCATAAGGTCAATTAAAAATTATCGATTATTATTAAACTTACACTTCATCACTTTTTTTAGTTTTTACAGTTACTTGACCTCCTTCAACTAACACATGATGATGACCAATTATTTGAAGGGGTTCATTTGTTTTTTCTTTGGCACCAACTCCATTTTCAGCCCATTGTTCGGACGATATGTAGTTACAATGAGGTTTATAAAGTAAACTGTAAGATAATAATATAAATAAATAATTAATACTCATATTTAAATAATTTTGTTTGAAAAAAAACAATTGATTCAATATTAATCATTGATATTAACTCACGTTTTATCAGAACCTTGTGTTTTTAATGTTAATTTAGTTTGATCAACTGATGCAACATAATTACTGTTTACTGGAAGTTTTAAGCTTTTTTCTATGGCTTCATCTTCAGTAGCAATTTTATTCTGTAAATTGTCAGTCGATTTTTTGTAAACTTTAATGCCAATTTTGTGATTGAAAATAAAACTGTAAAATGAGAAAAAAAAAATATTTTCATTAATAACTATGAATAATTAATCGAAACTAACCATAAGACAATTTTACTCAATTAAAAATTCATAACAAATACACTAGTTAAATATTTTCACCAACAAAAAAATTGATTAATATTCGACTTACGTTTCATCATTCTCTTCTATTTTTAATATTAATTTGCCACTATCAAGTGATACATTAAATTTGCCAACTTTTGATGTCAATGTTTCTTTTTCTCCAGCACCAGATTCATTCTGTAAATTTTTAATCAATTCATCTTCATGTTTAATGGCAACTGCTAGAGGCAAAATAAAACTGTAAAATAATAATATTAATAAATAATAACTGTTAATTAATAATGTATATTTTTTTTATAAACAGTTCAATAAATAGAGAATTTTTTTACTAAATAAAACATAATAAATTAGATAATTAAATAATTTTAGTTATTCAAAAGATAGTTGAAAATAATTAATTGGAATTCGACTTACATTTCATCGTTTTCCTGGGTTTTTAATGTAAATTTACCACGATTAACTGATACATCAAAGTTACCAACTTTTAGGGCTAATCCTTTTTCATCATTAGAAGGAATTTCATTTTGTAAACTTTCAACTAAATATGTTCCATCAGCTGTATTTGTTGAAAATGTTTTGTTAACAGCAGCATTTAAGACTTTCCAATACTTAGACAACCCTTTTTCAGCTTTATAAAAATAACAAATAATAACAATTGAAAAAATATTATTTCAAATATAAAATATAGGTACAATACCTACTTGATGATATTTTTTTAAAAATAATAATTACGAATATTAAAAATGAAAGAGCTTAAAAAATTATCAATTGAAAGCAATATTTTCTAAATTTATCCACAATAAAATGACAAAGCAAAAAGTGGGCTATCTAATAAATAATACTTGACGTCAAGGAAAACACACGTGGTATATGTTTTGAGCCAAACAAAGCCAAGAAAAAGATAAATTTCATGAATAAAAAAATTAATTAAAATAATATTAATTGTTACCTTGAGTAACTTGTGATTTTCCAGATTCATAATTACAAGCATTATTTAATTTATTTGATGTAGTTGAATATTTAGAACTGTCATTACGATAATTACCCACGTTCCACATGAATCCCAGATATTTTGTTGACTTATTTGCTGTGCTAACACGCAATGCATTTTTAACAATTGCGTTCATTTTTTTATTTTGTTTTGTCAAACAATATAAACAGTAATTAACACTAATTGTTTAAATAATATATAAAATTTTATTTTCTAGACTGTGCTAGACAACGTTGTAGAAACACATGGGAGAACACAAAAATTAAAAGAACATTAACAAGTAACAACAGATTACCTTGTAGGTGTGATAAAGTGACTTGCAGCTGAGATCACGTCAGTAAAAATGCACCTTCACCTTCCAAACGGTTAACTCATTGTTCAAGCATCTTTTTTTTTAATATTTTATCTATATATTTATTAAAAAACATTTTTAATTTATTTATTAACATTAAGAAAAATTAATTAATAAATTCACAATGATAAATATTATTAAAAACAAAGCAATTTTTAATTTTAAATAATAATTTTTTTATTTAGAACAAAAAATTTAATAAATTTATTTACGAAAATATCTCATTGTGCGATCTGATGGTTTACCAGTTATATTATATTTTTTGTAAAATTGTCCTCTCCAAATTTCACTCATTGATTTTATTTTTATTATTAAACCTTTATTATTCAATACTTATAATATATATGTAGTTTTAAAATAAATTATTAATTTTTCTAAACATCTGCATATACTTTTTGTTATTTTTACAAATATGTACATAAATTTATCAATTATTTATTGGTAAAAATGTTTATATTAATCAAATAATATTTAAAACAATAATTTATATTATTGTTTATTATTAATGTGGATGATTAATAAAGGCAGTTTTTAAATACCGAGTAATATTAATAATTGGTTCTATACCATTTACGTCAACTATCAGGTGGACTGCACATTTCAAAACAATACTGTAAAATCAAAATAATATTATTAAAAATCATGTATTATTTCAAATATTTAAATAATAATAAAAGAAAAATATTCAAATTTATTGATGAATTATCAACTTACGTTTCATCCGTGTCTTGTGTTTTTAATGTTATCTCACCGCTCTCAAGTACTACTTCAAATTCACCAATTGTTGATGTTATTTTTTCGAATTCTTCTTCAGTAGCAATTTTATTTGTTAGATTTTTAGCTAGATCTTCGCAAGACTTGAAGTCAACTGTGTGATCGAAAACGAAACTGTAAAATAAAAATAATATAATAATCAATGTATATTTTCAATATTTTTCATTTGATTAAGTAATTTTAATAAACAAAAAATTGATTCAAATTATTGATTAATATTTAACTTACATTTCATCACTTTTTTTATGTTTTACAGTTACTCGACCTCCTTCAACTAACACATGATGATGACCCATTATTTGAAGAAATCGATTTGTTTCTTCATTGCCACCAATTCCATTTTTAGCCAATTGTTTGGAATATACAAGATTACAGTCAGGTTCTTGGAGCCATTCGAGCATACTGTAACATGATAATAATAATAATAATAATATAAATGAATAATTAACACTTATAGTTAAATAATTTTAATAAACAAAAACAATTAGTTCAATATTAATAAAAATAAAATAATAATGAATATTCAACTTACATGGTATTATATTCTTGTGTTTTTAATGTTAATTTAGTTTGATCAACTGATGCAGCATAATTACTGTTTACTGGAAGTTTTAAGCTTTTTTCTATGGCTTCATCTTCAGTAGCAATTTTTTTATTCTTAAAACACTTATTGTCAGTCAACTTTTTGTAAACTTTAATTTCAAGTTTGTGATTAAAAGTAAAACTGTAAAATGAAAAAAAGAAATTATTATTATTTATTAATAACTATGAATAATAAGACAATTTTTTTTTACTTAATTAAAAATTCATAACAAATACATTAATTAAATATTTTTACCAATAAAAAAATTAATTAATATTCGACTTACGTTTCATCATTCTCTTCTATTTTTAATATTAGTTTGCCATTATCAAGTGATACATTAAATTTGCCAACTTTTGATGTTAATGTTTCTTTTTTTCCAGCAGCAGTTTCATTCTGTAAATTTTTAATCATTTCATCTTCATGCTTAATGACAACTGCTGGAGGCAAAATAAAACTATAAAATAATAATATTAATAAATAATAATGTATATTTTTTTATAAACAGTTCAATAAATATATAAATATAGAGAATTTTTTTACTAAATAAAACATAATAAATAAGATAATTAAATAATTTTAATTATCTGAAAGACAGTTGAAAATAATTAATTGGAATTTGACTCACGTTTCGTTGTTTTTCTGTGTTTTTAATGTAAATTTACCACGATTAATTATTGATACATCAAAGTCACCAACTTTTAGGGTTTCATTTTGTAAACTTTCAGTCAGTGTTGCATCAGCTGTATTTGTTGAAAGTATTTTGTTAACAGCAGCATTTAAGACATTCCAATGCTTAGACAATTCTTTTTTAACTTTATAAAAATAATAAATAATAAAAATTAAAAAATTGTTTTTAAATATAAAATATACAATACCTACTTGATGATATTTTTTTTAAATATCTAACTACGAATGGTATATTTTTAGAGCCAAACAGAGCCAAGAAAAAGATCAAGTTCATGAATTAAAAAATTAATTAAAATAATATTAATTGTTACCTTGAGTAACTTGTGATTTTCCAGATTCATATTTACAAGCATTATTTAATTTATTTGATGTAGTTGAATATTTAGAACTGTCTTTACGATAGTTACCCACGTTCCACATGGATCCCAGATATTTTGTTGACTTATTTGCTGTGCCAACACGCAATGCATTTTTTACAATTGCGTTCATTTTTTTATTTTGTTTTGTCAAACAATATAAACAGTAATTAATACTAATTGTTTAAATAATATATAAAAATTTATTTCCTAGACTGTGTTAGACAACGTTGTAGAGACACATGGAAGAACACAAACTCAATAGAACACTAACAAGTTACAAATAACAACAGGTGTTGACTGTTGAGATGTGTGCACTTGCAGCTGAGATCACGTCAGTAAAAATGCACCTTCACCTGCCTTCACCTTTCAACGGTTAACTCATTGTCAAGCATGTTTTTTTTTTTTTTTATATTTTATCTATATATTTATTAAAAATTTTTTGAATGATATTTTTTGATACAAAAATAAATTAACTATTAATTCAGTTTTTATTACAAAACATGGCAACAGAATATTGTCAATATATTTTATCACTTAAGTAATTAATTAATTGTCAATGATGAATACTATTAAAAAAAAGCAATTTTTTATTCAAAATAATAATTTTTTTCTCTAGAACAAAAAAATTAATAAAATCATTTACAAAAATAGCTTATTACGCGATCTGATGGTTTACCAGTTATATTATATTTTTCGCAAAATTGTTTTCTCCAAATTGGTAAACGAAAGCGATCATCAACTGGCCAAAATTTATCTGCAGCTTTTAATGATAATTGATTCAATCGATCATCAGTTATTCTTAAATTTTTATTTTTATATTCAACACATCTTGCATAAACCCAATTATTTATCTTATCAATATTATTTTTTTCCTGTATTAAATATTTAGATGTTTTATTACCGTTTATTTTTAATTTTTTTTTAGCTTTTAATAATTTTTTGTATGTTAAGCTTGAATTATATATTGCAGCTTTTTTGAGTTTGTTTTTTATTGAATCATCAATTTTCACTGTGCTATCATCATTGTCATTGGGTCTAAATTTTTTAAATTTATCTGAAAAATTAAATATTTTTTTAAAATTAATTTTGGTACAACAATAAAGATGTTTTTCTTTAAATTTTGTAAATTCATAAAACTAAATTTAAATGATGAGTTGAATCAAAATTTTACTCACTGCCTGATTGTCCATGATTTTTTGTCATGCTATTATTTCTTTTCTTAGTTATTTCATCATCATCATCATCAGAACTACACATGTTAATAATTTGAGTCATTTCAGACTGTCCACTGGTGCATTTTAAAGAGCTTTGTTGATGCAATGGCGTATGTTTAACACCATTACTTGAAGAGATTACACTAACTCTTTTCAAGACTTTATTATCATCAGCTGTAATAAACATTAAAAAAATATAAAAACTAATTACTTTTATTAAAAAAAATAATAATTGATAAACAAAAAAAACATTACCTTTATCAACATTAATTGTATTTGAACTTTGACAGATGTTTTTTAATGGTATTGCTTTTGGACAAGTCTTTTTTTTTATTAGTTCTATTGAAACCGAGTCTTTGTTTTTTATTGCCTCTACTGAATTAATTTTATTTGTTGATGATCTAGATTGTCCTCCAGCTTTGTTGTTGTCAACATAATTATTTGGATCTTTGTGCACTAGATTAAAAAAAATAATTAAATTTGTAATTAATATCTTGACTTACTGATGTTTTTCATTGTTTATTATTACCATTTGTTGATGCTTCAATATTTTGCTGAGCTTGACCTTTTTTCATTGTTACATTTAACAAAGGATTAAGCTGTCTACGTAAATCATTGACATCATTAAATTCAACGCTTCCATCTTCATCAATTTTAATAACTGGTTGATCACATGATTCCATTTCAATCTCGTTAATAATTTCTTTTAAATATCCTGATAATTTGATACTCAATCGAGCAACTAAAGGTGAAATTAATTCACCACAACCCAATCTACTGACATGATAACAATGATCTTTACTTAATGTTTCAAGACAAATATTAACAGTATCAGAAAATATTTTATTATATTTTTCACGATTATCTAATGTTATTATTTTTGACATTTTATTTAATTTCCTTTTATTAATAACTACAACAAAAAACTAATTTTTTTTAATTTGGTTATTAATTTTTTTACACACGTGTTTACACGATTCTCTTTGTGTAAAAACACATTCACCCACATTCACCAATTAACTGGTGTTTTTGTTTTGATTGGGAACCCTTGCATCCCTTGTATACACACTTTTTTTTTTTTATTCCAAATTTTTTTCTGTTAAAAAAAATTTTTAATAATAAATTTTTAAAAAATAATCATTAATCTAGTGTACATAAATAAATACGTAAATCATCAAATGGAAAATAATAATAATATCTTTTTATCTAATTTTTATTGACAATTTGAGAAAATTCTAAACAATTCTAATTTCTAAATAAACCTTCTATCAAAAATTCAAATGTAATGTTGGTAAAGTAGACTTGCAGCTGAGATCACGTCAGTAAAAAGGCACCTTTATAAAAAAATTCGTTCGTTAAAAATCAGATCATATAATTATCAATTCGAGAAAAAAAAAAAAAAAAAAAAACGACAACAACTCCAAAAAAGCCGGTAAAATAAAGAGAAAAAAAAAAAAAAAGCAACTCCAATTGATCCAACGGTCAACTCATTGTGTCAAGCATCTTTTTTTTATATTTATTAAAAACTTTTTGAATGATATTTTTTTATACAAAAATAAATTAACTATTAGTTTATCATTAAACCCAGTTGATTAATCAATAAAATAAAATAATGGAGCTACAAGGAGCCAATTTATTAAATCTTAGTGAATATTTACAGCACACATTGTCACCAGACGTAAATGTTAGAAGACCCGGTAAGTTTAACCTATAAATATCATCAATAAATAGCTAAAATAAATAAATAAATAAATAAATAAATAAACTAATGTCAAATATATTCAATATCAATAGCTGAAAAGTTTTTGGAATCAATTGAAGTTAATCAAAATTATGCTGCATTATTGTTACATCTTGTTGAGAAGCAAGACATTGATTTGACAATAAGAATTGCTGGTGCTGTTGCATTTAAGAATTACATCAAACGTAATTGGAAAGTTGTGAGTATTAATTTAAATTAATTGATGAATCAATTATCAAGTCTAGATTTAAATAAACAACAACAACAACAACACTTTAAAAGTGTCAAATGTGTATTGATATATTTTTAATTTTGTTATTTAAATAGGATGAAGATGGAGTTGATCGTATCCATGCTCAGGATCGTGATGCAATTAAAAAATTAATTGTCAATTTGATGCTTCATTCACCAGATTCAATTCAAAAACAATTGTCTGATGCAGTATCAATAATTGGTAAACATGATTTTCCAAACAAGTGGCCAGATCTTTTGGATCAAATGGTGGAAAAATTTACAACTGGTGATTTCCATTTGATAAATGGAGTATTACATACTGCCCATTCATTATTTAAACGTTATCGTTATGAGTTTAAATCACAAAATTTATGGACTGAAATAAAATTTGTACTTGACAAATTTGCCAAACCATTGACAGATTTATTTTTAGCTACAATGGATCTTGCACAAGCCCATTCAGGAAATGCTGAACATTTAAAAATAATATATAATTCATTGACAATAATTAGTAAAGTTTTTTACTCATTAAATTGTCAAGATTTACCAGAATTTTTTGAAGATAACATGACAACTTGGATGACAAAATTTCATGTATTATTAACAGCTGATGTTGCAGCATTAAAAACATCTGATGATGAAGAACCAGGTGTTATTGAACAATTAAAATCACAAGTTTGTGATAATATTGTTTTATATGCACAAAATTATAATGAAGAATTTCAAACATATGTACCAATATTTCTTGAGGCAATTTGGAATTTATTAAATACAACTGGTCAACAACCAAAATACGATGCATTAGTATCAAATTCATTGCAATTTCTTGTAACAATTGCTGATAGAGAACAATACAGATCTTTATTTGCTGAACCAGAAACATTACGTAATATTTGTGCAAATATAATAACACCAAATATTGAATTTCGTGAAGCTGATAATGAATTATTTGAAGATAATCCAGAGGAATATATTAGACGTGATATTGAAGGTAGTGATGTTGATACAAGACGTCGTGCTGCTTGTGATCTTGTTAAAGTATTGGCAAAATATTTTGGTGCTAAAGTCATGGAAATATTTGGTGTTTATGTACATGAAAGATTAAATGAATATGCTGCAAATCCAGCTGGTAATTGGAAAAAAAAAGATGCTGTTATTTATTTAGTAACAAGTAGTGCAAGTAGAGGACAAACACAAAAACATGGTGTTACACAAAGTAATGAATTTGTACCATTGCCTGAATTTGCATTACAAAATATACAACCAGAACTTGCTAGACCAGATGTCAATGAATTTCCAGTATTAAAAGCTGATGCTATTAAATTCATCATGACATTTAGATCTGTATTACCAAGAGATATTGTTGTTGGTAGTTTACCACATATGATTAGACATTTATCATCAACAAGTGCTGTTGTTCATAGTTATGCTGCTTGTGCAATTGAAAAAATATTTGCTCTAAGAGGATCAGACAATAGTCCATATATTAAATGTGAAGAAATATTACCAGTTGCACCAAATTTATTAAATGGATTATTTTCATCACTTGAATTACCTGGTTCAGAAGAAAATGATTATATTATGAAAGCAATTATGAGAAGTTTTGGTATTTTAAATGAAAATGTTGTACCATTTTTAGGTACTCTATTAACAAAATTAACAGATAAACTTAGTATTGTTGCACGTAATCCATCAAGACCAAACTTTAATCATTATTTATTTGAAACATTAAGTTTATCAATTAAAATTGTATGTAAAACAAATCCAGAAGCTGTTGCATCATTTGAACAAGTATTATTTCCAATATTTCAAGGTATATTACAATCAGATGTACAAGAATTTATTCCATATGTTTTTCAAATACTTGCAATGCTGCTAGAACTTCATACATCACCAAATGTTCCTGAGCCATATATGGCATTATTTCCATGTCTTTTATCACCAGTATTATTTGAAAGACAAGGTAATATTCATCCATTAAATCGTCTGTTACAAGCATTTATTAGTCGTGGATCACATCAAGTTATTCAACAAGATAAAACAAGTGGTTTACTTGGAGTATTTCAAAAACTTATTGCATCAAAAGCCAATGATCAAGAAGGATTTTTATTACTTCAAGCAATTATTAAATGTTTTCCACCAAATGTACTTGAACCATTTATGAAACAAATATTTGTTTTATTATTTCAAAGATTATCATCAAGTAAAACAACAAAATTTGTCAAAGGTTTAATTGTATTTTTTTCATATTATATTATTCAATATGGTGCATCAACATTAGTAACAATTATTGATCAAATACAACCACAAATGTTTGGTATGGTACTTGAACGTGTTATCATAAGTGATTTACAAAAAGTATCTGGTGAAATGGAGAGAAAAGTTGCTGCTGTTGGAATGTCCAATTTACTTATTGATTGTCAACAAATGATGGACTCACCTTATAATAATTATTATCCAAAACTTTTGGCTGTTGTTATAGAATTTTTCGAATTACCACGTGATGAAACAGCATTACCAGAAGATGCAATCATACCTGATGTTGATGATAATGCTGGTTATCAAGCAGCATACAGTCAGCTTGCTTGTGCAAGAAGTACTAAAGTTGATCCACTTCCAGGTGATTATTAAAACTTTTAATGTCAATTGTCATTTAATAAATGAATAATTAATTTTTATATATTTATTTTATTTTAGCTATTGGTGATGTACGTCTTCATTTAGCTCAAGGTCTTGGTAGACTTCCACCAGGACAACTTCCAGGACTTCTTGGACAAATTCCAGAACCAAATGCAACTCATTTAAAAACTTATTTACAATCAGCTGGTGTTAGTGTTGCATAATATCAAATCAATGTACGAAATAAACTCAAAATACATTTGATATCACGTCAATTTAACAGTATTGAATTGAATAAATTTTAATTTTCAAATATCTTATTTTTTTTTATTAGCAAATTTATTCAATACTGTCAAATTATCATGATGATAAATTAATTTACTGTTGGTTTTTCCGAATAAATACAATTTATTCAATAAAAAAAAAAAAAAACATAAAGTGATATCTTTTCATAAGAAATGATGAATTTAATTTATTTTTCTTCCTTTTCTTCATTTACAAATACTATTTTTAGCTGGATATAAATTTGCTTTTTATAACTGAATGTTTTTTTAATTATTAATTTTATTTTTTTTAATTTCATTTAAAAAATCAATACAATTAGGGTAAAAAAAAAAAGAAAAAAAAAAAATAATTAACTGATTTAAATATCTAAATCATTCTCGAGTGTTTTAACTTTCGAAATCATTGCAGCAATATCCTTTGCCCTGTGAAGACAAAAAAAAATAAATTATAATAACAAAAAATTTAATAATAATTTAGCGAATTTAAGCGGATAAAAATTACTTACATTTGACCAATGTTGCTTTTGATAGCTTCTTCCTGTTTGTTATTAAGAATTAATTCATTTTTCTTTTCTTTAATTTTGTTATTTTCAATATGAGAATTTTGATGATTGCTTTTGATCTTCAATTGACAAATACGAGTTTTAAAATCTTGTATTTTATTATCAAGTTCTTTTAATTCAAAAGCTTCCATTTGTTCAATACTTGATAATTTTTTATAATTAACAAGAC
The DNA here is from genome assembly GCF_014905175.1 of Aphidius gifuensis. Classification (NCBI taxonomy): domain Eukaryota; kingdom Metazoa; phylum Arthropoda; class Insecta; order Hymenoptera; family Braconidae; genus Aphidius; species Aphidius gifuensis. Next base: position 4,339,435 of record NC_057788.1, on the reverse strand, counting down.
GTAATACTTCTTCAGCTCGTTTAGCAAATTCTTCTTGTTTACTTTTAATATCTTCATATCTATCAGCCAAATCTTCAGCTTTTTTGTGTAGCTTTTTTTTAGCTTCCATTAATATTTCAAGTTCATGTGTTTGATGTTCTTTTAATCTTCTTAATGTATCAACTTTTCTTTCAATATCTTTACGTACTCTGTCGTGTTTTTCGAAATATTGATTACGAAATACATCAGTTGCATGATAAAGCAACTCAAGATATTCTTTACCAGACATTTTTGATTTTTCATCAAGCTGTGTTATTGGCTGTGATGCTGAATTATGCTTCAATAAGCCTCTTATATAATTATCAAATGATTCACGACGTATTATTTTATTTGAATCAACAGAACTACTTGTTATTTCATTTGTTGGTTTATAATCAAGATCAACAATTGATAAATCAACAACTGTTCCAGTATGAAGAAGTGCAATTAATACTGGGCATGGTTGTTGTAGTAATCCAAAACCAAGTATTGGTGCAACTTCATTTATTTTAGTATGTTTTGTTCTTGTACAAACAAGATATTGTGAGCTTGATTGATATAATGATGATGGTAAATTTGCATCAGTATCTTCGTCATTTGAATTTGTAAATTTTTCAAGTTGTGATACAACTGGTAAAGTCATCATGTGAATTCCAGCATTGTGAAAACAAAAATAACGTGATTTATTACCTCTGTCAAGATGCAATTTAATTGGACAAGTATATTTTTTGTCATTATCATTGTACAAAAGACCCAATTCAATCTCAACAATTTCAAATACAAATAGTGTATTTTCTGTTTTATTCATTGAATTATTGTCATTATTTTCATTGTATTCATCGTTATTATCACCAAGTAAAATTGCGTGATAAATTTTACCTGAACAAGATGCAATAATGACAATTGGTGGTGTTGTTGGTATGCACATTATTGAACATGAATCAGTACCATAATTGTCATCTGTTTGTGGATACATTGTTAGTGGTTTTCTATTCTCTGATGTATTTAAACTAAAATAATAAAAATAATGATAATATTTTATTTATATTTTTTGATATATATTTTTAAATGAAAAATAAATTTATTTACCTGTCGAAAAATATATTTTCATAAATGACAATGACTTCTCCATTACCACGAAGAACCAAAATTGGCCATTCAATTTTATTCCATTCATAGTTATTTTCATTGCTACAATTTTTTAATGATGGTGTTGAAAAATCAAAATCCACTGCTGTTTCACCAAGTGCCTCAATATTTGGTAATGTTTTTGAAGGTGAGCGTGATGGTATTTGTCCAATTTTGTGTGTTTTTATTAGCCTTGGATTTGTGCCTACTTCACACTCGTACAATCTGTAAATTTTTTTTTTATTATTTGTTTTGAATAATTAATTTTTTAAAGATAAGATAACAATTGAGATTGAGTAAACTAAAAATAAAGAAAACCAATTGACTGAAACACAACAAATAAAATTTAAAAATCAGTCGATTAAAAGTCAAAGTTAAACGTGTTAAATGATACAATTTAAAAATGTTTAAATATTTAAATATTATATATTTAGTGCTCTATTATCAGACAATAATAATTTCATTTGATTTTGTAAATTCTAAAATATATAGTTGTGATTTGAGTATAAAAAATTATAAAATTTGTAAAACAGAAAATATTTTAATATCTGTTGAAGTTATTGATCCAAAATTGGATATTAAAAATTCACTTTTAATTGATGATAAATCAATAACATCAATAGCATCATATGCATTTAAAAATTTGACAATTAAAACATTAAAATTATTATTATCAAATGAAATATTAGATATAGTTCCAGCGTCATTTAGTGGACTAACAAAAGTTAAAACAATTAAATTTTTATCAGGTTTTATTCCAGTTAAAAAAAATTTATTTCAAGAGCTTGAAAATTTAGAATCCTTGTCATTGATAAGTGATAAACGTGATTTTTCTATTGAATCTGTAATATCAGGAGTTGTAAATTTAAAAAATTTATTTATCGAGGATAATGATTCAACGATAATTGATGAAAAAACATTTCAGCATGGATTTAATATTTCACATCTAAGTTTATTTTATACTAAAATTAAATCAATTAAAAAAAATGCATTTTCTTCACGTCATAATATAAGTTCGTTAATCATAAATGCAAGAAAGTTAAAATACATTGAACCCATGTCATTTAATAATTTAAATCAGCTAGAAAATTTGACATTAATTAATACAGAACTAAATACAATTGATAAAAATATATTCAGCGGTCTTACAAATAAAACACAAACAATTAAAATATACAATGATGAAATTAATAAAATTGAAACTGGAGCATTTGCAAATTTTAATATTTTTGAATTAAATTTAAATAATAATTATCTAAAGATTATTGAAAGTGGAGCTTTTGAAGGGGCTACTATTAATCGTCTGTATCTTTCGGATAATCAATTTATAAATATACAAGAAAATGCATTTTTAAATTCTAATATTAGTGAGATATATATTATCAATGGAAGAATACCAATTTATCAAAATGTAAATTATAAAAAAATATGGGGACTTGATGATTCATCACTTGTTTATTTGGTCTTGAATGATTTAGATAATCCTGAGGAATTGAGCGAAACAATGCAAAAACAATATGAATAATTTGGCTAAATATGTAATTATAAATTAATTAAATTTAATTGATAAATAAATAATAATAATTACTTACTGAAATGTATTTTCAGATGTCAATACAAGTAAATGTGAATTATTTGCTGAGCCTGGATGCCAACGGACTCTTCTAATTTCAGCTGTAGCAATTTTTGAATTGTATCCATTCAAATTGTAATTCCTAAAAATAATAAATAATAAATAAATAAATATTTTAATAATTGAAATGACATGTTTAAAAAATATACAACAATATTTAATAAATAAAATTGATCTTGATGAATCATATTTAAATGAAGAAAATTAATTATAATTAAAAACATAATAAAAGAAAATTTGATATTAATTTTTTCCTCATATTATTATTTAATAATAAATAAATAGGAACGCTTGACAATAGAGAGTTGTCAAGAGGTATATTAAATTCTGTAACTCTGTTGAAGTTGTTATTAATGTCCTCAGATATGTCAGATGATGAATGTGATGCATATGATGCAAGTTACGTAGCATAGACAATACATAATTCGTTAGCTAGTGTGTTGTCAAGCCAAGGGGTTCTTAATAATTGATAAAAATGTATGCACGCACACGAAAAAAATTCTTTTTTTTTTTAAATTTATTTTTATTTTCTACTACCCCTTTTGTTTTTTATTTTATTATTTTTGTTCAACGTTGCTTCTTTTTTTTTTCCACGAGAGAAACGGTCAAAAAAGTGTCAGACAAAAGGGTGCGTTCTGGCGATTTATTTGTCCACTTTTCCAACCGCATACATCTCGTATACATGCTGTTACAACGTCGTACCTATATGACATCAAAAAAAAAAAAAAAAAAACCAACGAGTAAATTTTTCTTCGTTCACAATTTTTAAAAAAAAATTTATCAGAATTAATGTCAACTGGATTTTTACGCTTTTTAAACTAGTTTCATGTATAGAAAAAAAAAAATTCCAAACTAAAAATAATAATAACAAAAAAGATTTGTATAAATATATATGAAAAAAAAGTTTTTTTTTTTTTTATAAATAATTATTTAAAAAGAAAATGCAAGAAATTGCAAGTACGGAAGTTGAGACAATTATTCCAAGCTCGCATGGAACATTTAACCCCGGCAAGTAATATTTTTAATAATTATATTTTTTAATTTTTTTCGTTTGTCTCTTGAAAGTTTTGTTATTTGTTGGTTGACTCCCTGCTGGACCAGGTGAATAACAAAAGAAATAAAAGAATGAAATAAATTTTATCAAGAATATAATAATAATTATGAAAAAATTATAAATTTTTAATTTTAAAATTTCTCAGTCACGTAAATAGGATTAATTGTGTTGTTACGTACGTCATCTGTGCTTTATGTGACTTTTTAAAGCATCAAGTTGAGCATGATGAGCTAGTCTTGTGTGATAATTCACGACTAAAATATATATTTATGCGAAACAACAACAACACATTATAATGTCTTTGTCCTTGCAACAAACTTTTACTTGAAATATAGTTTGCAAAAATATTATTTATTATATATTTTATTTTAAATTATATAACAAAGAAAAGACATTATGATAATGTCCTAAAGAAACTTGCGAAAATATTCTATTTAAAAAAAATCAAAAATACCAGTAATGAGCCAAGAAATTATTCAAAATAATTCTATACTTTATTGTGTCTGCATTATTATTTTTTTTTTTGCCATTAATGTAAAGAAAAAGATAAAAAATTATTTTATAAAGTATAACAAAAGAAGAAAAAGTTTTTTTCCTTAAAAGAAAATAAAGATAGAGACATGATGAAAGAGGGGGGTTGGGGTTGTTGGATTTTGCCCATAAAATCGGGATGTTGCACAAAATATATATACGAAAAGCAAGGAGGTACCCCGGTTGATATCCCGGATGGTCTTCGTGTCGTAATTCATGCACCAGGTCTACCTCAACTAAGACCGTTAATTCTTAGACACTCTTGTTGCAATTTAATGACTACACCATACATCACACGTTGCTTGATTTAATTAAGTAATTGTTTGATTAATATTTAACAGGTATTTAATTTTTTTTTTTTTTTTAATTTTATATATACCTGTATAATTATTTTATTTTATAGATATTATAAAACAAGAGACAAAGATGATGACACGTACAGCGCACCAATTAAAAGAGCCAACAGATGTATTTTTTTATTTTTTTGTAACTCTGGTTTTATTTTGTTAGAAAGGGTGAACACGTGTCGCGTATTTAAATTCTTTAACCCCCTATAAATATAAATTTTTTTTTTTCTTCATTTTAAATGACATTTTAAAAATTTGTCTGATAAAAAAAAATTTGTTTAACTTTTAAAATTCTGTAAAAAATATTTAAATAAATAAATAAATAAATAAACAAATAAATAACTGATAAGTTGTATTATTTTTGATAAGATGAGTAAATATTTTTTCGGACATAATAAAAGAGATGAGAAAAAAAATGAAAATAAAAAAGAAGAAATTAATAATAAAATTACAAAAGTGAAAAGGGTAGTTGTAAAATAAATAAAAAAAAAATAAAAAAATGAAGGGTGTTTAAAAGTTCGTATTGCCATTGTGCAATATCATACGAGCATTGTGTGGTGACCAGAGATTAGCTGGTTTAATATTGGGATTACACATGTACAACCATTAGGTTAAATCATTTTTTTTTATTTTCAAATAAACACAAATTTTTCGTTGTTGAAACACATCAGAGGGTCCAACCATATTTAAAATAAAAAAAAAAATAATGCAAATATTTATTTAAAAAATATCAAAATTCGAATACAATTTTCTATCGGATTTATTTAATTTTTCTGTCATTATTTTTATTATTATTTATTTTTATTTTAAAAACGCACGTGACGATATAAAACAGTAATAAATAACTCTCATAAACACACTCTGCCCCTGTAGACACTATCGAAATTTGTCGACATTATTATTTATTTTATTTTATTTTTAATTTTTATCAATGTGTCAAATCACTCTTGCGTGTTTTTTAAATTTTTTATCACCAACTTTGACAGTATGAAAAATAAAAAAAATAAAAAAAAATATCCACGTGTTGGATATTACTTTAATTAAATAAAACAATATTAATACGACTAATTTAATGAATGAGATTTTTTTAATTAAATAATTTTCATTATTTATTTTTTTTTTTTCATTCTCTGACAGTTATTTGTGATTTTCGTGGATAATAAAGTTTTTTTGAAATAATTTTTTTAATTTTTATAAAAAATCCAGGAAAATTTTCGACTGTCTTCTTGGATATACCTATATATATATAAATAAATGCAAAATAGAGTGAAATGTGAGTGGATGGAGAGAGTTGGATAAAAGAGACTGAAAATTATTCATAAATGTAGGCAAAATTCGAGGTGGGATTTAGATGAAAAAGAGAAGAAGAAATAAGGCAAGTTGATGTATGTTTATCTCACTCTAGAATACTGGAATATTGTTATACTGGAATTTGAGTTTCAGTATAAAATGTTGTGAACGAAAAGGGATGATAAAGATAGAGACGTTACTCGCATAATAAACACATAACGGTAATCCTTAAAACAATAATTAGCTTGGAGTTGCCTTTTACAGTGAGTTTCTATGTCTATCCTTATTTATATTTTATATTTTTAAATTTTATTTTTCACCTCAAAATATAACCGAGTAAAATTTAACCCACTAAATATACATATATAATAAAGATACATATTTATATGAATTATTTTCAACGACTTAAATTTAAGGAAAATTGCTTTTGTGACTATTCATTAATATAAAAGTTAATCGTCAGCTTTGTTATCATTGGACCAGTGAATGAGTCAGTTTAACACAATTGTATAAATATGTGTGTGATAACTGTTGAGAGCTGGACCAGCCCCAACCAAAAACTAATCAGCTTTTGTATGAAGCATTGCTGACGAGTTGATAGTCATTTAACTCATCTACTACTAGTGCATCATTATCAAGCACGTTTGGATTACAAATTTGTCTTTATTTAACTCATTAAAAAGTTGAATTTTCTCTAGTTATAACACACAAAGAATTATAATAAGTTTAGTGCTTTTTTTTTCAAAAAGCAGCATTAGAAAAAGAAGAAGAAGAAGACGAGGAAGAAAATGGTAAAAGATTGGAGAAATAATGAGATGATGATATAGACGAAGCATTTTGACTATCATCTTTCTCCCTCATACACACTTTGTGATAATAGTTTTAATCCGGTGTCTTGAAATAAGGATTTGGACGACGCTCTGGATGCAGTTAGTGGCTCTTGGTTAAGTGGTAGGTTGGTTGGTTGGTTGGTGTACCAAGAGAATGAGAGGGAAAGCCACTTCGCGGTCTGATATCATAATCCGAATAATCGCCATTATTGCTACCATTTGGTTAATCCATGAAATCTTGGTGTGGAGGTACCAACATCTATATGTATATATTATTTTATTATTTTTTTTTCGCTGATTTTTAATTTGTTTTATCTTTATTTTATTTATTATCAAGAAGAAGATAATAAATTCATTCAATCATTTTACTGTGTCAAGTTGGATTTGTTTAGTTACTACTTTCATCAAATGACACTGATGAATATTAAGGATTATGTTGTAAAATGTAACTTTAGAAGTCAACACTTTGGTAGTGTCATGATAACCCAACCCAGTGTGTCATAAAATTTCGTAGCAATTCTCTTCCAACTGTCTTCACTTTTGTGTGTGTATATATAACAAGTGCTTCGAAATATGAACCCTTATTGTGGCCTCTCTGATGACGACAACAACAACAACAACAACAACGACGACGACGACAAACTAGTAAAGATGCAAAATAAAAAATAAAGTAAAAGTGTGAGTTTAAAATTATTGTACTCAGAGATGATACATTAAATCCTCGAGATTCGTTTTAATGACCACAACTTGCTTACAAACTGGTCGCACACATTTTCACAAAATTTTCTTCTTGTTCAAATAATATAATACTTTTCACTGTACGTTGACAGTTTATTTATTTATTTACTTTTTTTTTTTTTTTTCTTTACATCTTTGTTTTATTTTACTCTTAGCAATTACTTGTTTTTATTTAAATTTTTATTTATATGTCTACCCAAGTATTTTGATAAACTCAACAAACTCAACAAGACAAATTTTTTTTTTTTTCAAAAATTTTTACAAGAACAACAGTTAATAATAAACATAAAAGTTTCAACGCAAAAAGGCATCAACATTTGCAAACTTTATTTTCGTAAATCTTTTCACAAGATTTTCTTCTTAATTGTCTTAAATTTTATATAACACTTTGTTATTTAAATTGGCCAAAAAGACAACGAGTTAATTTACAAGGTAAATTAACAACTATCAAAAATTCATAGAGGATGTAAAAAAAATATATATATCATAATACTTTTTATCAGTGACAAAGTGAATGTGTAATTATTTGAAGGCCATAATCACCTATTAGAATTTTATGACAGTGATATTGTGATATGGTCGAATTAAAGTTAAGAATTTTACAAAGTTGCCTTTAGCAAAACTAGTCTTCTCAATTGAATTGGTACTTAAGCTATCACACTGTGGCATGTGTTGTTGATGAGGCGGTTAGTATTCAACTCTACGTTTCAAACTTTAAACTTTATATATATAAGAAAATTTAAACCATGCAAAGTCTCTGTATCCTTTATCCTACTCATTGTCATTTTTATATTTCTCTTTCTCTTCTCATTTTAATTCTATAAGAGCAAGAAAATTAAGGGTTTCATCGTCATTCTGGTGATTCTGTTAATTGCCAGATATTATCGATAATAATTATACAAGATAAAAAAATATCATAATAATACTCACATGCAAGAAATTATTTCCTTGCCACCTTGAAAAGCATTGTCTTTACCCCAACGACGTGGTAAATCAACCAGGACAATACCCAAATTTCCCCAGAGTACAGCTTGATCCTCTGTTTCATTGATCAACAAATTTGTTATATCAAAAATTGGTGGATCAGTTGGTTGAAGTATCTGCAAACAAAAAAAAAAAAACAAATAAATAATTTGACATTAAAATTAATCTAATGATGATGTAACATCTGTATACATTGTTTTTAAAAATAATAATTAAATATTTAAATCAATATTGTCAGTGTTTTTGTGTATTTAATATTTTTTTTTTTCTCTTTTGCCACCACCATCACCCCAATGAGGATTAAAAAGGGCCAAAAGACTGAATGTTGTTGCATAACATTTATTAATCCCTCAGTCTCATTTTTTTATCAGCTTCTTTCACTTTGGTGTGGATTTTTTTTCTTTATCATCATTTTTTATTTATACTTTTATATATATTTTTTTGTTTCTCTCTTCATGTAGTACGTCTGTTTAACGTTGACAGAGGAGAAAAAAAAAAGACATCACATTGTCGACGCCTTATTAATCCGGGTGGTGTTGGGCAAGGGATGAACAAGAGGGTGGGTGGTAAAGCTTTGAAGAAATTAAAAGAACAGAGGAAGTATAATGTGAATACATCTATTTCAGGTTTGTCTCTCCCATCATCAACCCGAGACATCCCCGAGGAGTTAGCATTACCATTTTCACTCTGTTTTTACTCTAAAAAAAATTATAAAAAAAAAAAAAAAAGTTAATAAATAAATACCAGACAGATAGACATCTTGAGCCTTGTCAAGTTATTTATTATTACAATTTTTTTTTTCTTTTTTTCAAGAAGATCTCCAACTGCTATTGCTATTCCTCTTTTTTCCAGTCAGAAATTTTTCGAGTGGGAAATGTAGAAATCTGTCGAAATTATTTGTGTGTGTGTTTATAAATATTTAGAAAAATAAACATGATTAAAAATGACGAGTATTACAAGTTGTTATATATTTAGTGATGACAAGGATTATCCATCAATTTATTTACCTGATGGAGAAGTTGTATCAGTTGGCAGAACAGTTTATACTAAAATAACAGACATAAAATGTTCGAGAAAACAAGGTCAGTCATGTTAAATTTAATCATGGACAATACTTATCTAACCTCAAATATATTCTGCCCATTTGTTTACAAATTTTTCAGTTAAAAATATGAATAATACTTGTGTACTTGTTTATGTAAAAATTATAATATTAATTTTTTTGACAGTTGATTTGTGTGCCTGTTATGATGACTGCTATGTGACAGTACAACAAACTGGCTCAAATGCATGTGGTTTTAATGGTGCCAAGATTGTCAAAGGACAAAAATATATGGCAAAACATGGTGATGTTATTGATGTACTGTATGGTAAATTAAAATACAATGTTGAATTTAAACCACCTCCATCACCACAAACTGATAAATGTTTAGAAAAACCTGTTAGTAAAAAAAGAACGTGCATTGACAGTGACAGTGATGATTATGATGACGGTGATGTTGCTGATAATAATTATTTAAAAGAATCTCCCAGCGCAAAGAAACCAAGAATAGAATATTTTGATGATTCAAAACCCACTACCTCCAAGGCAGCTGATGATGATGAGATAAATCAATGCCAAGCTCAAGAAAAATCAACTGACGATGAAATGATGGATTTGAGCTTTGAAAAAATTCATGAAGAAGGCTGGGAAGATATTGATAATCAGGCTTTGATGATTTACACTTCAGCTGGAGTACAATCAAGGTCTAAAATTGCTGCTTATGACATGGACAATACCTTGATTACAACTCAATCTGGTAAAGTCTTTCCAACAGATCATAATGATTGGAAACTATTAATGGCAGAAGTACCAGGAAAATTAAAAAAGCTTCATGCTCTTGAATATAAAATAGTTATATTTACCAATCAAGGAGGACTTGGAATGGGTAAATCTACACCAAAAGAATTTAAAGAAAAAATTGAAAGAGTTGTTAAAAAATTGAGTGTTCCTATTCAGGTAAATTAATCATAATTAATAATTCATATAATATGTTAATTTAATTTATATATTATTTATTTTAAAAGGTATATATTGCAACTACGAGAGATTATTATCGTAAACCATTGACTGGAATGTGGGACAGACTTGTCAGCCATGTAATTAAAATTTAAATATATTTTATTATTTATTTCTTTTAATTGTTGATTAATATTAAATATATTTAAATAAATTTTCAGAATAATGATGGAGTATTAATTGATAAAGATAAATCATTTTTTGTTGGTGATGCTGCTGGAAGACCAAAAGATTGGGCACCAAAAAAAAAAAAAGATCATTCATTGGCTGATCGTCTTTTAGCTATGAATATTGGTATAAAATTTTTAACACCAGAAGAACATTTTCTTGGTCAAAAACAAAATAAATTTGAAATGCCAGCATTTGATCCAAAAACATTAAATGATAATTCTAATATCAGTGATCCACCAAATGCTAAATTAGTATCACAAAAACAAGAAGTATAAAATTAAATTTTCTATATTTTAAAATTATTTAAAAGTTATTTAAAATAACAATTAAAATAATTTTTTTTCAAGGTTATTATAATGGTTGGAGGTCCAGGAACTGGTAAATCTCATGTAGCAACAAGATACTTGAATGATTATCAACATATTAACAGAGATAAACTTGGAAGTTGGCAAAAATGTGTTGCTGCAATGGAAAAAGCATTGTCACTTGGTAAAAGTGTTGTAGTTGACAATACAAATCCTGATGTTTTATCAAGACAAAGATACATTGAAGTAGCCAAGGAAAAAAAAATTCCAGTCAGATGTTTTTTAATGACAACATCTGCTGAGCATGCAAAACACAATAACAGAGTAAATTAATTAAAAAATAAAACAAATTAACTCAATACAAATTTTAACATGTAAAAAAATTAAATTTTTCATTATTCTAGTTTCGTGAACTTACGGATTCAACGCACACAGTTGTTAAAGACGTGATAATTCATTCTTACGTGTAAGTACATCATTTTTATCAAGAAAAAAAAATAAATTAATTTACTTAACATGGATTAAGTCGGTGGCACAATGGTGGCAGTTTAAGTAGCTTAATAAATTCTAACAAAAATAGTAGCTAAATTAAATAAAATGCATGAAAAATATATTTAAAAACAAGTTTAAAAAATGAAAGAATAAAAAAAAAAAGAAATATAATTATTTTGTCAGTGACACCCATTCCACGTTGGTCTGGCGTTGTACAAGATTCATCAAGATTCTTCTACTACTGTGCCTCCGACTGTTAAATGTAGTAACTGACTACAACTATGTTGAACCTTACAGAAAAAATTTTGTTCCACCAACAATTGACGAGGGCTTTGAAGAAATTATCAAGATTAATTTTTTTCCAAATTTTGATACAGACAAAGATCGTCAACTTTATCAAATGTACCTTTTGGAAAAGTAACAGATGAAAAAATATTTATAAAAAATAATCATTCCCTTGGTAAAAAAAATATACACAAAAAAAATATATAAATCACCAAATGTAATTATTTTCATAAAAATAAAATACTTTATTTAAATAAAACTATTTGTTTGTTAATTGTTGAATCCTTTTGATTAAATTAAATGAATTTCTTGAGCAAGTAATTGCACAGTTGGATGAGCATAATGTATGACGTTATGATGGTAAATTTCAGTGTATGCTGGACAAATAATGCAAAGCAAATGTTGATGATACATTCATGCATTTGTTTATATTAATATTTCTATGCTTTTATACGTTATCATTGTTGAGTTGTTTTATCAACAAAAGTGACAACAATCACATGGTGCAATTGGCTAACGAAAGGATTCCCTAGAACAAGATACTCTTATGTTATTTGTAAACCTAGGCCCGCATTTAAAATGACAACAATCCTTTGTATATATATTTTTGTTGAAAAAAAAAAAAAAGAAAATAGTTAAACAATTTAAATATATATTTAATTAAATAAATAAATAAATTCAGTGAGTCGTAAATAAAAGGTACGATCACCAGGTATGCAGAATTTTAAACTGGGATGCAGTCCAAAATGTCGACAAAGTGGTATTAGTGGAATGAAAATGAACGTAAATTTGCATTGAACAAAATGAGGCGCTATGGGGCATTCCAGTACAAAGTTAATAGCTTTCCAACGATTAACTGTATCCTACGTACTCACACCCTTGCTAGATATAAACTACTTTACCTCTTTCGACCACGTTGAACACGCGGCAACTATATACTGTTGCTGGTGTTTAATTTCTCTATACATATTGCCTAGCTCTTTCTCACTGAAAATTTTACTCTCACGAGCCCTCTTCTCTCAAGTTATCCCTACAAATAATATATGTCCCTGTTAAAGGTCACAAAATAACTGACTTTACTAGCAATTTCCGGGGGATATCCATACTATTTATAACGCAATCGAAAACAATGATAATAAAAATTACTAAAATATCATTATATTGTTTTTCAAAGAAAATAATGAAAAAATAGATTAATTTTTTTTTTTTCAAATGTCTCTGGGGTATTTATAGAATGACAATTTATTGTTTTGTTGTATATTGTATTGTTTAAATGACATTTTAGAATATCAAAAGCCAATAGTTTCACGACACAATGTAAAAGCCATATACCCAAAGGGTTATAGAGTATAATTTAGTGGACATTTTGATATACAAACAATCTTTAATGAAATTCTTGGTGTTCATTAATAACACATTACAGCCTAGTTGTCTCTTATATACATGTATGTAGAGTCACCTTAGTGCTACCACGACTAGAGGTTCTTCTTCAAGGGTCATGAAAGGATGTTGGAAAGTGTATATCTTGTCGACCTTTTGTTACATTCTGATATACTTTAGTCACAACATTTATGATATTCGAGGATCATAATCATCATCAGTATGTCTCTCATGTATATTATATTGTTATTCCTTATTATATAACATCAACATTATTTATTTATTAAATTTAAAATATATCTGATGATAAATTTAATATACATATTATCAAAAAAATTAAAATTAAAATTATTACGACTTGGGCGTGTCATCATCAAAGCACTCACTGAATTCGTGACTAATAAAATTAATTAATTAAATAACAATTTCAAGGATAAAGAGAAAATCCATGTCAACATGATGAATGTCCTCAATTCAAGTCAATTTATAAATATATTTTTTTAATTTATTAATTATTTTAAAACAAAGATAATAATCATATACCTATATATATTTTTAGTGAAAATTAATTTTTTTTTATTTTACTAAACAAAGTGAGTTGTCGTTTATTAAATATACAGATGGTAAATATGGTCTTGATGATGATATTTATTTTAAATGAAAATAAGTCATTATGACGTATACATGCATGTGTCTGAACCATGAAAATATTTGTGAATGGCTCCACCAATGTTGGAAAATCATGGCTTGAAAGGTGCAGAATGGAAAAAGAGGGTGAGAATTTTGTATAATAGACAGACACAGGATTGGATAGGATATGCAATGGTGATGTTGGTTAGGGGTTATTTTTAAAACTGACTATATATTCACTCGTATATATAAAGATATAGAATTTTAATATAGTATTTTACGAGGACGATTGTCCACTATTTTATGATCTCTATATAGAATGACGACCATTTGAATTCTTAGATCTGCATAGTTTGTTAAATTGTGTGCGTGTATATTTATATTTATAAGTGTGAAATAATGTCTAGCTTTGAATGAGAACTTGGCCAACGTATTGTCATTTAATTTAAAATATTTGACTATATTCTGATGTGCCCTATACGTGTTATGACTTGGTGACTCTTATAGCTTAATAAAATAATAACGATTATTTATATGTTGTCCATATATGGATATTAACTGAATATTTGAACTAAAATTCTAGCAATGCAAGATATTTATGAATGAATATGAATAATATAGGCAATACGTTTTACAACAGCAATTTCTATATATTATTTTATCATCTGTCGACATTGTGACTTGAAATTGTCTTTTAAATATAATAATAAGTCAACTGGATAATTCATTTTAATATTCCAATGACTTTTATTACAACAATGTTCAATGTACCATTCATAAATATAGTTTTTTTATTTTTTTTTTCTTTGTAATATAATATTGCTAATTTAGAATTCATTTTTATATATAAATAATAAAAATGGTGTAAACGATGCTGCTAAAGAATAATCGAGAAAAAAAAAAAAATGATTATGTATATATGAATAGTCTCTCTCAACCCCCAACGCATCACTTTGCCTTATAAGAGTTGGCATAATCGCCAAGCGATATAAGCCCTCGCGTATCAGTTATAATTTACAATGTTATGGCGATTTTATGTATATCTTGCGACGATATAGCCCAACTGAGTTGAAGTATTATTTAAATTAAACGGGGCTAAACTAAGCGAACGTAGCATCGAAGTGTAGAGACACACAGAGAGAGAGAAAGAGAGATGATTGTGGTGGTGGTGGATATAAGGTTTTTGGTATTATATAGTTGTGGGAAAAGGCGCGCGTTCGGGCGTAGGTGCCAGTGTGCCGGCATGCAAATTATTATCGCGGGGCGATAATTTAAATGCATATTTTGCCTCACTATATCATTTTATTATTGCCTCAGGGGCACCAAAGTTAAGTCGCGCGTCTGTGCACGTTAAAATTTTTGCGGATGCCTCATTTTGCACACCTTCATACCGATTATTTTGTTTTTCATAAAAAAAAAAAAAAAAAAGGAAAATTTGCACCCCTATCTAAATAAAAATTTTATTGTAATTTAATTTTTTTTTGATATATATATAATTTAAAATATCTTGATGAAATTTATTATATAACTAAATGTGGTTAGTATTTTAATTTAAGGATTGTTATCATGCGGCAAGATATCCACCTACATCACAATAATATGCATGCGCATATATATACAGTATATAGAGATCATTCAAGTGGTTTTTCGTTTTATATAAATTGTAAAAAGGATTGTGAAGGGAAATTTTATTGTACAGGTCAGCGGTAAAAGATACATGTAAGTTGACCCCGCCCCTGGGGACCTTTCTCGACGCTTATGAATATTAATTACACCCCCTAACACTTTTTTTTTTTTTTCTTCCCCTTTTCATCTATATCACACAAGGCTACATATGAAGAACAAATTAGACCTTTCCTTCCATGCATTTGGCTTTTTATTCGCGGAGGATTGCTCTTAAACTTGGTTTAAATTTTCTGGCCACCATCATCCACCAACAATTCAAGCCAGCCAGCTAGCCACTACTCTGTATACATGTATAACCACCACCGCACATCCACGCCCTGGTCATTTTATTATATAACCACTCTACCGACATAAAGAAAGACAAGCCAACTATTTTCAAGTACATGTTTGCTATATGGTTACGTTATTGCTGCTGCTGTTGCTGTTGTATTTATATAAGTGAGAATGAGAATCATTCAATGCGAATACGCAAGAGAGAGATATAAAATTTAAGAAAAAATAAAAAAAAAATGGGGGAGGATGTCTTGTTCTGAATTTTGGTGCTATATACTCGTAAGTTTTTGGTAAACCACACACAGAGAAAGCTTTATACGCATATCGTATATTTTCGTAGAAAGTTGCTTTTGGTGGCTCAGATATGGTTAGGGATACATTCAGATGTATCCCCTTTTACTCTTTCTATCTCAACATTCAGCCCATTTCTATATATATATTTATATAAAATATTGTATATCAAAAGTCCACAGTATATTTTGGAAAATCCGGTTTACTCTTTCATAACTACAAGTATACTGCTACTGCTATGTACATTGTATATAACCAAGAGTTAAAACTGCAGTACAAAATATCTTGGCGTACTTTTACCCACCAATTTTCACCTTGTTTCACTTGTTCTTCTTTTTCAACCCCCTTTACTTGAATTTTCTCTGTCGTTTACACTTGAATCATATTGTATATTATTGTATATTATTGCACAACTATATACTGCTTTTTCTTCTCATCTACTTCTACTATACTACTGCTAGAAAATCTTATTATCAAAGTAAATCTCATCCACACAAAACAACACAAGAAATATATTTCAACACCTGATTAAATAATAAAATATATTTTTGCTATTCAATTTATATAAAATGTAATATTTGTATATTAATAAAATAATAATTAATTTGTATATTTTAAATAAAATATGTGTTGGTATGCCAAGTATCATAAACTTTAAGAGAAAAGCCAAAAACTTATATAAATGTTTGAATTTCATTTTCTGACTTTTCTTGTTTTGCCTGGTGCACAGGTTTCTCTACATGGCTGGGTGTTTGTGGTTAACACTCACGCAACCGTGTGTGCCTTAATGGATTTTGGTTTAATTGTAAAATATCTCAAAAGTTTGTTAAACGGGTCGTGGTTACACCATACACTCTGTGTCGCTATTAAATATATTTAATTTTGTGGTAAAAAAATTTAAAAAAATAAAGACATACAGATACACAAACTACTGGCACATGCCAACATGTCTACTATTTTTTTTTCCTGCTGCAGAAATATATATATTTTATTGAATTGTCTTATTGTTGTGGTGGAAGAATGTTTTTTTTTCTTTGTTAGTATAGGGGTTGAAACAAATGATATAGTTTGGGGATATGAATGATTGTTGAAATATAAGACAAAGTAACTTGATGGAAAGTTTTCTATATACATATCAATATATATTGTGTATATAGAAAATTGGAATGGGAAATATTGTGACTATATTCGTTGATAAACGATCAGAACATTGGATATGACAAAAATTATTGGACTGGTTGGTTTTGAAACAGCGTGATAGTACAGGGAAGAAGATCGAATGACTTCAATTTATTATAAAAACGATCAAGCAACTTTCTAACTCTACTGAACCATTCACCATGACATTACGAGTACATTTTCATTTTTTTTTTTTTGGTAAAAAGAAAAAATATAGATAAATAAATAAAAAATGAAGACAAAAAAAAAATAAAATAAATAAAAATACACACGTATAATATATATTTATATGAATGTATATACAAAGTAGTTTTGATTCATTTCCACTTGTCGTTCTTCAGTGCTTGTGACTACGATATCTGACACCACAGTCGCATGTTATTCAACAACCCAGTGAAATATTGCTCATGGCAAGTTAAAGAAAATAAAAAATAAAAATATATATTTGTAGTATTTTTAGCCCCATCTTAACGTGTCTAGAGTCATTTTTATATTTTTTTTCATTTGTTATCTTTTTCCACGTGTGTTTAGGCTATAGATCGCTCGAAATGCCATGACCGAGTAAATTGTGAATATGATAATACAGCCACAATCCGATTCGGTATTTCAACAGCGTACCTACGATTGCCCGGACCATTTGTTCCCGACGGAAACTTCTTCTTTCCACCATTGCGACAGGCTGACGAATAGGGGGTGGAATATTTTTTCCCTCCCTAGGTGCGATCAACCGGAATAAGCGACAGTATTTCTTCACGAATGGAATGATAAAAAAGAAAAAAAAGAAACTTGTCCCTTACTTTTTTTTTTTTAAACTTTTATTTTTTATTTCATAGTCAGTTAAAAAAAAAAAAAATATCATTGCGTTTGAGTCCATAAAAATTGGATATTATTGTCAGAAATTATTCAAGATAATAATTTAAATTGATGCATCAATTTATCTCAAAATTCAGCCCTTATTTATTATCATTATATTTTTTTATATATTCAAGGACGAAATTGACAGTGAAAATAAATTATGCAGAAATTAAAATTTCCAAATTGCTTTGTGGTTTGGATTAATCTATTGATATGAAAAAAAAAAACACTTGATAAAAAATTCAATTGCCTATACATAGTATATAATATTAATATTATTTTCCAACAATAATAATAATATAAAAATAAAAAAATGTGTATTGAAAATATCAAGTTTTAATACTTCTTCGACATCTTTTGAGACGCAGACCTTGTAGCCACAGCAGGGAGTATATATGAAAACATAATACGAGAATCGGATCCGGCATTACGCATGATATATGGTAGGTACTCGTCTGATACCCTCCAGTAAAGCGACACAATCCACTTGGTTCTTATATATATTTTTTTTTTCTTCGCGACCCCCCTCGTACTCACATCCATATATCCATACTCATCCTCGTTGCCAACGGTATTTTTCGTGCCTCGTATATTGATGCCAATGTTGACTATATTTTTGTCCACCAGTCCACCACCCACCCACCTTTTATTTCGCTCTTTTTTTTCTCTCTATTATACTGTTGTACAACTGGACAAAAATGACTAAAGGCATGATTACTTTTTTATTTTCAAATAGATTTTCTTCTTTACCTTTTTTTATTGTTTAATAAAGAAATAAATAAAAAGGATTTATATTTTTTTTATTTATAATAAAATGAATTGAAATATATATCAGTGATAATGGTTGAATTGAATTTCATCTCACGCATCGAAAAACGTCATTGACACGAACACACACCCCCAATGTAAAATCCACCCTGTATCTTCTTCTTCATGATAAATCACAAAAAAAAAAGCTTCAAAAATGTATTCACTCGTGCAATATATAAATCCCCCACCGAAAAAAAAGAAGCCATTTCATTTTCTCTTTACTTGGTGGTTTCAAATAAACCCACTCACTCAGTCATTCTTAATTCAGATTGTTTGATTTTTTTTTTTTCATATAATATATATTGAGATGAAAGAAAAAAAAAATCATTTCATAGTCTTTGTTTTTGACAAAGATCGATGAATTTTTATATAATTTAATTTAAAAATTAAATAAACTATTTTTTAAATAAAATTAAATATTCATATGACAATTGAAATTATTTAACAAAATTCATCTGGTTTTAAAAAACAATTAAATGTAAGCTTCCAGTAATTCGATTGGTTTTTTTTTTTATTTTATCAACGATGGCTTTGCGAAAAGTGGAAACTCATAGAGAGAATCAGAAAAAGAAATAAAAAAAATTTACAAAGGGTGAATGTATATGTATGAAAAAAAAAAAAAATAAATAAAAAAAAGTGAAAACGACAAGAGTTGAGGGGTCGCGAATATTGCAAGTGAGCATTGGAGGACATGGTAATGGGCCGGACGGTCCGATATCGAGAAAGGATCATCACCTGTTGCTGCATTACGATGGGGTTGGTGAATAAAATATATATATAGAAAATAAGGGGGTTAGTTCGAAGGCCATTGCAGGAATTTGGTGTTTCATCGGGGTTACTTGACCCAAGCATTTGCTTCCTCTTTACCGCCTACAACCAATACACCAAAATTCACAGCAGCACAACCACCAAAAAGGGTCAGTCAATAGGTTTGAATCGAGCAAGGTATAAATTGCCACACATACACCACTATTATTGGTTGCCTCGTTTACACTTTCATTCCAATTTTAACCATTACAACTTTGGTCTGTTAAAATTAGTATGACACTTTGTACTTGTATAATTAACCTCACCTGTATTATCAAAATTAAAATTACATATAATTTTAATTATTAAATAAATTTTTGATATATTGATCAATGCTCATCTTGACATTTTAATATGCGTCATATCTTTTATCATTATTTATATAAAAGATAATCTTTATTCTCGCATAATATAATAAGACTATCTAAATTTGATATATGAATGTAAAAATAATAATAAATAAATATCAATATACATGATGATAAATATATTTATTGATTGTTCAAATCCCATATGACATTTTTGAAATATCGAAATAATAAATAGACGTGTCAGATTGTGTTTATCGAATTCAGTACGTGTTGTTTGTGTTGTTGGATAATCTTGAGAGAAAAAGAAAAAAAAAAAAAAACACTGGGTGGTTGATTTTGGGGTGGATCATGAGCTGGGCGTGCAGAAAAAGGGAAAAACTTTTGTATGTATATACATGTAGGTAAAAGGATCATAAGCCAAGAGAAATGTATAGCTAAAATAGTGAATTCCTTTGGGAGTCTAACATACTATGAGACTGGAATGCTTTATCAGATAAGGGCGACATAACTGACCGCTGGTTGCCTTATGTTATGATGATATATATCATCCACAAACTAAATTACCAGGTATAAAAATATTGTCTTTTTTTTTTATATATATATTTGGGGACATCAAACAATCACCAATAATACCCTATTCAAACATCTAATTATTATTTATTTTTTTGTTTTATATTTTCATCCCTCGTAAATTCTATTAATTTATATTTTCAATATTTATTTATGTATACAGTATAATAAATATTTATTTATGTATTTTAAGCTCTTTTATTACCACGGGATTTATTTATTCATTTTTTTTTTTTTTTTTGATTTTATTTGTTTATTTCTTTTTTGTTTTTTCAATCGGCTATTCGATGGAGCTTATCGAGAGGGTTGAGAATGTCTTTTATATATAAATGTATACACATCGTTAAAAGCCAATTCCACCTGTTGATTATCGATGTGTTCTCATTCCACAAAAATTCAACAAAAGCTTCCATGGAAATTATTATTCCAACGTACCACTCGATCACTACGTGTGTATGGATTAACGAGTATCCACCAGGGTGTTTAAATCACCAGAGGATGAGAGTAACTATACAAAAAGCAAAAAAAAAAAGAAGAATAAAAAAAAAAAACAGATAAAAAAGAAAATATAGTATAGGGAAAATAAAAATCGAGGCATTCCCTTGATGTGTTTTTTTTATGCTGTGAAATATCGACTGTCAGATTTTCCATCGATATAATAAGAGAAAAATTATTTTGGATCAAGTTGGACTAGACAAATAACTGATAAATGAGGACAAAAAAAAATATATAAATTACATGATAAAAAAATTCAGTAGAAAAGGTAAAAAATGGTTGGAAAGAAAATGAAAAAAATTGGATAAATTTGAGCTGAATTTGCTAATGAATTTAGAAAGGAAAGAGGTTCTAGGCAGAAGCTTAATAGGATAAGCTAATTGTGGGGAGTATTGGCTAAAGAGGTTGGATAAAGTGAGTACCAGAGTGATGAAGCCATTCTACTCTCGTTGTATTCATTTCAGGATCGCGACATGGAATGATGATATAATGAATGTTTCACATAGAAGTAGTTAGTTGGTTAGGCAAAAAATAAAATAAAATAAAAGCTTGATACGAAAGGTTAAGCATGAAAGAAGAAGAAGAAGAAAGACAAGTTGCAAAAGGTGAGACTGGGAATAAAACATTGTCCTTTTTATTCACTTGCCGACGGCAATGTCATTTCTTCTAGAAAGTATCTATGTTGATATGTCATGCTTCTCATTTAATGTATTTTATTTTTCGCAAAAGAAGAGGTAGATCATTAGCAGACAAACTAACGTGCTGAATTCCAATGCAATTGTATCAAGTAAGAGTCTAATATTAGTCTTGGCAAGTGTTTTCTAGCTACTACCTTTTATTTATTTTATTTTATTTTTCAATTGGCTGGACTCTCAGCTAACATTTGGTGACTTATCATTATCCTTACGTGACTTGAATTTAAATAATTTTTTATTTTTATATTTATTAAAACAATAAATTCATAAAAGTCTATACAGATATTTATGGTATTTAATTAAATGTATTTGAAGATGATTAATGGTAATAAAAAATGTTTCACATTGAAATACTTATCATCATTTTGATTAATTAAATTGAATCATCTATGGGGAATCGAACTAATAGAATAGAAAATTCCCAATAGAGCTAAAGGTTTGCTGAAATTGCAAGTGGGTGAATACAATAAGAAAAAATCGACTGTATCATTTATCAATGTTGGACCGGACTCAGTCACGAAACGGGTCCACTACCAAACAAAAAATAAGACGACCACGTAATAGGCTCGTCGACAAAATACATATATACAAAAATAAAAAGAAAATATGTGATGTGATCCAACACGCAACTTAGGTGCTTTGTTAGTGTTGCATATATATATGTATTTATTTATTTGTGTTGAAATACACGTGGACACAGTTTTGACATTCTGAAACCACTCATGATGATAGAGAGGTGTGGTTCAATTAATTCAATGAATCAACAAAAGTATTATCGGGAAATTCATCGGGACAAAGTCTGTCAACACTTTCCATTAATAATAAAAAATAAGCAAAACAGTTGGTAAAGTTAATAATTAAAAAATTAATTGATTGTTTAAGTTTGAATAGCTATTATTTTTTCATTATAATATATATGCTTTTTTTTTTTCTTCTTCGTCACAGCAGAATAAAACATTTAGTTGAAAAGTTTGTTTATAAAAGTTTTTGAAAAATTCTTGTACAGTTGTATGCTTACTCTTCAAAAATAAAAAAAAAATTCTTTTTGAGATACAAACAAATATAAAGATAATAAAAAAATAATAAAAGAAGATAAGAAAAAAATAAAACTCGGGACTTCTCAGTTGTCACTTTATTCTGGAGCTTAGATTAAGTCCGCGAAGAAAAATCTATCCAGTCTCCGATGGAGTAGACGAAAAGAAAAAGTAAAAGAAAATAAATAAATGGAAATAAAAAAATAAAAAAAAAAAAAAAAAATGAAATAAAATAAAATATATAAGAAGAGCAAAGCTTGGCAATATGGCTGTTGTCTTGGGATCTCAACAGAGTATCCTTCTTTTGCAATAGTGCCTTTGGGGGTGGAAGTTTCGTTGTATACTGCTGTACAAAAAAAAAAAAAAAAAGGACCACTGTGAGGGTCAGAGGCAACTCTAACTCAATTTAGATCGAGTGGCGGACATTTGTTACCTTGGCCTCATCACCCCAGCCAACCAGCCAAGCTTCAAGCTACTACTGGGCTCACTTATTCTCTGCTTGCTTTTTTTTTTATTTTATTTTTTTCTCACTCTTTTATGCTGTGGGTTTTTATTTGCTATTATTTATCTGGATAAATAAGTCTACTGGCTTTACGCCTAAGGGTGTATTATTGATGGGGTAAAGTTGATCGGTTACAATCCTTCACAGTCACTATCTTCAATCCTCAACAACAACAACTAATACCACGACCATACCTAAAACCAATCTTCCATAATGGAAAATCTCAACATGCCAAAATCTATAATTTTTTATTTTTCCATTTCACAACTTGATAGATATTTAAATGGTCTTTAATTTTTTTTTTCATTTCGCTAAAAATTTATCATTCAATTTCAATGAAAAATAAATTGTTAAATTATATACTGATTTTTTTTCAAAATTTGTCATGACCAAAAATAAAAAATCATCAAGATATTTCGATAATTATGAAACACTCAGTTTTAAAAAATAAAAAAAAAATTCATTCACTGAAGTGTAAAATTGCATTTCCGATCGAGACTACTCTGAGCATTGTTTTCTGTTAGTGAAATAAAGCAAGTACACACAAGTGTGACGATGGATTATAGGGGCTCAAAAATATAGTTGGAGTTTCGAAAAGTAAAAAGAAATTGTTGACAAGTTGAACAAGTATGGTAGTAGCATATAGAAGGCAAGTTGGATAAAGCGATTCATGTTGTTTATAACCAGTTACTACCAGTACCATCATCACCATCACACTCATCATCAGGTCCAGTTTAAAATTTCAAGTGAACAGTTTTACTAAAGAGTTCTTGACGAGAGTATAACACAAGGCCCTCTTTTTTTATTTCTTGTCGTGGTACTAGTAGTCTTCTCGACCTTTATAATCCTATGGTATAATTACTAGACAGCCTAGTTAGAATGCCATCAAAACTGGTACCTTTGGGGCCTCATATATATACACATAATACAATACTTGTTCATTGCATGCAACCACACACAAGAGATTAATTGTTATTAATTATTTTCCCGTCCGGGTAATTTTAACGTCATCGTCTACCCACAGCTCTGTATTTTAACAATGCAAATGTATATGTATTTCAAACCTTTCTTGCTTGGCCTTTTCAACACATGAATACTAGGAAGTGAGTACTTGAAAAGTGCAACCTGTTTTTACCTTTTCCAATTTTATTTCCAGACGAATTTCTAATTTTTTTTTTTTTTTCTTTTTAATTGTTCTTATTATTGTCAAAAAATAAAAATAATTATTCATGGAAATTTGAATATTTTTTTTCGTATTAATTGTTGTAAATAAAATGTTAATGTCTTGAAGATATTTTATGTTATAAAAATAAAAACAATTCATGTAAACGATGCAACTAAGATATTAAGTTTTAATGCACCATTGAGACTTATCCCTGCTTAAATCTTATCTATTGCCAGGCGTGTGTCTTTTTGTTTTATTGTTTTTTTTTTTTTTTCAATGGTTGAATAAACACTGACAAAATAAAAATTTGTTCATGAGACATACTTGAAGCCTGAAGGGTGAGACATCATGAAAGGTTCTTTGCGACTGTATCGGGTGCAATAATTTTGTCCAGCTCGTTAGACTTGTTTTTTTTTTCTTGTTTCTTATTGTCTAACACTTATTCGTGTAATTGCTTGGTCAGTCCCAAGTGGGACAAACGAGCGAAAATTCAAGTTTATCAAATTTAAGATTGCTCAAGGGCATAATGTATGAGTGTATATTCACATCACTCAGCATCATGAAAATAAGGAAAAAAATAAAATAAAATAATAATAAAAAATATATTTTATTGAAGAGAAAATGAGAGAGTGAGATGGTTGATGGCATCCTTCATGTCCATGATTTTAAACATTTTACAATGGAAAATCAGAAGCGGACCGTTAAGCAGCGATGCGAGGAAAGAGGGCTGGCAACCGCAACGAGTGCCAACAACCACGGTTGGTTCATGCATGTGAGGGGTTTTCAGTTGGACAAGACCATGAGACCAACGAAGGGTTGGTTGTCGACAAGAGATGAGAAAAAGGGGTAGTAGTAGCAGTAGTAGGTGCTATTGCAATTCTATATAGCATAATCAGAGAAAGAAAGAAAGAAATAAATAAATGAATAAAGTAAAAAAAGAAAGAGAAAAAGAGTTAGTGGATATAGGATGATGCTGCTTCTGCTGCTGCTGCTTGATGGGTATACATATTAGATGAAGAGAAATAGAAAAAGAGAGAAGGGGTACACACACGATGGAGACATAGAGTGCGGGGGTTAGCCAAGCGAGGCTGTTCGCAATTAAAATAATTCCCTTTCTGCCTGCAGCCAAGCGGAAAGAACTTACAAGCACCCTCTTTTCCTCCCTTGAAGCCGCTTTTTCTACCTCTTCCCGGTTCTCTCTGCCCGCGGGTTTCAACGTCGGTCACATACATGTGTATTGTGTATAGTATATACCTTCTTCTTCTTCTTTTACAAGCAATAGCAGCACTCATCCACTTCCAACAACCTCATACTCTTAACTGTTATAAGCATAGCTATTTTAATTGTGTCGCCAGCTACCGGGATGACCAGTACACGCAGGGCCACGCTTCGTTGGAATGAACGCACTCATTTTCCTTTAATAATACCCACTCTCTTTTTTATATATAGCCATCATAATAATAATCATCATCATCATCTACAATAATATATATTTAGGTACGTGGTGGTTTTGGTGGTAGTTGTTCGTTTGGTCTTTTTCATTCAAAGTCTTTTCAAGCATATACTTTTTGGTATGTATATGCTGGACACACCAGACGCGTTATGCTTTACTCTCAAAAATTGCCCGGGGGTGATTGCTGATGCCGGAACTTGAAGTGCCACACTGTGTGTTGAGAGAAAGAGTATACGCAAGGATAAGGTACATAAAATAAAGAAACAGGAAAAATATAAAATAAATATAAAATATAAAAAATAAAAATAAATATGAGAAAAAAAAAAAAAAAAAAAAGGACAATGTCCCTTAATCTAAACCCTGGGGTGACACGGTTGATGTTCTGTTAAAGTTTGTGTCTGGAACAGATGCACACTGTTGATTTATTGATTGCAGGTTTTTCGTGTGGAAACAAAAGCTAACAAAACGACCCAGCTAATTAAAATCCTCATGAATGTCTTTTGTAGATTTTATCAAAGACATATTTATATATATTTATATAAAAAGAAAGGCTTGCTTTGATCGCTGTCTTTATGTATAATTTTTGTTTTTTTTTTTCTTTTATAATATATAAGGTGTCTCTCTGAATAGTTATTATTTTTCTTTGATAATCATAAAGGAAAGAAAGATGGTTATTATGTTATTATATATAATATAATTTTTTTTTTTTTTACGCTGATATGTATTTATTAATATATGCACTAAAACATAAAGTAGATGAAGAAGACAGACAGAGGCCATATGGTTGGATAAACTAATTTGAATTTAAATCTCGGTTACCCTCAAAAGAGAGCTAGTATATCTCAGCTTTTCCATCATGGACATATTCTGCGGGCGTCCAATGATGTTAGGGGCGCGCACGTTCCAAGCTTTTCATTTGAAGGTGTATATAATTTTCATAAAAGATATGTATAAAAGTTGTATGTATGCGTGATATATTTTATATACACCAGATAAAGAAATAAAACAAGAAAAATATAAAGAAAAAATGAAACAAAATGAGAGATAAATACTGTCACTGACAAGCCAAGTGTGACTATGACGAGTGATGCGACTATTTTGTGGTAGTCAACGAGGAAATCAACAGCTTCACTTCTTCAAAATTGCCTTGGTAGATGTCTTAGTAGCCAAGTGTTTGTTTGAGGTTAAGTAGGGTGACAACCAACTCATTCTGGCATTCATTTTTTTTATACTGTAAATTGTGCTTTTTCAACTAGCAAATGCTTCTTTTACTTACTTTATTTACCATTTATTTATTTTATTCATTTTTAAATTCACTCTTTCTCTGGTTGTTTTCATTTAAAAATAAAAAATAAAATTTAGACTACGATTTTCGACTCGACCTGTCCTTTCGTTCATCGCAACAAGCAAAATAAAGTACTTGAAAAACACTTTATCGTGCATTTTTTAAAAGTTTTTTTTTTTTTTACTTTTATTTGTTATTATTATTTATTCCGCAGAAAAAAAAAAAATAGTCTTGAGACGTAAATATAATGGAGGCAGAGAGTTTAACTCTGGTTGAGTTTGGTTGATGCCATGGCAATTCTTACGGTCTGTTGATCTGAGATACAGATTTTCTTTGTTGTATATAAAGATTATTTTCAAAGGGGAGTGCATCTTCACCGACAATTTATTTATGATGAATCGAGACATAGCTTTTTTACTTTCGTCTACCCCCCTTCAGTAAAATAACTCAAGGTAAAAGATACATAAATATATGAGTACAAGAAAATTCATAATATGAAATGTGTAGGCTTTGACAGTGTACAAATTATTTTTTCATACTACAAGTATTTACAGTCATCACCAAGCTTGCATATAAAATAGTTGAAAAAAAATAATAACAATTTGAATCAAGAGACAAGAACAATACAATACATCAGTGCAATTACAGACGTAAATATGATATATATATTTTTGGCCTAAGTATTCATGGTAATCATATAAATACTGCACCTATATACACCTAGAAAAGTAAGACCGCGCCTCCGAACGATGCCACTACCCCATCCTGGTGGTGGTTTGCTTTGGGGGGTAGGTGGAGCTTCGAATGGATGTGGATTCATAATTAAACACGCCCTTGAAACAAAATCATTACGAGCATCAGCCACCCCCTTTTGGTACAACCAACAATGACGCAAAAAACAAAAAAAAAAAAAAAAACAAAAATATGTACCATAGATAATTTCTTTTTTCTTTTTTAATTGATTCAAAAAAAAATATTTGATAGAACAAAATTTTTTAGCTAATATTAATTATCGATTGATTGATTGATTGATTATTTGATTAGTGATTAATATTATAAATTTCAATTAAAACTACAAAGCTGAATTTGTTGGCCATTTATCTGATGACAAATTTTTTTTTCAGGGGATGAATTAGCTCGAGTTGGGGGGACAACTGTCTCACGATGGCTAATATACCTGAAGTAGACATTGGGGGATAGGGTTGGCCATGTAAAATAGTAAATATTGTGGCACCTTGCGCTGTATTCGAACAAGTACCACCCACCAAGTCCATCGCGCCGGTCCGTCCGACCTCCACACTCCTTTTTCAACGACCGGCATCATCATTGCAATAGCTATATGTATTTTTTTTTTTTGATTATTTTCTCTCACTTGTAATGTTCCTGGGGTACAGCATATACAATTCACATGTGTGTGCATTTGTATTTTTACTGACTCTGTATAAGATTGAATAATGTATATTCATGAAAATATACACATACACATATACACTAAATTGCTTAGTCGCGAGCTTTGAATATCTCAGCAACCCTTCTACTTTTTTGCACAATTGTCCAGTTACACGTCTCGAAGAATTGAGAATGCATTCTGGTCAACGCAGATGAATTTCATAATTTTAATTAAATTTTATAAAACCACTATTATTATTTGAATTATTATTATTTTTTCTAGAATTTTTAAAAACTAATTAATTAATTATTATTATTATTACTTTGTTTTTTTCTTGTAGTGAATTTTATGGCTGACATTTCAAAGCCATTGACTATAATAAAAAATAAAATTTATACAAGATTTTTATTTAATTAAAAATTTTTGTCCAGGTACTTTGGTTATACTATTTCGAAATTTTTTAATTTAAGGTAGAGAATAAGAATAAAGTAAATTAAATAAAAGAATGCCTAATGTTAACAATTTTGAGACGATGTATATTTTCTTTTTTTTTTCTTTTTGGCACGTCACGTCTCGCGAATGTCGTCGTCCAGTGCGTTGTATTTATACCATGTAGCAATTTACCGTTTAAAAGACGACACGAAAAACAAAGTGTGTGTGTGTGTGTGTGCATTGTTGAGAAAAAAAAGGGGTGCTTAAAAATAGTGAGGGTACATTTTAAAATATGTTTAAAGTTGCGTTCACAAACGAGTCACGATTTTCAAATTAGGGTAGCTAAATGCCACTGACGTATTTTTTTATTTTTCATTTTACTTTTCGTTGCAATATTATCATATTTAGTATGCGTACTTAGGTAACCAGCTTAAATAAATCGAGGCCCAGAAGGTAAAAGCTGAGCAATCACAAATCTAATAAGTTTTTGCAAGAATTTATATTTATTGAACAAAATTGAATAAACCATCAACTCTAATGATATTTTAAAAATCTTTAACATAATTTTAATTTAAAAAAAAAATATATATATTTTATTAATTAGTTTTTGTTAAGAAATGGCATTGAAAAAAATTAACAAAATAATATCCGGGCATTTATTTCGTTGGCGGCATTGAAGTCTCTTGCATGCCGTTTCTGCATTATCAACAGAAATTTTCGATATTTTCATGATAAATTTTAAAATAACTTTAATAAAATGCAAAATGTAAAATATCATCAAGATAAGTTTGTCAGTTCAAGTTTTAGATAATTGATTGTGACATAAAATAAATAAATAAAAAATATAACAAATAATTAATAGAGAGGAAAAAGATGTAGTTGTTATTTTGCTGGAGCTCAAGCTGATGAAGGTCTGTCAAATTGGTAAGAAAAGTTTTTGATTCTTGGGGAAGACAATTTTATAACTGACCT
Source organism: Aphidius gifuensis (assembly GCF_014905175.1). Lineage (NCBI taxonomy): Eukaryota > Metazoa > Arthropoda > Insecta > Hymenoptera > Braconidae > Aphidius > Aphidius gifuensis. Next base: position 4,309,355 of record NC_057788.1, on the reverse strand, counting down.
GAAAAATACAGTCAGGGTGTGAGGGTAATTTTGTTATTTTTTATTTTCATATAAATAGAATAAAGAAAACAAAAGAGATGGTGGTGGTGGACAACTTGAAAAGAAAAAAGGCAAAGCTACAAAAGTGCTTCTAATTTACCGAGACGCAACGACTCTACCACGTCTCAGACTGGAAGCTAACTGCTAATTTAAGGGTTAATTCCTTAGGAGACAAGTTGGCAGAGTTACGACAAAAATATTCATAGCATTATGCATACGCTTAGGCGAATTCCGTGGCGTACTGCTAATAAAAATTAAAAAGTCTAATTGCAAAAGAACCGTTTTTCGTTGTTATTTTATTTTTTTAAATAACTTTGATATAATTCTCTTTTATTTTTTATTTTTTCACGTATTTTTCTGCATTCAAGAAAATAAAGGTTTATCTGATTTTCCATAAAAAATAAGAATAAAAATGTTTCAAAAAAAAAAAAAAGTCAAATGAAAATAATATTTTAACAAATTACATGAATTTTAAATTTAGATAAAGTTATGTGAATTAATTTTTTTTACATTTAAAACTTGTTATATAAAGAAAGTGACTTGATATAATATATTTAAAAAATTTTTTTTCAGTTAATATTATAATAGATAAAATAATAATTTTTTTATTTTTTTAAAAATGTTAAAACAGTGATTTATTTTTGGTAAGACATGGCCTACAAGAATAGCAATGTATACATTGCCACAGTAGTCAAGTGAAGTGGCAATTCCTGTTTCTAATGGTGCTTAAAAAAAAAATCTTGAATAAAGAAAAAACCTAAGGATATCAAGAGACAAGGACCAAGGATAAGAAAAGAGTTTTATTTTTATTCTCAAGAGGTGGATGAGATAGAAAGAAAGAAAAAAAAAGGGGAGAAATTTTCATCCAAGGGGGTTAGTCATAGCCTGGGTGCTTCCGTACCTTGGCACTGGTTAATCGCCGTAAGACAACTGAAGAAATGAGCCAGCAGTATTCCAAGTTGAAGTATACGACTCACTGGACTCACAGTATATATATATATGATTGGTACATGAAGCTTGGAAATAAAGAAAGACCGATATTACAAGGTGTAAGTAAGATTCACAAGGATGCAGAAGATGTTGAATCTTAAAAGAGTGTTGAATAAAAATGAATGAAAAAAAAACTGGCAGAAATTAAAGATGAACCTTGAGTGAAATGGGGCTAGAGTTTATAAGGGGTTCTTTTTTTTTTTTTTTTCATTTTATTTTTATCTCTCACCCCACTCGTTTTAAACTCATCGAGCATGTCTTTTTTTTTTTTTTTTTTTCATACACTTTTTCTTCAGCACCTCATCCCCCGGCAGTGCCGCGAGAACGACGACAGCTTATATCTCAGTTACTGAGAAGACAGGGGACGAAAAAAAAAAAAATGACATCGAGATGTGAATGCAAAGTATCAATCAGCATCGAAATAAAAAAGAGAGTATGAGCTTAGTTTTAACCATGAAAAATACACGGTAATTACGACACCCTTAAAAACTTTGAAAATATATATATACATGACAAGAGAGACCCTTGCTTTTAAATCTTGATAGAGATGTTAAATTTTCGTTGAATTTAATTGAAAAGTAGCGAATAAAATTGAGTAGGTTGAAAATTGAGAAATAAAAAAAATTGTTCTGGATAAAGAAAGACAATGATAAAGAGAAAAAAAAAAAAAAGAAAATTCGTTAATTAACATTATTAAGATATATAAAGTTTTAAAAAAATATACTAGTTCTTCGTTTACCATCTGCGATTTTTTTTTTTAAAATACTGCTTTTTATTTTCCATCAAAAATGTACAGTATATAAAATGATTCTTTCGTGGATAAAGATAGGGTTACGAGTCTCATCTTGTCATTGTAATAACATAAATGTGAAAAAGAAAAAAAAAAAAATTACTAAACCTTAATTCAGTAATGTACTTTATACAAGTGTTTTTTTTGTGTGTATAATATTATTTTATTTAAGTGGTTTTATGATTTTATTTTTGTAAATATATGATAACAAAAAACCAGAGTAATTATAAAATTCAAATTAAGTTGAATAAAATAACTGTGGGCCCAACTAATTTTTTATAAGGATCATCAAGAAATGCAGAACACACGATGCCAGTTTCTGGACTACACTGGGAATATATTTACTACTTTACTTATGGATATCCATGCAAAGAAATAAAATTAAAAAAAATAAAACAAGGATAATAATATTAACCAACTAGTGGTCTTGGATAATATAAATGTGTAATAAAATAATAGAATAATATAAATAAATAAAAAGTGTATGCACACTCGGATATATTTACCTACTCGAGATTTTAATTATACACGAGTCTGCGGATAAAAATAATACCCTTCACCTATCCTAATTAACGTCGTGGCTGTAAGTGGAACCCTTTTTTTTATATATATATTTTACAAGTCACGAGACGGAAGATATTCATTTATATGTGCATCCTATGAAAGTTTTTAAAAAAATGGAAATAAAATATTTCATTTGCTCATGTTGCAGGCAAAGTGAAACTTGCTATTGTTAATATTTAATGTATTTTGCACTGCTTTAAAATAATGAAGAAATTACAAAAAGCATCTTGTAATTATAGAGCTAATAACAAGATAATTTAATGTTTTGAAATAAAATTAGACCAAGTCTTGAAGAAAATTAAAAATTTATAATTTATCATCATTTGATATTAATTATCATTTTAAAATAATTGCGCTTAAATATTGTTTAGTATCTGCGCATGCTTGTGGCGAATTAAAAAAAAAAAAAAAATCAACAGCAATGGTATTGACAAGCACTGAGGTAAGGTTAGGTAAAGCTCGATCGACAACGCGGGAATGTCATGTACATTATTTTTTTTAACTAAATGATAAAATAAAATAATAGCAAAAATTAATAATTAATTTTTTAAACTTACTTGAAATGGAACAGCTCCACTGGGATTACTTCTGACAGCTCCAAGATTCAATGTAAATATGCAGTATTTTTTGGGATTCCAAACATACAAAATGTCTTCACGTATTTCCAGAATATTTTGAGTATCTTTAACACTGTTTGGTAATGCATTTTTAAGTTTTTTAAATAATTTATTGTCATTGAGACGAAGTGGATCAGTACAAGACAACATTTTTAACACTTGTTTTTATTTATTGTTTATATGTAATGAAGCAACAACAGTCAACACACAAGCAGTCACTTGGCTCACTTGCTCTCACACACAACAATTTTACTGGAACAGCTGATTAGTGAGGAGGCGCCACTTTACGGTGTCGCATTTTACCGGTTTCATATATACACACACATACTAACTAAAAAATATTATTTTAAAATGGTTTTTATTTTGAGTAATAAATATTTCACTTTGTTTATTTAGAAATGAAATTGTTGGTTATTCGAATAAATAATTTTAAAAAAAAAGTAAAATAAGAATAATTTAAAACTTGATAAAAAAAAAATTATTTTTCAAGAAAAAAAAATTATAATGTTATTGTAAATAGTTTTTTTTAAATATTTATATATTGAAAATTGATATAAAAAAAAAATAAACATTCTGTACAAGGAATGAGGCCCTGGGGAGATTCGAACTCCCGATCTCCTGTTTACTAGACAGGCGCTTTAACCAACTAAGCCACAGTGCCGATGCCCCATGAATGAGTAAGCTCAATTTAAGCCAGGGCATTTTTTTTGTTGATATAAATACCAAAAACCCATCAATAAATTATTGTATATTTAAAATTTATATTGGAAATTTCATGGAATTATTTTAACAGTTGAAAAAAAATTTTGTTGTATAATTTTGGAGTTGAGTTATAAGAGAAATCTTGTTTTGGTAATTTTGTATTTCTAAAGTCATTAATATTTTTTATAATTATATTTTTGTTATAATTACCATATGATTACAATTCTTAAAGATAAAACGATTGAAATTTTTAATTAAAAAATATACTAATGACTACAAAACGTATATATAATTTAAAATAGAATTCATTAATTTACAAAGTTCAATTTATACAGATTAAACTAAATAATTAATTAAAATTGAATATATATTATCAAAGTTTGTTCGCACACGGAAGCAATTTATGTTGGACACAAGCCAAGTAAAATTCAAATACTAAATGCCAATGACTAATGAAAATGAAAAATCAAATCAAATATAGTGCAAATTGTTATTAAAAAAGAAAAGTAAAAAAAATAATATTAATATTTCAAGATGATTTAATATAAAATGATAATAAATTAACAACAAATGTGTATCATATGGATTTAAAGTTGAACTTTAAGTTGTTGTTCGTTTAAAGTATATATAAGTTAAGGAATTTCGACATTAACGATCGTCCCTGAGGGCTTAAATTTTGTGCGTTTAATTACAGCTAAGAGACACATACTGTAATGTTACATTGTTAATTTATTGGTTGCTGTTTACCAACCAGTAAACCCCCCCATCATTTTCTTCCTAATCTACACGATGCAGAGTAACTATTACATCAAAATGTTTTGCAATATTCAAACATCAAAAAAAAATAAAAAATAAAAAACAACAACAACAACGTAAGATAATTTACAGCAGTTGTGTTGATAATAATTAATTTAAAAATAAAAAAAAATATCTTAATGACATTTTATGTTTTTTAAATGGGGTTGAAAATCATACAATTGCTTGATCAAGATCTTGCAAGATTTTAAAATAAAAAATGAAAATAACGTGAAGCTTAAAAATAACATCAGGTGCGTCTTTCTTATATAGATACAAGTCATAAGTCATTGTGGTGTTGAAAGGGTGTAACTTATTGCAGCATTGGGAATTGGGTTTATTATTAGTGTGATAGCATAAAATGAGAAAGCAAGAAGAGAGAGATAAAGTTAAGATCAGGGGTTCCTGTTAATTCAACCAAGAATATTCTCGTGGGATAACAACCAGCACACACAACCTTTGCTTTGCTATTTCATCTTGAAATAGTCTCTTTCTTCAAACAACCCTCCACTTATTCATTCACACATAACATCTTATATATATTTGCTATTAATTATCAACAAATTTTCTTGGACGTTATCACTTGTATTATATACCAATAATTTTTATTGCAATATTGTTTGCACACAGCCAGTAATAATTAATAATTTTTCTTCAAGATATTTTTTGTAAACTGATAGATTTTTTAAATTTATAAATCTCATCAATAAAGTCATCTGATGTATGGAACATGTCGGATTTTGGTTGGCATGCACTGTCGTCAATTCGTCTTACTCGCTAAATTTCGTCGATCCATATAACAACATAGAGCTTTTATATACAAGAGCTATCCTTTTCAAGGTTGAATGGCCTTTTATAAATGACTTGTGCAGGCTCTAGAAATACTTGATACACCAGATGTATGCCACCTCAAAATTGGCCAATCTTTCTTTTCAATTATAAAACATTTTATACGCATGTTTTTTTATTTGTAAATAAATTTTATCTATCTATTATCAAGTTGAAAGAAAAAAAATTAACTTTTGATTATCAATTTAAATTAATTATCCATTTATTAAATTGTATTTTTTTTTTTTTTTTAAAGAAAAAACAATCAGTTGATATTTTTTTTTTAAAATACAAATTAGCTGAATGGCTTGAATGAGCTTTATACGACCTTTTTGATCTTCGTCACGATATTTTGTTATTTCAAATAAAATATAGTAAAAAAAAAAAGATTTCAGGGAATTAAAAACAATATTATGTTTGTTTTTATAACTCAATTTTTTTTTTTTTGTATTGTATTTTTTTCAAGGTCTTATAGGGGTTGTATGACATTGTACTGGTATCATTATAATCATCGCATCAATAAATCACGAAGAATCAACAAAACTAGGCTCTTTTTTAATTTCTTATTTTTATTTATTATTTTTTTTTCCTCCACAAATGTTGTCGAGTAATTAAATTAAATTATAATTAATTGTTTTTTATATTTTATTAGTTTTTTTTTTTTAATTAGGGTGAAAATGAAATGAAAAATATATTAACATATGGGTTTTTGATTTTTAAAAGTAGATAAAAAAAATTTTATATTTCCGGTATTTTTATAAATATATTATTATTGAAATATACGTTGTATAAATAATTATTTTTTAAATTTTTATATACACGATTTATTGAAAATATAAAAATGCAATTTATAATATGTATATTTATTCACTTTATAATGATAGCTGTAAAGAATTTGCAGACTGTAAAAATAATTAAATAAAAAAAAAAAACAAATTTTTATTATTCTTAGATTATTGTTATTCATGATAGCTTTAAAATTTTATTTATTATCACGTTGATGTTACCATTCACTCAATTGAATTAACTGGATTAGTTTCACGCTTTTGAATATCAAGTCTATATCAGCTATCATCCTGTTTATTATCACCTGGCTTCACACGCAAGCACATTTTATTGTCTTCTACGCTGTATCACATTATCGTTTTATTAATTTTTTATTTATTTTTATTTATTTGTAATTTCATTGAATCATCATCATCTTGATCAAATTAATATACTGGAAATAACACGTTATTCTTTTATCATTATTAAACTATGAAATATTTAATAACAAAAAACGAAAAATGAGTATAAAAAATAATTAAATCATTAAAAAACAAACTAAATTTATTGACGTGAAATTAGATCTTCAATATTCGGTAAAATTGTCCATTAAAAAATATTGTATTTTAATTATTTTCATCACTTTGATATTAAATATGTAAAAAAAAAAATATATATATTTATTTCAAGCAGAAGAAAACTAATGAGAGTCTAAAATATTTTACAAAGTACACATATGAATTGTGTCCAGTGATGTTACGCAGTATTCTTTCTGTTTTAAATATATACAAAAATTTAAAAAAAAAAAAAATTACCAGTACATATGTATACAACATATGATAGAGTTAAAAAAAAAAAAAAAAATGCAAACGCCCTGGGAATAACATTTTAACGTCAACAATTAAAAATATTATACATATATTACAAGCGCACTGAGCCACATACCACCACCCAGGTCTCATCTTTCTCTCGGCAGACAAGAGTCAAAAGGGTGAGAGAGGAGAGAGTCACTCGGGCCTCGGTTACAACATGGCTCATCTTTCTATATTTTTTTACTTTTTATTTTTTTTTTTCTCTTCCTAACCAACAGGTATATATTCTCGGTAAAATAATTTCTACACATCAGTGTTGCAATTATTTTAAAAATTTGATATATAATTGTTGTAATATAATTTTAAATTTTATTTATCATACAATTATATCTTACATGAAAAATAAATATATTAAAAAAAAAAATACACTACAGTCACATGCAATATGTCAAGTGAGTATTAAATTATTATTATTATTTTATTTGTTTTCTTTTTTTAAAGCTTTTTACCCTTCAATTATCGACTGTACGCATTTAAAACGCTTTAGATTAGGCTTTTCGTTATTTTTCTTGTAAAAAAAAATTGTAAAATAGTACAGGATTGATAATGTGCTTAAAAGCTTGATGAAAAATTAAAAATAAAATATAAAAATAACAACAAAAACATTAATTAAAATTTTTATCGATTACACAGGGATCAGTTGATTATACAACGTCACAACGTGCATGTTTCGTGCGCTATCACTTGACCAAGATCGGATATATCAATAAAATTTGCATAAGAATCTATACGTGCGTTCAAAGGGTTATATATTTTCCGGCCTTTATTTTTTTTTTTTTTTATATTTTATTTTTATCGTGCTATAAAAAATACTCCCTGACCACCTTTCCTCAATATTCATCTAAACTCTGTAAAACCAAAGAGCTGTGAAAGCTGTTAAATTTTTTTTTCATTTTGTAGTGACAACTTGTGACTTTTGTATTACAAAATTCAGGCCAACTTTTTATATTTAAATATGTATACCTTCAACTTAGACAAATGGATAGAAATAAAATGAAAAAAATAAAAATAAAAAAATATTGTTGAAGTTTTAGAGAGGAGAGCTTTCACATGCAGTATCGAAACCCTCAATACCCTCGATACAAAATTCTTTTCAGAGCTTGAGTCTTGTTGAATGCATATAGGAAATAAGCAACGACGAGTGAAAAGCCAGCCTCTGGCCAGATTTACTACTCTCTATATATACCTCAATTTTTTTTTTTTATATTATTTTCTTGTGCTTTCGTGCTCTTTATTCTTTTTGGCTTGTGTACTCATGGCCTTTCTAAATGTATATGCTTATAAGCCCAGTACAGAACACGATCCCCCATGTACCGTAATGAAACATAAATTATTCAATCGAAATCAACTCGTGGACTGGGTTGAAACCTCTTATACTATCCATTTTTTGCTTTATTTATTTATTTATTTTTTTTGATGCAGAAAATAAAGTTGTTTTTATAATAATAATTTTTTTTTTTTTTTCATTTTCATTTACAGCAATTATTTGAAGTAATGATTTTAAATTTTTTTGGAAAATTATAAATAAAGTTTTAACTAAAAAAATGTAGCAATAATTGTATTTATATTTTTAATTATAATTATTTATTCTTATTATTTTTCTTGCAACAAATGAAAATTACTGGGAGCATTTTGTAATTACAGAGCTAATAGAAAGGTAATTTAGTGTCTCAAACCACTATTTAGTAAAGAAAAAAATAAATAAATAAATTCATAAATGAGTCAAAACGTTGGTCTCGTTGAATTCCTACAATATTGCTCAAGTTGCTTGTGCGTCTGTGAAAATTAAAATAATAAACGGCATCGTTAGGATTCATCATCTGATTTTAATTTTCATTCTAAAATGATTGCGCATTATCTCCATGGGTAGGCTAAATGGGTGGTAAAAATGGGTGACTGTAAAATACTTTGCGATCCAAAGTGCCAAGGGGCAGCTTAGCAATTTCTTATAACAAACTTTATGACATTTTTTTTTTCTCTTTTTCTACCATTTTATATTACCATAAAAATAATGAAAATAATCAAACGTCAATTTAATATCTCGCAATTTATATATTCGTTGAAAAAAAAAAAAAAAAAAAAAATACAGTAATAAAAAGAAAATGAGGAATATAAATAAAGATGAAAAAAAAAGGAAAATAAAAAATCCACGAAAAAGTAAATTAAGGATTTGCATGAAGAATGATTGAATGGATATTTTAGTTTTTTTTTTTCTTAGTGATGGTGGTGGTGGTGGTGGTGAAATATAATCTTATAATAATATAGCACCATGGGGTATGGAACATACATTAGACAATATAAATAATAATTATATTCCACCTTGAAGGAATGAGACATCTTGGCTTGCTTCTTGGCCACTATACCAAGACCAATAAATAATTTCAAAACAATGGACAATGTCCAAAACACACTGAATCAAACGCCTTAAACTTGGGTTCACCAAATCCTCAAAATCCTTTTCAAATTTAGCGGTTATATGTATATAGATATATATAGAAAACTAAAGACTCAATTTTATCATGCTTAGACCATACAAATTTTCACAAATTTCATCGTCTTGTATATATTTCTTATCCACAAACAGTAAAATAATATAATGTTTGTTTCTAACAAATTACCATGATAATACTTGAAAGTTGAGCTTCAAGACCCTTGAAATATACATTCTCCTTGTTCCGTCGTCTTCTTGTTTTGATATTTTAGTACACATATATACTTAAACATTAATAACAAGACAATGAGGACAATTGGGGTGGTCTTTGGTTGTTTTTTTTTTTTCTATATATTTAACGATATCCAATTATACATGCTGAATAATTATGTTGCTTTAAATAATATAATAATTAATGGTTTTTAACTTTTTAATTGCATTGTTGCTCAAGATGCAAATATTAATTATATAAAATGCTATTATTATTATTATGAGGTTTGATTTGTTTAATTTTTTATGGGAATATGTTTTACTTGAAATTTTGTGAGAATAATACGACTTTCTTATCACTTATCTTGTTCTCATTTTAATGAAAATTATTGTTCTAAGAAATAGTCTTTTTGGGCGTATATAAATATACAAATTTAGTGTTACAACCAAGCAAGATCTAGATGAGGTGATTAGTAGAAAATTATCGTTAGATATACCCAAGAAACCCAAGAACATTGGTCCATTGTTTTGTGGTCGCATTTCGTATTTTACCAAGTCTAGATTTCATTCTTAACAAAATACAAGCACGTAGACTATTTTCATTTCTCATATTATTATATATATCTCAGCTTTATTTTACACTTTATTAACTCTACCAAAGAATTTTCAAATTAAATTTTAACATTGTTTTTTTTTTTCTTTTAATTTTTACACTTGGTAGATTAATATCAACATATTTTTTTTTTCTTTTTCAAAGAAACAACTTGTGTGTCTCAGTTATTATATAGGAAAATAAAAAGAAAAGAAAAAAAAAAAACAATTTACTTTTATACATGGATAGTAGATAAAGTCATTGAAAATATGTAAAAAAAAAAAATAAAAATATGACAAGCGTGGAATTATTTTTTAATTATCAACAATACCGGACTTAGCTCATTAAGTGATATTATCACTCGGGCTCTATTTAGTTTAAAAAAAAAAAATGAAATTCCAAAGAATTTTCAATTCAGCATTGCAGACCATCAGATTTCATTTGTTGGGGGCATATTTTTAATTTTAGATAAGACTTTTTATGAACAATAAAACCAACAACAAATGCAGGACACATGCAGACTATATTTAAAAAAATTCAAGAATTTATCAGTAGAATAAATAGAGAAAAAAAAATAATATATAAATAAATAAAATAAAAGAAAAATGTTCTTGCATCCTGAGCCGATAAATTTTGAACATCTCTACCTTTTTCAGTCTCATATTATACATATATATAGCCGAGTTGTATACTCGGTTGAATTTTTAGGGATGAATTTTCACGATAACCAGAGAAAAAGATTTACCCGGACAACGGTAAATTTACAAATTAAAGAAGTTATTCCATTTGGGCAACCAAAGGGGTGTAAACGGTGTTGGTTGACTCACACTCTTGCGTATTATCTATCACGAGTTGAGTTGGACTATCATCCTATATATAGGATGAGTGGATGTCGTATATATATATAGTGAAGAGAATGAGCTATGTCTGACGCTTTGGAGTGTGCCAAAAAAGTGAGAGAGAAAGAGGGAGAGAAAATTGTATGATTTGACTGGACGTTAAAATAGGTAGAAGGAAGTTGGTTTGAGGTAAAAGAGTTCGCGTTTAGACGTTCGTTTCGTTGCTAACAAAGATAACTCTATGCAATAAAAATGATTCAAAGTTTCCCGCGGCGGATGCTCGTTCCGATGGCACACCGGTTGACAATGGCACGTCTTTGTCTACACTTTTCCCGTATTCTCTCCTCTTTTCACCTTCCGTCGTCAGTCCATACTTGTACACTCTCATTTTGCTTGTTTTTTTTTTTTATTTTTTTTTCCTGGTTTTTCAAATCCCCTCAACCCATCATCTCCTCTCTTCATGTACATATATATACACTGCCTTACTCTCTTTTTGCCGTTGTCGTGACACCTATCTTCCGGTTTAAAGTTCCATTGCACCAACACCATCACTATCACAATCACCAAAAGAACAAACCACTAACTTTTATTATTTACGACTGATATTTCAGTTGACTCGCGCGAGTATTAATGCTACTGCCGGAAGTCGTATTATCGCACCCTCCTCATCTTTATTTTATTTTTTTTATTTATTTTCATTTCATTCTTCTTCTTCTTAGCTTTTTACCTTTTTTTTCAAAAAGAAAGCATGTATAGTATATAGTATTTGATGAGTTCAACTTTTAAACAAAGTCTGGATAAAAATTTAAGTGTTTTTTATTTTTCTTTCTATTATTTTTTAAAAGACGGATTGTCTTTTTATCTTTATAATATGATTTTTGAAAGACCACTATCTATGCTCATACGACAACGTACGTGAAAATGGCAAGTACTTATATTTTCTCTCATTCCTATAGATATTTATACAGATAGTTGAAAGGGTCTGAATTTGCATTTTATTCGTATGTGTGGTCTCCCAGAATTTTCTCTATTCTTCTTTTACATTTCTAACCCCCCTTTCACCCCCTGGCCACTGTATATACCCACAGTGTATAAAACCTACCTATTTTGTCTTTCTCTCTGGGTCGCGAGAACATTTATTTTAATTAAATTACTCGAGAGCGTCGAACAACCCATTTCCTATAAATTATCCCCTTACCGCTCTTTTGGGTGTACGAGGACGTCGAGGCATTAATGTACTCGCTGATCCTATGCCACCAAAGCATTGTGCCATTGAAATTAAATAAAAGCAGTGTGAGGATTTTTGTTGGTATGTATATGTGGACATTGGACCGAACGAAACAAATAGAACACGCTGAAAATGCTTTTCTACGTTTGTGCCATTCTCCGATTATTTTTCTTCTTTTTCATTTTTTTTTTTATCACCTATTATATATTTTATTTGTCGTTTTGCACTCGACGATTTAGTCCGTAATCATTTTCACTGGTGTAAGTGTTATTGTAAGCTGTATTATTCTCCAAATCTATAGTATATTGTTTTGCTTTTTTTTTTTCTTTTTTTCCCTTGAATTTATTTACTTTAATTTGTTTTTTAAATTGTGATATAAATTTTCTAGATTTTTATTTTTAACAAAAATAATAATTGTTTGAAAATTATTTTATTATTTACTATTTATATGTTTATTGAATTTTTAAAAATAAATTTTGTATATAGCTATTTTGAATAAAAAATGGACCCGTTATAATATTATTTTTTTATTATATATATATTATTAATATTTACAAGTTTTTCATATACAATTTGATCAACAGTTCAAAGAACCGTAGGGGATTTTTAAATTTGTAAAAAGTTGAAAATCGAGGTTTGCATAATTAATATATCTTTTTTTTTATTTTTTCCCCTTCATTTGTAAAATACCATTTTCTTTTTTCGAAACATGAAATTGATAGAATTTGTTTATTTATTTTTTTTATATATTTTTATATTTAGAAAGAGGGATGATCAAATGTATACGCAAAGATTGTCTGTCTCGAAGATTCTTGACTTTATATCATATTTTTTTTAATTTGATGCCATTCAATAATTTAAGGTGCTTCTTTTGATTTACCGTACGCAATTTTCCAACCCCGAATCATCCATTCACGTTATTGCCACCCACCTTTCCATTTTCCTCCCTATCTACTGGCATTGTTTCTTCAATCAAGCCAGTCGAAGTTGAGCCCGAAACTCGAGATGTCGTATTTGTTTTTTATTTTTTTTATTTTTATAATAAAAGTTTTTTTTTTTTATAAAACATGAGAAATCATTTTTTTTTTGCTTTTTCTTTTTTCCTTTTATTTCATTAATAAAATTCTGGCACGATGAGAAATCGGAAAAAGACTGTTAAACTTTGCAGAGAAATGTGAGATTGGGATGGTAATAATAAAATGAAAAAATATCATTGAGTTTACAGTGAGATTGGAAGACCATACAAAGTTGAATTGGCGAAAAAAAAAGAGACATATATAACTTGACAAGAAGGCACGTAAAGAAGGGTACATCTCAATGCCTGAAGGAGGGTTAAAAATTCCAGATTGAATAACATTGTAATATCAAATTCCACATTTTACTGTTAGTAAAAAGAAAAAATAAAAATTGAAAATATTCACAGTGTGTTATTGGAATTCATCGGGTTTTTTCAATGCCAATGGAATGTAAATCAGTCAAAGACATTTCAAAATAAAAAAAATAAAAAATTACAAGACACTTGATAATAAAAGAAAAAAAAAACCAAATAAATAATTATTTAAAATAAATTTTCATGTATTTACAATTAATAAATAAAATTAACTATAAAATAATTTAACTGAAGTAAATATCAAGATGAATATTTTAATTTTATCCAATGAATCAAGTTCAATTTTCTCTGTATTATTTATATTTTAAATATAAACATTTTTCATTTTTTTACAACTCCGAAATATACCATCTGGAAGAGTTGAAAATTTGTTTGAACGTAAATTCACTGTTTCAAGTTTTGTCAATTCTTTAATTTTTCCAAGGCTATCATGTGTCAACTCGTTGCTTTTTAAATTAAGATGTTTCACCGATTTAACTGGTAAAGCATTAAATTCAATGACACTGATTTCATTGTTATTCAAATACAACTTTTGCAGATACTCCAGATGTTGTAAAGATTTTTCTGTATTGTAATAATTATATTATTAATTTATATTTGAAAAAAAATTAATGATTTAAATATAAAATTTGAAGATTTAACAAAAAATACTATACCTCCAATAATGGTCAATGAATTGTAACCAAGATTTAATACTCGTAGTTTTTTTAAATTTCTAAATAAATTTATATCAATATGTGTTTGTCTGTTATGGCTTAAATCAAGTACCTCAAGATTATGTAAATTTTGAAATACACCAGGATTGATGTTAGTTAATCTGTTTGATTTTAGATCCAACACAAGAAGAGCATCAAGTGTAGCAAATAAACTTCTTGGCACAGATCCTAAACGATTACAGGAAATTTTTAATGATTTTAATTTATGTAATCCATTGAATACACTTGACTCAATTGTTCTTAATCCATTCCATCTTATACGCAAGTCTTCCAATTCATTTAATCCGTTAAAAATATTTTTAGATAATTGTGTTAGTCTATTTCTCGATAAATCCAAGTATTTTAGCTTATTTAAATTACTAAAACCATTTGCCTCAAGAGACCAAATTTCACCGTGTATTAATTCCAAAAATTCAAGATTATAAAGATCTTTAAAAATTTCATTTGGCAATGATTCCAATTCATTGTCAAATAGAGTCAATTTTTTGAGATGATAAAGTCCATCAAAAATTCCTGATTCAAGACTCGTCAATGACATATCAGCTGAAAGTTCTATCAACAATTTGACATTGTTAAAAATATCTTTGGGAAGTGATGTTACTTTTGGACTTGTGATAAATAATTTTTGTAAATGTTTAAATTGATTGAATATGTTTGAAGGTAGACTCTCTACTTTGTGTAAATAAATTTCCATCATAATAATATTTTTGTATAAATCAAAATCGATTGGTTCTATCGAAGTAGAATTATAATTTCGTATAGTAAGTGTTTGAATTTTTGGTAAAGTATTGCATAATCCATTCATCAAATTAATTTTTTTAAAGTTGTTTTGAACAAGAACTGATCCAATCATATTTGTATTTTTTGAAGATTTAATTTTCATAAGTAGATCTTCACTTCCATCAATTATCACATCGTTATTTTTAATAAGATCTACTGGATTTACATAAGCTAATGAATTATTTAAAGTTAATCTCCAATCCATACACATACCGTAGAACAATAATTTATTTGAACCATTCAAACGACTTATGTTTCGAATGTACACTGTTCCTCTATCAAACAATTGAAAATAAAAATTTTCCGGTGAAAATTTAGTAAATATTTTTGATGCAATTGTGTCAATCTCGTTATTCAATATTGTTAGATTATTTACAGACTTTGTATGTTCAATAAAAATTGTTTTATTTGATAAATTACAAATTTTAAAACCCGGATATGTTAATTTATCACAATTTGATATTTTTTTAGCTGCTAGTGAATTAATAAAAACACTTTCACAAAGCAACAACAATGAAATTAAATATATCTTCATTATAAATTATTTATTACGATGTATTCATTTTATTTTACCACTTAATATAAATGTATCAACTCAAATGAGGACATTTAAGATACTCGCTATTCTTTAACATCGTTTTCTTTTTTCATTGTAATGATTACAAAAAAATTATATAATATTTAAAAGATTTGTATATGTATTTCTTTTTATTATCAATTCTACAGTATTTGTATGAGTAGATAATAAAATTTTTTTTCAAGTTTTACGTACAATCTCATATATATTTGTATATAAGTTTGATAAAAATTTTATTTGCCCTTTGACTGGACCTATCAATCATTCATGACGTCAAGTATTGAATAAAAAAAATTTATTATATATCAATTATTAATTACGTATAGTTTTAATTTTTTTTGTTAATTATTGAAATTATCATAAAAAAAATATTTTCAAAAATGTCAATAAGATGTTTGAGTGAAAAAAACAATGTATAAAATAAATTTCACGAGGTCAATATTAATCGATTATTACAAAACTATTGCAGAGTCGGATAAAGCTGGCATTTATATAATATTTTTATATTTTTTGATGATAATTGCCTGGCAACGATAAAACGATGCTCGATGTATATTAATTATTGACTTGACCCTCGATGTAACACGAAGTTCATGTCGTATATATAAGAGGGGCGAATAACGATGTGTTCAATGTATAAAAAGGGGTATAGAAAAATATATAAAAGAATATACACAAGATACACGTCACGTGATAATTGCATTTTTTAAATTGTATGCTTAGCACTCTGATCGACTGACGATAGTGATACAGTCTATTGTCTGTCTTCGATTATTATATTTTAAATTAAAAAAAGAAAAAACAACTAAACGACCAGATGTTCAAACAAAGTATAATAAAATAATAATCACAAGATCAAGCTTGAAGTAAAATCTTTAAACATAAAAAAAAAAACCATTGTATATTTTTCATGAATAAACAAATGAAATATCAATAATAATTATTATTATTATAATAAAATCAATGATAAATTATTGTTGATAATTGATCAAGTATAAAATTAATTTTTATGTAACATGGTAAAGGTAAATTGATTGAGATAACATTTGCATAGTAGAATAATTATTGCTGGCAGGGGTAGAAAGGCGATGAGTTGCACACGCAGTGAATATACATATATATGTATATATAAATTAGGCCATCATACTATCGCACAGAGATAAGAACTAGAATGGTTATACTGACCACCGGACAGTCTATGATTAATAATTACTTAAGCTTTTATCAGATCGTCAGAAGTACAATATACAGACACTGGCTTACTCGTACACATATATGTATCTTGACAATATACTGCACTTCTTGCATATATATAATACCATTAATTTAAAATAATAATTTTATAAAATCACTGCTTAAATGTCATTAAATAAATGATAGTTAAAAATTAAACTTGAGATAGTAAAATAACAATGAAAATTAAAATTTCTTTGAATAATTATTCAAAGAATATAATTTTAATTTATTTATATTTCATTTTATATATAAATTTAATTATTATTATTTTTTTTGTAGTATATTTTACAGTTTGTTTTATTAAAAAACATGATAAATGTAAATTATATGTTGCATTTTATTTGTGTCCACTATTTTCTCAACTTTTGCACCCTTGTATATGCAAATTTTATTAATAACGAGTTAACAGTTTATTTGAAATTGTATATATGAAGTTTGTGATTTTTATATCATATACCTTTATTTATAATCATGTTTATTTTACATGTAGTCACGCGAAATATAAACAATGATTTGTTGATTACAATATATTTATTTGTTTTTTTTATTTTTCAATGAAAATAAATTTAATAAAAAAATAAACAAAAAGATTTTTAAAAAATCTAATGATGAGTGTTCCTAAATCTATAGATATAAAAGTTGAATACCCTGAAGTTTACACAATTCCCTGATGAGAATTCGCAACTTGATGATTTCTTTGGGTCGTCTGTGTTTTATATATATATAGGTATATATTATGCGCCCCAAGTGCCACACTGAGGGCTCCAAACCCGTGCTCAGCTAATCGAAGTTTCTCTAAAAGTTAATCAATCGATCCTCACTTACTCACTCACATCTCGTTGAACAAGTAAAATAGAAGAGGATGAGAAATAACGTAAAATGATGCTGGCCATATATCCCATGAGAATTGTCCGTGAATAGGACCAGTTGGTGGTGGACGTTGCCCGTATTTGATTGTTTAATTAGTAAGATGACCTAGACGATATAGTCGAATATTCACCAAGCTTTCCCACCGGAGTATAATATATATATGTGGCAAAGAGATGAGGTATATAAGAGAGAAAAGTAAAGTCGAGTGATGGTATACATATAATTTGGTTTTTGGTAAGGGTGTGTAAAATGTGCAAAGGAATGAAAACCAAGATTTTGTGATCAAAAACACAGAGTAAACCATCAGTACTAGAATCTGAGAATGGGTTATAAATATATGTACAACACATACACACACCAATAGAGAGCATCAGTGAGAAAATACATCCGCTTGAGATGTCTGATTCTGTGATGTCTATATATGTAAGTATCTGTTGTTGCTGTTGTTGTTGTTGTTATATATGTGTTTGAAATTTCTTAGTTGTTGTTTTTGAATGTATATGTATATATACAATAAATATATCAACTACAAAGAGCAAGAGAAATAGATAAAGAGAATGGGTATTAATTCGTATCCTCAATTACCCTTTGTCTTGGGCACAGGTTGGTCCACTTGTTAAGACACCGCCACTGTTTGTCTTGAGAAGCATTCAGACAAACACTATTCCCTTGTATTTTCACAAGAAGAAATGGTGAGAAGATGTTGTAAAATATGTAGTAGTAGGTATATGAGTTTGTCTACTGCAAGTGGTAGAGGTCTAAGGTTGTTTCGGTTTGGTGCTTTACATACGTTTGTAAACCGGAGACGAACTGCCTGCCGGTTTGTACTACTGATCGTTGTGGTCTTGGGCGTTGCGCGTATCCGGTTTAAACTTAATTTCCTATGTCCAATTTTCTCTCTACTCATATTGTATTGTATTGTATCAAAAACCAAATATATATATTAAGACATAGATATCTAACCATCTATCTACTCGAATGTGATCTTTATGTTGCTTAACCAAACAACAATTTGTAAACCAAGTTTCATGTAACTTTGTATACTCTGTATCTATATACAAAATAGATTATTTTTTGTTTTTTTTTTTTCTCTTATTAAATAATTTAATAATAGTAATTAATTGTTTTAGTATTTGGGATTGTAGTAGTTGTACAAGTTTGGATTTGAAATATAAACAAAAAAAAAAAATGTCAAGTTGATTGACTCCTTGGGGAATAAGATGAGCTATATTTATATGAAAAAGTCAGCAGACCAAGGAGGTAGGAGTCTGATATCGTGGCAAAATCCTGTGTAAACATTTGCAATGGATTTGGCGGGCTATTCAAACGGTTAAATTCTCTTAAGAATTTTGTTTTCACTAGGGAGAAAGATTCTTCAACTCTAATAATATATATATATTTTATTAAACTGTGTACATCAACCCTCCTTCTTCTTACACAACTCAATTTTCTTATATTCCTTTAAATTTTCTTAAACCCCAATTTTGTAACTCTTCAAAATTCTCAACTTTCTCATTTTCTTACTATTATTTCAAAAAGTCTATATCAGTTTTCTTTGTATTTCTAACAATTGATATTCTTAACACTGTGTAAAGATACAATTTAACCCCTCGTCAATTTTAAACAAATAATACACCAAAAACTGTGTGAAATTTTTTTTTTTTTTTTTATATAAAATTAAGGGTTAATTGCAATTTTTTCTTTTTTCTATTTTTGTTTCTGAAATAAATATATATGTATGAAGCATACAGCTATCTGTTTTAATTTGTAATTAAATAGCTAGAATGAATATAAATATGCCAGAAAAACTTGGCTGATAACAGCGATGCGGGTGTGTGTTTATATTGAAAATAATAACGAGAGAAATAAAAAAAATAAAACAATATATATATTAAAAAAGAAAAAAAAAAAAGTAATACGGCTTATTTGCGTGCAGTCGAAAAGTTCTTGCAAGGCTGATTGCATGTTTCGACATTGATAATTGCTTTTTTTAACTTATTGTATTTTTATTTTATTTTTCCTATTCACTGTACCGCAAAAGTAGCGATATTTATTATTATTTTTTTTTTTTTTGTACTTTTAAATATGTTTATTTTTAATTTCAATGTTTCTTTTTTTTTTTTTTTTTTTACAAATGTACATATACGTTTGTTGGAGTTTATTAAGGATTCCAGGGTAGAGAAGGCATTGGGGTAAATTTATGCCGACGAATTTTGTGATAAAATAATATAGATTACGAGGTGATGTGGTTACAGCCAAAGATTGTGTCCAGACCGAGAAACATAACTCGGAAAACCACAACATGCTATATTAATAAGCAACGTGAAAGGAGAAACAAATGGCTCTCTTGTAAATTTGATGCTATACACAATTTATAAATTAGTAAAAAGTTTTGTTGATCGATGGATAGCGTGATAATCATTGTATTTCGATAAATTCTATTCTTATTTTCTCAATTCATTCTTTACAAGTAAAAAGGGAATAATAAAAAAATTAAAAAAAAAAAAAAAAAGATTGAACACCAGCATCATCTTTCTCGTTGTCTACGTTTGCAAATGTAACATGCAATCACGAAACAAATTATCATCGATAATAATGAGTAGAAAAAATGTACAAATAAAATAAACGATATTTCCGGTAAATCATATTCCGACTTGAAAAAAAAAAAGGAATCATTCAAACGTAGAAAAATTTCAAATAAACGGTCGCTATTTTTTTTTTTTTTTTAAAAAGATTATTCGCGTGTATATAAAAAAATACGTGGTGAATCGTGTTTTATATCCGGCCGATAATTACGTGTTACCCTCGAAAAAAAAAGAAGAAGAAATATAATAAATTTAAAAAGAAAAAATAATTTTTTAAAAATAAAAAAAATTATTCTTGTTGGTTAAAATATATCGCAATATTCACGTCACGATACAGTTATTATCGACATGAACTCTCTTTTTAAACTGCACAAACATTTGTGAATTAATCAAATTCATAATGAACCTAATAAATAATAAACAATATAAAAAAAATAAATATAATTTTTATATTATTTATTATTAACATAAGACTATTGAATAATTCATATTTTTTTCTTGAATATAAATAAATAAAATATATATATTTAATATTAAATTAAAATTTGTAGCATCTTTTGTAAATTTTTACATAATACATAAACTGACATTTCACGAAATGTAAAATGGAATAATTCATGAAACAGTCTATCGTTGGTTATATATATTCGCAAATTTTCGATTCTAGTAAATGTGTACTTTGAAATTCAATTCCCAGTGACTCGATCTTACAAAGTCCCCGTGTGAAATTGAACGAAATGGACATTTTCAAGGTTGTATAAAAGGGGATGATGACAGTAATAATCACAATGACATACCGTCAAATCAACTTGTATAAATTCACATTGATATAAATTTAAATTTTTTATAAAGTCAAAAAAACAAAAAATGAAAAAAAATAAAAAAATAAACTAAATAAATAAATAAATAATTAAACAATAAAAATAATTCCAATAAAAAAATTAAAAAATATATAAAATAATCGACTGAAAGATGGTGTCATCTAGTGGCCAAGACTAAAAGTTTATATTCAGTGAGAAGGGGTTAGAGAAAGCTCAAAGGCGTCAACCACCACCCTCTTTTGCGGGGTAATAGTGGAGGAAAGGTAGATAAAGATAAAAAATAAAAAAAAATAAATAACAATAATAAAGAAAGAAAGGGTGGTGGATATAAAATGGGCATTGAGAGTAGAATGCCGTTAAAATAAGGGGATGAGGAGAAAAAGGAAGAGAGAACACTTTGCGATATACGAATGTCGAATGACTAATATGTTTGAAACAATGGGCTCGTATACGATGGACGCGTATCCGGGCATCCGGGTCGAATAAAACGTCAATGCACCACTCAAGCATTTTCATATCGGTTATACTTATGAATTATACTGTGAGTGACCTACACCAATGTCTTTTACACGTGTATTTGTTGCTAAATAATAATAATATATTTTATAAATGCAGGGGTTGATTTTGTTTAGCTCTATGTCAACTAGATCCATAGAGATGAATTTTCATATGACATATGGTGAATTAATTTATTATTATTGGAATGCTATTTATTATTTTATGTCATTTATTTATCTAATAAAAGAAAAAAAAAAAAGCATGAAGAATATAATTCAATTTATTCATGGTACATTCCTAATGATTCTATTGCATTCCTTTGAGCTTTTATTGCACGGAGATTATTATTTTATGCTGTGTATTTTAATTTTTTTAATTTTGATATTTTTTATTTATTTATATCAATCGTTTACATTCTTTATGATTCTATTATTATTATATATTTTCATTTGAAAATTAAATGAAAGCTTTTAGTTTTTTATATTTATATTTTTTCGAAAATTTATGTGACATTTATCACAATTTTTATTTGAATGATAATATATAGAAACCCTACCAATATATATTATTGAATTTTTTAAGGATAAATTTTTTTTTTTTTTTTACTTTATTTCATTTTGACTTTATTATTATTATTATCATCATCATCAGTGTATTTTTTTATTTTATATATATGAAAGTTCAAAGCTTGGGGATAAAACAGTGTGAGGACGTTGTCCGGGAGCTTGGTTGATTGCTTCGCTTTCCCCTGGTGCCTTAAAATTGACGTCATATTCGTTATCCTTTCGACCCTTCTTCCTGGTATTTCCCCCACCACCCCTCTTATATTTTTTCTACCTCATTCCAACTATATATGAACGTCGTCTCGGTGATTCAAAACCCTTCTCCCATCTCACATGTGCTCAACAAAATATACATACACATATTATATTATACATGTGAACAGATGAAAAAGGAGTATAGAATATTTTTGATATAGAAAGCATCACTGTGGTTTCACATAGATATAGATATATTATATAACAAATGCAAAATCTGCTCAGAAAGAGAGAAGAATTTCCGTTTTTCCTTTTCTGGACTTTACTGGGCTTGGTTCTCTGTTACTAATCCATGCAAAAACCGGAATATCTTTATCCCTCTTGGCGACGTATTTCCGGTATAAACTCTAGTCTACCGAGATGATGTGTCTGTCGGTACTCACTCCCTATCATCAGCGTTAAAAAAAAAAAATACCGAATTTCAAGATGTCGATAAATTATTATTAATATAAATATTAATAATAAATATAAACTCACTTATTACTAAATAAAAATATAATAAAGAAAAATAAATAAATATTATATACGAAATTATTGTATGAAAAATTTTGAATTGTAGAAAAAAAGATGGTGGTTGAAAATGAAAGAAATATATTTAAAAAAAATAAATAAAAAGAGGGTGGTAGGTAGGGTGAGATTTGTCCGATGAAAAGCAAAAAGGAAGGAGATGATGACGGGATGAAAAAAGGGGTAAGGGGATGACTGTACAAGAGATGGTTTGAAAACGCGAAATACGAATATGAGAATTAAAGCCGTCGAAGGAATTAAAGCATATATTTGTATGTGTGTGTATATGAAAAAAGAAGGGATGAATCTCTCAAACCAAGAGAAAGAGAGAATCAGTGATAGGTAAAAGATAAAGAGAAAGGCCGCGCGCGCGTTCGTCTGACCATAGCTTGACTCATTCTACTTTTTTAATATTATCACATATACACACATAGATCTACTCACATCATATCTTTATACTTTATATATTTATAGTATATGAGAGCATATCTAGATATACATGCACCATGTCCGCGGGCTCAAATATCGAGGATCAGATCTGCTGTCCTCATCCTTTATTTTTTTTATTTTTCTCCCCATTCTCCCTTCGTCTGACCCTTTTTTTTTTTCCCTCACTGTAAAACCCCTTTCCACCTTTTCGCGGTCATCTGCTGCTTTTCTCGGATCCCCACGATATGGCTTCTCGTATCTCATTAATCCTGGCAGCTCCGATAATTCCTGTCCCGAGGAAATTTTTTTTTATTTATTATTTTTTTTTTCTTTTTATATATTATATATATTATTTTATTTAAAAAATATATATATTTCAACAAAATTAAAAAAAATAAAAAACTCTGTCGATGCTTCAATTCAAGTGTTTAATATTATTTTTATATAATATTAAATGAAATTTTTCTATTCATTATAATTTTTTTAAAAATAAATTTTCTATTTTTTTAAAATATATTTTATATGGATATAAAAAGAAAAAGAAAATAAAATTTACGATAAAAAAAAATGTAAAATATGATACTTGCATGTCTGTTGATAGAGTCATAAATAAATTATTTTAAAAAATTGAAAAGAGTGTAAATTTTAAAGGTGAAAAAGAGACATGTCACAAAGTCAGCAGTATGACAATAAATTTTTGAGTTAGATAGACAATATGCATATGTATATCCATATCAATCACTTTATACTCTTGCTGGAGTCTGGGCTTTATATATGAAAATAATAATTTCTACTTTAGAATTATACCATCACCTCCTGATGGTGTTCAATGTGGTTACAGCCACAACCCTTCAAATAGTTCGACGAGACGCGTAAGTTTCTCGTGACCATAAGGGGTCACACAGAGTAGGTGGTGACTGGGCGGTTTTGCTTTCTGATGCTTTGTACATATATATCACTAACCGATGTTTCAGATTGATAATTTATGTATGTTAATTATTACCATGCGGTCTCAGCACAGTTTCAAACTAATACGCGACCAATTTCATATTGTTGATATATATGTTTATTGCAACTTGATATATGCTGAATAATCCATTTCACTTTTTACCCTTAGCTCAGATAAATTAAACAAAAAAAAAAAAACTTGCTTTCTTATTCATAAATAGTAAATAAAATAATATATTTATCGTTTTTTAGTCACAGAAAGACACGTCGACATACAAAACAATTATTAAATAAAAAAAAACTCTCTGTGTATTTAACAACGGAAACTCAATGCACGTTTTAAAGTTACACTTACATTGAGGAAAAAAAAATTGCATTTAACCAAAAAAGTAAAAATGAAGAGAACAAAAAAAAATGAATTTAAAAAATGATAAAAATGTTGAAAAAAAAAAAAAGTAAATAAACAACAATAATCATGAAGAAAATTCATGTGCCTCAAGGCAGAGTTTGTATTTCCGTCTGGCGTATGCAATTTTTCATTTATATATTTTTTAATTTTAATTTTTATATTCTTGATGGCATTTATTTATATCTACCAAATGGTAAAACGTCACCATATCATTAAAATGGAGATATTGACAATGGTGAATGAGATGAATCCATAGGTGTGAGTTTATATATATTAATATATGACGTATGTGTTGATGATGCTGTATGAAATGGTGAAAAGCCAGAGAGATTCAGAGATTATTATTTTATATATGAGATATATAAGTAAGCAAGTGGATGAAAAGAGCCCAGAGGGGGTCTAGATTGTCTTCTCACTTTAGATCAATGGTAATATTGAACAATTGTCTTTTAGATGCGGGTTTTGAAATGAGAAACGACGAAAGACAATCAGCCTTTATTGAACAATGCGTAGCTTAATGACGTATATCAACTCAGTCACCTTCTCGACACTGACATTTCTGACGACATGATAAATCCCTCATGAATTCTAAATCCAAAACCATTCATCTCGCATGAATATTGATTTGTTTTTTTTTTTCTTTTGTTGATTTTAAAAATGATATTAAAACGTATATAAATTTATTTATAAATAAATAAATATATATATAAATTTTAATGATTGTAAATAAATTTTGGTAACCACACAAGTTGGCAATGGCATTGCCGAGACAAAGTTTGTGTGTTATAGAGATCAATAATTTATGTAAATGTGTACGAGGCAAGGGCGCTACCTTCCAGTACGTGTGGCGGTGAGTTACAGCTGGGGGAAATAGAATGTGCGACGACGAAAGCGAGTATGCCAAGAAGAAGTATGGGGAATTTGAGTTTATGGCTGAGGAAGATTCGCAACACGAAGGGGTTTGACGTTCAACCCTTTTCATCGATTGTACTTTGCTCTTTCATCCGGCGTTTCGTTCAAACGACTATCCACCTTTATCACAACTACCACCCTCTGCTTATTTCTTTCAACTATAGCTCTTTATATTTTTTTTATATTTGTTTTTTTTTTTTTTTCTTTTCTTCTTCGTCTTCCTCAGCCTACCGGAATCATGAACCGCTGAAAACTACTACCACTAATGCTTGATAATGTTTCCGGGCTTCATCTCTAATCGAAATAAATGACATGGCCAATTTTTTCCTTTTTTTTATATTTATAATTTTTCCTGTGAAGAAATAAAGGAATATTGATTTATTGACTCACCGAAAAATGATGAATTGTCGATGAAAAAGTTAATCATCATTTGGAAGACTCAATTTTCTATAAAAAATAATAAATTTATATCATGTTAATTATTTTACCAAAGTATAGTGAAATAAAATTATTATATTTATATTTATTTTTTTTTTTAAATGAAAATTTAATTGTTGATTTATCAACTTACCCAAAAATGATGGATTGTCGATGAAGAAACAAATGATAATTTTCCAGATCCAATTGCTAGATAAAATAAATATGTTTTTATTTAATTTGTTGATAATATTTTTTTTTTTTTTTTTGTTAATACAAATTTATTTATTTACTCACCGAAAATATTTAGTGTAAAGTGTTGACACAATAATTGTTAGGTTATCATGGTGGGGCAAATAAGCTTGTCTCCAAATTATCTGAAAAATAAATAAATTAATTTTCATTAAATTTCTTTTATTTTTTTTTATTTTAATTATTAATTTTTTTTTTTTTTGTAAATAAAAAAAAGTTGTTAGTTTATTAACTCACAAAAAATGAATGAATTGTTGTTGATAAGGAAAATAATTTATTTTCCTTTGAATTGTTTCTACAAATAAGAAAAAACAAAAATTAAATTTGTTATAAATAATCATTCTAATGTAATAAAACAAAATCGCTAACAATTTTTTTTTATTAAAGTAAAGACAATTGTGGCTTTACTTACGTTAGTTGCAAAAAAAAAAATGTTGTAGTTCAAGGCCAAATGAATTTTGTCGACGCAATTATCCAAAAACATTTTTAATTTATTTAAATTTATTTTATTAACGATAACAATTAATAAATTAAAACAAATAAAATAACACACACTGAAGAATAATAATTTGTTGCTTGAAGTACTCCAATGACATCATAAAAACTTGAGCGAAATAAAAAAATAAAAAACAACTGCGTCATACAAACATGTTTGACCAGTTTTTGCGTATGAAAAAAATGATAATCAATATTTTTGGGGCAGGTCGTGGGGGGCACACTTGAGTGTGTGTGCTTCACAAAATGGCTCGCGTCTTTTTAGTTCGTATGTGCTCTCTCTCTCCTGGTCATTTCGCGCTTCAAATATTTTATATTTTTTGGTGTTATAAATTAACAATTAAAAATTTTGTTTAATTATTGTTGAAAAGAAAAAAATTTCTAATTTAATGTTGATAAATATAAACTTTGAGATGAAAAAAAAATCCAGTGATGATTCAATCAATTAATTCAAACAAAGGTGAGGTTATGATTGTTATATTTTAGAGGCTGCTGACTCATAATTACATATTGTTAATTATTTTATTTTGTAAATAATAATAATTCATTGTTAGAATAATAAATATTATTTTTTTAAATAATTAACAAGCATAAATAAGTGATATAAATTTTATTTTTACAGACAATTTTATCAAAGCTTTGATAATTCCAAGCTGGAAGATTTGACTATCAAGTGTAAAAAAAAATTTTTACATAAATATTCAATAAAAAAATTCAATGATGACATCATCAATAGATCTAAATAAAAAGGCAAGTCTATTTTATTTTGTTTTTTTATTGACCATAATCTCGCAGTTTAATTTTATTTAAAAAAATATTAAAAAAAAATTAATTATGACAAATTTAATTGAAACAAAATTGTTGTTTTTTCTCATTTAGACAATTCAAAGTAAACTTCAACAACAAGTCATTGAATGACCAATCATTTTATATTTACAAAAAAAATAAAATAAATTTTATTTAATGATTAAAATAAAAAAATTATCAACAACAAATTTAATTGAAATTAATTGATTTATTTTTCAGATGCTGGCATGTTCATTTGGCTCATCATGATACATCAACAACAAAAATATTTTTGCTGATGACATGAACAATAGATGTAAGAAAAAAAGTAAGTTTATTTTTATATGTACATATAAAATTATTTTAATTGACAAAAAAATAATGTTAAAATCAATTTGATTCTTCATGGCCAATGACAAGCAATATAACAAGTGACACAAACTTGATATTTGCAAGAAATATTTTTTAATAATTTCAAGTGGACAGTAAGAACTAGCTGGATAAAAAATATATCTCTACCCTTTCATAATAATTCCCCTTTATACTTGAAATACATCTACACATGTAGAAGCTTGGTACAGGACCCCCTGTCCTTTGATCCCCTCAATAATCAATATATTCTAACATAACTACAACCAATGGCCACCCCAACAAATTTGAATACGCCCGAAATATTTCCTCGTATATCCTTTGTTCCTCGATGAAAAATTAATACCATTGAATTGATTTTTTTCTTTTTATTTTAGCTCTCTTTGTGTCCAAAGCACCATCATGTCAAATTGGACGAACTGACTAAAACAAAAGTTTAAATAAATTGTACGTGTCATGACTCAAAGTACGTATTCTTCTTAACTTTTTTTTTTATTTATCTTTTGTATTGTTGATCTTATTTTTTATTTATTTATATATATATATTTTATTTTTTTTAGATTGGAAAATCCTCTTCGAATATTCTGTACAATCCACTTAGTCAAGTATCATAGTGTGATACATGGAATAGTGATGATGGCGTTGCTTGCTTCATTCAAAAAAATAAAAACAGGGTAAGTAAAATATACACCATGCTATACGTTACCACCATCACGAGTCACTCGACATTTTTCCCAAAGGAGTTTCCAACGAAAATCCCATTACAAACTTGGTCGGTTTCATGACAAACAAAAATACCAATAAGTTGATGCCTTTTTTTTTTACCTTTATCATCATCCAGAGAGGATGATATATATATTTTTTTTCTCTTTGCCAGTTGA
The DNA here is from genome assembly GCF_014905175.1 of Aphidius gifuensis. Lineage (NCBI taxonomy): Eukaryota > Metazoa > Arthropoda > Insecta > Hymenoptera > Braconidae > Aphidius > Aphidius gifuensis. The sequence goes on along the minus strand of NC_057788.1, from coordinate 4,280,397 downwards.
TGTCTCATTCTATCTATATTCTTTCATTATATCGGCGATGTATATATATTTTTGGCGTAGTTTATTTTGTATACACGCCAAGAGAAAATTTTCACATGAATATGTAAATCCTTATTTTCATATCGAGTGCATAACACAAACCAAAAATCTACCTCTCAAGAAATAACACAAGGGATTTATCTTTTACCTTGTGTTTCGAGTTATAAATATAAATTTAAATATCAATATTTATTTATATTATTAATTAAAATTAAATTATTAATTTTATATCAACAAAATAAAAATAATATTTTTTGTTGATTTATTTATATTTATTTTTATTTTTATTGACGATTGAGTTTAAATTTTGAGACAAAAGTATTATTGTGTTCAGTCAAGTTGAGCCTACTTGATCCTCCTGTACATCGATGGAAAAAATTGAACGATATTCCCACGGATAAGTTTATTCTCAACCACAAGAGAGCCAATCTTTTGGAAGACAAAATTCTACTACTGTCTGTCCCCTTGCATATATACTCAAAGATTCAAAAGACCCATGATATTTATAGGCTGGATTTAAAGTATAAAGTCGTGGATAAAGCTGGTGGTACGTTCGACTCGTGTTCCCATTTTTTTTTATTTTTTTAAACTCAGACAATTGAGAGTATTTTTGTGGTAAATTCCAATCGTAAAAAATAGAAAAGAAAAAAAACCCCTCAGTGTTTATCATCATGACCACTGTCATATAGCCCAGGGAGGTTTTATTTTTTATTTTATATTTTTATCAAGCAGTTTAAAAGCGGAAAATTGACTTATAAAAGAAAAAAAAAAAAAGGCAATAAATAAAAACAAATAAATAACATTGTATTTTTATCAAGATATTTTAAAGAAAATAAATGTTTAAGGAATGGAAGATTGCTTGGAGGTGTTATGTAAATTGGCAGCTGGTATTCACCGAATCGGAATTCAGAGATGGGGTCGTCTCATCCAAGTTCGAAGACGAAATCGAAGATGGAATGCTAAATAGCCGAAGGGCTAGACAACCAGCGTCTTCTTGGATAGCATCAAACTCAACAACTCGTTCACTGAATCTATTCATATATATATATTGAGCTCTTACTTGATGTTCTCACACTCTATGTGAAGCGAGACTGTACGCATTTAGATAAGTTAAACTATAAATTAGACGGATCACTAGTAGCTACTCTTGGAAATGTTGTCGACATCTGAATATGAATGATTTATAAATGCCCAGAAAGCAATATACAGATGCCAATAATATTAACACTCTGAGAAATACTGACAAGACATTTACCTGTCATTTATAAATATTCATTAAATTTGCTGAATTTATCTGGTCTTGTCATGTACAACATTTCATTTTTTTTTTTTGGTAAGTTATTAAATGAATAATTATTCTTTTTTTAATTAAAAAAGAAAAAAAAAATGATAATTGAAATAAAAAAATGTATCAATAACAAATTTAATTCTAACTAATTGATTTATTTTTCAGATAATTTGCTGACAAGTTCATTTGGCCCATCATGATAAATTAACAAGAAAAATATTTTTGGTGAGTCATTAAATAAATAAATAAATTATTTGCATTATTCGTTTCAGTTTTTTTCGACCAATTAAATATCTGAAACACGCGTCGTGTATTTAATAATAAAACAAAAATAGTTGTATAATTATTTTGTAACTTTTGAAATAATTTTAGAAGCATAGAATAATGAATTTTTTACTTGAAATATTTTTTAATATCATGATGGCTTTTGGGAAAAAGTACTGAGTTTTAGAAAATTAAAAAAAAAAATAAAAATAATTGAAATTAAATCGTAAAACTTTCAAGATGATTATATTTTAGTTTTGTTGATATTGGAACAATAATTTCATAAAATTTTTATTTAAAATATATATTTTTAAAAGAACCATGATATCGGGAAAAAAATAAAAATATAAAATTTTAATTTATTTTCTCGTCGACAATGCATCAATAAATCTAGATAATTTTTTAAATTATTTATTAGCTTGAACACGATTAAGATTATCATTAGTATTAAGAATAATTTTTTTTTTTTCTTCCAATAGTTTTTTTAATACTGAAATAATTTTTATTTCTGTATAGATGATTAAAATTTTGTAGAAGGACTTGATTTAAGATATCTTAAATATTTGAGAACGCAATCGAGCTTCAGACCATCACTAGCAGAATACTAATCACAAATAGGTATATATACATACAAATTCCACAATAGCTAATACTTCAAATCCCGTGATGCCAGTCGTTTACAAGGGGGGTTGAAATTAAATTATTGGATTAGACACACAACCCTTCTTCTATATACATTTTCAAAGGTATAATCCACGTGAAATAAAAAATTTAAATTTAATTAAAATTCAAGTTAATAAAAATATATTTTTTATTTAAAAAATAAAACAAAAATTCAATATAAAAAAAAAAAGAAAAAGTATTAAAATTATCGACGAAGGAATAAAGAGTCGTTAATTTTTTTTCAAGTTAAAATAGCATTCACAATTGTGTAGGTATATCACAGAAACAAAAGGACTCGTTGTCTCTTGTGTCCTCGGGATCCGGACTCGCTCAGGCGATTGTGCCAACCCGCAGCCAAAAGAAAAGAAAAAAAAAAAAAAAAAGAATCTATGGGGGTTTGAATTTCTGTAGAATGGGACATGGTATTTTCATATCAATGATTTTATGACCGCATCCTTTGCCATTTGCTTCGACCGCCTCGAGTAAAATTCTTGGTGGGAGGCAAGACCCCGGAGGAAATCTATACTTTATCGCGCGTAAAATTTTTGCCATTTATTTGCGAATAAGAATTTAAATGTAGAATAAAACAAAAAAAAAAAAAAAAATGAAATAGAACAAAAAAAAAAAAAAAAATATGGTAGGCAAAGCACAAACGCTCCTTTCGCCCTCTTTTACTTTTCACTGGCGCCGGTAATCCTTACATGATTTAGAATCGAGGGATCGTTTTTCAAGGGAACCAGCGGAAAAGAGCTTCGCGGATCGGAGGGAGGAAGGGAGTAAAAGGGCCAACCGGTGTTTCGGTATAGGACAAAGCGGTGCTTAGATTAAGTTCGATTCACCCGGCCATATTCTTAAACACCCCCTTTCGAATTATCTTTGTTTTTTCTTTTATTTTTTTTAATGTGTTTTTTTTTTTTTTTCTCCAACATTCCCACAGCAACGGAAAAATATGATCGCGGTATTTTAAAATAACGACGCCATTAGCAAAACTCGTACAAGATGAACGAAGTAATGTCTCATTTTTGCACGCGCATGCTTTCAGTATTGTACGTTGGTGTGCCTTCTTAAAAAAAAAAGGAAAATTTGTTTTTTTGAATATTAAAAAATGTTAAACGAAAAAGAAATGAAGTGAAAAAAAAAATATATATATATAATAACAATAGTAGCAATATATACATAGAGAGAGTGAGGATAGATGGGTGAATAAGTTTTAAAAAATCATTTGGTACCAATTCAAGATACGACAGATGGTATTTGTCATTGAAAATGTACATGAAAAGTGTGGTTTTATTTGCCAGGCGAACACCAATAATTCGCATATGAACTCCCAGTGGTGATACTGCTATAAAGTTTGAGTTTACAGCGTGAAATGGACTGAAAAGCAAAACGAAAATAAAAACCTTGAAAAAAAAATAAAAAATAGCTAAAAAACTACTGGAAAAAAGATGTGAGGGGTAAAAAGAGGAAAAAAAAATTGTACAAGCTAAAGGATAGATAGAAAAGAGAAGAAAATATTTTATAGAGATATGTATATAGATATAGATGATGCAGTCAAGTTTTGAGCGTACGGTGCAAACGATAGAAATGAAAAGGGACACTATGCAGACGCATCATGCAACGTTTCGGTAGAATGAACTTTAATTGGAATATGGATCTATTCCACAGTTTCCTGATACACCAATAAATTATCACACGTTCCATTTGTCCCCAAAGCTTGAATAATAAAAAAATAAACAAGAGTAAAAATATGATAATAAAAAAGTTTAAAGTAAAATAGACCACGATTTTGTGGTTTGACTGACAGATATAGCTTCATGTATTTTCATTATTATTCAGCTTAATTGGATTAAAAATTGATTCGGATTTTGTTGAAATATAAATCACTGGTACATTAACAATTTATCTCATATATTAATTAAAAAAATATTCTATTTAAAAAAAAATATGTGTGTTATCTAATTTGAGACACAAATGAAATCTCGGCTTTGAATTTTTAAAATTTTTAAAATTAATATATATATATAAATTAATTAATTACGTTAAAAATAAAATAAATCTCTTCTAGATTTTTTTTTTTCTTTATTTTATTTATATAAAAAATATTTTAAAATTATTATTTCTTTGAAAAGAATATATACTAACAAGAGAGTTAGTTTTTTTTTCTTCAAATTACTTTTTTCTTTTTATTGACAATAAAAAATGTCAATAATATTAATAAAAAAAAAAAAAAAAAGGAAAATGATTAAAAATTAAATGGAATATTTCGATTTGGTCGTTTGACTTTAATTTTATATTGTATTTTTCCACAGAATTGACAGGATCATGGTGGAATTTATATATATAGCCAGATGGGACCAGAGGTCACAGGGACATTGGGATCGGTGACCGAAGAGAAATGTCAGAGCATTAGAAGCTTGATAGCAGGGGCAATGACGGAAGTTGATTCCCTACAATATTCTCTCTCTCTCCCTTGGAATATTGTATACAGTAATGCTATACTGGTATGTATACAATATATACGAATATTTCTTGGTTGTTTGTCTAAATGTATGTGTGATCTATAGGCAAGCAGTCTTGAGGCATTTTGGATGCCTCAACTACTCCAGGGATTTCACATGACGTATGTGGCTACCTGACGAGAGAAAACAATCTTCGATAATATATTGTTGTTATACCTGTGTGGAACCACTTGAGACTATTTCTCGAAATTTCACTGGCTTGCACAAGCTACAAACAATATGAAATCTTCAATTGCTTCCTGTTACAATTTCATGATTTACATCAGTCATCATATTTCTTCATAAAATCATCAAATTTAATTTTTTTCGAGAAGAAAAAAAGAAAGAAATATCTTCAGATTGATTATATCAGGTAATTTAAAAATTATTTTTTTATTTTTTAAATCTTTACAACAAATGGCTTGTTGTCATAATTGAGTATAAAAATAATAAAAAATAAAAATTGAAGGGATAAAATTGGATAATAGGAGAGTTAGAGAATATATAAGAGGCCAGTTGTTTTTACCACTATCTGTCTTCAGATAAAACGCGTGTGGTTTAGCCAATTCGACCCCCCTTGACCGAGAAAAATTGCTATCGGTCCTGGGAATACATTTACGAGCGTTCCGGGGCTGAGTTTATTCTATTACGAAAAGATTTTTTTTCGTTTATACCCATATCGTATCAGTTTTATTTTTTTACTGGTTTATTTATTTTATTTTTTATTTTCGAACGAATGGTAGATTTCGCATAGTCCCAAACCGATCATTCGTCAGTGCTAATAAAGGTACCATGAAAAAAAAAAGCACTGATTTTTATTGGTTTTCTCTGAAGACCAACCGTCGTATTACAAATAAAATGATAAAAAACGAGATTTTTTTTAGTGAAAAAAAAAAAAAAAAGAAAACAATATTCTGAATGCAGTAAATCATTTGAGCACTCTTATAAACTAAAATTGGAAAGAATAATATATTCGTGAGGCTGAAGAAAAAAAAAATATATATATCTATATAGTCTCCGCCGACAGTTGAGTATCAATCTTACCCCTCAAAATCCAACCCACATATACACATGAATTCTTTAGACTGAAAAGTACTCGATATCAGTGCATTTGCATATTCTTTATGAAAATTCTATAGTTTATGGGGACATTTGTATGTATTATCATATTAGCATATTCCAAAATAGAGCAATCTCAATATTGGATATAAAATTTTTGAATTGTATATGGCAACTTGTTTACGCTCTTTTTCATCTATTTTATTATATTATTTTTAACAACACGTGTCAGTAGAGAAAATTACCAAATACCATCTTACTAAAATCAATTCAAATAATAAAATAAAAAACATAAAATATATGTATAGATATTTGTATAGCCAAACCACAAGTATCAGAAAGTTTGGAATTTGGCTAGGACATTGGTTTTTTAGTAGTTCCTAGGGGATAAACTAAAATACCCCTGATACAAAGTTTGATGTTCTATTTTCTCGGGGATCAATACACTACCAATCCCGATGGATATCCCTTTACTTAAAATCCCCTTTTCACCCCCAAACCACCATCTCTCTTTTTTTTTTTTTTTTTTAATAAAATAGAACATAGTAACTGTCTGTGTGTGTGTGTCTAATCATGCTAGTGCTGGCTTCTAATTTGCTGGAAGGCATTTAATCTCAACAACTTGCTAACGACCTGACCAACATACTATACATTCCTGATAAGCGACCAAACTTACTTGTGTTGCCTTAACCTTGCAAGAAGCAGCATTACCTAATATTTAGACGATATCCTCTTGTCCCTCTTGCAAGCTACTTGATCTAGTTAATTGATATCTATTTAAGTGCGGATATATCCAATGTCGTACGATCAAACAAATTTAAAAAGATTATAAACTTTGTTTTTTTTTTTTCGGCAAGAATATTTATCTCAACTGCAGTTGTATAGACATTATTGTATTATACATTATATAATATTCAATCGTGACAATGTCGTTCAGTCGCTTACTTGTTTCTCTTATTTGCAAAAGTTGCATTTATATTTATATTATATATAGATATAGATGAAGGAAAATGTTTTGGAAGAGAGGATATAGTATTAGTCGGGTTATAGTGCACGTTCGGTGTTATGTTTTGGTGCGCTCGTTGCCAGTTCAACTGTATCTCCATAGCGTTACTTGTCCCATAAACACAGCACTATTCTCCAGTCGATGGTCTTCGGATACGGAGGTTTGCATGTATTTTGCGTATATAGTTTTGCAAACTAGTATACCATGCCAACGAATTCAATTTAAACTTTGATCGCATAGAGTTTCACCTATTCTATAACCCCTTGGTATTTTTATTTTGTTAGAAATCTCAAATTCTCGCATACTATCATTTTCTATTTTCAAATATATATATATTTATTTACATTTTGCGCATGTCTAATGTATACTTAATCGTCTGTAATTAACACGAGTTATTAGTTAACGTTGATAATTAGAAGGCAATTGTACGGAAAAGCGATGTAGCTTGAGGCTTTTAGGATTGGTTTTTCATTATTTCATGTTTCTTGTTTCAATCTTTAAGTATTTATATAAATTATAAAATTAAACCTTAAGATTAATATATATTTATGACTTTTGAATTAATTGTGACACGTAATTCTACTCAGTTAAATGTGGGATAATGAAAAAAAAATATATACTCGATTTTTTTTTTTTATTATTTGTTTCCCTTGATATTTGAATTGATGCTTGAGGTATATATACCAAGAGACGTTTGTTATTTTGAGATTGTATAATGTGTATACTATATATATATAAATTTTGCATGCATTGAAGTTAAATTTTCAAGCTTCCCCAATCGACACTATGCATATAGAAGTGTGGGGGGATGTAGTGCCAAACACACTTCTGCCTTTATGGTCTGGTGATGTATGTGCTGCGGAATATTAGATACTTCGAATATTGGCTTTCGTGTGTGAGCCCTCTCTACAAAATTTTGCGTCTTCTACGACGACGACGACGATGAAATTTTTAACCAAATGCAATACAATTTTCAAGCGTGTATATATCAGACATTTGCATACACGACCAAACATATTTCTATAAGGGTGCTATTCTTCGTGTTAATATTCATACATATTTTCATTGAACACGCACTCGAGCACGTTTTTCTTGTATCAAGTTGCCTCAAAAAAAATAAAATAAATAAATATAACAGATTTTTTTTATTTTATTTTCAATTTAAAAAATATGAGGGATATAAAAGTACACGCAATAGACTGTAAAGATGCAAGCACACATACCTCTTCTTTTTTTTTTTTTCTTGATGCTTCAAAAGAAAACTTTAAAAAAAAAATCATCGAAATTTTATTAATGCTTTGATATTTATTTTTTGTTTACTGTCGAAATGATCGATTGAATGTTACGTTGATTCATTCGACAAGGGAATGTAGCACGCACACAAGCACACACATATACACAAATTTTGTCTCATATAGGGGTTGAAGAATAAATGTATATCCGTCGTCCATTGTATGGCCAAAGTAACACGATATATTTCTCCACCTCTTTTTTTTTTTTCACCCACCCTTGCAGTATGGACCAGGGTAGCGTAACAAAGTTTTTCATTCTACATGTATATTAAATTCAGTATAAAAGTATAGGTGATATTGATGTTTTAAAATACATATCTGCATATATGTACGTGAAGAAATGAGAATATAACAGCAAAGAACAGAAACAGAAGCCACAGGGCTTTAGTGAACCCTTCTTTTCGATAAGGGTGATACAAGGATATTTAATGAGTCAAAGTACGAAATGGGGTATGGTCGAATAGTGAGTACTCGGGGGACGCCTTCAACCTAACTTTAGCCAGTCCCTTTTTCTCCATTATACTATATATAGTGTTCGTAACACTGGACTGATTTATCGGCATTCGTCGAACCAAGAAAGTCAGGCTAGTTTAAAATAAAAATTTAAAAAACAAAAAAAAAGGGGAGAATTATGATAAAAAAAAAAAGCTATCTGTCAATTGTTCATTGATAGGTTGTCACTATCAAGTCACTTGACATGTTTCTCATTATCATATATTAAATATAATTTAATTTGTCAAAAGCAAAAAAAAAAAATAAAAAAAATTTAATTCTAGCTTTAATATCTTCATAATTAATTAGATTATTTTTATGAAAAAAAAAAAAATAATTTTAAGCTTTCATGAATTAAAAAAATAACAAAAAAAAAGGTGTATAAGTATAACGTTTCTTGTGTAAAAATCTTAAATTACTGGGCCATGATGGTATGAGAAAAATATGCCATGGTGCTGAGGCCAAGTGTCGCGGTAAACTCAGTTAATTAGACAAGAGCCAACCATCAGACTTTACAGTCATTTCCAAAAGCCCTTGCTCATCGTCTTTTACTTGAGCATATACATATACCCCTTTTTCATCTTCTCTTCAGGCTTGTTAATAACGCGTAATTACCATTATACATGGCGATACACTCTTCCAAGGAGTCTTGCACTCACCGACCCTATTAGATAAGACGACACCTTATTATACGTATACTAACGTCATCGTTGTCCTTTTTGTTTCTTCAATGTGTATATCTATCCCAACGGTGACTTTTACACAAAATATACTTTGGTGCTTTTCAAAATTTTGTATATGATGCTTTAACGTTTGTCCAAAAGTCTCTCTCACCAAGAACTCTCTACATTATCATTATAACTATTAATTTTCAAAGGTATCATATACACTCACTATGCAGAGTTTTATAAGACTTTAAACTATACTTTTTCGTCATTCAAATGAGTCAAATTGTTTTAAACAAAACAAATAAAAATAAATAATTTAAATTCATTAAAATTTCTATGATAATATATTATTATTTAATTTTTTTTAATATCATTACTATAATTGTAATTGGGATTTTTATTAACAAGTTGTGTATGCTTAATATATTTTGCATATACAGTTAAAATTTGACTTGACAATTTCTATGTACATACAATCATGTGGAACTTGGTCATTATGAGGCAATTGGAATCTCGAGTGGAAGAATTCATAAATACATAATTGGTGTCGTATACAGAGGCTTGTATAATACCTCGAAAAAAAAAAACAAAAAAAAAAAAACAAAGTCACGGTGTCCGGGTAGGACTGTTATAAACAGAAAACAGAGTTATGAAAAGGGGTTGACACCACTAACAATGCATACCTACTAATTTAAACAAATATCAAAATTTGCACTCACTATTATTTTGCATCTCTGCAACACTATATGCCATGTCAAGATTTATTTTTCTTGAGTTAATCATTTTTCCTGCATCAGTCAATTTTCATCCTGCTAAATTAATAATAAAAAAAAAACTATACAGTTCTCCCTTGTTTTTCAATATAAAGTTTTTTTTTTTTTTAACATCAACACACACACATATACACTCGACATCACACACATGAACTCTTTGTAAAAGTGAACAAATTTATTTAATTGGAAATTTCTAGTATACGGCTTCAGCCGCAATATGATTGCATTTTTATTTTATTTATTTAATTTTTTTTATTTTTAAGAATACGTAAAAGCAGCATACGTACAGCATTGGATGCAGGGTAATTCACATGGGATCGTTAGCTGAGTTGCGATATCTCGAGCGGGCAGAAAGTCGGAAAATTTTGTTGGCCGTTGGGAACTGAGGAGAAAGAGAACGAGGAGGTGCTTGATAAAAAGGTAAAAGAGAATATATATGATATTCGTCTCTGAGTAAATGAATACTAGTTACCGGATTGCTGTTAGTAGCGGAACCTCGCGGCCTTCATCTCGTCCCGAGAGTGATACGAAGGCATTTAGATCCTTTCCCCGACTCATCAGCTTTGTGCTTTTGCATGGCTACAAATTCATTTTTTATTTTTTATTTTTTTTCATTCTGCATCAGTTGGGTCGGTGGTTGTATATGACTATCTATGTATAGCTAACTATATGTACCGTGTAATACTCACTTGCTTAATAGTTTCAACATTATTTTTACCTATATGCACATGTGCTGTTTTCAGTCTCTAGGCCAATCTCAAAAACACGAATTTTCACTTCAACTTTTCGTTAACTGCTTTACTAGAAAATGCGTCAACACATTATATTATTTTTTTTAAATTTTTTATTTTTATATTCATCATAACCATATACCTATCATCTACATTAACAAAGTTAAAAAGTTTATTTTTTAATTATCCAACTATATCTATCTGAACATTGTCATCTAACACTTTGCACTTGCAGCAAGACTCTTTCTTACTTAAGCAAGACTTGCTTTTATCATTTTGACTTGCGAAATAAAAAAAAATAAAAAAAAACGAGAAAGTAAAAGAAAAAAAATTATGAAAAAATAAAAAATCTACCTATATAATATGAAAATGGAGTAAAAAGTCGGGGATATATAGCATTGCGAGTAATACGCATGTGAAATCTATTTTAATTAAAAGTTAGAGACTCAGATGCACTGACGGTAGGTAGGGAAAGTTGAGAGGAACAGTGGGTGAGTGGGATAAAAATAAAGGGTAGCTGGTTTTGGATAGCCTAAAGAATGATAAGAGTACAAACTTGGGAGGGAAGAGGAGAGGAGGTGAGAGATAGTGGGTGATAAAGCCGTTACGTCAGTCGTGTCACAGTTAAAACCACAATGAGAACATACGACCGGTCATATTTTAATTCTTTAGACAAGCTTGCTGCGTTTCATTCGTGTGGCGTTTACTTTTCTCTTTCTCTCAGCTTGACTAGCTAATACTTTTGACTTTTTTTTTTTTTCGTTTAGCTAGATACTATCACCACCACCAGCGTTGACATTACTGTGCATAATATTTAATAATTATTATCATTAAAGTTGTAATAAAGTTCAAAATACTTTATTAATTTATAGGGATGAAAAGCTTGGGGTGCAGATTTTTCGTTAAAGGGTTGTTGTTACTGTTACTGATGTTGCCTACAAACTCTCCTTCTATATAATACATACCCACCTGAATCACACACATTTTCTCAGACTTTTTTGACTTATTAAAGTTAGTCAGACCATTAATTTAATTATATCTATATATAAAAATATATATCCACCTTCGCCAAGTATCTTTATATATGCGTTCTTTGTGGTATAATTTTTTTATTCTTTTTTTTTTTTTTATATAATAAAATTTTATTTTAAAAATAAAAATAAAAGAAAATATGTAAAGTCAAATCCAAAAGATATGTAGCAAATGAATTCGGTTTTTCATTTTTTTTTTTCGCATTCAGAAGATATACCAGACGTATTTTTCTTGGGTAAGGGTAGTGGTCTTTTTTCCCTTTACTCTCTGTCTTTTCGCAAGCTCAAAGCCCACACGAATAGTCCGTAATAAAAAAATAAAAATAAAAGAAAAAAAAAATAATATATATATGTATATCTGAGTCCGGGTTTTGTAACAGACAAAACGCTACCTACCCAGTCTTTTCTCTGCACACGTACGGACCCTCCTTACTCGAATTGAAAACATCTCTATACATGTACATAGGTATGCCGCTAGCACGGCTGTAAGCAAATCGTGTTATCCTGGCCGCAGTCGTGGAAAGAGGGAGACTGGACTCTGGCCATCTCCACGCTCCGCAGAGGAATTAAAATAAATACATATCTTAATTAAGCTACGGTAGTATACCACGTAACGGGTGGTCCTCGCAACTTTTTTTTTTTTTTATATTATTTTATGTTTTTACCTTTTATGTTTTTTTTTTATTTTTGGTCTTTCTTTAAACCCTGGGACTCGAGAAATACAGAGCGATCAATGTTTCCAATTTTATGAAAATTCTGGACCTCAAGAAATTTTTCTATATATATTTTTAAATAATAGATATTTTTTTAATTTTTTTTTTCGTAAATGTAGATTTAGATAAACGAACTTTGAGTGTTCTTTTATATATTTTCATTATATTTATTTTATTACTCTTATATTTTTTATTCCATATATGATTTTATTTTATTTTTTGTAACTCTACTGCCTTTGCAACGTGTCAAAGCGCTTCGCCCTCCTTCAAAGTATAATTATTTTAGTCGAATTAAAAATGCACAGCCCGCGGGCTTGAACCCCATATACTTTTTCTTCTTCCCCCATGTCCCCTAGCTCATTTTATTTTTTCCATTTTTCCTACATTTTCATTTCCTTTTTTTTTTTTTCATTTTTCGTTTACCTCTTTCATATATTCTCTCGCCTACGTCTCGACCACGTACGTCCACGTACATCGATTTCAAAAAGTGCTTAAGGCCTTTTTCTCACACACGATTCAACTTGTTTTTTTTTTTTTTAATATTATTCATATTTTATTTTTTTATCATCATAATTTTTTTTTCCTTGTTTCGTTTTTTATATTCTCTCAGAAACAAATCAAACAAATTACGTACTTGCATTACATTACACGAGATAGAACGAGACGGTGGTGGTAGTTGTTTTAGGTCCATACATAAAAAAAACCAAGAGTAAAAAAAAAATAAAATAAAAATATAAAAATAAAAAATATACGTGTATATATATAGAAGAGCCGCAAAAACTTTTCCAATTTTAATCCGTCATTCGTCCAGGAGGGTAGAGATGCAAGGGAAGTGGTAGTTGAAAGGGACTCTTGGGAGGGTTGTGGCGAAGATCGCGCCAAGCATTGTTCTAAATAAAGAAATTAATCATTGAAGCGCTGTGCGGATGCTATTAATCGCCGTACCCCTTTTTTTTCTTTTATTTTTTTTATTTATTTTTCTCAACCTTTTGCATCTTGTTTTTCTTGCTAAACTTATTCTCGAGTACAAGGGTTGATGTTTTAACTCTCCCACCGACCTGCCACGAGTAGACCAATGTTTTTTTTTTTTTAAATTTTATATTTTGTTATTTACAACAAAATAAATTGAATAACATTAATCCTCACACGAGTTATGTTGAAAGTAAATAAATTTAAACTTGTAAGCAAGTATCGCATACGCACGATGACATGTATTACATCAAAATAGGACTCTCAAATGTTTATCCAGTGTATAAACTGTTGAAAGGCGTTGAGAAAGAGGCGTTATATTAAACACAAACGAAGTGAGAATATCCGGTAGCAACTGTCGTCTTTCATGGGTAAAACTCACCCCAACATACTGAAAATCTTGCTAATTGGAATTAGGAAAGCTAATTGTAATAAGGTAGAGTCAGATGTTGATGCCAGTGTACGTTTAAGACACGCGAACCCTCTGATACACATTCCACCGACACTGGAGATTTTGACGAATTGACAATTTCTTATCTCATTCATACATTTCATACACTCATCTTACTTTTCATTGTCTTGGAAATTTTTTATTATTCGTAGAAAAAAAAATTATTGTATTCATCAAATGTTTATCAATCATTTTCTTGTTGATTTACAAATTAATTAAATTATATCGTGCTGGAGGAAAAAATTGAGGTTGAGAAAATGTATCCTCGTCTTTCAGATGATCCAGCAAGTCAATTTTCTCTTCTTCTTCTTCTTCTCACTTGTATATTGCACGTGTGTATAAATATTACAGATATATATGTGTTTTTGTAAAAGCTAGATAGAGTTTGTATCTACCTCACACGTAGACAAATCCCGACCCTCATCGTTCAACGCTGGTTTATTTAGAGGCGAGTACCGCGTTGATCCCTTGATTAAATACTTCTGCCCCATCGCTTCTTCACTTTGCCCTTCTATCTTCTCTTTCTTTTTCTCGCTTTTTTTTTATTTTTTCACTCTATCAGTCTCCAAATGTTTAAAAATCTACAAGTTTATACGTAACCTCAAAAGTTTGAACAAGTTGTTCTGACTTGAAATGTTTTTGAAGCAATGTTTTTTTTTATTAAAAAAAAAAAAAAAAATTGTGTGAATTTCTTTTGAGGAATTTTGTCAGCCAAATCATCCAGTTCAAATCAGAGATACTGTAGCTAAATAATAAAAAAAAATTTCTTTTGAAGTTATTCCCACTGGATGCTCGATTAACATTTATTCAAGTTTTGCTGTTAAAATTTTTGTCATGAAGAACTTGTTGAGGATAAAGTAGCTTAAATTTTTCGTTACAAAAGACAAAACATTTCTTTGCTGTTTGTTGTTATGTATATAAATCTTTTGATATTCTACGAGTGAGATTTTAGATGGCCAGCGTTCAGAATAAAGCTAGACAAAGACTCAACAAATTTACGACTTTCTTCCTGGCTTTATAATCATTCTCAAGTTTGTACGATAAGCTTAAAATTTCCCCCTTATTTTTTGATATAATAACCTTCTTCATTTGAATTGTCATAATCCAAAATAATCAACAAATCATTAATTTTATTGCCAGAGAGAAAGTGTTAAAATTTTTCTTTTTATTTTTTAATTTTTAAATCAAGAAAGATGGGGGATTTCAATGTATATATATAAGGCCGCAAAAAAACTTTAGACCAGATAACAAAAATATGAGTCAACTTTTCGCAATAATCCAAGTTGAAAAGTTCCCGCGTGACATTAGCATAGTAATGAATATTATTACATTTCGGGTATGCCCGGTTTAATTTCATCTTCGCAGTCATAAAGATAATAAGCAAGTGGTGGGCTGTTTTTCTCAGTTATAGAGACTATTTTACAGCTTATATACATATACATATATACACATGAAAAAGGTGCGACAAAAGTCAGTTTGATACTGATGAAACAAGCTAAATATTCACTTGCGCATACACATGTATATGTAGAATATTTGGATGGACGCAAAATAGAGAAAAGGGATTGCTTAGAGGGAAGGTTCGCGCGGGGTTTTAAGAGTTTTCTCACCAGAAGTAAATATATATTAACTTGAAAAAGTGACAAAGATAATTCTAATAAAAATGACAAAGATGACAAGTGCTCTACTGTACTGCTACAACTGAGAGTACTCCCCAACTTAATTTTTGACATATTCCTGGGCATTTCATTAGATCCCTCTTCTCTCGCTCTCTCTTTCTTGTTCAATATTGTTTTTATTTTTTATATTGTAAATTGAGTTGAATTTAAAAATTTAAATTAATTAAAAATAATAAATACATATACAAATGATAACAAGTCATCTTTATCATTGTACATTGTAATATAATTTATTAATTATTATGTATGTAAAATGAGAGAGATAGAATTCGATTACCAGTGCTCCGGTATAGTCAATGGGTCATGTGGGAACAACTAAAACATAAACTCATGTGATAATAATATATTGTCATATTTTGTTGTCAGTATGACCATTGGATTTACTGGACACAAAATACATGCAGTATGTATATTTCCATTTGGCTTTAACGATGTGCGTTCGTTGTGTTATATGATTTTATATGCAAAGAGTAGTTGAGAGGTAATTGTTAATAAATGAAATTGGTAAGGTGGGAATTCAACAAAATTTTACCTCCCACTACAGTTGTCACTACTACTGCCATATCAACAAACACACGACATATATATTTATATATTTTTCTCTCTCTCTCTCTTGTATTTCATTATTATTATTTTTATTTCATCTCTTTTTTTATATCTCATCTTTCATAATCTCACCTCTTTCTCATATTGTGTTTTGCGAGTCAGCACACAGTGGATTTATATTTAATACATATATATTATTATTTTTTTATTTTATTTTTTCCATCTCTCTCTTTCTCTCTTTGCAGTTGTCGGCGCGTTCGTTTTCCTGCCAACTCTCTGTGTCCACCTGTCCGTTGAGCTATACTACTAGCTATTTTATCTCCTTTTATTCTTGCTTTTATACATCCTCAGTTTCTATCCTCGTTCAGATTATATATCCACTCGCAAATACGATATATATATTTATATGTATATGAATATAATGCTCGCGGCTGCCCCCATATACCGACCTAACGTATTATTACGTATAAACGCGTAATTTTGAGTTATATTCTGGTCTTGTTAATGATAATTAAAACGACTCGCGTTTTCCTACTGTTATACATTTTTTTTTTTTTTTTTTTTCAACTAATTTTATTTTGTTTTTTATTTTATCCTTTTTCTTTTGTATACTAATATTACAACTGGAAATTTACGCTGGTGATAGTGAATTATTCTTGACCACCGGGACCCTCAATATAACTGAAAACTTTTCATACAATGTACTTGTTTTTTTTTTTTTTTTAAATTTATTTCATTTTTTATTATCTTAATAATATATACCTTAATATAACTATATATATATATATATATATTTTAATATTAAAATTGAAAAAAAAAAGAAAAAAAGAAAAAAGAATTTATCACGTTATATATTTTCAAGGCATTACTTTGAAATTGTGTATATATTGTTTAGTGGATTGGCTCATGGTGATTTAAAGGGGGGTGATTGTTAAAGTCAAGGGTATAAACATCAGCAGAGGCGTAAGGCACATAAAACTAGTCGTATCCATAATACCTCGTTGGAATAATCAAACGATTAATATGTTTATTAGTATCGGCAATGGCTCGACTTGGAATACATTATATATTTTTATATGTACACTTATATTTTTAACTTGAACCCTTAAAGTATTGCTTATATTTTGCTTGGAAAATCAAGAAACCCATAGACACACTCACACTTTTTATATTCACTTTATTTTATCGAATTTTTTTTTTTTATTTATTTACTTTTTACTTTACAAAACTTGTTAAAATATTTTAAATATTGCATTTGTTATTTTAAAGAATTTTTTCTATACATAAATACATATCGTTTATCAAATTTCAAAATTGTAAATTTAAATTTAAAAAAAAAAAAAACTGGTAAACACATTTGACAATTTTTTTTTATTTTTCTGGTAGTTTCTTTTCATGCAGTGAAAAAAAATAAAAAAAATAATAAAATCTAAAACCCCTTTATGCCTCTGGGGAATTGAGAAGTGCGCTAACTTCACATACATACATAAAACATATATTTTTCTATATAAAATCATGGTCCACGACAAGAAAAAAAAAAATAAAAAATAAAAAATAAATAAACAACGAGTCGCTGCCATCACAGTATTAGCCTATAAAATTTTATCGCTTTGCCATTGCGTTCATATTAAGGCTAAATCACAAATGCTCTACCTCAGTTGTTAAATAATAAAATATAATAATAAAAAAATATACATGATATAGATGCTATATATATATTTCAGCAAATAATAACACTCAAATTCTCGACAAATGCCTTGATGCATTTTGTTGAAAATAATTATCTGGAAGCTGAGTAGACTTCGATAACCCTCTGGGGAGAATTAAATTCATATTTATGCAGTATAATAAATATACTATATGGCCAAATGAGATCTGCTATATTCGTTGTATACACATTTTGTACATTATTATCAGATAGAATTTCACAGTGTGTCCAACCAAGAATCGTTGTGATATACTATATACTAATATGCCTTTGCATGTGGCTTTACGATTCTGTAAGGGTTGAGAAAGAGAAAAGGGTTGTCTTTTACATTCACAACACAGCCCTTTCCCTCTTCTTCTCTTTTCCCCTTTTTCTTTCGTAATATGTTTATCTCTATATATATATTTTTCAACGAGTAGAGAACGTAATTAGATACACACTCTCGAATGTCTATTCTTCTCTTGCAAAAGTTTACCAACTGCGATAATGTGCCTCAATGGTACGACTAACACACTCTTGCAATTTTCATATGACTTTAACGCTGATATCTGTCGACCTGGCAAACTTATTTTCATCCCCTTTATTTTTACTATCATCATCATGTATATGAAAAGTCAAAAAGGCAAATGAAAATTAAACTAAACAAAAACAATCAGACAATTTTGTGCTTGAGAAAATTAAACAATAATATTCAAAAGAAAAAAAAAAAAGCAAAAACACAAAATATATATATTAATAATAATAAAAATAATAATCAAGTACATGTTAAACATCAAAACAAACAAAACAAATATACTTAAAACTATTTAACTATTTGAAAAAAAAAAAATAAATAAATAGCTTGGTTTAAAAATAATTTTAATTAATTTACAAATAAAATATATCTTGATGAAAAATTTTTAAATTATAGACATTTAAATAAAATATACAATAACGTACGAGTTTATAAATTAAATGGGTAAAATAAAAAAGGGAATGAGAAGTAGCTTTCAAAATACATAGTACAAAATATGGCTGCCAATGGGATCCTGGGTAAGTTAACATCCCCCGAAAGCCTGTCCAACTTTACCCTGCCTTTTGCCCTTCTATATATCTTTTGGTAGCTGGTCCCGCGACTCATCAACATGAATATTCATTATTCGATGATATTTCTCGACTAGTTACGACCCCTTCGAAACTCACTTCTCTTCTTCTTCTTCTTACATTAATATTTTTGACTCTCTTTATTTTGGTCTATTCGTTGAATCGATTTATACATGTATATGTTTGTCAACTTTTAAAAATAATTAAATACAAAATTGCACATTAAAAATTTAAATATTAAAATTTATTTTTGTTTATTAATGTTGTTTTGCAATCACTGCAATGACAGAAATAAGAAACGATGTGGTTGGTCTTTTGGGTTTAGTGATTTCTCAAGTAATTATTAATTATTTCAAGATCAAATCGGTGAGGTAAAATTTACTCTAGTCTATTTGAAATAGGTGTATACATATATAAAACTAATGTAAGGGAGTTTCAGTGGCAAAGGCTAATAGGTTGCTAGAAGTAAGAAGGGTAGCCTTAATGCTTCGGCCGTACTGAAATATTCAGGTCTTGGTTTTTGGATGCAGGGAATCAGCGCTCACCAAATAATATTCTGTGTATATATTTTGTCTATGGTGTTGTGTTTATTACGATTTATAATATATAACCGTCCAAGAGGCACTGAGGATAATGCTACGAGTTTCAAGTAGAAACCTTGAGAATGGGAAAAGATATGGCTGGGTTATAAGGTTCGCTGGATTAATGAAAGTCAATTCGCGAGATTTTCATTCCAATATATTTCTAAATTACCATAAACAAAATAAAAATATTTCTTCTAAATTAAGTCATTATATACTTAATTAAATTTATTTCATAATAATAATTTTAAATTTTATAAAAAGATGAAAAATTGTTGAAAGGGATATTTTTTATTTTTATTTTTTTTCAAGAATCATGTTACGATGTGAGTGTAAATGTTACAATAAAATCAGACACATATTATATTGGTATACAATACTGTTCATAAAAATTACTGCCAACAATATCATATTTAAACGAGAGCAAAAAAGGAAAAATGTTTTTTTTTTTCTTTATAGTCACGCGTGAAAAAAGAAATAATGTTGCAAGTGACTACTATTCAAATAGCACTTTTAGTGCTCTCAAGTGGAAGAGTTGCAGAATCCTGTTCTTTTTTTTTTTTTATTATTTTTTCCCACATACTTTACGGTGCAATATATAAAGAGGCTGAAATTGTACCTAATGCTGTGTTATTGGCAGAGACACTCCACTTATGTAATATACAAACCCATTGAATAAATTTAAAATTTAAAAATTTTTATTTGATTTTTTTTTTCTTTGCCAAAATCAGTTAGTTTAACTTGGATTGATTGCAAACGATTAAATCTTTGACGTCGTTAGGTATCTGCTCTTGAACATGACAAAGTATCATGCTTGCTTATTATATAACTCTCTTCTCTCTTTTGCTCCCTCTCTCTATCTTTTTTTTTTTTTTTGTATAGGCAAATATATACGTAAAATATATTACAACAACATTTTGCTTAAAGAAAAATTTTTATTATTCATTTTTTATTTTCTTTATTGTATATTGCTGCTTTTTTTTTTGTTTTTTATCATCTTATTCTTTTTTTTTTCAAATGTCGACATGATGCTCTTACTTTTTTTTATACGGAAATACGGCAATCTTTCAGGGTATTAAGAGCAACGCGACCTTTGATATTAATAACAATAATAGTGAGCAACGTTGGTTGTACACCAAAAATACGAAAGAGGTTTGAGGGGTAGAACTGATGCTTTGGGTAGCATTTTATTTTATTTTATATTTTTTTCAAGCCAGATACAAATTACAGCTCATTTTTATTCCATTTTAATATTGCCACGCGCCATTAAATATCACCCAAACCACCCTACCATCATCAAGAGTATTTTTTTCTCTTTTTTTTTTCTCTTTCCACTATTTTCAAAATCCCTGAATCAGGTATTTTTTCATATATTATTTTTAAAATAAAATCAGGATTAATACGATGTTTGTCATTGTTTGTTTTTTTTTTTTTTCCATTATTATTTTGGATATTAAAGAAAAATTGGTACATGGCTTTGCTTTGCTCTGGATGTTTGTTTGTCTCGGTTTAGCTGATTGTTAAAAATTGCCTAAAATAATGTACTTTTATTTATTACGTTTTTTATTTATGCATGTATTTTTGTATGTGTATGTGAGAATAGTGAAGGCGTATCATCGATTCCCCCCCCGAGTGCCTTATCGAGCGTATAAAAGGACTATACACTGACTTCCGTATTCTACAAATAGATGGACTCCTCTCGCCAATGGCTTTAACTGCCGGAAGCCATACTATATACATATAGATAAAGAAAACACATAGAAAAATATTTTATGGATCGAGTATTGTATTTTAAGTTATGCTAATTCAACTGTAAATGTCAAACGTGACGTGGCCAATCGTAAGGTATAGGCATATTACGGATAGAAAATGTTTAAAAAAAAAAATATGCTTTACATAAAAATACAAGACATTATGTTTGGTTATTGTGCAATCAAACATATTCATAACCCAGTATTTAACTGCAAAACATATAAATTTTTTTCCCTTTATTCAAAATTTTTACGCCCTTTTTTTTATGATATTTTTCAACATACTTTGAATTGCCATAGTCACAATATAATTTTATTTTTATTTATTTTTTTGCTCAAAAGTTTTATGTATAGTTTTGCATGTCGACCATCAAGAATCTTTATCATAACTTTGAAATTTCTTCAATTTAAAAATACTTAAAATTTTGTTTATATTTTTTAATTTAAAATTACGTCAATACATTATCGATTTAATTTTACAAACAATTTAATAAAATTGATTTACTTTGATTGTAATAATTTTTACTTTGGTCATTTATTTTTTTCATTAATTTATATTTTAAAAAATCCATAAATAACCATGTTTTAATTTTAAAAATTAAAAATAGATAAAATTTATTCAAGTAAATAATAAACAATGTAGAAGATTGTATAGATAAATTTTAATTCCAATCTATTTCTCTTTCCAGACATTGAACATAGTTTGTAATGGTACAAGAATTGGAGCATCATCATTGGGGTGTCCATTTGCACAATGTGAATCCAAGCTGAAAGCTTCCCTTGGCACTAAACTTGGTAATATAGCTTTACAAACATATACACAAAATCCTTGTGGATAGAAATTAGTAAAAGGAAGGAGCTGAGAGTAACTGAAGGAAGGTTGTTGTACGATAGTTTGTACGATCTATGACCTAACTTCACTGGAAGACCGCGAAAGGGTGGATTTACTGGTTTAGTCCGCGTTCACACCACACAAATCCAAGTGACCGGCGGACAAGAAGGGAATAATGATCCTCGAGATCTAGCAAACTACTTGACTACTACAGTACTATGTACTATCGACCAACTGTGTTGGTTTTACGTCTCACCGCGTACAAACTTACGACATGAAAATTATTCTTGAATTTACTGTGATCGGAATTTCTTGGTGTAAACATACACAACATACTTGGTAATTATTTTTTCATTATTTCATTACATTAAATTAAATATATATTTATTATTTTTTCTTTAAATCACAAAAATAAAATTAAATTTTCGCAATTTTTTTCAAAGACTGTCGCTCGTATTGTCTGTAGACTTCCATATTTCTTTGCAAGTATTGAAATAGTTTTATATATAGAATCTTGCATGGTAAAAAAAAAAAAAAAAAACCAGAAGAAAAAAAAACGAGGCCAATGCTCGTTAGCTTCGTGAGAAATTAATTATTTGCCTGCCATCGCTGCTGCTACCACGGTTGTGCCCAAGTAACAGTGAAAAATGTCTGGATTGTGCAGGATTACATGCCCGTGGTCTTTTGTGGATAGTTTTCTCGTTGTACAAGAAGAATAGAAAATTGTGTGCGACAAAATATAGAACTAGTATTAGTGCATATTCATGGGCCCATGGGGAGATAAAAATATAAAAATTTATCGGTGTAGCTCGTTATACACTTAAATTGGAAGAAATGACTGAGTACTCTCATCATTCATAAATAAATAATATCTATATTAAAAATAAAAAAATATATGCGCACTCATAAATCAAAATATAATTTTTTTAAATAATAAATTATAATGAAATTATTATTCTTTGTTTTATGAATAAAAAAAAAAAAAAAAAAAAAAAAAAAATCATAATATAATAATTTAAAAATATAGGATATTAAAAAAACATTTACATTGTCAATTAGGCAACATTAACTTCCACAGTATGGTTTGACCTATGAGCCATTCCCTCGCACTCATAAAACCGCGATGGTCTTGACCATAGGATCGTTGAAGGAAAAGCTTGGTCGGTCAGTTGGTTGGTTGGTCTGAGGAGGGTTAAGGTTGCCTAGGGAGAGTTTTAGCAACCCACAGTGTTGGCTTTTCTTCCTAAGATCAAGTGCTTCAACCCACACTCTACTTTAACATCACAGTCGAATAAGGCCTTCTCACTTTCTCCTTCCTCGTGTTCTCTTTCACCCTAGATTTTCAATGGGCACATCCGGTCTTTTGCCTTTTCAAATTGATAAACAACCAGCCAAAAAGCCGGACGGTGCCAAATTCTTGTGGCTAGATTATTTTTTATTTTTTTTTTATTTTATTATTTATAAATGAATATATATATATTTTTAATTCTCTTTGCGTTTCTTTTTTACATTCTCTCCTCAACTCTCATCATCAGGCAAAGTATTTCTTCCGCTTGAATTACTTGACTTGTTGGGGTGAGTAAAGCCGACCCTTGTTTTGTCTTATTCATATTCCATAAGACCCAATTTGGGCTTATCGACAAGGCTATATATACCCAACGGAAATAATACAGACATCTTTCTATTATTTTCCTGTTTAATTATATATATATTTTGTAATCCAGCCAATGGAATAATAAAAGTCAATTTTAAGAGTATCTACTGCTATATCTATTTTCTCTTCAATGAGAAAAAATATTTCTATTTAGACAATTTGTTGTTGACCCTCTTACCTAAATTGCAGTAGTCTCAATTTTTGTTATATTGTTTTTCTACACAAGAGAGCACTATACTCACTATCATTTTACAAATGTGCCTCCGGTGAATCTCGTGACAACAATCAATGACATAGTCACGTTATTCTATGATCCCCGATAACAATTTCAAACAAACGACTATCTCGTGATGATTGTTATAAAGCTTATTCGATGAAATTGCGATACTCGTTAAAAAAAATACGATAAATAATTTAAAATAATTATAGAAGGAAAGCAAAAAGAAAAAAACCAATGTAATTATTTTTCTTTTTTTATTATTTTGTTAGAAAATTGTAATTACATTGACTTTATTAATGTTGATGTCAAAATTATGACAAAATGGTTGGCCAGTTTTTCATCATAAAAAAGTAAAGAGAAAAAAAAATATATATATTATGAAAAAAAGAAAATAGGGTGATGATATTCAGACCAGAAGAGTCTGAGAATATGAGTGGATTGGGTTGCTGATGGTAAACGAACGTAAATCGGATGATAAGTCTATGGGTTGGGAAATCGGCGCGCCAATTGCAGGAGTCGGTACTTTTGATTTATTCTAATTGCTATTTCGATAATGGAGGCCATGACTAAAGTGCTCTCTTACACACATACATATATATATGTAATATTTAACCTTTTGTATTTCCATTATCGAACACACTTTACAATGTCGTTTAGAAAATGTAATTGTATTCAAGTTAAGGTAATGTCCAAGCATAGGTCATATTTTTTTTGCTTCACAAGTAAAATTGTTACGTCCAATTATTACCTAATTTACCATTAAATCATTTTCTTGACCAAAACTACTTATTAATTTAATATTTGATTTTTCTTATTATTTATTTTACAGATATATTCCAAATGTGATTATCATCATGCCAAATACATATGGTTTTTACATCAGACTGTGAGCAATTTAATTATTCAATGGTTCCAAGATCAAACCACAAAAGTTAAAATCTACGTCTGCCAGAAAAAAAAATAAAATAAAACAATAGACTATTAGATGATGAATATATATTTTGTCAGTATTGTTTAAATGTCAAATAGGATTTTGTTTGTCTTATGTAACCACGCTACAACATGGTACATAGTATCCTCTTAAAAACCACTATTTCTGGTCTTAATCTCGGCAAGGCTTGCCACAACACTGGCAATATATAGACTCAAAGCCAAAAGGTCTCTTAATATATACCTTCTAATTATATAGATAGATCTCCAACCATGTGATAAAGAAAAACAAAATATAATCATGATATTGTTGTTATTGTTTTTAGATGTATCGAAGCTGCACAATGTTGACATGTAATTTTGGCCTGGCATCTCATAGCTCGAAGCTTAAGCTATTTCATCTTGTGAAATGTGGTGATAAGACAAAGGTAATGGATCTTTTGTTGATGTTTTGTTTATATAAGAAATGTATAAGAAATCGTAGGGGGGGTTTATACACCTTCGAAAAAAAAAAAACAGACAACAAACGAGATGGTTCCCATGGGTGTATAGTTCGAATCCCATTACCGGACTCTCGCGGCCGTTAAATAGGTCTCGCATCGTCGACCGGAAAATATACACACCATATAAACCTCTCATTCTACTTGAAGCCTACTAGCATGTGTTGGAATTTTTGACTTTTCTTATTTGCCACCCGATGGGAATCGATGCGTTCTATTAAGAACTAAGAAAATCACATTAACTCGCTGAAATTGGTTTTTGCTATATATTTATTTATTTATTTTTTTTCTCTTTTCTTTATTTTGTTGTATTTTCTTTTTCTTATAGCTACAAATCGAAGAACGATTTGTTTTACTTTGAAATGAAAATTATAATAAAACGAAAAAAAGCAGGGTCTTGTAGAGAATGAAATAATTCAAGTTGTATAATCTAATAATTGCTCGTAACTGATGCGCCATCGAGTTCGGTATATATAGATGAATATTTTTAATGTTGTATATTTGGACATTTTGCTGGAAGGTCTCCGCAGAGTCTCTCTTACCATCTTCCAATGTCGTCTCTCCTTCGGGCGTAACGAAAGAAACGAAAATAAAATGTAAGTGGAAATTTATCGCCCCGGGCAATAGGAGACATTTCCGTACTTTTAAATTTTTTATAAACTTCCTTCTTCGTTTTTCTTTTACCTTTCTTTTTTTCTTTTTTTTTTTACTAGGCTTTTTTTTCTCTTTTTTTTTTTTTAAATATTTTTCCTTCCCTCGGGTTTTTTTTCGAGAGAGATAAAAGAAGACGCGCTTGGGATATACATACTGTCGATTTTTTTTCGCGTTTTCCAGTGGTTAGATATTCAACGGGGCGATGTATATATCGTAATGTTATTAAAACTTCTAAATGGCTATGGATCGCTTCACGAGTTATCCGTCTGAGACCGCTTCAACGCTATCGGCACTTTTTTGTCTTTATTCATTCGTTCGTTCATGATTTTATTTATTTTTTTTTCATTTTACAACATCAAGCTATTTGATTTTTCATTCTATTTTTTTTTTTTTTCATATATCCAAGTTTAACAAGCTTCATTGAATAAATATTAATTCGAAAAATTTTTATAGAAAGTATAAATGAATAGGTTGACCTTTAAAAGTCACACATATACAAATATAAAAAAAAAAATAAAAATAATAATTGAAAATCAACCCTTCAAATAGCAAAAGTCAAGTATCATCAGTAAAAGGTTCTTTTAAAAATAGACAACATAAAATAACAAACAAAAAATAATTCAATATATATGCAAAAATTAATAATATTGTCTTTGAAAAAATGAATGTTTTTATACGTGTAAAAATTTTCACCTAAAATATTAAATTGAAAAAAAAATCAATTATTAGTTTATCGATTATATAATGGGTATAAAAGGGAAAAGATAATAAGGCAAAGTGCCGAGCAATCTGGCGTGCAAGATTGGATCATAGGGCATAACATAGCTCGTTATATGATAACGCGCGGTAGCACGCAAACTATGGTATATACGTTATTGTGGCTTCGACGTAAATGTGATGTGGTTGATATATATAGTGTGGCATATACATCGTAAATTTTTAATACAAAAACCATCAGCAGCGTTCAATTGATACCTATCAAAATTCAACCATATACATATTGACAGTTTTATCCAGCTTTTCTACAGCTCATGCTGAAAATCCTCACGAAGGTGTTCGCCCCGTGTGAGTGAGGATGATAATACTGGCTTGGCGGATTCACTGTGTTTGAAGTGTTTTATATATAAAAAAAAAACCAGGTTGAGTAGGAGAAATACAGACTAGGATTAATAAGTTTTTTATTGACTATATACATTTATACACAAAAAACTAATAAGCCCACCATGAAAGCTGAAAGTCTGAATTATATATTTCACGAGTATGCTTATTATTATTTTATTTTATTTTTTTATATTTATATATTATTTTTATTTTTTAAATTCTCGTAAAACACCAACAGTCTCAATGGGTTTAATATTTTTGCCTGGGGTTAATATTTCATATGTTTTGTAAAAAATGTAGACGCCTAGATGTCATTGAACGTGACCTGCATCTTACAAGACAATTGTCTATAGGAAAAAAAAAATAAGGAAAAAAATTAGATGAAATATATGATTTTTTGTTGGTTTTTTTTTTCTTTTTTTCTTCTTTGCGTCTGGAATATTTGAGGTAGATGCTTGAAAAGATGAATGGAAAGCACAACGACCCCTGAAAAAAATATTCAAGATTCCCATTACCAAACACGATGTAACGAGGCGACGCGGTCAGATTACTTTTCGATAAGGAATAATTAAAAATTTTCTCGTTTAAACCAGCTAATTTCATCTCTGCGTTTTTTTACTGAACAGTCAGTTTGAGTATATGGAGCATTGGAATGGGTACAAGAAGGAGGGTAAATGGCCAAGGGGTCTTTCGAATAGAATAAAAACAGGGCGGCTGTGTGTCTCATCGGGATGAGAACACCGGAAAAAATAACCGCTAAAATACTCGAGAGATAAAGAAGATAAAAGCCCTGAGAGTTTCGCTCGGCTGGTGGTAATTTACATCGTTGTGTGTGATTCGGTAAACTCAGTTCAACCTACTATATAAAATATATATATATATTTTTTTTTAAATAAAAAAAAATTCATAAAAAAAAAAAAAAAAAGCCCACAGGAAAAGAAATATTTCACGTCGTCGAGTTTTTGATGATAACAGTAATTAATAATTACAACCAAGGGTTGGCCAAACACACAGTGATATCAGTTTGAAAAAAAAAAAAATTTTTTTTATTTAACTAAATTAAAAAAAAACTTGATATTTAAAATTATTACTAAACATAAAAATAATTTTCCGTGTTTAAATTAAAAATTAAAATACATATTGTATTTAGAAAGTAGTATAAATTATAACTCTATTTCAAGTTTTTATTAATAATTATTTTAAAACATTTGGGCATGTCAATAATAATAATAAATGCTTCTTTAATATTATGTCAAGAGTTTGAACTGATAAATCTTGTCGTTGGCGACTAATGTCGTGGTAATAGAGTATAAATGGGGGTCACATCCAGTGGTCACAGTGTCTTACATACCCCTACCTCACTATCAACCCCAAAATTGTCGTCCGAGTTTTCATATATATACCTTTCTCGCCCTCGAAAACTAAACGACCGGCCAAGACCTTAAACTCACATTGAGCTTTCTTCTTATATACACACCCACACACCGACATACACACTTACAAATACCATTGATTATCCTGTGAATGACTTATATGAAAGTTTAACTGTTATCCTATGAATTTTATTTATTCACCAATAAATTTTATCACCACAAAATATCCTAATAAAATTTCCTTTAATTTTTTCTTGATAAATGTATCACTTTGTCAGTATAATTTTTTTATTTTTCTTTTTTTATCTCTGCCTTTTTTTTTTTATTTGATTTTTTATTTGACAAAAAATTATAAGGGATATATGTAGTGTGTCTTTTTTTTAAATTGGTATAAAGTTGGTTGAAATTTGCTTGTTGCTCGCTGCTGCCAACTGGCGTGATTTGCAAGAACCAATTTAATTTGGACAAAACTTTTGCTGTTTGGACAAAACTCATCATTCCATGTCCATACATGAACTTGATTTACCTTCCAAATGAAACTTGATGAAAATTTACATTTTTGAATATTACATTATTGAACAACGTAATTTTATTTTCTTGACTTTGTATATAATCATTTTTTCTTTTTTTATTTAAATTATATAAAACAAAAAAAATTAAATATATACATCAGGGTGTTTTCCATTTTCATGTAGTCATTGATAGAGAGAATAGAGTCTGATGAAGTTTGCTATCATAGTAGTGTTTCATTTGAAAAGTTGGTAACGCATGATGTTGGTCATGATGAAAGTTCAATGTGGGGCAAGATATTTTTCGAGTCAAGCAAGACAACAATGAGACACAACAATGAATGACACTCTACAAATGTACATAGTTTTAAAGTGAAGAAAATATATAAATAGAATAAATAGAAGTGAATGGACTATATAAGGATATTGTGTATCTGGGGAAAAGAGGGTGCGTGTAGAGATGTATTGCAATATATAGTAAAATAGAGAAAAGCCAAAAGGCGAGAGAGGTAACACAGTAGAGTTTAAGTAGGTGGGGAACCCTTTGCCACAAAGTTGTTTGAAAGTTCACGGGACAATGGTCATGTATTCGCGGCCCCTTCGCTATTTCTCTATTCTGTAGTTGTAAGTGACCAAGAGAAATGAAGAGAGAGTGGCAGAAGGGGTGTTAGAAAAGCATTGGTAGTGCTGACCAGTGTTCGCCCGAAGATACGCTTGACGGGTCTGGCAAACCTCCCTTCCTCTATGTCACCTCCTCTAGATACAGAGTAGCCATAGTGGCCAGAGCACATACCATACAATCAACTCTATACCAAACCCCTTTTTCTTTCCATCTCTTGTCTATTCAATTCGTATTTCCGAAACTTCTATGACAACACTTACCACAATACGTTTGTATATAACACATCAATGCCTTCATGCCATATTTTCATTTTCTAACATTCAATGTTTTCTCATCTAGAATCATTTTGTCTCTTTTCTTCTATCATACAAAACACAATTCCATTTTAATTTCCTTTTATTTTGTTTTACCTTTATCAACCCTCTTTTATAAAATAGGCATTTCAACCCTTATATTATTAGATCAAAATTATAATTAAGAAACAAATGATATATTTTTATTTTGTTTTCAATTTTTTTTTTTTTCTGATAACCAACTAATATAAAATTCTATTGTTGTTTATCATTATCACGATCGATTTTTTTTTTTTTGTTTTGATATAATCTAAGAAATAACGAGAAAAGGGTTTAGATAATACCCCAGGGCAGAATCCATCCATACAGATCGGTATCAAAATTTATTCGACAGTTTTATTTTAAAGTCAACTTTTTGAGTGGTTGAGAAAAGCTCAGAGGAAATATACATAAAGCTATTGCTAGCTTCTTCATGATATATACCATTTTACTCTTTTTTATTTTGTTTTTTGCATTTTTTATTCTATTCCCCCTTCAGAGTCGAAGGAAAAAAAAAAAAAAGGGGTGAAAGAAGCTTGGCTCCCGCGTGAAAATAATTCCACGGTGTTTGACGACGTTCAACCCTCTCCTCGCGAACGTCTCTTTATCTTAATGAAAGTCCATAAATAAGAAGTCTAATGCCACGAAAAGGGTGGTTTTCTCGAGTAAAAAAAAAACCAAAGAAAAAAAAGAACAAAATAAAAAAAAAAAAACCGCGAAGAATTGCCTGGGTATTGGAGTCGATGGGACGATCTTAAATATTCCTCATTCCATTTTTTAACCATCTTCAACCCCACTTCCAGCTACTCCTTGACACTAGGCCGATCTTGTTTCCATGTTTAAAACTGCCCTAAAGAAAAGAATCAGATTTTTTTTTTTCCCCAACCCACTGTATTTTTTTTTTTTTTTTATTTCTACTCTTTTTTAATTTATCTTTTTTTTTTCATTTTGAAAGGGTGTATGCCAAGGGGGTTAAGCCAACATCTCGATCTTCGATTTCATTCAACCTGAAATACAAAGAAAATGCTATTGTTGAATAAGAACGAGCCATTAAAGAGACTTTTCAACAGAAAAAAAAAGGAAAGGGACACTGCGAATTCTCTTGCGATTAACAAGGTCTATAAAAGGGTTTATCCCCGCGGGGACATCCACGACTGTTTGGCTGTTGGAACGGGAGAGAGTCATCGTGGTGGCCAATGGGTGAGTGAAAAAAAAAACTTTTTAAAAAAAATTTCAAGTAAAATAAATAAAAATAAAAAAAAGTTGAACTAAAGGGTTGACTGGTTCATAAAAAAAAAGGGTGGTATTTTTCGTTGATGCAAAATGTAACATTTGTAAAAGAAAAGAAAATACCTACTCCAATATTTCATTGACAAGAATCTTATGCCAGGGTCTGTCTAATGGCTATTGTACTTTTTTTTTTGTTAATTTCTTTTTTTTTTTTTTTGATTAAAGTTTCCTGGGTTTTAAAAAATAATTATCTTTAATTTGTGAGCTACAAGCTCATTTATTTTTTTCGTTATTACTCAAGGGTGTGATATTGCATTCAGTGGATATTGCTTGGCTCGATAGACACTGGCCAAGAGAAAAGGGGGGCCTTGGGTAATTTCATTTATTTCTTACTCGTTGTTTATTTTTCTTTTCATCTTGTTATCTTGTTGCTTATTTTTTTTTTTTTTTTTTTATCCTTCTTTATTTATTTATTTAATTTTTATTTCGCTATACAGAGTAGGTATTCAATGAAGCCAACTTGTTGAAAAGTAATATAGAAAATTAAAATATGAAAGAATAAAAGAAAAAAACGATATATATATACGATAGTCGATACAGTGAGTGAATCTACTCTTCTGCATTTACCACCACGATGCTGGAAATGAAAAAAAAAAAGAAGAAAAAAATTGATAATTTTCTTTTTATTTTCTACAACCAATCAAAATTGTAAAGGTCGTGTTTTAATATCAAATTATTAATCCAAATATAGAGAATCACTTCACTTTTTCTTTTTTTTCATTTTATCCATTCGTTATTCGTCTCAATAGATACAGCCATATTCGATATGCTGAACGATGATTGACATTCATTCTCTGAAAAATAAAAGTGGATAAATTTTACGATGAGGGTTATGTATATAAAGCTGGAAAAAAATGAAGAAATAAAAAATTATAAAATTGGCTATATATGAAAGCTTTGACGATGGCTCTAGATGGGTGGAAAGATTTTTTTTTTTTTTTATTCACGCTTCACGTCTGATCGAATCTCGGCCCCTCGACGTCCAGCAACAAACACCCTGTTCTTTTTATTATTATTATTTATTTATTTTTTTTTTCTACAACCCTTTTTCGCCGAGGCGACTTTTGCAAGCTCCGTGTGAGGGTCCAGTCGATTAATGAATTTAATGTGACGCGACGACGTGGGGAAGAATCCAGTAACACGATGGCCATCGTCACCTCTCCTTAGCCATTTGCAAAAAGGGAAAACATCACCCACTTTTACGATACCCAACATGAATCTCCATTAATAATTCTTCTAGTAATTTTTTTTTTAATCTTTTATTTTTGTCATTAAAAAAATAAAATCATAACAATAGATAAAAAAGAAAAATCATTTTTTGTCATTTCAAAGACTATAAATATTTAAGCAGGTCGTTTTTCATAGGCAAACGAGCGTTTTCATAATAAAATTTACATCCTCTCTTGACAACACAGAGCAGTATATATGAAGAGTGAAAAATAAATAAATAAAACATGTAGTAAAAATAAAAAATAAAATAAAATAGTAAAGAAGCATGGTCACCAGGAAATATATCGTTGGCTAATTTTAAATTTTTTCTAAAATACACTAAAAGAGAAGGAAAAAAAAAAAAAAAAATTGATGGAGCAACTAGAATGATTTAGATAGCAGTAAATATTCTGTTTTATGATAGCACTGCGTTCAAAACCTTTCATTATTTTTTTTCTTCTTATTTTTTAATTTTTTTTCCTGTTCAATTATTATTTTTATTTTTTCGTATACTTCCATTTCGTCACTCGTTAAAACACAACCGATGAGAGTGACCCACGTTGTCAAGTATCCCCTGGACATACATACTCGAAGAACCCTCTTGGCATGAACAAGTGCCGGACGTTTGCGTTATCGTCCATTGAAAGAGGCAAGTGAAATATACGAAATAAATCTTGCAAGACTCAAAGGCTATTCACTTGTAGACAATGCATTTGGTTTGGGTTATATACGAAAACGTATTGTACAACAAGTTGGCTACTTGGAACCTTTGGAAAATAGTGGAGAACCAACTCGAACATTTTAGTCTGACCCCCGCTATTCACTCAACTTATTTTTCTCTATTCACATACATATCACTGAGTTGGAAGTCTTTATCTTGAAATTGTACTGTTATATTGTACACAATGTAACGAAACGCGGTGTGATCTTTGCATATGGAACTTGTGTTGTATGACCCCACTGGTGAAGAATGGTTAGACCTGTGTCCATAGTCAAAAACCAGCAGTTATAACACAACTACCCTCGAGCAATTCATTCACTCCAGCATGCATATACACATATAGCTACATACAGTCCAGTTAAACTAAGACAAGCCAATAGCCCTAGCCAGTTAATGCTTTAGTTATTCTGTATATTTACATAAATTTTAATTAATTGATAAATAATAAAAGACGAATTAATAATAAATCATGATTTATCATAAATTGAACATTACGAATGTCAAATTGATGCTTAATGTGAAGGGATGACTTTAGTAAACTGTCTATATTCTCAGATAATATTGATTAACGATATTACACATGATATCATCCAGCATAAGGCTGAAATAACAAGAGAAGTCAGTCAGTGCACTGTTGACCATCGGAAGGTACTAATCTAACTGTGGCCATAAACAGATCAAGAATATATATACTAAATCCAGTGCAAATTGTTACTAATTCGCATCTTAATAATGAGTCCGTCGGATGCGTCATCGTATCTCAGAACATGGCAAATTAGTTACAATGACAAATGACAATGTTCACCGGTATTTATACATATATATGTCTATTCATGTGTTTCGGAATCTAACTCTATTGGATTTGCAGTTTAATATGATGATGACGATGATGGTCATATGGGTTACAGAAATATGTATATGTATGTACCCTCAATATAGAATATAGAGACTTTGACTCAGCATATGCGTGTGTCAACCTGCCTAGATGCAATCAATCACATCAATTCAATAATTCAATTGGTCTTCTATGTATTAAATTCATCCCTTTCTCTGTACATCTCTCGCTCTCATAATTTAATTATCATATCTCATATGTCCGCAGAGAAATACATACCACTTTCTAAAGACGTGAAAATTCGTAATTAATAAATATATTAAAAATTAACAAAAAGAAATCTGATGGGGTGATTGGCATCAGTGCATAATTTGCAATTTCTCAGTCAGCACGTGTACGATATCAATGTGCAGAGTATATGTATATATATTGCAACAAACATATTCGTGACTGCATTGTTGGACAGACCCCTTCACATCTCATTCGCTTCATTTCATCCATTTTAGCCGCACCATATTTACCAGCGTGATATCGAATGTCACTAGCAGAATCCGTCATTTCATTGGAAATACGAGATTCGACCGCACGTCATTGCGGTAAGATCTCCACACTCTCTGAATCTGTCTCTGATTTTCCAGCGTATACATTCTGGCATTTTGCATTTAACTCATATTCTATAATTCTCTCATTTCCATCATCAACATCATCAACCAGAATCATCATTATAATAATACGGTTTACATTGGCATTATATAAGCGTATAATATAATCTACTCTATCTACTGAATATCACAAAATGTTTGTAAACCTTGCTTTGGATATGCAACTGAAGTCTCCTATCTCTCAACTAATTCTTCTTGTTAGAATAACACACTCGACGGTCATAGCTCCAGGCTGAAAACGTTTCCTTTCTATTATCAAATATGCATTGCTCATTAATAAAATTTTTATTGATTTATTTATTTTTATTTATTATTAACTAAAATTATAAAAATTATTTATTATAAATAAATATAAAAAAAAATGGCTCCTGAGGGGATCGAACCCTCGACCTTCGCGTTATTAGCACGACGCTCTAACCAACTGAGCTAAGGGGCCATATTGATGAACCCAAGAGTAAATAAAAGCCTTCATAACACACAAGTCATAGTATATTTACTCTTTATATTAGTCGTCAAAACAAAATTATAATAAAAGAAAAATTGATATTCATAACTTCAAGTTTAATTCAGATGCAATTTGATATCCAGTTTTTCTTAGAAATAATTGAAACTTGATACATTTTATTTTTTAAATGTCAATTATAATATTTTTAATATAAAATAGAATTTTTATTTATTTATTTTTTTAATTTCTACACAATAAATGTAATGTTTAATTTTTTTTTTTAGCGTTCAATGATAATTATTAAAGTTTTCTTTTTATAAACTCGAAGCAAACGTGGTTTGTTGTTCTTCACCCATGGTAGTAGTGTCAATTGTTGTTGTCGTTTCAGTTGTTGTATAATCAAAAGTGGTAGTATCGATTGTTGTCGTAGTAGCATCGTTGGTATAATAAGCATCAGGTAATGTCAAGTTGATATTCCATATTCCAGCCAATGCATGAGATTCGAATTCTGTAATGTTATTGTTCCCAAGATCAAGAACTTGTAAATTTTTCAAACGATCAAAAGCATTATTTAGAATTCTTGAAATATTATTTGCATTCAGATCAAGTACTTCGAGTTTTTCTATTCCATTGAACAAATCAATGCTATCAGAAGTCAACTCGTTATTTTTTAAATTTATAGTAGTGATTGATTCGGTCGGTAAAGAATTATTTTCAATGCGATTTATTTTATTATCATTTAATGATAAAGTTTGAAGAGACGTCAGGTGTCGTAAAGTATCAGCTGAAATTAAAATTAAATTTATTTATTTATTATAATACCAATTAAATATTTTTCAAATTTTTTTATATTTTTAAAAAATAAAAATATATCTTACCTTTAATAGAAGTTAATAAATTAAATCCTAAATCCAAGTGTTCAAGACCATGGAGGTCTTTAAAAATATTTTCTGGTAGTGTTTCTAATTGATTTTGAGTCAAATCTAATGATATAAGTGAAAAAAGTCCATCGAAAATACCCAATTCAAGTTTTGTCAACCGCATATAAATACCTAGAACCTCCAGTGATTTAGAATTGTTAAAAATTGTTTTAGGAAGTGAAGTTATTTTTGGGCAACTCATTATTAATGTCTTCAACTTATGTAATGAATTAAATATGTTTAGAGGTAAATTTTCAACTTCATGTAACTGCATTTGTAGAAAGTCAACATCTTTGTATGAAACGAAGGCATTTGATTTTATTTTTGTACTATTGTAGTCATTTATAAAGATACCCTTAATTGGTGGAAAAATTTTACATATTCCATTTAACCAATCGCTTTTCGTTAAACCATCTTTTACCAGTGTGGATCCGTTCAGTATTGAAGATTCGACTTTATCAAAATTTATGATCTTTTCAGAGAAAGAAGTATTTATATCAATCCATGAACTCCATGGGGTATTAATACAGACTTCGGTAGAATCAAATTTTTTAGTATCATTCAAATATGTCACTTCTCGAATAAACTGTGATTTTTTGTCGCCGGTTCGAAAAGCTACTACTTTAGGTGAAAATTTATTGAATATTTCTGGAATAATTGAATCAATCTCTTGGTTAAAAATTGTAAGATTCTTTGTTAACTGTTTTCGTTCAACAAACGTTATATTATTCGCGCGATGACAAAGTACAAAACCCGGAATTGCATTGTAATCCCTTCTTCTACATTTTAATTTTTTCACAGTTGATTGAGAATAAATAAAAACAACCTGACAAAGCAACAATAATAAAATAATATTCTTCATTTTATTAATTTATTTTTAAAAGATTCGACTATGTTTACAACATAAGATACCCGAACTAACTGATGAGCTGAGAGCCGATCTATTGGGCTTATATAGGCCAACTGCGACCTCATTTTTAAAAGCTAAAATTTGTTTTCAAATTAAAAAGTAGGTCGGTGAACTAAAATTGATAAAAAAAAAAAAAAAGCCATAGTTCAAATCGTAAAAAAAAAAACTTAGTTGAATGTTCTATTTATAAATAATAAATTTATTATAAAATAGTGAAATTGTGACATGTATTTACGCGTGTATTTTTTTATTCATTTTTTGTTTTATTTTAGAGAAAAAAAAACTCTTTCATATGAGCTCTGTATATGCATGATTGGGTGAAATTTTTATCTATGAATAAAAAAAGCCTACGTTTTTATATCTCAGCTGATATTTGATAACTTTTTTCATTTGCTCTTTGATCTTTTAACTATGACCCTCTCGAATTTCAACCAGTTGACGCAATTCACTGAGAACGTCGATATTTTTTTTATATTTCCAATTAAATATTAGGAGTTATTATTTTAATGTTTTTTATTTTAAAAATTATCTACCAATGTGCGTTCGTAAAAAAATTTTGAAAAAAAAAGAAAGTACGGTTTATATTATTTCGCAATAAATAATGTTTGGCACACGACGTGAATTTTTTAGGGAATAGTCTGGCTCTGTCTCTAATTGCTATTTATTTATTTATTTATTTATTAATTTAATATCCCAGGGCTGGAGGCCATTATTGGGACCAGGGTAAAATTGCAGTAAGCAATTTAAATACAAAATACATAATATATTACAATTTCTCAAATTAAATCCTTAAATATTATATATAAGTGTTACTTACAATAATCAATAATCATAATCATATTATAGTATATATTTTTGTTGATAATTTCTAAATGACGATGGCTTAAAAAGTTAAAAATAAATAACAATATTATAAAACTACCCAAATCAAGGTCACATCAAAATACCATATTTAAGACTGTCTAGACAATTTGACACAGTCAAGTATAAACCCAGGTGTAATGTGCTCACAAGACATAACTCTACTAAACAGTGACGTGTTACGACACGCCTTATTAGTAAGTTCGATCATATTTTGTAAGGGAGGAATAGTTGATGACACACATTGTCCAGCTGTAGAGTAGAATGGTGATACATTTCTTAGTTTAGTTGCCAATATTCGTAACCTAACATCAGAGAGTAGACCTGGACAATCAACAGCTCCGGTTAGCAATTTAATAAAAAAGATTATTGTTAATGTATCACGATGTACCGAGATGTTTGTCATATCAGCCAGCTGGATTAGTGTGTCATCATCACATCCTCTATCAAGAACCAATGCCTGTGTGCGATATAGCAAGTACTTTATGAATCTACGCTGAACTTTGTAAATTTAAAAAATTTCTACTAAAACATGTTCCTGTGAGAAATTTTATAAAAGTAAGAAATTGAAAATAGTCCAACAAACAATAGTTTACTTGTAAATTAATGACAATAATATTATTTGAAACATTGAATGAAATAATCGATATATCCAATTAATCTGTTGCGACGACTGTTTATAATTGGAATGCATCGAATGCAGTTTGCAACACTGCAGTATAGAGGAAACAAGAGAATTTTAGTAGATGGACAAAGGTAGAAGATATGTTTGTCTATATGGCAATCTATAATAGATAGGCTATCATTTCTGAACAACTTTTGATACTGTTATTCTATGACGTCATCATTTGCATACGACGCAATGTAATATATATCCAGTGGTAAAGCGTGCTCCAGCAAAAGCATGTATGGGTCAACTAAACACACACATACACACATGGATATATGTATTATATAAGCAGAAACAAGCACGCATATTATCCAGAAACCTTGTCTTCCTTTTAACCCTACCCTGCACCCTCAGATAGATATCCACCACCACCAACACCGCTGAGTATGAGACTATGTTACTCATACCAAAGTCTAGCGTTGTCCTTTCTCTAATTGTCTTCAACTCACTTGCTCAATACCATCAAGAACCATCTGTCCTCCACTATCTATCAAATTATTGTCGCGAAACCCGGTGGTCCAGTCTCACCATGATATACCACATGCTAATAAGCGACTAAAGACCGGGGGAGTATAGCCACAGTAGCAATAAATTTTAACGCTCCGATTCTATATGGTTCTCTTGTACCTGGAAGCTAGAACACCCATGATTTCTCTGTCTCCACTCTACTCATCTATGTCTCATCTCATATACATATATATATACATAACCATGTAAATATACAATGTATATCTGATGGTGTATCGTCTCACGAATCACGATTCATGCTGTTTTGTGTACTATAATTATCATTAGACTTTATTATACACTATCTCAACCTCATCATTGTTATCATTGTTTTTTTTTTTTAAATTTCTTATTAAAATTTATTTGACTTGCTTTCTAACATATTCATTAAATATAAAAAAATACATCAACGCTTTTATATATATTTTTTTACATGATGCTAATAATTTTTTATTAGGATAATTTATTAGCATAATTGATTATTTATTTTTTACAAGTTTAAAAGCTTTGAACTTTTAAACTATTAAATAATTAAATATTAATATACAGTCTGATGATTTTTGCATGAATCAAGATATACAAATTGAATATGAGAAACCCATGAAAATTAACAATAAATATATATAGGGATAGATACAGCAGGTACCAGTTGTATAATATAGGTTGATATTATTTGTATGATCGACATTGAACGAGACAGACAACAGTTGAAAACACGTGTGTACCACATGTGTGTTGCAGTTTACAGGGTATTATATACTATACAGCTTGTGTAAAAGAGACGAGTCAGAGAGAGAATTTGACACGAAGAGATTTTGAAATTGGGGTGAAATACGCATGAATTCACAACCAGCTTGTGCTTCCACATAAATGCATACAAACTAAATTCTCTACATCGCTATTTCTCAATTCGTATATATGCGTATATATTGTTTATAATATTATACACACTCAGTTTCGACCCCTGCGCGTGATGCAACACTGACCACACATCAATTCACTACAAATGGACATCAATACTGGTAATTAATACATCGCGCCTCGCCACCACTATAACCCATTCCCTCATTGGCAAATATATACACACACTTCCGAGTGTTCCATTTCATCTACCTCTCTTACTCTCGGTTGTGCCACTCCACATGTGTCCAACAAAGTCCATTTCACTGGTCACGCTTACATGATCACACACATGCAAATACATGATAGCTAGTCGATATTATATCCTCGTATTTACATGTTGAATCTATCTATAGATATTTTCAATTTATATACATGTGTGTTGGTCATATTATAGCCATGTAGACAAACACCATTGACAAATATGTATATGCACTTGATCTGGTTATAGGTATTTTGAGTCAAAGAGGTGAAATCACTGGTTCGTAAATGAATATACCAAATGATAGGCGGGTGTAATTGCTTGGCTACAAGTACTCGAGATGTCAAACTCAATTATCATATTGATAGAAAGAAATTTATTTTGATTTTGTATATTTTATAGCTAGCTATATTGACCCTCACACATTTTTATACTTTATTTATATAAGCAATCGATTTTGCCTCGAAATAAAAAATTAAAATAATACATAAAAGGTATCAAGAGATGAAAGGTTAAAAAAAAGTTGATACAAAATTTTGTACGTGTATGTGTGTGTTGTCTATTATTGCTTTCAAACAATTCCACTTCAATTCGTGGTGAATAAAAAATAGTAAAATAAAAAAAAAACCATTGAGGACAAAAAAGTTTGGATAATGCGATTTAACACACTACGGTGTGTGAGATGTAGTATAGATGGAAAAGCAAAAGTGTTGAATAAAATAAAAAAAAAATTTTTAGTATATAGGTTTTAAGCGTTAAAAAACAACAGAGTAGAAAAGCAGTTACAACTGGTATTTAGTACAGGTGGTAGAAGCTTGGTAAATGAAAATACATCAAGTACAACCTTTCATGGCCCACAAATTGATATTCACACATATAGATTTTTTTTTTTTTAATTTTATTTTTTTATTCAATCTGTTTCCATCAATTTGCCACTGAATTCTAGCTAAAGAAAAAAAATAAAATAATAATAAGTTAAAAAAGAAAAAAATACACGAAAGGGATATATAGGATAAAGGGAATAAAATCACGTTGCCTGGTGTGTGCAAGTGTGCAGTATGAAATTTGTTGGCATATTGAGGGACCCACAGGATGCACAAATTGCTTATCAAAGAATATTATCATGTGCAGAGTGTACATGCCACCACCGATACACACTCGATTTGATATGACGATGTCACTGCATGTGTCGTTTTGCATTTATTTTATATTTTACTATTTTTTTTTTTTTTTATTCTCTCACTTTCTCTCTCTCTATACCTTCAATATTTACATAAATGTGTAGAGCTTGTTGTACGAATTTGTGGATATATTTGTTCACTATTTTGTCGATACTGTATCGGATTTTCATCTACTCATACAGAGAGGTGCTTGATTTTTTTTTCAATTTTTTTCACGATTTGCTCGTTTTGTATTTTACCATTTTCCATCAAAAGCTTCACTCTGTATTTTTTCTTTTTTTTTCCAACTAAATCCGCCGATATGCATTGATTTAAAAGCCATTTTCATCACTTCATCTGGCTTTGAATACACCAACGGAGCTAAACTTTTAACGAAAAAAAAAAAACTAAAAATAATCGTAAAAAGCATCGATAGAAATAAAAATAAAAAAATTGTTTAACCTCTATCAAATTTATTTATGCAAAGATTGGTTATAAATATAAAAAAAAAATCCCATGTAAATTATATTTAATAAATTAAAGAACGAAATATGTTTGGAGAGTTGTGATGATAGTGATAATCAATAAACAAGCTAATTAAGTGGAATTGATTGAATAAACGATACGACAGTACTGATAACGATACCCAACGGTGATAGCGGTAGTGGTCAATGGCAGCTTGGACGTATGGCTTTGTTGTTGTGTATTATAGATGCTCTGTATTGCCAAATGGCACCCAAGGATAGTGACGTATGGTAACAGTAAACTCGACACATTGAATTCAAGCTAAAGTTATTGGATCGTGGCTTCGACGATGACACAGCCACCTGCAAGGTACCAATCAAGAGTAAATCATCGATATGCAACATTTATACACAATTAATTATGCGTCTGCATTAACTCAATTTGTCATAAGCATACATTCGCAATATATACTCATTAAATTTATAAATAAAAATAAAAAAATATCATACATTTGTGAGTAAATGTATAAAATATTTAACCGGAAATATCTTGATGATAATTCAACAAGTCCACGAAAGACAATACCGATATTGTATTATTCAAAAAAAAAAAAAAAACATTATTTTGCAACAATACGAAATTTATTCATTATATTAATACAGAGAAAAAAAAAAAAAAACTGTTATTACAATTGTCGTAAAATAATCCAGCATGACATAATTTGAAAAAAAAAAAAAATAAAACAATTTATTATATATAAATCTTGAAAAAGAAACTTTGCAATAATAGGTGCATAGTAACCGATATCCCATCATAATAATGCAATCACCATTCACCTTACTTGAATTTCTTTAAGGCGCATCAATTTTAGCCTACATCCTGTACACAATAAATCCCCTGGTAATATAATCCAAAATACAACGGAAATGCCTGGATGTTCATCAGTGTGTTGCATTGAAAAAAAGAAAATAATATAAACAAAGTCAAATTTCAAGGAACAAAAAATAATCAGATGTGACGAGTTTGTCATGATTATGTGTATTGCAGACATTGCAGTGCAACATAAATAAATTAATTTGTTCCGGTGATCAGTATCTGTGGTCTGTAATTTAGCCATATAAGTTAAACAAGATGAAATACGATATATCATTATATATTGCAAATTGTGTTGGACAGGTTAAAGCCGATCGATGGTTCAGCATCAAGCACATAACAAGCATCAATAGCCCCAACAAATGTCTTGTTGTGTTTTGTTTGAATGAAATAAATGTTGGTCTTGAAGATGCATCACCATCAACAAGATTAACATATATATATCTATGAGAAAACAAATAGAGACAGTTGGAGTAGTAATATGTCAATGATTATAACAATTGAATCTTGCAGGTGTTGGACATAACAACATTGTTATATTATAGATAGATGTATATATATATATATATATTGCGAAGATAGTATAGATATTTGTCAGGGCCTGATGCATATTCGAATGCATACAATACAACAACACAAGAGGGAACAGTCCTTGCAACAGATAATAACGCGATATTATGCATATGATATTCGGTTCACATCCGCGAACGTATTCTCTAGTTTTGATTTATTGCTGTCTTCATTATTAGGAATGCACGCTTGCACTGGTTAGCTATTGTACGTGAACCAAACTGACTATATAGTACATAGGGTCATCTCTCTATCTTTATCTCTCTTTGTGTAGACCTATATGTATGTAGACAAATTGTAATACGTCAGTTGTTGCACTCCTCTAGTACACACAAACCATTGCTGAAATTTAATGTTTACACACTAAAGACAAATACTATTGGTGTTTACGTGTTGGGCCATTGAGACACCACCACCAAACTATACACTGGGCTATACTCCAAATACTGTAACGCACACCGTCGTCATCTATAATTCCTGCTGGATTATTAGATCCAATGTCATCCTGAAATACCGGATAACCTATCCACCTATAATCGTCATAAGCAATTAATTATACTTGTCATCTTAGTAGACAGTTTAAATTGACCAATGTCAAGAGAGAAAGAGACATACATATATTATATTTTTATATAAAAAAATTATTGATATATGAATATTATTATGCAGATATAAAACAATTAATTAATGTCATATTTGATTAAATATTTTTATCTCGTTAAATTTATTATACAATTATACAATAATAGATTGTATATATATATTTGATTTTTTATAATTTAGTTTGTGAAATATATATCTGACAGACAATATATATAAAATGAAATAAATAATAAAAAATAAGTTTGAATATTTTTTTTTTTTTCGTGGTTTATATCTGTATTATTTTAAAAATATATAATAAAAAAAAAAAAAAACAAAACAGATAAAGAATGAAATTTAAAAAATAAAAGAAAATAAAATAAGAGA
This sequence comes from Aphidius gifuensis, assembly GCF_014905175.1. Lineage (NCBI taxonomy): Eukaryota > Metazoa > Arthropoda > Insecta > Hymenoptera > Braconidae > Aphidius > Aphidius gifuensis. The sequence continues at coordinate 4,236,216 of NC_057788.1, read as the reverse complement.
AAGAAAGTATGAAGAGTGAAATAAATAAATAAAGAGAGAGTGGCTGGTTCGTTGGTTGGTTGAGGATGGTGTATACCAGGAGGACTCTTTTCTTTCTCCAACATTTGGGGGTTGAATGTTGGACAGTGATAAAATATTCAGGGGCGCTCGGGGGTAATATTTCACGTAGGAAATCGGTCGGTTGATTTTTATAATACTGGTCAAATATAGCCTGGGGAAACGAAAGCGACGGCATATACGTTGACTACTACGAATATATATATATATGAATATAAAGCTCTACAGCGTCGCAGCACAAAGGACCATGGCATAACAAATAGATGTATAAAGGGTCAATAAAGCCATGAACGGAGGCGGAGACGGAAAAGAGGCTGAATAAAAAGAGGGGTCTCTCGAGGCAGTACACTGTTTGAGAGAGTACACTGAGTCCAAACTGAGCAAATAAATCTGCACACTTTTTTTTTTTTTTTTTTTTTTGATATTTTCACTCATTCAGTTGGTTATGAAAATTTTAGTACATACTTTCAACAAGAAAAATAAATATTTAAAAATTTAGATAAATAAGAAATCATTGAAGATGATAAATAAATTTTTTATTTTATATCTACCAATATGTTTTTTGAATCATAAAAAGAAAAAAAAAAAATATTGAAGACATAGTATAAAATCTCTAGTCAATTTGCCTGACAAAATATGACTGTATATGTTTATATATTGGTATTTTGTTGGACCCATGAGACGTAACCATTACCTCATCCCCATCACCAACAATCCAATCTGGCTGTCTAGATCTTGAAAATCGTACGACGTACATCACCTTTATGGATAAAATAGTCAGAGTATATCCCCAAGCACTATAAACCTCACACCTCCAGGTCATTTAACGTTCTTTAAAGTGGACTTTTCATATTTTTCACTATGCTCGTCTGTATATAGTTGAATTGGTCTTCCGGGGTTGTCATACTTTTGTAACATAAATGTCATTCCACATATATGTATATATACATATAGGGGATGAAGAAAAAAGGAAAAAAAATTCAAGAAAATACTAGCCCCAAGCAGTGTTATGTGTATATCCAATAAAACTACATTGGGGACAGCATTGACTCGATAAAAGACCACTTGGTGGCCTATCAATGCCGACGGCTAGCTTCTTGTTGGAATAAAATATCCATATCTCAATTTCACGAGATTCGATATGTCTTTGGCACGTGTGTTTATTTGTATATCATTTTTTCGTTTTAAAATATAAAAAAAAAATTTAGATTTCTCACAAAAAAGAAATAGAGTTAATAATAAAAAAATTTAAATAATTATTTTATGAAAAATTTTTAAATATAATTATTATATTTTATAAAAGTGGATTATTTTTTATTCAACTTTATATATATACATACTGGGCATACTTAACTTTTTTAATACTACTGAATATGATATAGTCAGACGTGTGTATATAACAAGATCTCTTGGTTTTATTTTATGAACAAATCTACCCCTGGCGATATGCAATAATGTTAAAATTAATGACACTCCACGATTCTCATGAAAAACGTATTCTCCGGACGGTTGTAGATTTCTAGTCGTTGGTCTACAGTGGGTGGTTCGGAAAATTGAAGTGAGATGCCAAAACGAGAGGCCAACTCGTAATAATCTCTGCTAATTTAGCTTCTGGAATACGGTAACTGTGTCGTTAATATTCCGGAAAGCCAGTTAATAATAGATGTTGATGCGCCATTTGGGCCGATGAGATTTCCAAAGTGAGTTTGAGCCTCGTGTAAAATAACTTTGCAGTTTGCATATACATATTTTTTTAACAATTCATATTACCGATTCATATATAACAATTGTACTTTTGCAACTTGTTTATTTGTTTTTATATAATTTTTATGCTTTACACATTAAAATTTCATCAATAATTTAAACCAACCGTAAACACCCACCCACTGACACACACATGCACACACGCCTACACTGTATACACACTCAATCATCAGAAATATATATATTTTTGATACAACGGATATGGCAATTTGCAATTTAAATTTTGCCCACTGGCCAAAGGTTATCCAAATTACCCTTGAAAATAAAATAAAATAAAAATGAATATATATAAAGAAAAAAAAAATTACAAAAACCATTGGAAAAAAAAAAACATACAGAGATGAAGAATAAAACAAAAAGCAATGTATATAAAATTTTAAGGGAAAAGCAGTGAATAACGAGGGTTAGAGATAAAAACGTACGTCTGCCAATTATCAAGACCAATCGTAGATAGACCTTCACGTTAGTTGACTCACGTCAAGTCTCTTACAAAAAAAAAAAAATATTTAAATTGAAAAACAAGTTTATCATAAATATATTATTATATAAAAATCAAAGAAGCTCAGTATAATAAATATATTAAGAGAAAAAAAAAAATAATCTCAATAGTGAATTACTAAATTTAAATCATGTATAAAGTAAAAAAAAAAAATTTATTTTAATTCATCTTCATATAGGTAATCCCAATGACTATCCGACAAACTACCCTTGCTTTTGCTTCAACGTGTTACAAATTCAATAAGTGATAATCAATGTCAGCCAAACGAGGGAGATTCACAAACAGTGCTACCTAGGTAAAAATCGTTCAAACAGTCAATCAAACATGATCCTCTGGATACACTCGAGTTTTCTACATCTATCCCCTTCGTTTATCGTTTTAATTTTAATTTTTTTTATTTTTATCTTCTGCTTTTTCTGATCCAATTTCTTCTTTACAGACACATATACCCTCGTTATACAAATCCCAGTTAAAACAAGAATACATATTTGCTGATAAAGCTGCTTTTTTATTTTTTCAAAAAAAAAAAATAATAATAATAATAATTTTCATGAATTTTTATGATTTTTAAAAATAAATTTGACAATGAATCTTTGTGTCCACATATGAGCTGAGAATATTCATGTCAAAATGACTACTCCATATGTAACATGTATGTTTTATTCAAGTTAATGTACTGAGCCAAGAAGCCAAATTAACTGAGACTAATGAAAACAGAATGAAATTATAATAAACCAATTGGTTGGGTTGATTTTCACTGAAATTAAACAAGTAAATTTTGTTCAATAATAAAACACATATCCAGTATAGTGTTGGATGGATTATAAAGAGAAACGAGGTGGTGAGATCAGATGAGACTTGTTCTACTTGGAACTTTACACATTTACAAATACAACTATATATTACTATTCTTACTATTTATTTAATTATATTTTCCATGGACAGATACACTCAACAAACTTTACAAATTAATTTCTCAAGTTGTTTTATTACTAATATACCATATGTATATGTTTGGCTTATTGCACTATATCCAACCATACTGACCCTATGTTCACTGTGTGTTACATTCAACACGTAAAACAGCAGCACTGTGTATACACACTTGTGTTGATTGACTTAAACTCTGCATCCTTCAAACTATATTTATTTAACAGTACATATAATTAAAAACTATATTATTCATTTTTGTTATTGTATTTGTCTAATTGACAATTCTGGAAATTTTATATATTTAATAAAATATTTTAGTGCACATATAATATGGTTTTTAAGGGTATTTAAAAGGGATACAATTTTCAGTTATTCTTTGTTGTGGTTGTTCGTGGTCAGAGACAAGGTCCAAGGTGGTATCACATATATATATTTGAGTATGCGTGTTTTTGCAAAATGTAGGTGTGGTTCTCAAACCGCCCCTTATAAAATTATTTTAGTTTTCTCGTTGAAGGCACGTGGATTTCTTTCCTCTCTCACTCACTTTATTATTTCTCCAACTCACATATATACACTTTAATACATGAAAAAATAAAACAAAAATAAAAAAAGCACGCGCGAGCAAACCAGGAAAAATAACAGCGCTGCAAGAATTATTAGAAAAATTAATTATTTTCTCGGTCTTTTAATTAATTTTACAATTACTGCCTTTCTTTTCCTGTTTCATTCTCCTTCTACTATATTTTTTTCATTTTTTTTTATTTTCATATTTTATATTTCAAAGTATTCCAACCGCGCGTACTCTTTCCCTCGAAAACGCCAAAGAGATTGAATGGTGAAAGATGTGATGAAAGGGCGGGGGGGTTGAACATTGGATTTTTCAACGAATAATATTACATTTTAAATAATTGAAAAAAATGAATAAATATTTTTAACGGTACTTAACAATTGTCTTTCAGCTTTTTATTAATCTACAATAATAAATAATTATTATTACTATATCAAAAAAAGAAAAATACTTTAATTAATTTCTATATAATATGCTTCTATAATTTCAATAAAAAAATACTCTTTGTATAAAAGCAAATTTTTAAGACAAAAGAATTTCTTTGTATTTCAATTATTATTTTTTTTTTCCCCGATTGAAAAATCAAAAATAAAAATTTATTTATTTATTTTTTTACTCAGTAATATGTAAAGAGGATTTTGAAAGAAAAGAAAAAAAAATAAAATAAATATAACCCTCTATTATATGAGATCCTCTTCTATACTTTCTAGATATTCATTTTGTTTTTTAAAATTTTTTTTTTTTTAATATTACATTTCATATATAGATGTATTTGAATTTTTTTTTTGTAGTATTTTGTGTGCCTCAGTCAAGCCACGTCTCAATTATAGAAAGGCTTGCTTCGACCGCTACGAATGAATTCCAATTAGTCGGTGGCCAGTCTCGTGTCGTGGTCTCGACTAGCTGGCACATTGCTCGATGGCCTCTATAGAGAATGCTCCTACTCTATGTGTGTATATGAGGTTTCACTGAATTTCTGTACGAGTTCCTTCTATTCCTTTCATTGAGCCAAACCATCTACTCATTCATTTGCCTCTTTCGTTTTATAGCTTTTCCATGAGGCACAAAATTTTAGCCTTTTTTTATTAACCCTCTCACCCCTGATTCAGCCATCCTTAACTATGTTTTCTGAATATATACACATATACATATCAGTCATCCTACTTTATATATGTATGTGTTCTCATCGAAATGGATATACCAGGTGGATTAACGTGGTGTCAAAGCCATCCATCAGTATTCTCTTGAAATATTTATACCCCCTCATCACTAGATACACTCCATACACTCTGTAAAAGGAGAGTGAAAATGAAATAGTCAGCCAGATAGATAGATGGACTTTCAAGTATCTCACTCTTTAAATTTTACAGTGAGCTTTTTGGATAAAATTTTTAATCATTTCTCACCTTTTTTTTTTTTGCTCTCATTTCTCTCAACATTCAAAGAAAGTTATTTATATTAATATCAATGTAGAAACAAAGAAATAACATTTTTTTTTCTTCGTAAAAAAATTTTGAAATATGAAAAATAATATTTAAATGTTGAAAATAAATGAAAAAAAAATTTTAGTTTCTTGATTTAGAGCACATGAATTTGAGATTAAAAAAACAAAATTTCAAAATAATATATAAATATTGTTTTTTATTTAGAGACAAAATTTGATGAAAAAAATTATTCACCTCAATAAATGCAAATAAAATAAATCAAATAATAAATCTATAAAAAAAAAAAAAAACATCCCCGTATATAATCTTTGATCACTGATGCATCAAAAGTTGTCTACATCTGTGGTAAATTCACCAATCAGAAAAGCAAATCTTTTGCAGTCTTACAGTCGATAAAATTCATGAGTTTAAATTTCCTTTATAAAGTGCAATGAAATATAAAATTGACAAGATGTTAAAATAAGAACGAAATAAATTTAGTCAAAGTTTTTGACATACATAAGAAAATAGATAGATGTATGACATTTAAAATAAAGTAAAAAAGAAAATAAAAAAAAAAAAAGCGTGACCGCAAAATGTGTTGGGCGCGTCAGCGGGGTATACATACGATTGCCCTTTGAAAAGATACATTGAAAATGTCCGAGGGCTTTCAGGAAGTATATCCCTTTTATCCCGCCCAATCGTTCGCAATACATTGGTGGGTTGAAAAGTTTGTTGGAGCTTTACAAGCACACAAATCTCTTTATCGTATGTGATATAGATATACATATAGTATACATGGAAGAACATCCCAACGTAAAGGCCACGAGTGATTTACTGATTTTTATTTATTTTTATTTTTTATTCCGGAAAAATCGAGGACTTCCAAGCCACTCTGGGCTCTTTTATATCAATCGAGGGAGGAATAAAAGAAATAAATAAAAATTTATATATACACCAAGTCTGTGGTGAGTTTGGAAAAAATAAATAAATATAATATTGAAAAATAAAATTCTCGTAAAAATCAAATTATCCTGATGATATATTATTCATCACACTACAAAAATACATATACAATTTATAAATTTATATATTACTTATTATTTATAAATTATAATGCAACTATGCAAGACTAAACACCAAAATATTAATTAAACACATTTCAATGACATTTTATAATATGAATGAATCTATGTATAAACGTTTTTGCTTGACTAGTTTTGTGTATTCCAATTGAGTATTGGATATGATAGTATATTCATATAGTTTATAAACTTGAAATGTGTATCTATATTCTCAATTTATACATAGAACCGCTTCGAGCTATTCTAATACCAGACGAAAGCTCATTCAGCTGTGTGTCACGATGAAATAGCTCCCTGTATCATTTGCTAGTTCTATTACCAAATTTCTAATCTGTCGACACGTTATTCGAGTATGTGTGGGTGTATGTGTAGACGAAGGACGAGAAGGAGGCAACATACAATAACCATTCATGATCTGTTTTATCTCTTTTAGGATATTTATATATACATGTACATATTCGGAGATGGTGTTTCGGTATCAAAATTATCTGAAAATTTAATTTAAATAATTTAATTTAATTAAATGATTTACATTAAAGTTTTAATTTAAAAATTCTTTATTGAATAAACAATTAGCTGAAAGGTTTTTTTTCATTCTATGTACCAGATGTAATAATTAAAATAATTGTCGTTGACCAGTTTAAATGAATGAAAAATAAAATGATGAATTTTGAATTGTGAAAATAATATATTTTCAACACTCTATTATATAAATAAAATTTGATGATTTACAAGATGAAGTTTTAGAGTACATCATGAACAATTTGATTAAGATAAAAGATAGTAAGAGAACTGACAGCCAACGTTGAGCCTCTATGTTGCCTTTTGGATGCTAACTTTAAGATCAATCAGCAAACTGATATGCATTCGTGAAAATTAATATCACCGTCTGCGTGAACATTTACTAGTGAGTCTTAATCAGGTTAGACCTTAACTTGTTCACTTGAACATCATCCAAACTTAATCTATGGAATAATTCAAGAAAACTTTAAACTTTAAAAAAAAAAAAAAAATTAAATAACTAAACTTTTAAAAATATTTTTTACTTTGTTGATTTTACTTTTTGCAAGTAAAAAAGTAAAAAAATAAAAATTCACAAATGGCGATATTCCAAGTTAAAATGTAAAATATATTTTATTTTTCATTTTTTTTACATACATGACCAATATTATTATACAGTCTAAAGCACCAATGTGAAAGAAAAAGATAAATAAATAGATAGATAGATATATAAAGAGATGAGTCCTTTATAAGGATTTGATCCCTTGGACAGTTGGCATTATGTATCGTAGAATCGAGCGGAAAAAGTCTGCCTTGCGGGACACCGCGTGACGACGAGAACGCCCTGAATGCCACAGGGGTTGAGTGACTCTTTCCCTTTACCTTGTCTATCTTTATCCCACACACATATAAATATAAATATAAATTTTCTCCACAAGCCTTCTTTTTCTTTATACATACATTGCGACTTGCACACAAACACACAAACATTCAGCTTATCTTTCATCCAAAACGCGAGCGTATAAACATCAATTCAATGTAGCGAAATCTGTCAAAATGAATTTCGCTTGGGAGTAGAAAGTGCCAGTGTGTATGCACGTCTACCAAGTAGATATACATTCATTTTTCTTTTTTCACGACGAATTTCCAGCCACACAACTATATGTGAAATATTGTTGTATTATTGGCCAAATGTTGGCAGGCCAAATTCGTGACATGACTGATATATCGTCTCCTGATGTTTCATATTTTCCATCATTTTATTCTTCTTCTTTTTATTTTTCATTCACAATATATATATGAAGAAAAATAAAACGATTTTTATTTTTATATTTTTTGATCGATATAAGATGACAGCAATAGGTTTAATATGTAATGGAATGTCATCAGTCATGTATTAATAAAATATATTGTTATTGTTTCTACAGCTGATGCATGTGCAATTTTGTTTTTGTTATTTTTCATTTTGTATTTTGATAATTCAAGCTGTTGGTATATATTATTGCTCGAGGGAGACAATACGATTAAATTTTATACTATTGTCATTAATCATTATAGTATAGAGTCAAGTGTACATAGAGTTGGTAACATCAGTCGTTACGATTAAATGTAAATGTTTGTTTTATGATTATGGTGAAACACAATGGCATTTATCGATGACTCGTAATTTACCAATGAATTGACATGAATTTGTATCAGTTGTATCACATCCAGTATTGTGGTTCAAGTACAACTCATTGGTTACAATAAATATTCATCCTATATTTTCCACAAACTGACAAACAATCATTTATCTTTCACGGTATTTTTAATTTTACTAAATAAATTCATTGTCATCATACTATATATAACTAAAAATAAACAATATCAAATTAATAAATGAAAATGATAAGATTGTAGAGTAAAAAAAAAACAAAACGAAAAATTGATAAAAAGATAAACCAAGTTGTGTTAGTTGACATTTCATAATTACCTGAGAAAAAGAAAAATAAAATACATAAAAAAGAAATTGTTGAATATATTCTTGGAAGTGATTATAGAGTCACCGGATACAAGTACAAATATAAAAATATATAAAAATTAACAAACAAACAAAAAAATAAAAAAATATATTTGATCAGTTTAACCAAGGAAACAGGTGCTTTATTCAGGTAAATATCTGTTGCGTCTTTCAACTTATTTATTTAGGTAAAAAAAAAGTTAAATTAAAAAAAAAAAAAATGGACATTGATATCACAAAGCTGGGTGCGCATTTACCCAGCACAATCTCAACCTCCAGACCCTCCTAAAATATAAAATAAGATAAGAAAATAAAATAGTGTAATAAAAATAAATGAAAATAAAAAAAAATAAAAAAAGTTAATATTCAGTAAATATATATATACCAATTTAGAAAATCAAACATTAAATAATTAGATTACCCTCCAATGATCCTTGACAATTTATCTAGTGTTAAATATGTGGTCAACAATATTAGTTTGACCCTTGGCATCTCAGAACCTTAGGATCTTTACTTAATTGAATAGCCAGAGAGTTTCCAAACAGTTTAACTGTCCTTCGGTTTATATACTATATCGTCAACAGATTGCAAACATTTTCCCCTTCATTCGCTTGACCAACACACAATACATATATACATTTATTCCTTGCCATTGCACCTGTAACAATTTCATAAACATTCATCACAAACAACAGCTCTTTACATCAGATATAAATAGTCCAAAAAAAAAAAATAATACAATACAAAATAAATATCAATAAATGACATATATTTAAAAAAAAAATTTGTATATAAATTTATAAAGTTAAGTACATTAGAAATTGTAGTGATGTCAGTACAATAACTTGCGATCAGGTGGCTTTTTTTTATTTTTCATCATTTTTCTTTCTATCTTCTGCAATCCTCCTTGACGCCCTTACGAAAATATAAATCTCCGCGGCACGCGATGATCGAAAAATATTGCAAGAATATATCAGTTCTGTCGACACACACACACACATGTCAAGTTTTTTTTTTTTCTCTTCTTCTCGTTTATTTTATTTTATTTCATTTTATATATATATTTTTTTTGCTTCTTCTATAAGGCTGTGTCATATATACTGCTGTGTATAAAAATGTATATACCTATATGGAAAAGATGTAATATCTATATTGAACATCTTTCTATAGGGAGTGGCGTATGTGTTTTCATACGTAATAACCCCAAGAAAGAAAAAAAAAAAAAAAAAGGATGGTATGAGAAGCGAGGTCTATATCCCCGAGACAATGATATGTGACCCAGGGCAATATCAATAATTTTCACATTTTTCTGGTGTATATTTTTCTCTTTACACGCCTCACACGTTTACATACGAATTTCGATGGATTATATTTCATTGTCATCATTGAAATTATTTTTTATTATTTATTTTACTTTATTATTAGCTTTATATTTATTTATTATTATTCCAATAAAATTAATGGTTTACAATTGTCTGAATATAATTGTATTTTATTTATAGAAAAATAAAAAGTAAAATCGAAAAAAAGACTATTAAAGAATGTTTTATTGCTCGTGTTAATGAATGAAAATAATAGTTCGATACCAATTAGTAGAATACTGGCTCAGAGTATTGTTATACGATAATAAAAAGAAAGTGCTTGTTGGTTTGTATTGCTGGTTGGTAGAGATGATAGTATGGTTGATCATTAAATGCCCCAACTGACTTGTTTTCTACCATGACCAAAAGTACACATTGCCCACCGTTAATTGAACACCCCGCTCATAATGGTCAGTTCTGTACTATTTACGTTTAACCATCGCCTTCAGCATCCCTCTTTTATACTATTGCAACATCTACCTAAACAACAATTCGCCTTTGAAACCCCTCGTGAATGGTCAACTTGGTATTTTCTGTAATATTCTCTCTATACACTGAAAATCTATACCACTTACTTTTATCGTTTTCAAAATCGCTCGATCGTAAGTCTACTTCATGTTGATACTATTTTTATTTTTTTTTATTATTTCTTAAATGGGGAAAATAAAATTCTACACACGAGAATGCGTTTCATTTTCTTTTATCCCCAATGCTGTTGTACTTAAGTAAGATAAACTGGCTTCGTTTTTGTTGAAATAAAAAAATTACAAAAATTAAAAACATTAAAGTTTTATATTTATTTATTTTTTTTTTTTCATTAAAATTAAACATTGAAAAAATTGATTGATTGATATATACAACTAGAGAATAATTTTATTTTAACTTATAATATAAAATTAAAGAGGATGTTGAAAATTATACAACAAGTGTTTTGATGTGGAAATGATTAAATTGCTAAACCTAAAGAGCGACATAATTTTCAGGTCAAACGGTTTATATGGTCAATTCAAATGGAAGAGTTATATGTACAACGATAGAATAGTGAAAGAGACTAGCATAGATTGAGAGGGTCAAATCGGCAACGACTTGAACAAAATTACAAAAGTAGTATATATGTATTTTGAGGGTTGAAGGTAGTATCTAGTATTCGAAATTGACCACTGAAATACACTTTGGACCGGTTATATCAGTTCAAAGATTTTATGGCTTGTTTCGCGACCGCCAAAGGTTTCAAATTGCCAAATGACGCACACAGTATATTTTATACAAAATAACCCAAACTAAGAGTCAAATAAAAATAAAAAAATCAAATAAAACACATCGAAGTAATGGCAACAAAAAAAAAAAAAAAGGTCTAAATATTCGACGAACGTTAAATGAAATAATCGTCCTAATGGACTCGGTAATATCATACTCAAATAAAACAAGAATGCCAATCCATAAGGTGCCATTCAACATAAGTTATGCATTAGATGAGATGACTAAAGATAAAATTAAAGAATTTAATATATGTCTTAAAAGATAAAAAAAAACAAATTAAATTATGAATCAAAAATTGTTTTTTTTTTTTTTTTTTAAATATGTAAAAATTATTATATTTAATTTTTTCTTGAAAATAAAAATACCGAGATGACAATAATAATAAATTCAAATGGCAAAGGATAATATAAAACTCGAGAAAAATTAAATCAAAATTACATCAAATGAATAGAAACGAGAGTTACCAAGGGTTTTGTATTTTTTTATTTTATTTTTTTATATATATAGTGAGGGTCTTCGTAAAATAATTAACTTTCAGTTCACGGTTTTGCGAATTCTGAAAATGATAATAGTATCAACGAGTACATGAACGAATAAAGAGACATGAATATAAACCTACATGTTTTAATCATATAGCCATGTGACTATTATATAGTAACATTAGTGAGTTACAATTTTAAATTTTCATAGCTACATACTGCATGAACAGAAAGATTCAAGTGCATAAAAATTAAGACTCAAGTTTGATAAGACTAAATATACCTGCTACGTTTTAGTCATAAATTTTTTTGGTCTTGAAAGGATAAAATACACTGAAACATGATGAGACATTCTAAATATTAATTAAAAAAAAAATATATTTTTTTGAAATTAATAGATACAGTTAATTATCTAGATGCCTATAAAATATTGGTTGATTATGATGAAGTCTATGGCTCGTGGTTAAGAGGTAACATTAGCGGCCGCCAACAAAAAGTTTTACGACCACCAAGCTATATCTTCTTCTCTTTCATCTCTACACTTTTTTTTTTATAATTTTACTTACTCTAAATTTTTATTTTAAACTTTATTTTACTATGGTTATATACATTCTATATATGATATTTCCATTCGTTCATATATCATTTTGTGTGGTTACAAAATTATTTTAGCGCTTCGCACCATCAAAGGACCGACACTGTACTATATCGACTCGTGGTTTTCACTCAACGTCAAAAGGACGAGTCCTTGGATTATGCAATATACCACTAAACTCATATTCAATTCTCTTTGTTTCATTTATGTTTATTTATTTATTTATTTTTATTCTTTTTTTTTTTTTTTTTTTGTTTTTTGAGCATGTACAACATTTGTCAAAGTCTCAAGAGTGTATCTATATATACACCAATAGAAAAACAGCAGGTTTGAGACACAGAAAATTTGAAAAAAAAAATAATATATAAATAAAGAGGGAAAAAATTTTATATATATATATTGTAGATGGGGATCGAACGCGCGACTAAGCTGCCGTTTTCTTTCATCCGATAAATCAAGAGTCGTAAATAACATTGAGAGCAATTCTTCGTCTTTTCTACCTTTTTATTTTTATATATATATTTTTCTTTTGAGCACTTCACATAAGACCAAATATAGATTTTATTGTTCATCTCTTTTTCCATCATCCATTCGATATTTATATATTTTATATATTTTTATAAACATCACCCTCGATAGTGTTTCAACTCCTATGGCATTCACAATAACATCGATCAAACTAGATTTAAAATATTATATTTATTTTTTAACATGCAAAAAACAACGAAAAATGATTCATGTGATACGCTTGTATGCTGCTGTTTTGTATTATTATGTGTTTTATCATTTTTTTTTTCAACGTAAAAGAGGGGTTGGTCATAAAATGCTCACTGATAAACATCTGATAAAGACGACCAATCGAATATGTCGCTCGCACATATTCGACGTTCCTTCGAGGATCCTCATTCTTTTATATAAAATAAAACTGCAAGATATTTTATTTTGTTTTTTCTAGTGTGTATATAAGTTGAGGGGATCGAGTGACACATTGCTGGGTATATATGTTTGTTGCCACATCCACAGAGTGCGTACAAGATGCGTTATAAGTGGGATTCGTGTTATTTTTTTTTGAGTTTGGATAGCTATCGAACGACCTTTTCTTATTCTTTATATATTTTTTTTACTTTTATATTTTCATTCGTACTTATTCTTTCTAAACTCTACACGTGGTATCACGCACTGCTGGAGGCACATTGATTTGTTACTGTATCAAATGATTTATATTAAAGACTTGCTGAATTGAGTTGCAACACGAACGATGAACTTATCCAATGAGTGGGTAGCCATATATATGTATCAACCAATTCACAATCAAAACACCTTCAATAAAAAAAATAAAATAAATAAAACAAATAAATATATCGGTAGGAATATATTATTCTATTTTTTATTTATTTTTTTTTAAAAAGAAAGAAAATTAATGTGATGCTAATTCATCGAGCAAGATTAAAGGTGTAATGAGTATTACCATGAAAAACATGAACGATTCTAGAATGTTACAACACCACAAGTAACACATATATTTATTTGGTACTTAAACTCCAACAATGAGAGAGAAAGAATACGCAATTCGTCGTGGAATAAACTTTTAAACCAAGAAAAAAAAAATAAAAATGAAAACTCGTCTATTAATCGCTACTAGACCACAAGAATGTGCAGAATGTACTGACTGATTTATGTTCAGTCTCTCAACATTTAAAATTATTGTTAAACTCAAGCTGTTGTTCAAACAAATAAATATTTAAATCATAATAATAATAATATACTTGATCAGAAAAAGAAATTATTTTTAACCCAACGATTAATTATAAAAACAGTAATATTTTCATCCAACTAAAATACAAATGTGCCCATTGGGATTGTATCGTTGTACCTTTTTAGATACGCCTGAGTTTTGTCCCTCGACACACTGTTCGTTTCAATAAAAAATTGTCCAGTTAACCACCTACGTTTGTCATCGAACCAACAAAATAATGAATTTAATCCATTAAATTTTGCAAATGCTCACACTTATTATCAAATGTATGTCTAACCCAATAATTTATTATATGTCAAGTAATGAAAAAAAATAAAATAAAAGAAACAAAAATATATATACTTAATAAATAAGATATACAGCTGCATGTACAACATATCAACATGGGTGGCAAGACGGTTCAGAATATCGAATAAAAAAGTTTAAATAAAAAATTCTTTATCGCCTTCAACTCGTTCAATTCGCATAATAAACAATCCCACGACTCGAATATGTCTGGTTAGACGAAAAAGAAAAAAAAAAAAACAACCAATGAAAAGTAAATAATAAAAAAAAAGAAAAATAAACGAGTCAAAGGAAAAAAATAAGAAGAACATATCTCTTGTGGTGTGAGAAAGCAAAAACCAACGACAAATAAACTATTATCGTTTCGTGACAAGTATCCTCGCGCCTGACCCGCGATATAGCCAGTCTATATATATATACATTTGAGAAAGAGGATTGTAGGACTCTGCTGAAGGTGAGCGTGAATCAAACCCGCCCAGAGGAATGCCCACGGACATCGAAACATAGCAATGCTTTATGGTGGTCCACGACTGAACCTGATTTATAAGTGCATTTACAATATAACCACATCGAGGTGTAAAAGGTCGTTGGAGGTAAAGGAACAAAAAAATAAAATATATAAATAATATATATATAAAAAAAAGAGATGGTTTTCAATTGATGACCAGCTTCTATTGTAATCAAAATAACTACCAAATTTTATTTAGAAAAATTATTGAAACTATTAAATCAAATCAAATTGAATTATATTTTTTTTTTAAAGTTTTATCAACACTCAAGCAAGGTCAATGATATCAGTTGCACTATCGTACATGTAAGACGTACCTTGTCGTACGATGGCTTTGACTAATGTCCTTCAACAAATACCTATACGCTTAACCAATTTATAATGGATCCCTCTGATTTCACTGAGATGAAGACAAACATTCGAGCGAACCAATATATATTTCAGATTATTATACCACTAAGCCATTTGACAGAATTGCACGCACGAATCAAAAATAAATATATAATATTATTTACAAATCCTCTGATAGAAATGTATATCCAAACATATTGTCCTGCTATATATTAATATATCATCCAGCTACTTTTACTATATACTATTTTCATTTTATGGCTTTATGGAATTTATCGATATGCCACACAGATGACCTATGTAAAAATTCACTTGTGATCTTAACATTTTATTTATTATTATTTTATTTTTATTTGATTTATAAATTTTATCTTTGAATGTGTAAGATACTTATTTATTAAGTTTATATAATATACCTATCACACATAGAAATAATATAAATAACAAATTATATTATAAATTTGATAAATAACTTTGTAGATTAATGATTTGCATGTACAACAAATAATTTTTTGACTGATGAATTAAATTACATAAAAAAATGTATGGCAATCACGATTTCGTGATTTTGTACATGTATAAATTTTATTTTTTTCTTTTCTTGACTTATTTTGATCCAAGTCAATTCTATCTCGTCCACAATAATATATCCCAGTAGAAAAATTTTCGTGCTGCTGTGAATTCGTAAAACGTGAATTTTCGAGATATTTGACAAGAGACCAAGTAGAGAAATAAAAAAGAAAAGATAGGTTGTTGGCAAAAAAAAAAAAAAAAAAAAAGAGTGCAAAAAAGCTAGGAAAAAAAAGAAAATATATATATGTAGGATGAGACAAAAAGACATGTAAGAAGATGGGTTAAGGGGGAGAGAAACGGCATGTGTCCCAAACGACGTATGCACGCCGGGACACGTAAGCGATATATCAGGGGGTTAGCCGCTGGGGACGAACGACCCCGGGGCCATCTTTCTTCTACTCATATATACGTGTTATATTCACATGCGCAAATGTGATACACTCAGTTGTTGTATAAGGCGGGATATGATATCGGTTAAGGGAGGCTGGTTGAAGAAGAGACAGCAAGCGAACAAATATATATATATAGATATTTACCTCAACCCAAAAGTACTACAAAGTCGTCGGGATGAGCAGCACTCGCGAGCTGTAAATGTATTAACGTTTGACGAGCGTGGTGGGACTGTCGAGTCCAAAAGCACCTACCCTCATTCCTCATTTTTTAATACATAATATATCTATCTTTTCTACTTTTATCTTTGTCTCTTTTTCTATCTCTTTACTCTTTGCTTTTATATTCATATACATCTATGCGAAATGCAGAGGATGATACCTTTCTCTATATATCCAACAATTCATACACCACCCCCTTTTGTGGCTATATATTGCAAATGTACTTTTATCTATATCTCGTATGGGAAAAGAGAAAAGAGGATTCGTTTTCTCTCGAGGAAAATATTCCACCTGAGAATCACCGCACTATCAAATACTCTATACCGTCGTCCAATGAGTTTCATTTTCATCATATATACATATAAAAAGACTCATTGTCTCGTTTTTTTTTTTTTTATAATTTTCTTTTGAACATACATTTTTTTATTCATCTATTTACTTGTTTTTTTTCTTTTTTTCGATTTGTAATAAAAGGATACATGTGTATATATGTATTTCGATTTAACAAGTATTCTATACAATTTACGTATAAATTTACTGCAAAAAAAATAAAATAAATTTTTTGATCGTAATTTAGGTGGTTTTGTGTAGCTCAAGGTTTTGTGCTTCGCGGTTATTTCGTTTTTTTTTTTTTTTTATATATTATATCGCATGAGGTACAAATGTCTGTACGTATGTAAAACTCCTAGCGTCGAGACCAAGTGCTATAATAATATCTGTGCTGATAAATGAGACACATAACCGTACACGGTTATGCCCTTTTTTTTTTTTTTTTTATTCTGTACATGCATATATATATATTTCTTTTTTTCCTCCTTCCTTTAACTTCTATCATTTTGAAAAAATAAAAAAAAGCAATTTTTTTTTTTTGCTATCCTTTCCATTCTTGTATATGTCTTGGCTTATATTCCACTTTTGTGGCGATGCATTACGAATTTTACATTTTACAAACGGCCCCGCTATCTTTCGCGACACGCGATCCTTCGAGGGGGTTCACTAGGCGAAAGACGAGTGATAAAGGGCCAAGCGATGGGCTTTCCGGTTGAAAAAAGAGTACGAAAATAAAAGAAAATAAATAAATAAATAAATAAACATTAACTATATAGAAGAAAGACAACGAAGAAAAAAAAAATTATAAAAAATAGTGTACGTCAGACTAACTGACACGCCTACAAAGATTCTTATCAATATCGATTTTTTGGCTCAAGTAATATAAAGAGTGGGAGATGGAATTGAGAACAGTGCTGTTGTTAAAGGTCTAAACATTTGTCTTGTAGATAAAAATAAGTACACTCGACATGGATCATATAAACTCGAGAAATTCTTATTCAAACTTCTAAAAAAAAAAAAATATTTTTTTTTTATTTTTCATTTCTATTTGTACATATATTTCAAGAAAGAAATTAATTATTTTTTTTTTTTTTCTTTTTTTTTTATTATCATTGATGACAGTTGACCTTTTACCTCCACAATTACATAGGCCCAATCATTATTTAATAGTAAAAAAATTAAATTCTATTTTTGATATTTTTCTATCGATAGTTTTTTGTCGAAATTAAAAAAAATTTAAAGAATTGTCTTGCCCGATTATCGCGACATTTGGTTGATGCTCATGCTGACTACCCACCAAGTCGTTATATTTTTTTTATGAAATCCTATGAAATTTGAAATGATATTTTAAATTTTATAAATTTAATTTAAACATTGTAATTGCGAGAATCAATCATTCTATAAAATTCAAGTAATCCATGCTGGACATACATGTCACAAGCTCAGTCAAAATATATTGATACTTAAATATATGAATGGGGTTATATACCTGAAAATCCATCGTTTAATATATGCTTTTTTTTTTTCTATATAAATATATTATTAACGTGTGTGTGTTACCGTGTGTGACCGATAAATTATTATCTCCAGTAAAGATTAGACCTCGCGAATGTCGCGACCCTCATAAATATCAGTATATTTTCGCCTCGGTAAGCCGATTTTCTTTCTGGCTTCGATGCCTTCAAAAATATACCAGTGTTGCCTGCCAAAATATGTAAAATTCTCAATGCTTTTTCTTTTTTTTTTTTCTCTCTCTTCTTCTCTAAATTATTTTTATTACTTTTTCATTCGTTCATCCCCCGCATATTGCTGCAGCTATGGCTCTTATATGGCTCTTTATAGAACGAGAGATTAAAGGTACATCTCGTATTCCTTTTTAATTTCACGCTTTGAATATATATTAGCACTCAAAGTTGTAAACAACATGCCAAATGTATCATCATTCACAAGGGATTATTAATTTTCAATTATATTCTTTGAAAATATTTCAATAGATATATGTTAACTGATAAATAAAATTATTAATAAAATATTTTTCGTTATTTAATCATTAATAACAACATTTATTTCAATTGTAACTTATCTATATAATTGCAAATGTACATTAAATCCAAGCTTTATCTTGCCACTTGTATGTATGGATATTTATATACTCATTGAATTTGATTCAATTGTTAAAGATAGGTGAGAAAATGAGACGAGAGTGAAAATTCATACGATGAATTTTATCTCACATTTACCAACTGTTGTAGCACGAATGTGGATTATAATATAGATGGATCACCAATCCTCTTTGCATCACACATCACTTTGCTACAATTTCCATTGTGTCTGTCGATTTTCTATAAAAAAAGAATAAAAAAATTATTAAATTCTTAATGGATTGTTTATAAACAGTACTACATAGTGTACATATCATTTTGAATATAATTTTTTATCCAAATAAACACATGTATAAAAAAATAACAATCAAAAAAAAAATATATATCTATCGAAAATTGGCTTTTTGTTATCGCTTTATTGTGCCCGAATGTGCACTTTACTGTGTCTCAACGATTTTGTAAACTGCTGTTCTATGCTAATATCAATAAGATAGGCTGTATATATAAACACACATTTACAATACATATATACATGTTACTATAGTCAATACACTTTTCAAAAGCTTATTCGCGTCATCGCTCGTTTTTTTTCGCCTTCTTTTTTTTATTTTAGCCAATTTTTTGTCGTAAACTTGATTTATATTCGAGGGAGATATTTCGCGATAAGATCGATGTTTGATTTGTTTTGAGGGACATTTGCTTGTGAAACACAGTCTGTTTTCGAGATTTTTTATTTCTACAAATTCATGTATACATGTATTTTTATATATATATTTTTAAAAAACAGACAGCTTTGAATTGCTTTGAATGATCTGGATGAAGCACCACTGTCGAGATAAATTCGTATGCTATCCAAGAGATGGCAGACTCTGTACCATCTCTTTCGACAATTATAAGTATATATTTATTTGTCGTTTTGATGATTGTATAAAATACTTATGAGCTTTAAAATAAGGCATTAGAAACAAAAACAATAATACCATTAAAGAAATAAAATGTCATTTAAATATGATCAGAGTAAAATAAAAATAAAAATTCCATTCCAATACTTGTGATAATATTTATAGTCTATATGAAACAATGGATCGATATTGTTTTCTGATTGGGATGCATTTTTTTTTTCATCTTTTTGTGTACTGAGTATCTTATATGATCGTGCGCGACGACCCAGGAGATTTACAAGTGCAACTGTGCACCGCGTTATTCTGGACAATACGTACACAAGGGTCTCTTTTATCCCTTTTCCTCTCATTTATACATACCATTTGAAATAAAAAAATAAAAAATACCCGCGAGCATGCATGTTTAATGTACGCCCATTGAACATAAATAATATTTAATATAACAAAAGACCGCCAAGGCGG
The DNA here is from genome assembly GCF_014905175.1 of Aphidius gifuensis. Taxonomy (NCBI): domain Eukaryota; kingdom Metazoa; phylum Arthropoda; class Insecta; order Hymenoptera; family Braconidae; genus Aphidius; species Aphidius gifuensis. The sequence goes on along the minus strand of NC_057788.1, from coordinate 4,215,811 downwards.
CGGTTGTCTTTTGTACGATATATTTGGTATAGAAATGTCATCGTTTTTTTATCTTTGATTTGATTTTATACTGGACCATTGCTTTTGTCCTTTGCAGCACGAATCTAATCATTATTTTCTATCTGATCTAAATTTTTTAGATATCATATCCAAGTTGAAAAAAAATGAGAAACAAAATTAATTGTATAGATTATTATCATTGATCAATGTCATAAATTTTCTTGGTAATTTTTTCTTCATAAAAAAGTTGAATTATTTTTTAAAAATATAAATGAAATATATATTTAAAAAAAAAAAGAAAGTTAAAATTAATGCATGCAAATGAGGACTATATAAAAAAAAAAAAAATAACCAAGAAAAATATAAAAAAACAGTACCGATTATTCTTTGAAAAATTGCATCTCGTTCAAAAGAACAAAAGATTCTCCATTTGAATGTAAAATCGATAGCAGCGCGTGCGCAGACAAACATATTATATATTTATACACATATTATAAGAAAAATAAAAAAGACAATACGATCCATAATCGTATTTAAATGAAGATAATATAAAATGTATATACAATCAAAAAAATAAAATAATTTTTGGGGGGGAAAAAAAGTTAATAGAAACGGGGTGGTTATATAACTGTCGACTTGAAACTTGTACTTCATACAAATCTATATATTATTTTTCACAATAACAATTTACATGTCGGCAAAACATGGAGTACAAAAATTGTATATAATGCATATAGACACACCAGTGCAATCGAACAATAAAAAAAATTATAATATCATTTGAAAAACGATAAAATTACAGGAAAAAAAAAATCACAAACACACACCAATGGACCATGAAGCCTTGAATTTATTATTTGTATAAATATTATTGCAAGTAGAGGCTGATCAATGAACTCACCCTGAACCCTCACATGTTTTATACAAAAAAAATGTAAATATTAATCGCTAGATAAACATTCAGGAGTCGTTATATGTGCATACAATTGATACAGATATACTATCGTCGGCATTTCTTTGTAATACTATGATTTTATATCTGAAAAAAATATTCACCACTCGATTCAGTGTACTTGTTTCCTCAGTGTTTAACAAGACAAAAAAATTTTTAAATAATAATAAATAAAATATGTATATACAGTGGCTTTTGTCGCGGCGTTGTAGAATTCAAGTTAAATGAAAAATATTTATAAATCGTTGGTGGTTTGTTTGTGTGTGATTACAACCAGTGAATAGGTATAAATGAGATGAGGTCACAAACTAGTCATCTATAAACAAAGGCTTGTAAAAGACATCTGTTTTTGTCATGCGATAAGATTTTAAAAATATAAAAAAAAAAACTAGTAAATAAAAATTTTAAACATTGATAAAAAAATTTAAAAAAATTCATGACAAATTTCATCAACTACGACGAATAAATAAAAAAAAAATATATTTATATTATTGCACTTGGTTAATTTCTATCTATGTTTATTTATTTTTTATTTTTTTATATTCTTTTGACTGTGCCGAAAAAATATTCCACGTGTATTGTATACAATTTTTTTTTTGACTTTGTATATGTTTATGTATATAAACACCTATGTATATGACTCATGTATATATGCAACATATAGTATAACCAGTTCTTCATGATTTGTCACTATTCTTGCTCGCGTATACCGATCTTGGTTAGCGATAATAAAGTGGCAATGGTTATGCTTGTTAGCGCCCAGTGCGAGTCAAAAGGCGTTCGTAACATTCAGCGATTATTTTCATTCGTGGGAATAATCCACTGAATATATATCTATATATATAGAAATCTTTTTATTTTTTATCTTTTTATTTTTTTTTTTGCCAAAAATTATGAGCTGTCTGCAGAGTCGTTTGCATCTGGAACACAAGGGAAGCAACAGCTTTCTTGATGGACAAACATTAAATTATACAGCCGCAAAATAAACACGTTGATATTTTACAAAACATATAAAGAAAGTGCTTCCAAGATATAAATAAAATTTCGTGAGATTCAATTGAATAGTATCATGATTAAAAAAAAAAAAAAAATAACCAAATAAATTATAATAACCATAATAATATAAGAAAGATAAAAATGATAATTTGACGAAAGAAAGAAAGAAAAAAAAAATAGATGAAAGGTTGGGCATGGTTGAGATTCATCAGAGAAAATAGTATGTATCTTCAGTGAGAATCGTAACAAATAGGGAGCATTAGTTAACAGGATATCAAAAGAATATCCCGGAGCTGGCCACCAAAGGAGGAGGTGCATAATATGCACCAAGGGCCCGACCCCACCCATATTGTTGCTCTTTGCTTACACTCTATATACTTGATCTTCAGTTTTTTTTTTCCTCTTCTAATATCATACATATATACCAACGAATTATAAATATTTTTTAATATAAAAATCGTGGCGTCAGTTGGTATATAACACACTGTAAAAAAATTCAACAATACCAATGAAACCGAGACTCACAAGCGATATCATCCAGTTATAAATTGAAACACACAAATGTTCTGGCATTATGATGTCTATAATATGTCATTTTAGTCTTCCTGGACCGGATGCACAATTTAAAAATCTACCAACTTGTATATAATTTTTATCTTTCAATATTTATTTTAACTTGAATTCAAAATATAAACATATGCAATAAATATTTCTTAATATTTATTAAAAATAAAATTAGAGACACAAAAATATATAAAATGTGTATTTAAAACCGGTGATTGCTTCTTTGCTTATCAATTATGTATTCTCACCACGGTTGAGTTAATTTTCAATGAAAATAGTGCAATATATGGATACACCCAGACAAGTGCGAGAAAGTTATATATCAGGGTAAGCTGTACACATGAGTTTGTAGTGTAATTTTGTGGAGAATCTAGTCAAGGGCCACATCAACACACATTCTCATAGTGAAACATGCTCATATACTGACTTAAATTTCCGGCCAAGTAAATGTAACAAACAAGAGGTGGAAATTTGTATACATATATGAAAATGTATATTTAGAGACGGGCAGTTGAGTACATCATGACATGGAATTATTCAAAATCCGCGGTATTCATTCGCGACTGTCCGAGATAAATAAATTTTACTGTGTCTGGCTGACCAACCATCCACCTACACACTTTGTAAAGTGAATATACAAATATATATTTTATAATACAATGAAAATATAGTTTGTTTTTACATGTGTGTATTTTATTTATTTGTGTATGTGTGAATGCAAAATAGGTATACCCAGAATGTTTAACATAACACGGGCAATCATTTATGCGTTGCAAAGCTTGGACATTATATGAGGCTATAATTTAGTCGACAGTGGGCAGAACTAGTCCAGATTGCTCAAAAGACATCAAGTCAATGTTTTTTTTTTAATTTTACTTTTTCTTATTTTATTTTTTTAAATTTAAAAAATTAAAATATTTATTGATTTAAAATTTTCTCATTTTTTAAATTTGTATTATAGACGCATTTATTATCCATGTTTGGTAGTTGAATGAAAAAAAAAAAAATAATAAAATAAACAAATGACAGAATGCATATCGAAAAGATTCAGAGATGCACTGCGACCCCCCATGACGATATAAAAGTAGGCCCCATGACAGTAGCCGTGTATGCATGAGTTAGACAATGAAAAGCCCATTAATACACTTCATATTAGCCAGCTTTAATGCGTGTTCAACGGCCATTGTGAATGAGCGACACTGTTTATCACCGACCCCCGTATGTATTACTCTTTTTTTTTATTTTACATTTTTTTGTTTCTCCTCTCTTGGCTGCCCTCTGGGGGGTCAGGAAAGTGCCTTTGCCTTTGGCAACGACATCCATTGATGAGGAAGAATATTACACCACTCGCTGTTTTCTTCATATACTCTTTATAAATACATCGATAAAATGAAAAAAAAAAACATTAAAATAGATTGCAATTAAAATCTGTCTATTTATTTTAATTTTGACAAATGAAAATATATTAAATTTGATAGATAAAAAATAAATAGTCTTGAAATTATTTATCTTTTTTTTTTCCTAGTATTATTATTGTTATTATTTTCGAGTTGAATCGGATATTCTATTCCTGGCAACAAGAAGATTACATCGCGGGGGTCGTGAGACATCGCATTACAATCACGGACAAATTGCCAAGAAGACAAGGATTTTTTTTTTTTTTAATATATATTTTCTTCGTATTTATTTTATTTTATTATTTTTCTATATAAAAATTATGTTTGAAATGTTTTTTTTTTTATTTATTTAGTATTTGATATTTTTAATGCAATATTTTACACAAGTTGACAACGAGAATAATAAAATAATAATAGCAATAGTAATAAAAAAGTAAAAAATATATATATAAATAAAGAAGGACAAATATAGTTTGTTAGCTGATAAATGAATGGTTCAGTTAACCCCGGGTAATACATATAGCTTTTAAAATCAAAAATTAAATAAATATAACTGACAAGATACTGATATTATTTCTGGCATCGACAAAGTGTCTACGACATATGACTTTGCCACTCATGTCTCGACATGCACATGACTCATGTCAACCAAAAATATTACCCGATGATTGCTCTCGAAGATATTATCTTATTATCTTCAATCTATATCTATCTATTCATAAGTATTTTGTATATTTAGAATTATTATATACGTCCAATGACCTCTTTATTTATTTTTATTTTTTTATTCATTCCATTCATCTCTTAATTCATCTTCGTCGACACAGTAATGATCTCATTACTTTTACTCTTTTATCAGTCATATTTTTTTTTTTTATTTTCAACTGAATTTTTAATATTTATTATTTTTCTTTAAATTTATTTTTATTTAACATTATATTATATTTTTAAAAAAAATATCAGCAAGTTAAGCTGCACCCCGGTTGACTCCTACGCTTGAATATCATATACGACAGTAGATGACTGGTGTATGCAAAACGATACAATGAACAAAAACCTTAGGGAGAGAATCAGTTATATGTATTTATGCATTGTTGCTTGAACATAAAAGCCATGAGCCCAGTAACGATCCAATGTTAATGTTCTGATGTCGCATTTAGTATATTTTAGTATTTCATCGCGACGTGTTCAGCTCAATTTATATAAATATTAAATATATAAAAGAGAATTTTTAAAAATAAAAAAATAAACACATTTGAGTATATATATTATTTATTATTATTATTTTTATTATTATTTTTATGTTTGTTTACTTGTTTAAATCTGTGTCATGGATAAAGACATATATATGAAATTATCAATTGTATATCAGTCAAATTTCCTGGAAATATATTAGCAAGACAAAAGACACCGACACGTTTATTATTATTTTTATTGTTGGGAAATTCACAAATATATTATAATTTGTAAATAGATATATTAAAAGAGAGAGAGACAAAGTTGTTTGGTAAAAAAAAAATATATATATTTTACAACTGAGAAATAGTCTTTTTGAATGCTGCCAGAATATTAATGTTATGCGTTCGACTTGAAACAAATTACCATTGCCATCCTTTGTCATTGTGCCAATCTATGTCTACGTTTATATATTTGTCAGACTGTGTCATTTTACATTTAACAAAATTCATTGTGAATTATTATTTAACTTTTCTCAATTTAAAAGATTCAATTAATTATAATAACTTTTCTTTTATATTTATTTTTAATTTTACGGAATCCAAGTGCTTTTAATGTAACTAGTAAATTTATTTTATGATGTCAATGTTAAATTATTCAGTTTTATCAAAGTATTTATACATCATGATCTATTTTGTCACACAATATGCATAAAATTCAATTTTACAAATTCATTTATCAACAGAATGAAAATTTCTATATGTATGTTATTTAGTATAATTTTGTAAGACAAGTAAAATCCTTTATCTTGATAAAATCACGAGGGATATAATTTCCAGGTCTTTGTATATAGACAAGGTAAATATCTGTACAAGAGATCGAAAATTTAAAGTGGATAAGAGAAATGAAAATATGGGCTATAAGTTGACTAGGTGAGATCACTAATACTGAAAATGTTTGCAAACCTGTTAATAATGCTAGGTTTGCACGACCAGGTTATTAGTGATGGCAAACACTTTAAATTGTCTTTCAAAGCTTTAACAATTTAGGGAGATCCTTAAAGTATTAAAAGAAAAAAAAAACTAATATAATTTAATTTTTATATTAAATATACATTTTGTAATAAAATTATTGTCGGTCGATTGGATTTAATGATAACAAAGTATATCTATGTTTATATATAAAGTCATTGTCATTGCTGATGTTTTGAAAGCTCTTTAAGTATCGTCAATCCTCTGATGGCACTTTTGGCTTGGTTAATACTATATTTCTCTTTTCACTTGGTAATATTATATATCCCCATAAGATGTACATTTTCAAACACACTTACTTGTCGTGAAAACTAAACTGATTTAGCCTCCTAAGCACGTTAGAAAATATCCTCTTTCCTTAATAATAGCTTACAGGTAAACAAAATTAACATATCTTAACAGTGTTAAGAATTTCCTTGGTTAAAATTTTCTTGCTAAAGCAAAACATACGAATAGTAGAAGAACTGAAAGAGATGACATACCATGAGAATGATTGAAGATATAAGGGAGATGAAAATTTTGCAAGAAAAAGAGAGGGGTATGTGTTGTGCTAAGTTTGTTAAGTAGCGTAGACGAGAGAAACCACCATGAGACCATAACAGACACGTGATACCAAAGTGGAAAGGTGCATCGTATTATTTTCGATCCCTTTTAGAATATGCTCAAGCCCAACACTATGACATACATATACATATAGGAAAATATTTGTAAGGACCTCTTTTAGTTTACATCATATAGTGGCAATTATTCAACCACGAGTAATTTCCTTGAAAAACATATAAGATGGCTCATCTAAATGTCACCAAAAGAATTAAAAAATAATACTTTTTAAATTTAAATATATATAAAATTACTTTTATCGTATAGTTAATATTAATTTTATCTTTTTTTTTTTTTTTTTGTTTAATATATAAATATATACAAGTAATAAAATAAAAAGAAATCTTGTTTTAAATTAAAAAAAATAAAGATTCAGGTGGCACATATGGCTCATGATGACGTTCGACGGTCAGTAAAGACGACTAGGTTACCAATTAGTTGGTAAATTCCACGAACAAACGAGCAAAATTCGTGCTACCAGATCGGCAAGAAAGCGACGTTTTAAATCTTGGTGATGATACGATCTAGAGGTGTTTTTGGAAGGTGAAAAGAGTAAGAAATATAAAAAAAAAAAAACACGAAAAAATAATAAAAAATAAAAAAAAAAGACTAAAGCAAGTAACATAATTTTTGACGAGTTAAATTTGGACGGGTTTTTCGCAAGAATAAAACATGATACGAATAACTAAGTAGATTGAATCTTGTTTGGAGGGCCCTGCTTGAACTACTACTCGAGGTTAATTTAGGCCTTATCCACCATTTTGAATGTTCATCTTCTTCCTTCCACTTGTCAAGGGCCAAATAAAAAAAGAAAATAAATTTAAAAAAAAAAATCATTTAATCTGTCAAAATGTTAATCCTCCTTGGCTGATATAGGTATTGATTTCTCATTTCGTTGATATATATTCAAAATATAAATAATATTTTATAATTTAATATTATCTTGATTGGCTGGTAATAATAATTAACAGTCAGACAGGCCTTCGAAGTATACATAAGACAGAGTTATGCATCAAGAGCATACTGTATATTTTGTAACAACTATATATACAAAGTCGAACCCGTCAAACTGACAATCAGATCTTCTCTCGTGTATATAAACCACAGGGGCTCTCTCTAAACTCACACAATATCTTTGAAATATTCAGACTGAATCTTGAAATTTACTCGATTCCTTATTTACCATATATAAATAGTAAAAACATTGTTGTACAATGCCACTTGATGTATTTCGACATCTTGACATAATAGCTGACTTGACATATTGCCAACTACACTTGATGCTAAAGTTTTTTTTTTATTTATTAATTTAGTTAGTTGTACAACTGATTCAATAATCATCTCTCAAGTACTCAAATATTATTACAGTTTGAAAAGAAAGAAAAATAAAAAAAAATAAAATTAAATAACGAGTGTCTATATTTTTTCTACTGCTGGACAAGAGTAAGACATAACTTTGGGGGACCCCCTGCTTATAAAGACACATAATAATTTGGTCATTTTTTTTAGGGTTTGATCGTAAAATCTAACTGGCATATAAAAATCCGAATGAAAAAAAGAATTTCATTTTTTTTTTTTTAACTCTTCATAATAACAAATAAAAAATATTTAATGTTGGCAAATGTCCAGTTAAAGTCTAATTTATGTTAATTGTCAAAACGATTTTATAAAATTGAATGGTCTTAAATTGACAAGTTAAAGATACAAATGTGAATTGTAATAAAAATTTATTTTTACTTATAATACAAGTATATTTATAAAATCAATATTAAAATTTTAGTGGATTTACCTGAATGTATATATAAAATGAACGTTGAATCCTTTAAATCCTCATGATATTCATCGAACAATGAATCGAGGTATTTAATTCAATGTATAGTATACATATATAAAAGTACGTACACCGACTTTGCATCAAAGAAAAGGTATACTATCATAAAATATATATTAAAATTCTCTGTATAATGAATATTCATATTATCAAGTATTCAATTTTGTGTGAATATACTTAACTCGTTGGTCCTTTTTCCTCGACACTCTCTCACTTTTTCAAAACTTTAACAGCCTCATAAAGAACAGTGCTTGATGCAGTGTGAGTTTTTTATTTTTTTTTTAAATTTTATGTCTGTGTACTTGTGTGTGTTCACAGTGTCCAGATTTTAGTATAAAACAAAATCGAATTAACAACAGGGTCAAGTATAGAAGACATCACTCTCTATGAACTTATTAATTTAATTTTTATTTAACATCTATTAATTTAGCAGTATTATATGAAAATTATATTCATCAAGTTTACATTAATTTAACAGTCAATTTGATGGATCAAGTATTAAGTAAGAAGGTTTAATTTGACTTTGAACTTTGGAGGGCAATGTGTAATATCGATGGGTAAGCATTATTTTGTTGAAAATCGCTTGGTCGTCATTCACTCGGCATAACACTACCAGATAAACCTAACGAGAACATTTAATTGTTTGATTACTCAGCACCAGTGATGAGCTTAATTCAGGCATTATTTAAACTCAAACTTTAAGATTTCAATTGAGCGTAGTGTACAATTATTACCGTGTCTCATTACAGTAGTAATAAAATATTAAAATAATAAAGTAAGATTCAAAAAATAAATATTGATGATCGATTTATAATTCATTCATTTAATTTTGAATTTTTAAATTAATATTATCAAGTGTATCCATAAATGCCAATGAGGATAAATTGTTATTTTATTTGATACAATTCCAATAGTCATGTCTAACGAGGGTAACCCATATTCAACACATGAATATTGTGTGAATCATTTATTCTTTCAAATACACTTTTTCTTTTTTCATTCTCTTTGTTGTCCTCTTGTTGTATCATACGTAGATGAAAAAAAAAAAAATGAAAAAAATATAGTGCATGTGACCATGTATACTACTGTATCGAAGTATCAACTGTCGTCCAAGGACTTCTCACGACAAGACTGACGACAAAGCCTGTAACAAATAAAAACCGTGAAAAAATAAAGAAAAAAAAAAAAAAAAAAAATTAAATTTTTGTACAATGAACAACAATTCTTAGTTCGCGCAAGAATCGACTTGGAAATTTGAGCTCCCTCAAAGATCAGCCCAACTTTCTTACCTGTTTTTTATATTTTTTTATATTATTTTTTTATGTGCGCGTGTAATGGATCAATGTGTATACATGTCTATGTGTTGATTCGTCAGTTGAGTCTATCGGGAATTGGAGTATCCTTATACTCTGTACACCCTGATCATTCCTTTCATGGATGGCTTAACTTGGCGAGGGTGATTTCCAAAATAATAAAAAAAATAAATAAATAAATATATAAAACACGTAAATAAATGTATGAAAAAAAAATTAAAAAAAGAAAAAAAAAATGTATATTATTGGACATTCACTTCAGCGCGCACGTGATCTTAGCGTAATCTCTGAGAGACGAAAGAACTTTGCTTTTTATCCCTTTCAATCGACTTTAACATTTGATTTATTTATTATACTATTATTATTTTTTTTTTTTTTCAAATGAATTTTAAAAAAGTTCAGCGACCTCATCAGCTGTTTCTTGAGAATAAATTTTTTTATATTATTTTTATTTGTTTGTATTCATTTCACTTAAACATTTTATATGTATTTTTTTTTGTTGTTATATATTTTTATGATTAAGTTGAAACTTGTTTTGTGATAGGATCAAAAATACCCTTTATCTGTGGTAATTGTTAATGAATAAATATAAGTTTGTGGAAGCAATAATAAAGGGTGAAAACTGGACGTCGATGACAATAGAAATTTTTTATCAAGATAAATATATCAAGTTGCTGTTGAGGTGGAAATGAGTAGTCGACAGGTGATCCAACGTTTCTATTAACTTTTTTTATTTTTCATTTTATTTTTCAATTTAAATCAACAGCTAGTCGGCCGTCAACGTGTAGATCGTCATATTTTTATTCGCCTACAGGCCTTTAAAAAGCAATAATAGTTAAATAAATAAAATAATGAAAATAAAAAATTAAAAACGTTTATATAAAATGAGAAATGACGGGATTAATACTGTGTGAATGAATTTCATATATATACATATATCACACTGCATCGAACAGTAGATATAAAAAATCGACGTCGACCTATAAAATCGGTCAAGTGAATCGAAAATCACAGTACAAAGGGCTTTTCCGCTTGGTGGATTTAAAATTATATTTTTCATTTTTTTTTCCCTCTCTGCTGAAGGTACTCGAGAATAAACCACGTAAGATACTTATCGTTGGTAAAAAAAAAAGACAAAGAAAGGAACAAAAAAATAAATATAGTAGGATAAAAAAAATATATATATAAAGAGTCGAAAATAGAAAAAGAAAAAACGGGTTCGATCAAACGTTACGCGTGGGAGAACGTGTCACAATGACAAAAAAAAAAAAAAAAAAAAAAATTTACACGCATGACACTTTCTTGCATCAAACAGGGTCTTAAAATTTTACTACCTGCATGTTAGTAACTATTTTTATTTATCTTTTTTTTATATGTACATTGAAAATTTTATTTCTCAAAGATAGTGCTAAATTTTTACTTTAAAGATTCAATGAGTTATCTGTGTTTGTATTTTTTTTTTTTGGAGAAAGCCTTTGGCAAACTCTCACACCCGCAGGAAACAGGTGTTGTAACGAATATATAATCGTAAAAAAATATTGGCAGGTGTTGCAGTTGCATAAATATCTACAATTATTATGATTTATTTTATAACAAAAATTTAAATAGTAAACAAAATAAAATTCTAAGCAATTAAATTTATTTAATAAGATTGGATCAATAGTCAATATGGCCGATGGATCAATAGCCGGCCATAGTGACGGTTCGATCATTTTTATCTGCATTAGCTTGCAAATTTCTGACCATGTATTTGACCATCAGCGATTGGTCAATATCAAGGCCTCAATTGTGTTTATATACACAACTTTACAATTCTCTCAGAGAATCATCGCATAAAACGATACACCTCTGACGTGTTGTAAATATAAAATAAATAAAAAAAAAAAATTAAAATATGCGAATGGTACAGTCAGACATCAGAACAGGGACTCTATCAGATGGTAATTATGTATGGGGCTGATTCAAAAAAGAATGGGCCGGATGAAGAGTGAAGAGTGGGCGGTAAAAAAAAAAAGCCAAGGGTATTCTTGCATGGGAGCTCGATACATTTATTCAAATATATTACCGGGTGTTTTTCTTCATTTATCCGCATCGACAATAATATAATCGACAATAAAATATTGCATAATATAAAAAACAAATTAAAAAAAAATTCATTTTAATGAAAAGAATAATGTATGTTTTTTTTGTGTATAGATATATTTAAAGAATAAATTTAATTTGAAAAGGTGTGACAAAGATTCAATAATTTGGTGTTTCTCATCATCGAAATAGGGCGTATTCTTATAATATCGGTTTGAGAATCGTTTCTCAAGATGTATATAACCAAGTATAATGAAAAATAAAAAAAATAAAATGTATAAAATAACGTTCGAGACGGTACGTTAGCGACTGACATTGTGAGTGACGTACGGATATGTTGTAAGGCATTGGCCAAGTCTATAATATATAATAAAAATGCATCCGCACGCCTCGATGAGTTGATTGTCTGCTTGTCCGGGGCATGCCAAAACGTCCAAACTTTGCTGCATTTCATATTGCGTTGCGCGGGCGCGAGTAAGGCCCTGTATATTGCCAATTTTTATTTTACTTTTTTTTAATTTTTGTATTTATCATTTTTAGTATAGGCATGCCCTTTTGTACGGGGTGGTCGAGGTTAAATCTGCCCCTGGCAGATATATATATGTGATGTTTTTTTTTTTTTTTTTTTTTCTTTAAATATTATCTCTCATTTCTTGTCTGATCGTGCTCGAAGATGCCCCGGAGTGCAACGAGACTTGATAGTATTTTAATTTTTGTTTTTTTATTTTCAATTTTTTAAAAATCAACTGAACGAATAGAAATGTCTATCACATGTCATAATCATCATCATCGGTATTTCATTGTAAATTACATTAATCCAATGGAATTTACATGAAATAAAAAATAATAATGATAATTTAATTTTAATCACAAGAATATATAATGTTAATAACTAATCTTGAATCGAAATTTTGTCTGTCATCATCATAGACATTATTTATTGTGCGTGTTTATATATCAAGCTTCAAATTTACATACAAGTTCGCATCGTGTCGTTACCTGTCACACAATAATAGATAGAGATGAAAACACATAGCCCAAGACAGATGTCATATTCCCATTGTCTGTGTTGTCGCGGTGAAGAGGTAAGTACTCGAGCTTTACTAAGTGCTGTTTTATTTGTGTAAAGAACAAACCCCACTCACATCTAATAAATCTATCTCTGTCTTTAAATTTTCCAAGACAGCCAAACAGTCATAGACTACTGCTGTGAAATCTACTAGTGCACATCTTTATAATTCTTGAAACTACTCACAAGTCAGACTCTTCTTCTTCTTCTTCATTTATGATTTTATTTTATTTCGTTTGATGTGTATGGCTTGTATATACAAATCTACAAAATCAAAATTGATGTATATATATATAATGCAACTACTAAAATTATATAATTTTCATTTATATTCTTAGAATCATATATAAATATACATAAAGTTTTGAGAATAAATTTTACCATCAGATGAATTAACAAGAATCTTGATTCTCAAAATTCCATAGCTATCCAACAAACGTCTTCGTTATTGCATTAAACATAAATATAGATGTATACTTTATCAACAACAACAACAACAATAAAGAGAAGATTCAAGTAATTCTCATTGCTTTGATCTTGGTCAACAGTAAAACTTTAGACAATCCACCAAATTAATCTCCTCGAATATAATTTTAAAAAATTCTCGTTATCTTTAATTTTTTTTTCACTTTTCCCTCAGTACATTAGTCACGTAGTCTTCGATCTATATTATATATTTTCATGAAAAAAAATTCTAAAAACAGTAAGATAACAAAAAAAAAAAATTAAATTAACAAAAGAATTATTAATAATCAAACAAAGCTTAAAATACATGGACAATAAAACTTCAGCAAGCATCAAAGGTTAAAATATGTTGGTATGATGTCCAAAGGTGCTTCTCACACTCATCATATAGCCATCTTGGTCTTGGCAAATTGTACAATAACAATATAGTTATATGGAGTTGTTGGTAGTTGTTATAGTAAAAGTAGTAGTTGGCTCTGAGAAGTAGCTGTGCTTATGCCGTCACTCTTCAGCCTTTCCTCAATTCCACTCAAACTATAGTCAAGCCGCCATCAACTGTGTCCCTCAGCAGTATATTTCTCTTGTGTGTGTATATATATCCTAGTGTTTTATGTACATTACTTGATGCTCTGAAGACAAGACAAACGGAATATTACACAAATACATAAACTCCTTTACTTAATACCAACGGACAATTTCTCTCTATTTTCATCTACCTTATATCTTATCGTATGTTCAGGTTGCGTGTGCCATCATTTCCCATCCCTGAGGCATTCTACCAACGTCTTGCCACTCACTTGGTTCGTGTGTTTCATCTTCATCCAACGATTGTACTTGTAAAATATACTATGAGCTAAGGTATACAGAGACAGTCCAATGCCAAAGGCTTTTTCCTAAAGGCATCTTCAGACTTTAGAATGAATTTTAGACCAAACCAACTTGGGTTTCGATTGCTTAGCCTAATTTGTCTTCGTTTATCCAGTCTCATCGTACTAAAATAATACAAAGAGTATCATGTATTATTTATATTTTTAGCTGCAGATATAAATAGATCATTCGTTGAATAAAATATTCATTCTCACGATGATTAATCTAGATCATGATCTAGATTTATACTAAAAAAAAATTCTTTTATTGATTTTGAAAATTTAATTTGCAAGAATTCCGTGTGAATATAAATATTTTCTTTATTTTTTTTTCTTTTCTCGCTTATTTATATTATTTTATTATTTATTTGATTTTTTTTTTTATTTAAAAATAAACTTGGCCTTTTAGAGATGAAGAATTGATCGTAAGATAAATGTACAGGATAATATTTGTTTGGTTTTTATAGATGGAAAAAAAAAAAAATATAAACGGACGTGCTTTAACAATGAACAGCAAACAGTGTGTCCCCCAGCTGGAATACGAGGTTACGCGATCGTTGGTATCTTGAACGATCGGCAATTTGAATAAAAACCAGAGTGTATGTATAGGATTCATGACGGCGCCGATCGGTCGTGCGCACATTTAAATATTGGCCTCCTACATACGGTATGCATACCCTTTTTTTTTATTTTTATATTTTTTATTTTTATAAAGGGATCTTTTGCAGGTGCACAAATGATGGGAGTTAGGCTAGCAATAGTAAAATACTTGTTTGATTGTGAGGATATGTATACATAATAAAGCCTCATCGTTTGTTGGATCTATTGCCTCTTTTCACCAATAAAATACGACATGATGATGACGGTTTTTATGAAGGTCGATTGGTACCCACATTTATATGAAACCAAGGATTTAAAAAAATGCTTGAGTTTGATTTAATTCAATCAATCACTTTTTTTTTCATCTCATGTTTTTAAATTTGTATTTTACAAGTGAGTTATTATTCATTTGATTTCAATCGGATTATTATTTTCATCATCTTCTTTGTATTAATTCATTCCTTTTTTTTTTTTCTTTCTCATTTTTAATATTTAGGGATGGTCAAATTGATGGTATATAAATAAAGGTATATGATAAAATGGAAAATTGTAATCGTCTTTCTGATGTCTTGTCTACGTTGAGATGAACGAATAATTCACTTATGATACTTCTTGATCAGTGTACAGACTCAAATTTCTCAGTCCATTTATTGCTATTCTCCCTTGTTCAAGATGATTTTTACCATACAACATGAACGAGTGCGCTCAATTCGTGGAAAATTTAATAATCAACGTACCCAAGTTGCTTGGGGCTTGAAAAAAAAAAAAAAAAAAATGTCACAGAGTGTACCTCAACTCTATATTCATGCAACGCCCTTTTTTATTTCCCCGTCTTTACTAAATATCTTTCGCCAATATTAAAGTTCTCTATTTATAAACTTTGATCGGCTTTTAATACGTTTGACAGAGTTAACAAAAAATAAAAAGATAAAAAAAATTTAATACAATAAAAATTGAGACGCCAAAATTTACTTCAGGGAAAATTTTTCTATATTTCACAAACTTATGAAAATTGAAAAATAAATGAGAGACTGGAATACGAATGAATTTCTCATCAAATATCAATTTAATACATTGAAATATAATAAATTCATAAAAAGTTAAAAATAAATCATAATCAATTTTAAATGATGAAAAATAATAATAATTTACAAAGCAAAAAAGAAAAAAAAAGGAAAATAAAAAATTATGGACAAGCAGGTTGTATGTGGGTGGAGAAAAGAAATTGAACTTTTGGATTGCTTTGATGCACTTTTACATGCAACTTGGTGGCTATTCGAGCGTCATTCTTTTTGGTGCATATAAAAAGACCAAAGCCAGAAAATAAATATATATATAATCACACTTTACGAAATCGTTAACTCTTAGTTGAAAGTCCTCGCGAAAGAATTGCTTTACGGATGAAGAAGAAAAAAAATAAATAAAAGTGAGAATAGGTTTGAATATATAAAGAAGGGGATGAAAGGTATATATGAACAGGCTGCAATTGAAAAATGTAAAATGAAAATGAAGAAAAAAAAGAAAAAAATAATAAATAAATAAACGTAGAGTCGTGTCGTGTTTGCACCACTGAATTTTTAGTAAACGTGTACATAAACGTCTATGGGCTCATTGCGTCACATTTTTAATTTCCATGTGGATAAACCTTTAGTAATTGTACAGTAATTTCTCCAAGCTTTACCTCAAACTATAGCTACCTCAAGTTTAAGTCCACCACTTCTCAAAGCTTCAAAATTAATTCGGGCGTTTTAAAATCCAGTTGCTTGCATTGTTGTTAAATTTGAAGTAAATGTAAATTATTTTATGCCAAGAAATGATTTAAAAAATAATACTCTTTTAGTTTAAATTTGAAAAAAAAAAACACTGTGTGATGAAAAACAATTGCTGATCATGATCGAAATCATACATGAAGATTGCAGTATAGCAAGTATACTACGATCGCATTACACGGGGATTTGGCTTGAAGACATTTTCACCCAATAAATAGATAGGCCCAACGGGGCGCGTTATATACGATGGATAGAATCCTTATTATAAACTATAACTAGCTTGGTACATACCATCATATAACACCACACTCTGTCTCTCTTTCAAGCAACATCATTTTCTCCAGTTAGTACGATACTTGATGGGATTTCTAGCCGATGGTGCGGACAATCCTATTTCAAGGGCTTCTCGTTCCTTTCCTCAAAATCATTCACTTCCATCTTGCCAGATGAATCCTTGTTCAATTGATACCCCGGAGGACTTTTCAAAGTGAAAATCATAGACTCTAGCTAGTAATACATGCCTTTAGTTTATAGAATGCCTGCAGAGGTCCAAAGGTAAAAGATCAGCTGATGCAATTGATGAAACTCACGTTTCACCCTTCAAACTGAAAATAATATAAATAAAAAAAAATTAAATAACAAAAAAGGGTCTGATTCGAATTGAGTTCAATGACCAAATTATTAAATAAAATCAAATAAATATAAAAAAAAGTACTTTACCTTCTGCTACGTCCAGGTATACCTTAAAAATCCTTCTCATCTTCATATTACCTTTTTATAATAATTTTTTTTTTTTGTTTTGTTTTTTATAAACGTATTCAAATGTGTGCACACGTTTAGCAAGCGGTTAAATTTCAAGGTCTCAATGCTGTCGTGGTCCATCCTGAATACGCCTACAAATTTATCATTGAGTATTATTCATTGAAGCGTCAATGGCATTTGAATATGAAGAGAAAGAACCGAATAGAGATGAATGACGGTAGGGGTAAACCAAGAAGCAATAGTTTTTTATCCTTTTTTTCTCTCTTTAATTTTGTTCTTCAATTTAATTTCACATACTCTATATGTGTGATGTATCTGTGGATAAATATATTTATATACATAACGATGATGGAAAAAAAAAAAAAAATAAATAAAAAGGAAATTTAACTATAAAGAAGTTGAGATGGCAGAATTCGATTATTTAATCAAATCAAAATATTCAGAAGGGCCATATAGTTGTTTTGTTAAACTTCCTGCCGATTCTTGAGACTAACCGAGACTTCCTTTTACTTGTTAATACACGTACAGTTAAATTTAAATTTATACATATAAAATTTTATTTGCATTATTGCAATTTAATTTTTAAATATTCAATTTAAATCGTTTAATTTAAATATAGATCATTTTTTATTTTTTTATTTTTATTAAACATTATTTAATCATTGATAAAAGTTAATAAAAATAATATATGTGTGTGTATTCTCTACATCATTTGTATAATCAAAAAAACAATAAATAATAACAATTATTATTTTTTATATGATCAAATTACTCAACCAATTTTCCAACAGTTAAAAAATAACCAATAAAATTA
The DNA here is from genome assembly GCF_014905175.1 of Aphidius gifuensis. Classification (NCBI taxonomy): domain Eukaryota; kingdom Metazoa; phylum Arthropoda; class Insecta; order Hymenoptera; family Braconidae; genus Aphidius; species Aphidius gifuensis. The sequence continues at coordinate 4,197,524 of NC_057788.1, read as the reverse complement.
CTAGTTATTGTTTGAGTTTAAATTTATTTTTATTTTTTTTAATTAATAAAAAAGGTAAAATACATATTTATGTTTGATGTAAATAACCGTGACGAATGTGTTCGATGTGGTTTTATCTACGATAAAAATTTGATTCAACAAGAGCAATTGGTCACTGTGTGGGTGGGTGGGACGAAACGATTGCTTACTAACCAGCATTGCCATGATATATGACGACTGTTTGTTGAGTATATATGTACAGAATATAAAAAAATTTTGTTAATTCAACTCTACTCTATTGTCTGTTGTGGCATTTAAAAATTAACCAGGATGAAGTGTATCATTATATTTATTTTACTGAGTCTGACGTCTATTAATATAAACGTATAAAAAACAAAAAAAATTATTTACTCATTTTTCATCAATATATATTTATTTATTACAAAAAAAAAAAAAAAGACATTATTGATTAATATTTGAATATTTTGTTTTCAGGCTGCAGATGAGGATATATTGCAAGAGAGTTTTAGAAGAGCATTAAGTAACTTACGTGCAAAAGTTGCAAAAGATCAACATGATGCTCATGTTGATGTGGTCAAAGATGAAGAAGAAGAAGACCAAGAAGAAGAAGAAGCTTTTGATAAATCATATGAAGACATAATTACAACGACAAAAGCACCAGTCACAAGAAAATCTTCTACAAGATTAAAAAATCTATCAACAAGAAGATTTTTTGGACCATTACCTAATGGGTTAATGAATGGCTTGTCAAAATTTATTCCTGCTATTCAAAAAATGCTTGACAACTTATTGGCTATGTGTCGAGGAACTCCAATCCAGGGATTCATACAATTTATCGTGACTATGTTTAACAATTTTTTCGGTAAAATCAATCAATTTCCAGTAACAAATTTTGGCGATGGATTTCAAGGAAAAAAATTAGCAGGAGTACCAACAAATATTCCACCAACAAATATTCCTATAGTAAACAATTTAGTTGTTTAACTAATCGACTAATTTAAAAATTATATATTTTATTTCTTTTTCTAAAAAAAAAAAATAATAATAATTTGAATAAATTTTATCTTTTTTATTCTTCAATAATAATGATGATATAAAAGAATAAAATATTAAATGACTTTTAACTATTTAAAACTCTTAATTATGATTCAAAAATAAATTGACAATAATTTGAATTATAAATGCAATAAAACATGTTAAATTTTAATTGAATTTTAATTTAAAATTAAGTTAAAATAATTTCTGACTAGTGATATAATTGTGGCAAGTAAAAAATAATTGATAATTGATAGTAATTTTGTTGATCACAACAAGTATATTGTATATTAACATGAATACAATATATATCGACTACCGAGTTATTTTGTGTAAGCATATATACGTCATGTTGGCATATACGTACGTAATTACCTTTACCCGTAATTATCTATCCAATTAGCCCAAAGCTATTATGATTAAACCTATGCTGGTAAGTTTATAATAACAATTAGTCGACATCGACCAAGGCAAATAAGCGACGTTGGTAATTTTCACTTTCCCTTCACTGCTCTAATCACGATATACCACACCTACTCTTATATTAATTTTTCGTTTTTATTATTATATTTCATTAATATTATTTAAATGTTTTTAATACGCGTATTTAAAAATAACAAGTAATTTTTTATTATTTTTTTTTTTTTAACTCAACTGTAGTAAAATAATGAAACATCTATTTTTTATGTTTAATTATTTTCACATATATAGGTTTTTATTTATTTATTATTTTTTTTTCCATACCACATTGTTTTTTTTTTGTTTCTACAATATCCCAGTAATTATTTTTATATTAATTAAAAAAAATACAAGCTAAAAAAAAAAAAATATTTATGTATTATTTTTTGATTCTTGAGTGTCAAGAAGTTATTAATTATTTTTATAGCATTTTTTTTTCTCTTTGTTTATTAAATTCCCAGCATAAAATAATAATCACTAAAATAAATAAAAGTTCTATTGTGGATGTACTATAACGATAATGAAGGTGTTAAGTTGAGAGATTGAATCGTTGACGCGAGTCATTCATACATCTCGAATGTGAATCAAAAAATAAAATGTACAGTTAGTTTATGCATAAATACATTGTCGAGGTGGGGTATGGTATGATGTATATGGCAATATAATAACGCAGGGCAACACACACACACACACTCGTATGATTATTTGTATTTTGTGGTGTTTCTGAGTACTCGAGTGCGTTTTCAGCTTTTGGTTCGTGTCACAATAATATGTGCAACTGGAAGGGGTGTATATATACATGTATATTTTGTTAATAACGAGTGGCGGGAAAATACAAACGAATATTCCACGAAGTGACACCTCTCAATGACACTTGTCTCGTGTTTGGTAATGCCACGCCAGATTCATTGTGTATTTATAATAAATAAAAAATATATATGCCACTTGCAATTCTGATACATCGAACCTTCGGGTCATATAATACTTAACACTTGTGCAATAATAACGACGAACCCTTATTCTTTTAATGAGTTAAAATAATGAAATAAAAAAAATAATATAAAATATAAAAATTCAAACAAATGAAAATAATATATATAAAATAAAAAAGAAAATTTTCCATTTTTAAATAAAAGGAAATGACGGCGTATTATTTGTTTCTGCAATTATTGTTATTATTAATTCTCGGTGTGCATAACTACGTACTGTATTTTTTTTTTTTTATTTATATATTTATTTTATTTACTTATTTTTTTTATTTATTTTAACCATCTACTGTCTGATGGAAAAAATTTTAAACTCTAATGAAGCAAAATTTAATACGACCAAATGCACAGATCATTTTGAAGGTTGAAACTTATTTTTATTTCTAATTATCTAAATGCTGGTTTTTTTTTAGAAATGAAAAATATTTTTTTATTATTATTATTTTTTAACAAGTATATGATCAATTTCTGCTTGTACAACTGGCATTATATACCTATGTGAATTTAGATTCGTTAACGTTGTTACAGATTCGCCGTAATCAAGGAGAATGGTCGACAGCGCGTGTAGGGATATTCAATACGTGAAGGTTTGGTTGTTAGCATTTTCAATGTTATTCATATATTCAGACCGTATTTCCATCCACCGTGGATGCGTGTTATCTTTTGGTGGCCAAAAAGGGATGAGATAAAGTGTGTTTCGTAAAGCTGTCCCAAGCTTACCACTGTACACCAGTCGAGAAGCCCTGTCTGATCTTTCCTGTCTCTCGTTGAATTTTATATATTGTACACTGCGCATATCTATATTCTCTTTTTCATATAAAAACCAGCAAAACAAATTAGTTTGAACAATTTATTTAATTGAATGATATACAACCCTGTGTGTATATGTGAATTTTTATAAATATTTAAAGAGACAATGAATTTTGTATGCTCAAACATTTTCGATAAAACAAATTGAATTCTTGGCAGTGTCATTCTCAAGTGTGACAATGGAGTGGGAAAAATAAAATAAAAGATAAAAACAAGTGATTCCAATACTGATAAGAAATTAAATGTGTAAGAGAAATTGAAGAAACAAGTATCGAAGAAATTCTTTTACCACAAACAGAAGAAAAAAAAAAGATAAAAAATAAAAGGGAGAAATCGAAAATACACTGGGTAAATTTTGGTATGGGGATGTTGCGGCAGTTTGTCTTGGCCCATTAAGAAGACTGCTAGTTGGCTACGTTCGTTTGTTCGTTTTTTTTTTTTTTTTTTTCTATTGGACGTTTGCGGGAAGGGAATGATAGCAATGGAAGGGTTTTTTTTTCCTACTTTTCTTTTGTTTTTTTTTTCTTCTCATTCTTGGTTACAGTTACCATACAAAAAAAGAAAATTTAGTAGCAAAAAAAAAAGGGATAGAAAATAGTTGCTTTATGACCCGGCATCTGTTCGACGATCGTCTCGTTCCGATACCACTTTATCCTCGGTGTTAGCTCGTTTCCTAACTGTTTGCGAAACAAGCTTCCACAGCTATTCTTCGTGATGCTAGAAAGCTTAAAGCCAAAACAACCAAACACCCCTCTATTTTATCTTTATTTTTTTTTTCTTGATTTTACTTTGACTGCTTGAACATCTTGCATTGTTTTTACTATTTTCGTGTGAGCGTTACCTTTTTTATTTCGACATATTGCTTAGTATTGTTTGTATACTTTACCATCCACAATCTTATTTCTTTGCCATGATTCTTCACTTACGGTAAGCTTGATTCTTGATGCTTCCTGAGAGCTTTTCACTAACTCACTCCTTCTTTATTTTTAGCTTTATGATTTTCCTTTTTTTACTTTAAATTTCTCTGTCTTGTATCTGGTTTTATCTACAATAAATAAAATTAAATTTAGATACTTATTTTAAATATTAACAACAATAAATCTATAAAACATCTGAAACAGTGTATCATGATTATTAGAAAGCTACTAAAAAAAGCAATAAAACTTTTTGTACATGGAAAAAGTAAGTACATATACGAGTGGATTATGTGTCGACAGGAAGCAAGAAGAAAGGATACAAATGACCCAGAACAAATTATTGTTTTCGTGAAACGATCGTACGAGCTTTCCATCTTTTTTTTTTTATTTATTTATTTTCCAAGGGGAGAATTGAGATACACCACATAACAATCGAAAGTTTTTTCTTCACAAAAACGTGAAAATAAAAAAATACAACGAAAAAAAAAACGAAGCGAAACCTTTAACGAGTTGAAAAATTTCCAAGTTGTATAAAATATATATATAAGAATACGTATTATTGTTTTGGTAGTTGTATGAAGATGAAGATGTATATGAAAAAAAAAAAAAGAAGGAGTACAGCAATAAATAAGCATATGATGTTGGTGTATGTGCATAAATAAATTTATATATGTATACTCACATGTAGAAATAGAAGTCGGTGATAATACGTGATTCCCCTTGCATTGAATACTTAATGTTAAGTACTCGTTAGGGGAAAGTTGTTGTGTGTATATATATATCTGCATGAACATGCAGTGCAAGTGTGTATCTCAAAACCATCTCAACATCAAGTTGAAAATGTATGTGTTGTGTCCAACATACGTTGAGCTTAAATGTTACAAAATATATACATAGATATAAAAATAATAATAATGATAACAATGTAAATTCAAGGTGGACTATACTATCAAGAGATGAGGTGGTAGTAGTAGTTGCAAAAGAAAAAGAAGAAGAAAAAGTATACATGTTTCATTTTGCAGCAATGTATATGAGAAGGAATGCTGGCATATGTATAATAGAGAAAATGGAAGTACCAGTATATATAGATACTCGTGAAGCAGCTACTATTGAGTCGCAACACAATAAAATAACACGAAATACTTGGGTATACATTGTACTGTTATGTATACATACGTATATATGAGTATGGAATATAGGGGTGTAATCTAGTATAGTCGAAGAATTTTCAAATGGTAATAAAAGAGATAGAATGATTAAAAAAGGGGAAGAGAAAAAAAAAAAAAATATAGGTAGGTGAGTCTTGTTGGTTGGTGTGCGCATTGGTGTATGCATTATGCACGATGATAATGCTTTCAGATACTTTGTCTATATGGGAATAACGCGGAGAATCATATATGACTCTTTTGGTGGTTGGATTAAATGGAAACGATCATCTCTCTTTTCTTCAACTCGATAAAATGAGAAAACAATTTACAGTCTTTTATATAGATATACATACATTTTTATTTATATTAACTATGTTTTTTTTCTTTTTTCACTTTATCAATAGCTTGGAAGAGGGAGAGTAAAAAAAATAAAAAGAAAAGATGAATGATTACCGAAAAGAGTTGACAAAAAAATAAAAAAAAATATTGAGGGTTAAAAAACATTGAAGATTGGAGTCGTTAGATATTTAAGGGTCCATAGGGAAAGACGAGGTTTTCTGGTCATGTATATGTATACAATTTGTTGTATCAGAGACCAAGTCTAACCTAAATTCTGAATGTAAAAAGAGAAAAAAAAAAAAAATTCTGACGGGTTGCATAAGATATCAGGGCGTGATGAAAAACAAACAGAGGTTTTAGAGATTTACTGTTTGATCTTCGAAATAGGATGTCGCCATTCATACAGCTACGAGTCGAAAGGCGCGTTATTATCTATTGACTACGTATTACAGTTGTGCGAAAGCTTATATAGAAAAAAAAGTAACTACAAAATATATATAGTTATAAATAGTAACAATACCAACTGCAATAAACGGACCATATTCGCACATACTTACGCAGGGATGATTGTCTCTTAAAGCATGCACTTTTTGAGTCGGTATTCGACTCTAGCTTTTATGCCATCATCTTTCATCTTCAGTGCTTGATGAATCACTCAAAATGCAAAGAAAAAAAGTCTTCCAAAAGTGCGCATCGAAAACAGAAACTCTTTTCCTTTTTTTTCTTTTTTTCTCAAAGTGCGATGTCGTTACTTGTGTGTCTGACGAAAATAATTCCAAATCACTTGCTCTGAAAAAAAAAAAATACATGTATATTTATAAAAGAAAAAAAATATAAAATCATTTAATTATAATTAGTTTAAATAGTTATCTTTTAGAGAATAAAATTAGCAAGTAAAATTGTGACAAATTGGGATTTAAAGCTGGTGTATGCCATTCAATTAATTCTGCTGCTACTACTACAAGAAGGCAAGTTGGGTCTATTGGTTCGGGTATTTCTGTGTGACGTGGATGAGAAATAGAATTTCTATCCTTTTACTTGTGTTTTATGTGTATTTCAACGAGAATCGATCCTCTTCAAAGTAACTCCCTCTCTAAATTTCCTTTTAAATGTATACACGAACGATAGTATATATTGTAAAAGGACAATTTTCCAAGAACGATGTTCAACTGAAATTGTGTAATTTAATGGAAAACTATTGACTAAACTGATCAGATAATTTTATATATTTTATCATATTACTTTTGAGCTCTTTAACAAGTAAAATTATAAATATATATATCCATAAAATGAAAGGTTAAAAAATTTCTATATAATTTAGATATATAAATAAATTATTTAAGGTTGAAAAAATCAACTCATCATAAATATTTTCAAGCATATAGAAATGATGATACGTCGTTAGCAGTCAATATGAATATTTGCATATATAAATTCAACATCAAGAGATGCCATTCTGTCAATATTCGTCTTTTTGCACGCGCAACCAACATAAACCTCTTCGTTTCATTCGTACATATATATACATACTATTACTGTACGTGTTTCCTTTCACTGTTGCTTTATTGAATATCCCACGAGTGGAAAATCAGTTGAGCCACTCCTTTACTCTTGTTGCCCCTCATCACAGTCAGTCTGAAAGGCAAACGATCATCCCTCTATACCTTCATACCACCACACTACTTTTGTTGGCGTCATGGCTTCGTCATTCTGCTTCTCAACCCACAATCTTCCTTTTTTTTTTTCTTCTTCTGCTTCTTCTTTTTTTTCTTTTTCTGGCTTACCCTTCAGCTTGAGTTATCGCATTCAGTGCCATTTCACCTCTACCCACTGCACCACCGATGATCAGAATCCGATCTACTACTTGCTGTATTACAAGAGCAATTCTATAACATTCAATATAAATATAAAATATTTTTTTTTTTTTGTATTTTATGATTTGGTTTATGAAAAAGGAATATTTATGTATATTTGAGAGAGGGTATTATCCTTACAAAATGTAAAGTGGCCCGTCATATTTGACATTACCATGTATCATACGTCAAGCAACATTACCAAGGTCGCTAATATCTTTTAGAGAATATTTCATACAAGACATTTCGTATAAATTTATTTAATATTCGTGAGAATCACACATGAGTATATCTCATTTTCTTAATAACCTCATGAAAAATTAATAAATTTGTAATTAAAAATAAATTATTTATATTATTATAAATTATTATTTTTTATTATTTTCATATACATGTTATAATTTTTTTATTTCTTCTAGTTTTTATATATTCATTTCCTTGTTTTATTTTTTTTTCATTTTTTCTTTGAGTTGAGTGAGCAAATAACTTGGGAGACTTTGATCGTTACTTAAGGAGCGAATAATATTAATTAAAATGTTCTCTTTTGCGGTGCCAATTTTTTTTTCTTCTTTCTTTTTAATTTTTCTTTTTTTTTTTCCCCGTGTCAACCCTCTACGTTGACGTTACCGAACTACTCACCCCGTGCTCACTTGACTCTCGTGTCGAATATTTATTCGTTTCTTCATATTTATTTATACCACTCTGACGACGTCGCGCGGGTTCTTCAAACCGCCCGCGCGACTTATTTGCACCCTCGCCTTTTTTTTTTTTTTTTATCTTTTTTTTATATTTTTATATAGATGAAATACTTTTTTTTTTTTTCTACGTATACACTTTAACGGGTTGCCTCAAGTTTTCTTTTAAACGATGATGTGCCGCTTCTAGAAAAAATAAATAAAAACCCTTTTGCCCCTGTACCTTACGCAACGATGAGAAAAATACCAAAGAAATACAGCAAAGGAAATAAAAAATTAATGAACGCATTCAAATGAATTTTATTAATTGAATTGCATGGTGATGTCATGGTCTTGTGTCACTTGGGGTTGACTTGTTGCGATTTGCTTTTTCAATTCTTTATTTATTTTTTATTTCTTGCACTTTTTTGTCTTCTGTTCTTTGCAATTCCCCCTTTTTTTTTTTTTCTTTTTGTTGGGTGAATGACGAAAAGGTTGTCGATTGCCATTCCCTTGGTATCGCGTCGATGCTCCTTCGAGGATCAAAAAAAAAATTAAATACAACTTCCCAAGTGTATGTGACAAATAGAAAAAAACAAATATATATTTTATTTTTTATGTTTTCTTTTTTTTTCATCGTTCTTTTTTTTTATTTTTTAAAAAGCCAGGAGAAACATGGGAATTAAAAAAACAAAGAACGACAGAGTAAAGTGTTCCTGAAAAAGATGAAATAGATGGTGTATATATTTAAAAGGGAACACTAGTATAGGTATTAATATTTAGCATCTCTGAAGCAACGAGTGAATTCAACTTTACCACTTTACTATTATTTCTACCAAGAACTCGAGAAATACCACCAAACCATCACCAATTTTTTGTTACCCTCTTTTATTTCCACATACGGTAAAATATGTAAATCGGACCAATATTTCTAAAAATACATTCACCCAATGTACGTGAACTCTTTATAATACAAAACATTGAAAACAAAAAAAAAAAAAAAAAGCTCACATGTACAAAGGTATAAAAATATATCATCTTTATATCTATATTGTTATTTTAAGTTTAGCATTTCCTTTTATTATTTCATTTTGTTAAATATTTTATTTGAAAAAGTAATATCTGCAATGTGTTTGAGAGTGGAAAACATCGATGATTGAAACGGTGAGGCAGTTTAATTCAGCCTCGTTAAACCCATTAAATTGCCAGACTTATTGCATCAATGTCGACAAGCAATGCATGCTGGCTTATTGGTTTTATATTTGTGCAGTTCAGTCAGCATTCCTTGCTTCATAAAATTTATTCATCTATATATTTTTTTTTTTTTTCAACTTTTATATTGGCAGCAATAGAAATTTATTTGAACACGTATATGCCAAAGGCTACAATCAACATCAATATCCAATCTATCAATATAATTACTGTCATATATATATTTTTTTTTTTTCTTTCTATATCAATATAAAATTTCTATTAAAAATTCAGCATTATTATTTTTTTTCCCTCAAGACTATTTCATTTATTTGTATATTTTTTAATATATAACAAATTGTATATTTTTTTTTTTTTTCTAAATTTAATGAGAATAAAAGCTGAGCTTTATGAGAATATTTTGTAAATTTTCTATTTCCATCATTTACACTTTCGTCTCTACTCACTTTGCCAATTCAACCAAATGAAATTGTAATTTTCAGAGGAAACAAATTGAATATAAATGGGTGATGTAATTCAAAATGCCTGCTGCAGAAAGCAACTATACACTAAACATAATAATTATAAACGACTTGAGAAAAGTGATTATAATTCAAAATAAGAAGTTATTTTATTATTGAAAATTTTAAATAAAAATACATTCAGTATAAAATACAAAAAAAAAAAAAAAAAAAAAAATGCGTGATATTAATTTATTTGGTAGACAAAAATAAATTTAAAAAAAATTTATAATATTCTGACAAATTTTTTCAGAAGGATATATAAAGCAAGGTATGATGAAAAGGCTGAGTGATATTAATACTGTCGAATTTATTAACGTTGGACGATGCCAGCAGCAATAACAACTGGCAAGTATATAAGTAGTGTCTGACGCCACATTGTTTCCTGTTAAATCAAAATTTGATTGTAGCAGTGAACGTGAGTGTATATATACATTCACTTTTGATATTTGTTGTTGAGTGTTTTTGTGTAAATGGAAAAAGGAAGCAAGAATATAATACATATATACATGCATAGGGTGGTAGTAGCTATAGTTATAGGTAACTCTAGCCTATATATGCGTGATGTTGTGTGATGTTGCTGTATGTATGACGGGTGTTGTATACGAGAGAGTGCGCATCATTCACAGAAACATTTGAATTGGTATACCGACACGCAGACTGACAGACCTAGGCAAACAATGGACGTTTGATTGTACAAGATTTAGTGCTGGTTTACTGCCACCGAATTCAAATTTACCACATGCATATACAACTCTCTCTCTTTCTCTTTATAACTCCTACAACAAACCTATCTTCTCACAAATCCACAATCGTCTCGTTCGCGGTTTTTCGCACACCCAAATGCTTCCATATATCATCGCGTTTCTTGACAATACAAAATACCTCAAATGTAAACAATTTTATTTTTTCGTTTTTCAATTAATCTTTTATCCATACTTAGATGAGTATTATTCAAAAATATCCAATGGATTTTATCAAACAATTGTTATTTGTTAATGAATTAAAAATTTTTAATCTTCTTATTCATATTAAATATATCATATATATTTAGTATTTTTTCAAGTCAATATTGAAATAAATTTATAAAATATTCCGACGTGATAATGAAAAGCTTTTCAGATAATTTTTAAATAACTAACATGAGTCGGTATTCATTCAATATTTTAAATTACATGCACTTGTCGTGATGCAAACCATATTTTTTCTTTTTCAATAAATATACTTAGCAACATGTAATTCGCAAGTTTAAATTTGAAAACCTTGTGTGTAATTATAGACAAAATTAATCCTGCTCAAAGACTCTATACAACAGTGGGTATTAATTTTTAATTGGTAATAATTTAAATAACTTAAATAATGGATAATTTAAACGATTAAAATTTTCACTAAACTTTCATGACGTGTATGAATTTCATGAATATCACATGCAATGTTAAAATTTATTTACATAGTATTTAAATTTATCCAATATGTTTGACCGAAAAAAAAAATAAGAAATAAAACATTTTAGACATGTATTATTTTAGAATGACCATTATGTGTCCAATTGGTATTTTCAATAGTCCGAAAAATTCTGGAATTCAAGACAGTGGTCAGAAAGAAAATTTGAATTTTCAGAAGATCAAAATAAATAAAAAAAAAAATCTTTCAACAAGAAAGAAAGAATTGTATTTGCGTAAATAAAAAATAAAATAAATGGTATGAGTTTAAAAGATTTTATGTACAAGTAAACGTCTTTGGAATTCCGGCGATTTCATTGTTGACTGAAAGGAAAATATATATTTCGATTGCGCCATGTTATATGAAAACAACAAGTAGATAAGAGAATTTAAATTCTGGCGATCCCTTTATCGACTGAACAAGATCTGGAGAATGCTGAGCATCTTGAATGAAAACAAACAAAACCAAGTCAATTTCTACCCCAACATTTGATTTACAAGTTTGTAGTTGTGCAATCGAATAATTGTAGACATTGAAGATCAGCAAATATATATATTTTACAAGGCAATTTAATATATAAGATCCTACTCAAATTTTGGTTTATCATTATCATTAAATAAGTCTAGTATAAATATAATTGGCTGTGTACTTTTACTGTTATCAATGTCAATCAAATTTTTTTATTGTTTTTCATTTCTTTGTACAGATTGTTTTTTTTTTTTCGTCAAATTTTAATATTGTCTTATTTCTCATGATCTTCAATGAAGAATCAAAAGCCCCTATTGCATTAAACTCTTGTAATCTTATAATATCACAAGAATATCTTAAAACTTGATTTGCTTTTTTACTCTCTGATAAATCTTGAAAATTTCAAATCTTTGAATTACGTAACAGTTTGTACTAAAGAAATCCTGTGACTCGACAAGTACACTATCTAATTAGCTATCCAAGTTTTCCATGAGTAAAGAGTTTTCAAAACCCTTTTCGTAAAGAGACCAAAGGAATATAGATATAAAGCACATAGTATGACAAAATGAACGAATGAACGAATATCAAGGGATGAGTGAATATATATTCATTTCTCGCCTGATTGCGGATCAAGGGAATATCCCAGGGTGTACACCATATAAAAGCAGTCATGTTGATGTAAAGACAGAGTTGCTGAAATACGAAATACTAAAATATCTCACTCCAATTTACTTCGAATTGCAAATATACTTTAAAAGCAATGAGAAAATGTTTATATGTTTATATTTTGGTATGTTTTAAAACACTATCAGAGTTGAGGCTTTTTTTTTTCATTTATTCCATTTAACACCTTGTATTTGTCAAATTGAATTAATGAAAATTTATAAAATGTCAAGCTGCATTTATTGAGTAATTTTTAAACAATATTGACATTGATGTAATGTATCTATTTCTCTGACAATAAATAAATAAATAAATACAAGAAACTTTAAGTGTATAATGATAATGTGGTTGCTTGTAGTTTGAGGGAGTTAGTTTGTCAGTGTCGTTTATTTGTAATCAACGTTTGTATACGTATGTGGATAATTCACTCTGAAAAGCTAGATATATTTTCACTGAAGATGATAGTAAGTTGCTTCTTCATACATGCTGAAATACGAAATACCAATATATATAACCCTCCAATTTACTTCGAATAGCAAATATACTTTAAAAGCAATGAGAAAATGTTTATATGTTTATATTTTGGTATGTTTCAAATTCGATTAAAAACACTATCAAAGTTGAGTGATGTTTTTTTCCTTTATATTTCATTTAACACCTTGTATTTGTCAAATTAAATTAATAAAAATTTATACACATAAATAGATAAATTATTCTACCAAAATTTACAATAATTTATTTATAATTTAAATTAAAAAATTCAACTAATTATACATATAATTGAATTAAATTCTGATAAATAAATGGAGCATACTTTGGTGATTGTCTTGATCATTACACAAGATATTCTACAGCTGTCTCAAACAGATTGTCAACTAAATTAATACACACGTTTATGTATGTGAGTGTGTCTAATAATTTTGTGGTGAACATTGATTTTAACAGGCTTTAACCAATGCCTATATGGATATGTAAGATGGTCTTGTACTCACTTTGGAAACCCCTTTGATTTAAACGACACACTTCTACTCGATCGTTTACCACATGGTACTCGAGTTTTCCACCCATCTACCTATTTTCCTACCTAACTACAACTTGCTTCTAAAATTTTCAATTCAATACGGGTCCATTGTTCACAATCTTATCATAATATCTCATAATTAATATCACTGCATTGTCATATGGATGGATATAAGCACAGCCAACCAGTTTCTTGTACAATCACTGATAACAAATTCAGTCTTTGCACATCTTAAAGGAATTCTGTCTTCAACAGATGAGGTCTAGTCAAAGTATGTATATATATATGCTTGTAAAACTTATATCCTTCAAAATACATAGAGATATATTTTCTTATATAGATAACTTAATTATCTTTTTGTCACAAAATTAAGAGACAAAAGATGATAAAAATTCATTAGCTTTGATTTAAATCTATATTGATTGATTAATATTCATTTTGGTTGTGATACTTTGAACAGTTGGATATAATCACTGAGCTTATATAATTTAATTTATTTGTAATTTGCATAGGCAAATCAATGTGTACATTGAACGGTCGAATGTTGCTTTTCATTCAGCAATTGTATAAATTAAATTAGAAGCTTCGACTGTTGATTGTAAGACATCGTCCAGGTGTGTTTATCATTTCATCAACAAGAAACTTCAGAATAGCGTTATATATCGATAGAATCTTTGAAGTCGACATTGATCATCAAAGAGCCAAGATTTGAATAGTACTTGGGTATATATCTTATACTTGAAAATTACGTTAAATCGTAAGGTATGTATTTCATATAGCTAGCTAGCTAGGGTATATATTTGGACGATACTCAGATATCCTTGTATAACGAGAACCAAGGGGTCTCACAAGATAAGGTAAATCAAGTCGTAAATAACAGTTGAATCAACGAATAAAGAGTATAGGGTAACAGAATACCGGTTGGACGACGACTAACCAACTACAAAACTTGCCGAGTTTTATAGTTGAATCGCATGACTTCCGAATCTCCATACATTTCCTCACCTCGTTCAGCTGTCCATTTATTTTACTCTGTTATATATATTTTTTTTATTTACTATATAACTGTCTTTATTTTTCTTTCAGCCTCTTATATCTTTTATTTCAACCCTATTTTTATATCACCCCTACTTTAACGCCACTTTGCCCTGCCAACAAACGGCATACAAAACGATTAATTTTATATTCCTATAGATACATTCACAGAAATTCCAGAAGCACGCCAGGGTCATACTTTATCAAGTGGAAGAAAGCATAGTGTTTTTTTTTTTTTTTTTTCTTTTTTATTCCTAATTTTATTTTTTTTCTTTTCGTTTTTGCTGCTACAAAACAACAAAATTAGAGGGGATGGTCAGACAGGGCGATACAAAAACTTTTTATTCTTCTTCTTCAAGGACACGAAAGTCTTGCATTGATATTATAAAATGATAAAAATTTATAAATATAGGTGTACAAATACTGACTTTTTTAAAGTAATTTTAGGCATATATATATATTTACTTGAAAAAATTTAAAAGAAAGTCAAGTATTGCATTGTGGTTGTGTATAAATATTCGAATAAATGGAAATGCAATTTATCCAGTTGGTGAAAAAAAAAAAAAAAAAAAAAGGAAACGTTGTGATTGTGTATTGCGATATGGGTATATGCTAAGTTACTAAAAGTAGTGTTTTTGTAATGTGATAGAGAGAAAAAATTGCAATGTAAAAAAAGAAAAGAGCTAAAAGAAAAGTAAAAATAAAAAAAAAAATATTAAAATAAAAAATAGGTGGTGTATGAGCACGAAAGCGGACTAGGAATTCAGGCCGAAGTCTGTAATGCCAAAAGTTTTAACGAGTTTGAGTGATCATGGTCGATGTTACCACAACAATAATAATTATTATAATAATAAAAAATAATAATCATATTAAACAATAATAAAAATAAAATAATAATAAAAAGGAAAGAGTGTATGGTGGTGGTACCAAGTTATCGCGTTGCTTGAAAATAAAGCTTTTCTCCCTTTTTTTACCAACCCACCACCACCACCATCTTGGTCTGCCACAGTGCAACCACCACGAGACCACCATTACCCTTCAAGGAAGTTCGAAAGGAATGAAATGGTTACGCCATAATCACCCACGGTGAATTTATGTAGAAGCCAATAATGCGACTGAAACTAAACTTTATACATTTTTTTTTTTTTTTTCTTCCTCATTTTATTCAAACTTTTTATTTTATTATATTTTTCAAGTTACGATATATAAGTTTGTTGTTTATTTATTTTTTTTTTTTGAATATTTTTAGTTGCCAATTAGCACCTGTATATTTTTTTCTTTCTTATAAATTTCATGTTGCATTATTGCTTGTAGAAAAAAAAAAAATATATATATATAGGTATATTTTTAGAGCATCATTATAGTGTATTTCACAATTTAAAAAAAAAAAGCAGCAATTGCCTTCGTTGAATCAAATAGAATAAAATTGCATTGTCTGGCATGCCATAAAGCGATCAATCATATGCTTTTTACTAGAACCACCTTTATTCAACTATATATTTACTTGAAGTACTGTCCTCTTTGAATTTCATTTCAATCACGCTCAAATTAATATCAATTTTTTTTTTTCTAATATTTTTTAAATTTTTTAAACGAATTAGATAATTAAGTTTTATTTTTTTCTAGTAGAGAATATTAAAATATACTTTTGATGATTGCATTAGACTTCTTTGAAGACATGAAAGAGTTATTAAACAACAAATGCAAAATAATAATTTGTATATATATGTAGAAGAGCAAATGAAGAAAGTCGGTGGGCTTAAGGTTGAAAGGTGTTTTTAATGTATATATATTTTACAATTATGAGAAGTTGGTTTGTCAGTAACGTAGTAGATTTGGTTAGCGTTAATTGTAATGCTTTTTGGTCCATACACGATTACACGATTAAATAATCTCTCATTTATGAGTTAAGTGGTCTGTAAAAGTCGACAGGCGCTTCTGATGAAATGCCTCTTGTTCAACAAGAACCATGTATTTTCCTATATTCTTTACTCTATATAATATATAAAACATGCATGTAAAAGTAAATATGTATTTATGTTAACATTTAATATATTTATATACAAAGAAAATAGGGTAAAAGCTTGAGGGGGGAATATTCACTATGACATGATGTAACTTCAACACTAAATTCTCAGTCAACTCTTGTACTAATGTCCCACGTGACTTTATCAATGGATTATATAATTATATTTTACTGCGCCTTCCGTTAAATCACGAGTAACTTTGTTTCATTCGATTTTAAAATAATGACTTGATTTAATTATCAAATTTCACTGCGTTAAATATTACAAAATATACAATTTCTTGTATCAATGGAAAAAAAAAAATCATCAATTGAATTTTATATTTCAATAAAATTGTTATTATTTATTTTTTATTTAAAACTATATTATTATTATTATTTATTTATTTTTTTGTTTTTGATAAAGAGAAAAATCTATTTCGTATTTTTTTTTTTTATTATTTTGTTTTTTTTTAAGTACCGATACAAAGGGACAAAAGGGCCTTTTTAAATGTCGCGACTAAAACGTGCTGTTTTCTCTTTTATGATGTATATCGTACGTGTTTTTTCTCATATTATTCAGTACAACTCACCGAGGTAACGCATCGGCTTTACATCAGGAAAAGAGCGATACACTCATTAGTCAAAATATACACTGAGGTAGTAAAGTGTTGGGACTAGAAGTATTTATTCACCATAGACAAAAAAAAGTATATATATATTTACAAAGTAAAAAAAAAACAATAAGTTATTATTGTTGGTTGATGATTATTTTTTTAAAAAATAATTACTTACGAAGAATGTAATGATGCTGTTACCAAAAAAAAAAATAAAGTCTGGGATGACTTAAAAAAATAGTTTACCATATTACACAGCCATGAGAAAAAAATATACAGTGAATTGTGGAGAATGTTTATTAAAGAACTTGATGGAAAAAGTTGCCTCCAAAATCAGGAGCATAGAATTTTTAATTTTTACGAGGGATAAGTTCCATTGGAACGAAGAAACATGAGTCCCTCGCTACCTTGAAAATTAAATATTTAATATTTATTTATCATTCAAATCAAAATATAAATAAAACCATGTGTTGCCCATATGTAAAATGAAAAAAAAAAATTATATTAATTTATGTTTAACAAAAATGTATTTTATTGTGTAAACGAGTTTTTAAAAAAAATCTAAATAATTTTTTTCGCGATTTTTTTTCATATCAAGTAGATCAATCATTTACATGTCGCTTTTAATAATTTTTTTCAGATGCAAAATTAATAAACTAATAAAACTTGAAAAATCTTTACTTAATTTCTTATAAATAAAAAAACTATTTTTTTATTTTCCAAAGCGACATGAAAACTCAGTCAATTTAAAAATTTTTTAATATCTTTAAAAATTAAAATCAACATTTCTTATTGAAGAAAAGTTTGATAAATTGCAGTGACTGTTTGATCTAGTTTTTAATAAAAAAAAAAAAAATTGATTTATTCAAGAAAATTAAAAGATAATAATAATTAAAAAAATTAAATATATCAGTTAAAAGTCTTTACATCTATGTTATAATTAAAACGTAATATGATTTATATAGCTGGGTGGTATTAAGAGAGATGCAAAAAAAGGGGTTGACAGAGAAGGCGTGCTGCATGCAGTCAATTGACGACTGGGCAATGCGACTTGATTGTACCAATCATGCAATATTAAAATCAATAATGCAAGGTTATTATAAACACAAACTCAGATGCAATTCAGTGGCTCTCTAAATAATTTTATTCAAGCCTTGTGTCATTTGGTTGCCTAAAATTTTATTTGAAACAAAATTACTAATTTTAAAAACAATATTAAATTACTAAAAAACCAATTTAAATTATTTATATTTTGATAATTTTAAAAATACATTTTTCCATAACAAGTTGTGTATTTTTTTTAATTATTTATTGTATTTTTTTTCTTGAGGTCAATTGAGAATCACTGGGTAACGACATTACACATAAGTAAATACAAACAATCAGTACCAGTCAGTACTTGGGACCTTTTTGAGGGTTGTAAAAAAATAAATAAAAATCAATACACAAATTACAAATGCATCGATAAAGTATCAAAATAAATGCTCATGTAATTGTATTTGAAAAATTATCATTCAATTAAAATCAGCTATTCAACAAACAAACAAAATAAAAATAACAAAAATAAATATTAAACAAGCCCTTGGATAATAATTATAATTATTTTTAAAATTCAATTAAATGTTTATATACAATATTATTATTAAATAAAATTTTTGGTTCGTGTATAACTCTATTGAAAATTATTAAAAAAACAAGTTTCATTTTTGTGTGTGTGTGTCGATACACTTTCTACATTAATCCATATCAGAACTTTTACTTTGTATAAATAGTAATGAAAATTAAAAAAAATAAAAATCGAGTTGGTACAGCTCGTTTCTAGCCACGTACACCCCTCAGGTATTTAGTTACTACTTTTTTATAATTAATACCTCGGGTGGTAAATTAAGTTAGCAAAGGTAAAAAATAAAAAAAAAAAAAAAAAAAAACTATGGTCGAAAATAAATAACCAGAAAACCAGTGTGCAACACGCTTCAACTTTTCTGTCGACTGTATATTTTTTATTTTTATTTTTAAAAATTATTTTTATTTATATTTTTTTTTCTTTTACTTTTGACTTTCGCACTCATTTGGCATAATAATTGTGTTGTTGAAAAATAAAAATAATAAAATATTTAACAATAATAAATAATAATAATAATTTTATGTAAAAAAAAAAAAAAAATTGTCCAAAGTTTAATTCGATTTAAAAGCAAGTTAATGTATAAAAAAAAAATTACCATTGAAAATTTAAATGAAAATTTTTTATAAAACAAATTTTTAGAAAACGTAAATAACTAGTTGCAAGATGCTGGCGACAGGCAATTAAAGATATTGCTATTGACAAACTCTCAATGAAGTTAAATTAAAGTTAAAATCAAACGACCAAAAACACCCAACTCGTATTCATCTGCAAGTGACTTGAAGTAAAGATTTATACTTTTATAAGTAACAAAAGAATTTTCCATCTTTTTTTTTTTTATTATTTCATTTTTTTTTTTTTTTTTATAAACTTGCCTTTCTTACTTAACGTATTCTATTGACCAGTTTTCTACAAATTGTTGTCGTCCTTGCAATTCGTCAAAATAAATGAGAAAACCTCTTGAATTAAATAATGAAAAGAATAAAATAAATAATAATATTCATAATCATATTCAACGTCTTTATTATCATTTTTTTTTTTATTTTTATTTTAATATTCCATCCTAATTGCAGTGAATGAAATGGAACCATTGTACCGCACAGTACAATAATTTGAGAATTCGATAATTAGCCAAGCTAGACATTCTGATAAATGTGAAAAATATTTAACAATGCATCATTACATAATTCAATGCAACAAAGATTTGTCAAGATGATAATATTTTTTAATCATCATTATTATTAATTATTATTTTCTTTTTTTTTTAAATTTTCTTATATATAGTTTTTTTTTATTTTTATATATAAGAGACGACCAAAGATTTTGGAAATGGAGTGTTGCATACTGAGTGCACTAGTATGACTCATTTTTTTCTTTTGCTGGCTTGAAAGAAATTGTAATTAAACCTTCCCTTAGTCTCATCCACAATGCCGGTAGACATCACAAGCTTCGTTGCTTTTTGTCATTTTTTTTATTTTTTTTCGTTATATTTATATATATCAAAAAAAAAAAAAGATGCTGTATTTTTCGCGCGTTCATGTATAGTCATATTCCAGGGCGTCGGTTTTTAAGTAATGAAAAATTAATAGCTATGGATACGAATGGTATATAATGAGAGTGCCTTGTATATGACAGAGTCCGTACGTCTATAGAAGCATAAATGATTTGCATACGGTTCTTGGTTCTTGTAAACGTGTGTTTAAGATATAGAAAATAATAAAAATAATAAAAATATCATCATAATAATCAGAGACAGAAAATTGTTTTTTTTTTTTACTTTTTTCATGACAATATTCATTCCCTTCTAATATGACGACTGATGTTGAAAGTAATAATTTGTAAACGAGCACGCTGGATGGCTTTTTGTGACACTCAAAAGTCACACGATGTATAATATTTTTTTTCTCTCATTTTAAATAAGTAATATTGATATTTAAAAAAATTAAAAAACAAGCTTTTTCATACTTGACATAAATAATAATAATTATTTAAATTTTTTATATAGAGAATGATGGATTGGTAAGAGATGAAAATAAATAACATATTTTGTTTTATTGAAATTATGGTTGAGATATTATTGAGGGCATTTATGTGGTTTGAGTTTAATCAAAGAAGACATTTAAAAAAATGAAATAGTATATTGGAGCATTGTAGTATCGTCGTCTCAATCGCTTAAAACAAATCAATATTTTCAATATACCCAAATGGACTGTGCCTTTATTCTTTTTAGAGCTCTTGTGGAGGCCCTTTATATACCCTTTCACTTCCTTTGCTTTTAGTCACTTTATTATTCGTATATTTACTGAAAGGGAGATTTTTGATGATTTTTTTTTTCTATTTTTCTCTTTTATTCATCGTTAATGCTACAGGCATATCGTGGACAAAAAAATAAAAAAATAAACGACAAGGTGACTTGATTAAAGACACACAAAAAATTGATTGAAATAAACTAGGCTAAATAAAACAAATAAAAAAAATAAAAAAATGAATTAAATAATTTTCCATCAAATTTTTGATTGAGTAGTTTGAATAATTTTATGGTAATTTTATTTTTCCATCGGGCTGTATCCTCAGAAAAAAAAAAAACTTCAGAGGATAATGAAAATAAAAGAAATCAAGAGTAATGACAAATTCACGTCGTGTGAATAATTGGAATAAATAAAGGAATAATAGAAGAATGTCGAGAAAAAGAAAGGGCCAGTGTACCAAGAGTACAGAGGTGCTTGCAGAGGGCAAAGAGGAAAACAAGATGGGAGGCTGAATAGCCAACCCCTTGACATCTGTAATTAAATGAAAACAAAAAAATAAAAAAAAAAGTAATCGCACGCTCAACGGGTGTGCCATGGTAGCAGCAAAATGAGGGAATCAGATATGGAATGAGAAAGACAATAGTCGTATATTCCAATTTTTTTTTATTCTTCCTGATGTACCACCACCACTACCCCTCTGAACCCTGAAGCCAAGCTCTTGCTGAGAATGAAATGTCACCGGCCGGATGCGGACGAGCTATTCGTTTGAATCGTATTTTTTTTTTTTTTTTCTTTTTTTACTTTAGTCATTATTATTATTTTAACAATTTTTTATTTCTTCTTATTCTCAAAAAGAAGTATTTTTATTTTCTGGCACATGCCATTACGCTACAGATGAGATAAAAATAATTATTGTCATGTCAAAATGAGCATCACGTATTTTTTAATATTTAAAATAAAATATTAATATTATATCTCGTTTATTTTTGTAAAATAATATTTAATTAATTTATTTTAAAAAATAAAAAATAATTAGGATTAAATTGAATAGTATGATAATAAATTTATAAATTGTAAAATATTATATTTGAAATTAAGAAATTTGATAAATTTGTATTGGAGAAAATATAGTGTTCAACTGAATGTGACATCTGCCAGTGAGGTTTATATAAATAAATATATTGAATGCAAAACACGAATTTATACAGGGTAACTTATGTCTTGGTAAATCCTCAATGGCATTATAAATGCCTTGGTGGAATGAAAAACGAAAAAACCAAGACATCACAAAACGATCTGGCAAGCATTGGGTGACGCGAGCAATATGCCATCAAATACACGTAACCATCAATATCTTTCTTTTAGTCAGTTACATTTTTCTCTTTTTTTTTTTTTTTTTATTATTTTCTTGAGCCTTATATCTTGAAATGTTTTACATTGCAAAATCAATGCTGAGATCGGCTTGCCACCCTTATTTTCTCCATCCCTTTTTTTTCCACGCAACGACTTTCTTTCATCTACCGGAAATCTCTCTGCGTCGCCACGTCGCTTCTACTAAATCACACAATTATTGAAAAACAAAAAGCAAAAAAAAAAAAAAAATACTATATCAGAAAATATCGTTTTAATATTCAGAAAGTCTACTCGTGGATGCGGAGTGCCGCATTAATTATTTCACAGACTGTGTGTAGCTTTTTTTTTTTTTTTTTATTTCATTTTGTATCTTTAGAAATAATAATCATATCGACTTTGAGCTTGTCGGTGACAAGCTGGGTTTTTTTTTTTTTTTTTTATAATAAAAATGACGAATAAATAACCATTGAAAAATCAAGAATAAAAGGGTTTTAAATGTATAATTGAAATTGAGTTTATACTTTATGCATCAAGCAATCCTTTTGCTTTCTTTATTTATTATTTCTTCGGGTTTGTATAATTTTTAAATATAAAACGAGTTAAGAGAGCCGATAAAAACTCACTTCGTGGATTGGATAATAAAGCTTCAATCAAAGAGCTTAATTATTCGATTAACGTTTTGTTGAAATTAAAGTAAATAAAAAAAAAACAAGAGAATAAAAAAAAAGTGTCGTTAAGTATGCGGGAATTGTTGTGGATTAAAGAATCGAAGATAATTAGAAATAAATAGGAACGTTGAATTCTTCCCTCGGAACTCATTTACTTTTTTTTTTTTTTTTTTTTCAAAGCTTCGTTGTTTTAATTATATATATTCAAGATAAAAAATAAAACAAAAAAAAAACATGATTATCAGTGTCTTACTTTAATTTCACTAGACGTCCCTTCGTTCATCTCTCAATTTTATTTTTTATTTTGTTTTAATTTTTAAATTTTTTTTTTTTTATTTTGCTTTTATAAAACTTTTATTTCTTTTTCTTGATAGGATTTTAGAGTTACTCGAAGCATAAACTGGAAACAACAACGGAAACGGACCAGCGTGTCACGCCTCGATTGAGATAAAGTTGTCTTCGTCTTTTACTTTTTTTTTTCCCTATTTAGTACTTTAACCAACGTTTATTTTGCATCTCGATTTTATTTCTTGATACTTTTCTTTTGTCGTTTCATTTATTGAGACAATTAATA
Organism: Aphidius gifuensis; assembly: GCF_014905175.1. Taxonomy (NCBI): domain Eukaryota; kingdom Metazoa; phylum Arthropoda; class Insecta; order Hymenoptera; family Braconidae; genus Aphidius; species Aphidius gifuensis. The sequence continues at coordinate 4,173,874 of NC_057788.1, read as the reverse complement.
TTCTTACTTTTAGTATCAAAACATTTGTCAATTTTATCTTTAAAAATTTTTAAACATCCACGACTTATTTATCATTTTATTCAATGAGCATCAATAGAATTTCAATTTAGTTTTTTTTAATGCTGCTATTTTTATTTTTCTATATGTATATAAAATTAAAACTCACCAGGTAATGTATATATAGCAAAGATTATTGAACCTGCTTGTGTGTTGTCACTCGAACTTCTAAAAATAAAAAAAATATAATCCAATTAGTTTATTCAATAATAAAATAATGTTTAATTAATAACAATCAAAACTTGTCAGAAATTAAATTCAGCAAATAATATTGCTGCCCTCCTCAAACGTTTATTCTGGGGATGAATAAATTATTGCATTATTAAATTAATAATTCAATCAATGAAAAATAAATAATTAATCATTGAACTTTTAGTGAGATATTATTATTTTTTTACACTTTTAACACAACAATTTTCTACTAAATTAATTATGTTTATTCTATAAAGACTAACTCTGTATTTTCTTTTTTTTTTTTTTTGTTGTAAAATAAAGAAAAAAAAACCCAGCCACACAAGAACGACAAGAACAATATTTTTTGCTGCACATGAACTAGTGAGTTTTAATTTTATTTATATTTTTTTATAGGTATTTTGAAAAAAAAAAAAAAAAAAAAAACAAAAATGAAACAGCAGTTATGCTCATTGAGTTGGAATTCAAAATTGTCGTGAGTCAACTCCGTAAAGACATATCGCATGTTGGTTTCACGACATTATTAAAAACAATATATAGTATGCAGTGGCATTTTTCGTCGTTACAATTCCACACTATTACATTTATTATTTTATATATATATGGGTAAAATATATAAAGCAACCCTATTTCGTATTCGTTGGCACTTGGTTATTGAAGCGTTAATACGTTCGACAATTTTTATGCTCACATTTCGGGTACATATTGGTAACTTTAATATTTGACATTAAATTTCACGAGCATGTTGGTGACAAGGGAGAAAAAACAATAGGCATATATTGACAACGTTTATATTAAAATACATATTTCATATTCATGACGATCATCTAAAGAATCTTAAGCTTTTTTATTTTTTCTTTCTCACTTATCTCTTATTTTTTTTTTTAAATCAATTTTTTTTCTTCTTTATTTTAAAAACAAACTTATTTTTAAAACATTTTCTTTTTTATTATTAGATTTTTTTTTTAAGTCTCATTTGGCTAACGAATAAACTCTCGGTTGGTAAAATATATTTTTAAAAATCACCATTTTAATGCAAATTTATGAGCTCAGAAAAAATAAAAAAAATAAAATGCACTGCCCTTATAGAATATAGACTTTTGGAATGGGAAACGAAGGAACCCGTCGTCGTGTCTGGCTCATTTGCGCTTGGTATTTTCTTCGTCATTACCCTATACAACTTTTCATCCCTATTTTATTTTTCATTCTATTATTATTTTTTTTATATTTTGTTCGCAATTAATAATCACATGTTTTATCAACTGATTTATTAAAAATTTAAATTTCTTTACAACTAAATATAGCAAAAATATATTCATTCATTTAAAGTGATTAAAAATAAAACAGTAAAATATGTTGACATATATATTTACGCAAAATAAATTGCACCAGTTGGCATGATACATGTTAAATGCTAAATATAACCAATTCGATGATTTATTAGAGTTCGAGTTCAATTAGATGATCACGTGATGATCATATATAAAATAGGTCGTTGGTTATTTTCGAGTGGAATATTTTATTTTTGTTCACAAAACAACTGTCATTCTCTTCTTGGATAATATAAAAAAAGAAAAATAAATAAGCAATAATAATAAAATTATCAAGACGAGGAGTAAAGTGAAGGAAGGATGAATGGAGTCTTGATGTATTTAATTTTTCATTTTTAAAAGTGTCAATGCCTTGAGTAGACTGAGTGTGATCGGTCTTCATATGACCAATTGACCTGGCATGATCACTGGATTATTTTTACCCAACGGATACAACCGATTGTCATGGCACGCGCCATAACATGCTTATTATATTCTTTCATTTATTTATTTTTACACTTGCTATTTTACTTTGTTTTTTTTTTTATTTCTTTCTCTCTTTCTTTCAATATATACATACTTGCTGCAAATATCGTTTGATCTGTTGGTGAATCATTCACACATCACGTCATCGTTAAAACTTGAATATATAAAATTATTATTACTCGACAAGTAATAAATCATAATTTTATTTTTTTTAAATATAAATTTATATATGTTCAAGCAATAAATAAAGAAAAATAACATTTTAAAAATTTATTTTTAGCATCATTGTATTTAAAACAATGTAAAAATTAATTTTTATATTTATGATTAATTCTAAAAATAAAAAAATAAAATATATTAAAATTTTAATTATTAACTTTTATCAAAATTATATATTGGACAAGTACAATAAAATATAAATATATATTGTGAATTTATATATTTACTAGTTTGTATATTTTAATGAAGCAATTAGCAAGTACCCATTCCACTTATAAAATATTGATTATGGTCTTATTGTAAATATGTAGTAGAAATATAACAACTCTAACCCTGAAGAGAATATACGCGCGACGATGATGGTTGCATATATAGGAAACACCGACAGTGGCTTTGTAGGAAGTTTGAAAACTCGTCGAGTGGATTAATATCGCGGAGTTCTCGTTACTCATTGTTGATTTTGTCTGTCTCTGAGCGCCGCTTTTCCCTTACTCTAAACCCCCTTTCTCCCTAAACTTTCACCCTCTTTTCTATACTATATATACTAAACCACCCACTCATTCACCCACCCAGCTAGTAGTAGTGGCTTCATCCTTCAACAACGGTCACAGTCAAACCATCTGCTTTTATCTTTCTCTCTCATTTTAGCTCTTTCTCTTATATTCCTTTTCGTCAAAAGCTCCAATGTCTCTAATGAACCAAGCTGTGTACTTATATCTGCGGCAACATAACCGCTTTATATATATGAGCACTCGCATCAGCAATAGAGATGGTAAATAACGTGTACTTTAAATGAAAATACAGCCAGTTTATTTTATTTATATTTATTTATATATATATATTTTTTTTTTCTCCAAGCGCCTCAAGCTCAGCAAGATACTATACTAATGCCTTGATTTTTTTTTTTTTTTTTCAAAAATAAATTATTATTAATATTATTTTATTCATTATTATTATTATTATTATTGCTATTTATATAGTATGTTGTGTGTGATATAAATTGATGTGTGTCGCGTGCCTGAAAGTTTTATATTAAAATTTTGATATGAGTGCAACTAGGCGTAACATTTATTATAAAGTAATATTGTCGTCGTCTAAAATCTTTTTTGATAGTCGGGAGAGGTATATGACTTTGTCACATTTAACGTTAATATTCCTCGCGAAATGGAGATGCGAGACACATATACATATGAGATAAATTCACATCAACGACACTGCATTAGAGCACACCAACAAAATTGACGCCTTTGCCTCTCGTATAAATTTTTATTTTTTATTATTTTTATTTTCTTTTTTTCATACTCTTTGCATTTAATTTTTAATTCTTTTTTTTTTTATTTTTATTTTTATATTATCTATGCATGTTAAAAAGTTTGAAAATTCTTTGCAGCTAATAAATTTTTTTGTAAACGAAAAATAAAGAAAAAAAAAAATTAATCATCAAAGACGTATGCATAGATACATATAATTTCAATTTGATTTTTTTTTTCCTCGTGAACCACCTTATAACTTGACATGAGAAACAGTGAATTCAAACGGGCGTGTAATTGGCAGTATCGTAAAAACGAAGACCGTATAAGACGAGGGAAAAAGTATTGAAGAAAAAACAAAAAAAAAAAATAACCTTTATAATTTTTTATCCCTTGAAAGAAAAAAGGAAAAAAATAGTGGCGGTGAATGGAACGATATTGTTAATATGCAAAAGAGCATCGGAAAATGGGGTGGTGCCTCTGAAAATAAGGATATAAGAGCCTACCCAAGCCACAGTCTTGTATGAGGGGTTGAAAATTATCTGCTTGCTTGAACTTACGTCTAATTTTCTTCTTATCTTTATTATTTATTTTTTTTATTGTTTTTATTTTTTATATATTTTTTGACAAAGAGAAAAAAAAAATTTTTAAAACTTTTAAAAAAGTCAATTGTGATTTCTACTCTCACACTGTCATTGTGGATATAATTTTTTAATCAGTCATTTAATCAGTGAGTGAGAAGATTTTTTTTTTTTTTTTTTCATTCAAAGTATGAATATTAGTAGAGTTGGAGAAATTGTTTTGATAAGTCGTTGAGACAATATACATCTTTACAGCAGCCCCACCAAAAATTGTACGATCTCTACAGACTTTTAAGAATATATATAGACAAAGTGGGCAACTCAGCCAAATTGAGGCCGCAAATACGCGAGCAAGCGACTCTCCAAGTTTAGATTAAACCCACTAGCCGGATAAATATTCGTAATGGAGCGCCAGGGTGCTATAAATTAGCATGCTACTCTTCTTTACGCACCCCCTTGTCTCATCTCAATTTACCTACTGTTGAACTTTTTTTTATTTACAGAATATTAAACAAATACATTGTACTACAATAATTTCTCTTTTTATTTTCGTCAATATATTATATGTAAATTTATTATTGTTTGCATAATGCGTGTGTTTCAAAGAATGCAATCTCATCAAAATGTGACATATAATTGAGATTATGCTCACAAGTAAAAGAGATTAAGTCAGTCTCAAAGTGAATTACTGTCGTGATAATAGAAATTCCAGTGTTCCAGAAAATAAACCACTATTAATCCACATTGGAATTGAGTATTTATTAGGGGGATGTAGGAGAAGCTTTGCGGTTGGCGTAACCAGTTAAAATCCCTACTATCTTTTTCTCTTTTTATTTTTCTCTCTCTCTGTCTTTCTATCAGCGAAAAACCTATCGTTGGAATAATCTGTTGGAAATTGAAGCGCGATTTCTAACCAATTATAGAATCCAAAGCCACATGTACATGTATATTTATGTGTATGGACGAGACGACCTATAGAGGACAACGACTCTAGTATTGGTCAGAGGATCACCCTATCTCTAAGATTAGATGACCAGATGTGGATTTTGTTTGTTTTATTGGTGACTTAAGTGGCCCTTTGTTTTCTCGTAATTGGTCCAATCGAATCTTCAAGTTCAATGAATTTCAAATAAAACAATAGTAATAGAAACAAATTATTATTATAATAAATTTTCAAACAATTTTAGAAAATTAGAATTGAATTGATTTGTGATTTTTATTACTTGATTTTTTATTTTATTTCCATTTTTATTAAAGTGAATTTTTTATTTATTAATGAGTCAGATTTGTCAATGATTTTTTTTCTTTTGAGAATATACATGCCAGTCTGATCGAACAAAGTTATTTAATTACATCAGTGATTTATCATGCCTTGTCGGTTTCAATACAACTTTGTAACACATGATCGATCTAGTTGTTTTCAATTTTGAAATTTTCAAACGTCGAGAGCATGTGCTTCAAAGTAGATTACTTATAAACAATATATTAAAATTAAAAATAAAAAAAATATAAAATATTAATAAACCCATCGACACTATATCTAGAAATAAGTTGTACTTGAAATATATAAAATTTACAGGTTTTTCATAAAATAATTTTCCATCGAAGCAGGAAGATGGTTTGCTAATTCATATTCCCCTTGATGTCTAGTGGAGTTAACGGTTTTAAGGGATAAAAGACTGTAGATCGACTCAAGAGAGACAGAGCGACTAAAAATGAGTAGAGGAGGGGCTCTCTCAGTTGAAATGGCATATATATATACATTCAACAGAATCAAGCATCATAATATAATATTAATATTTTATATCTATATAAAATATAAAGTATGCGAGATAAGAGAGATAGATATTATACTAAAAACCTTTGCGTCTCGATGGTATGAAGCTGCGGAAGAGGCGAAGCAAGAAATTGATATAGCATACGAAAATGAATTGCCCCTTTGCCGAAAGAATATTCCAGGGCAATCTGCTTGCGTATCCGTTTCTTTTTTTTTTTTTTATTTTTCATCTATATTTTTGCATGCTTTTTATGCTCATTTTCAATTTTCAACTTCCCACCACTACCACCCACATAGCAAGGCTCAGTATCGTTCAACCCTCAGGTTTCCCATAAACCCTGTATTACCATATACCACCCCCAGGCACACAACCACCCCTTTATTTTTAGTTTTTACCACAACATTTCTCTTTCCACTCGATGACAAGCTGAATACAAACGGACGTATTACAGATACAATGCAGTCACATTAATGTTTTGCCATACAGTTTAAATACTCTACGAGAGTTTAACAAAAAATCATAAATAAATAAAAAAACAAAGTCCTCCGGAGTTGGGGAGCTTTTTTATTACTATTATTATTTTTAAAATACCTTTGCTCATCATCTTTGTCGACAAGGTGCCTCGAGGACTGATCAACCCTTCGCTTGAAAACAACTTTGCAATTTTTTTTAAATATATATATATATAATACATCATATAAAACAAAATGAAAAAAAATTAAATTATAAAAAACAAATTTAATAATAATAATAGTAATAAATAAAAATAAATAAACAATTAAATAAAACTCAGGGTTGGTTGAGGTGAAAAGGCAATAAAGAAGACAAATTCCCGTAGACATTTGACGCGAATCGGGAATCTCTAAAGTTTTTGTGTCAGATATATATAGAAAGGTTTGAAGGGGGTGGTGTTGTGTCTTTCAGAAGGTTTCTGGCATTCGTTTGCTGCTTGTTTGTCGCTCTAAAATAGAATGAGCCTCAGAATAAATGGGGTGGTAGTTGTTGTAGAATATATATAAGGGAGAAAAAGCAAGACAGAATGTCTATCTGACAAAGTAATAGAAAGGGAAAAAAGGAGTTTCTCAATACCCGGCGAATAACATTTTCCCTTACCGCCTTGCGGCGTATCCTACTACTTCTACTTGCACTGCGATGTATATCTATGGTAACATGTATATATATACAAACATAATAGCAGTATATGTACGCGAATTTTCTCTGTATATATATATGTATAGACACCACCCCCAAAGCTATTCGGCTGTCGTTCGATGTGTCGCACTCTTTGCTCGTCTATTTGTGTTTCTTAAGTGGCAAATCCTTGTCTTACTCCTACTGTTTTCGTTGCTGTTGTGTCTTATTGATTTTACTGCAGCATCTTTATTCGTGCATGCTGATTGTATAAATTTATACATGTACACATTTGTACAAATATATTTTTAACTTTTTAAACTTTTAATTACCATAGCGCCAATCAAAATATAACCATAAATTAATTATCAAATTTTAATTTCAATTAAAGCTTTATTATATAAAATTTTAATTATTTTTAACTCAACATTTGATATTTTATAAAATATATTTATAGATTTTATAATTTGATTTAACAAAAATATTATTAAAATAATCTTTTGGTAAGGTATATATTTTTTTGTCAATACTTGGAGTTTTTTAATTTTTTTTATTTTGACACGGGGTGATTAGCGTAAAACACTGTGCTTACTCATGTACTAGGGGCTTTAAAAAAGTTTATAACAAGTTGAAGAAAATAAAAGAACAAAAGAACTTTTAAAATTTAAAAATAAAAAAAAAAAATAAATAAATTAACTTTTGACAGTAATGTAACCACAGAGAACTCGATTATTTTCAATTGATATTTTAATAAAGTCTTTGATAGACTTTACAAAGAAATTATAATGAATTATTAATATTGAATTTTTTAATATTCTTGTAATTTATACCGAAATAACTAGATGAAAATTATTCATTTGACAGTCGAACCGATAAAAGCGTATCAGAGAACAAAAAAAAATTTTTTAATTCAATATACCATTTGTGTATTGGACAGAATTAAATTTAAAAAAAAAAAATTTATTTTTGTCACTAAAGTTTAGTTGAAGACATATTATAATTTTTTAAAAATATATTTCAAATAATAGGTATAAATCTAAAAATAAAATAATATTGAGATACGTTATGTTATATTTTTTTTTTATCTTATAACACGTCGACATCTTCACATCAATGTTCATAATAAATTAGAAACTTTTTCACAGACAAAAGAAATATCAAATTGTAATTTTCGCCTCTTTTATTAGTATTCTCATCTCCGTAAAATTAATATTATTGTTATAAAAAATAGTACGTCTTTTTCTTTGCGCTTTTCGTGTAAATACATAAAAATTATGATGGCTCATATGGATATGCATGTAGAACAAGGTGTACTTTCAACTGGCAAAAAAAAAAAAGAAATAAAAAGAAAAGGCAAGGGTTGAATTTTAATTATTTTTCCCTTTGGTAGATATAATATTTCAATGCTCATGTGCAAGGCTAGTGAGTACCAGAGACTCGCCACTCACCGCCACATCTCTGTCAAATAATTTTATTATAATTATAAATATATATTACGGCTATTTCTTTTTGCTAAAATTCTCTTACTCTATCTCACTCATATTTTACATATACACAAATCTCTCGAGTCTCTATATTTAATAATAATAAAAATTATAATAAAAATTATAATTGCAACAACAAAAAACATATTACATTGTGCAATTAAAATTTAATAATTATACTTTTTCAGTATTTTTATGCCAATACATATCATATTTTTATTTTAACAACATTTTTTTTATTTAAAAAATGAAAAATAAAATTGTAATGATCTTGAAGTTACAGAATAAAATGTGTGTGCACATGAATCGAGGGAAAAAAAAATGAAATAATAATAAGTATACAGTGTGTATACATTATGTCTATATAGATTATGTATATTTAAAATTTGTCGAGATATATATTATGTACCACCTTCCATATAAACTGAAAATTCAGAATTGCAAATTCTTTAATTCCCAGTACGCAACGCACAGCACGGGCTTTTTCCTTCCTTTGTATATATATAAATTCACATTTATATATATTTTTCTCCAACACTCTTCGCGTTTAACCCACACCAAGATAATACCTTTGTCTGACCTATACAAATATCACTGGCGACGAGAATGTGTATTCAAAAATTTACATAGGTACATTCTGATTAAAGTGTCCTAGAAAGTAAATCTAATACAGCAGCCGGCCACTGACGTCAACGACGATGACGATGACGACGACGACGACAACGTTGAGACCAGTTCCTCATTCAACTTCCACAAATCCTCTCTTTTTTTTTTATTCTCAATTTTAACCCCATATATTTTTCATATACTGAGATTCGAATAAAATGGATTTTTCATATTATTTATATATTTTTATTTTATATTTACTCGTAATAAAAAAGAAAAAAAATTGCAATTTATTTAATTATATTTATTTTATTCTTTTAATTTACCCTTTTCTAGAAGTGAAAATTAATGTCATTTTTTGAGCTTTAATTATGGTGCGTCTGAAAAAATTGAGCTCTAAAAAATGTCGAGTTTTTTTATAATGAAAAAAAATTATTTAACTACTTAAAAATCGCAGTTGATAATGTCGTCAGTTTGTCTTATTGAAATTCAAATCATCTTCAACAATAATTAGAAATAAAAAGCTATAAGAAATAAGTTTATATATTTTATGTACTGTTCTTTTTTCTTTTCTTTTATATATACGAGCACACTGTATCTATACCTTCTAAAAGGTTCATTGTTCATTGATTTTATAAACACAAGTATTATCGTAAAAAAAAAAAAAAAAAGAATAAATTGACGAAAATTTTTTTTAATTTATTTATTTATTTACACATAAATCACACATAATTCACACGTAATTTTTAGTCTAATAACATCAAGATTGAATGTTTACTGAAAAAGTTGTGCTACCTTAATATGTCAATTTAAAAAAAAAATATAAAAAATATTTAAAAAAATTTTGTTTTTGAATTATTTCTTCACACATAAAAAACACATAATTCGCACGAAATTTTGAGCCCAATTGCATTAAGATCCGATGATTATTGAAAAAGTTGTGCTAGCTTAATATTTGAATTTTTTAAAAAAATATAAAAAATATTTAAAAAAATTTTCTTTCAAATTTATTTTTTCGCACATAAAAAACACATAATTCGCACAAAATTTTGAGCCCAATTGCATCGAGATCCGATGATTATTGAGAAAGTTGTGCTAGCTTAATATTTGAATTTTTTAAAAAAATGTAAAAAATAAAAAAAAAATTTTCTTTCAAATTTATTTCTTCACACATAAAAAACACATAATTCGCACAAAATTTTGAGCCCAATTGCATTAAGATCCGATGATTATTGAGAAAGTTGTGCTAGCTTAATATTTGAATTTTTTAAAAAAATGTAAAAACTAAAAAAAAAATTTTCTTTCAAATTTATTTCTTCACACATAAAAAACACATAATTCGCACAAAATTTCAAGCCCAATTGCATCAAGATCTAATAGTTATTAAAAAAGTTGTGCTAGCTTAATATGTCAATTTAAAAAAAAAAAATATCAAAAAAAATTTTGTTTACTCGCTTTTCTTTGTTGTTTTTTCGTTGCTAACGAAATAAATAAAAAAATAATAGAAAAAGGCAAACAAAGAAATTTGTATGAGAGTAAGGGAGAAAAAAACAATGACCAATCAAATGTTCGGAAGACCGATGATGTTTGTCCTTTTTATATTAGGAAAATTTAAAAAAATAAGAGCTAAATTAGTTGGGAACATGACGTCAAATTGACTATTCAAGTTTTTGTCTTATCACATTGTGTAAAATATTTGCAGACACTGTTAAGAGCTGAGATAAAAAATTTCGGTATAATTCGTCGTAACGACTCGTTCATTATGATTTAATACAAACAAGGAGGCTGGGTAATATGTCGTCGTCACTATGAAGATTTCTAGCATATAAATAATTCGTATGTCCGGATACACAAATACCGAGGTCTCCGTATATAAAAGTAGCTAGGTTTAGCATCAGTGAGCTGGATGTACTATAAAATAAAAATATATATAATTTTTTTTTTCATTTTTTGATGGTAGTGGACAAGTGGTAGGGTAGATATGATGATGAGTATGAGTTGGGTGATGGTTATTTTAATGCGGCATCTCTGGGGGGCGCGACAAGGATTACCAAGGCTAAAAAGGAAGTTTTTAATAATTTTTCATTTTTTCTATATTTATTATCGCACGCTTCCTAACTGAGGAAGACCACTGGGGTGCTGGACAGAGACAATGGAGGGTCGCCCGAGAATTCACAGTATAAAAAAAAAAAAAAAAATTATAAAATAAATAAAAATAATATAAAAAAAAAATTAAAGGTAAAGAGAAAAGTTAAAGGGCGGGAAAGAGAGAGGATAAATGTGCGATTGTCAGTTGTCGTTGTGAAATTTTAATTCGTTCTGCACCAAACTCTCTTCCGATTCTTTTTTCACAAAGAATAAAACGTGGTTGCGTATCGAGACTTTTTTTTTTTTTTATTATTATTCCTTTGTTTTATTTTTATTTTCATTTTTTTTTCTTTATATCATCTGCATGTATAATCGTATATAGCGATGGACTGAAAGGATCCATTATTGTTTTTTTTTTTATTTTATTTATTATTTTAAAAATAATCAGTAATGAAAATGATGGAGAATTTCCTTGGCTCATCAATCTCGATGTTTTTTGATAAATAATTTATTTGATATTTTTTCCAGGTCTTTTTTATTTTTTTATTTATTTTCCTTATTTATGAGAGATGAAAAAGTAAAAAAAAAAAAATCTACATTGAGAAAATTAACCAATGAAGCGTAGGGCTGTCGTATTAATCAGGGATGCTTTGGCAGGCTTTATGAGTCTTGAAATATCGCAGACGTGATAGGGAGGAAGAGGTGGAGAAGGAGGAGGAGGAGGAAAAAGAGGCGCGAAATATAGCAAGGGGCTAGGACCAAGACATCAATGTCAATAATAATTCATTGATTACTTAATTCACATAGTTACCATGACGACCCTAGCTGCATCTATCTTTCTCAATAATATTATCTCTTTTTTTAACAGTTTCTGACACCCAACACTGATGATATCACACTCACTGTTTTTCTTACTTTTACGATGAACGCATACGAAATGAATATAACTTAATTACTTCATTTATATATCAAAATACATTAATATTTATTCATCTTGATCGTATACAAAAAGACAAAGAAATATAAAGTTTAATTTTTCAATTAATTTTCAATAGATTTAAAAGAAATACTTATAATATGCATATAAATTAATTGAAAAATTTAAAATAGTATATTTCTTTTATTTATTTTTTATCAAGTTGTTTTATTTTATATTTTTGATATAAATAAATTTTGATGTGAATGGTGTATTATAGTTGCCTAGAGTATTCGCGTTCGAGCAAACAAGAAGCAACACGAAATGAATATTCAAAAGTTGCTTGTCTTTGTATAGTAAAATGTGACGGGATTCACCCCTCTCAATGTGGGACCATAGCCACTCTTTTGCATCCCTCTCTGCTTTCTATATCTTCGCATTCACATACATATACATATTTTTATACGAACTTATTATTTTCATACAGATAACTCTTGAGCCCAATTTTTTATCCTGTTTTGTTTTTTTTTTTTCTCCAATGCCTCGTTTGCATGGGATACTATAAAGTCATATCGAAAATGAAAATCACCCTAGAGAAAAAGAAATTTTCACAGAGCTCGTTATAGGTTTTTTTTTTTTTTTTTTTTTGTATCTATATAGGAGGGATGACATTGAATCAAGCAAGTTTGTACGATGTTTGCTGGTTAAAACACTCGATCTCGATGATATTCAAATGGCATCAATTTCTCCTCGAAAATTGCCATTCTATGAATAAAAAAAAAACCACACACATACACAAAATAAGCTAGAGGGAAAATAAATAAACAAGGGTGTTGTATCGGTAGATAGCCACACGTATTGTTCAATTTTACAACCCCTTTATCTTGATAAATTTTTTTACGAAATTGCTGAGCATATCACCACAGAGTGTGTCATTGGTTTTAATAATAATTCAAAATAAAATTATTTCAATTATTTTCTATGCTCAATAAAAATATAAAAAAAATAAATAACAAGTTTTAAAAAAAATAAAATAAAAATCAGTGCGGTGTATGTTGAAACAGTAAAAATAAAATTATCAAATAATTTTTAACAACTTTTTTGGTTTTTTGTGGTTAGTTGTGAACACATATTCTTGTTGTAACCGAAACAAGAGTCAGCACTTTGAAAAAAAAAAATAAATAATATGCGTCGACACAGTTGCGCGTGTTATCGGTGAATGTATGTACTGTTTGAGTGAAAATATAAATTTTCGGTTGTTGTTTTACATGGTTTATTTTAGCGAAAAAGTTGCTTGCCACAAGTAACAGAGTAAAAGAGATGACTGCACTTTGTGTACCACAAAAAATAATAAACTCATGCTGGATAGTATATGACACTCGAGACTTGGCGATACACGAATCCTCGATATTGCAAATTTTTCTCAAACACAGAAGCCCCGTGTATCACGTGTTTATTTATTCTTTTTTTATTTGAAAAAAAAAAAAAGCCAAAAATTCAATGTCTATGACCTCCTCTGGCATTATTACATATTACATATATGCAATATCTCGGCATCGAAGCCTGCTGATCCCGTGTTATATATGTTTTTTTTTTTTTTTTTGCCCCCTGAGACCTCATACATCACCACCTCGCTTCTTTATTAAACTCATATTTTTCAGAATAGACGCATCAAATTTGCGATCCATCTGACTATCGTTCTCTTTACTCAATTTTTTTCATTTTTTTATTATATTTTTTTTAATATTTATTTTTATTATTTTATTTTTTCACCAAAAAATAAAAAAAAAATGGAATATTTTGTTGCTTTATTGAAGCTCGTCTGAGTTCTCTTCGTATTAAACGTGTGCATTATTAATTCTCGGTGCCTGTAAAAAGTGCTGATGAAAAAAAGAATAAAAAAAAAAAAAAAAAAAAGTAATACAGCAAAGCCCTCCTGGGCATTCTTGAGCGGTCGAGATTGACGATCTCATTCGACGTCCGGTACTTGATGTCAATGGATTATTCAGACTCGACGAGCTTCTGAAGCCAGGTATACATGTACATATCTATATACCACTATGTGAATGTTAAAATAAAAAAAATGTTACTTTTTTATTCTACTCCCTCGTTATCGACATTCTTATTTTTCTTATTTTTTTTAAATTTTATTTCATTTCCCTTGGTCTTTTTTTTTTTCATTTTTTATTACAACATTGGTCCATTCCGCGAAAGTCAGTCATCCCTGAATATTTAATTCCGAATGGAATCTTATTTTTTTTCTGAGTGAAATGAGAAAAAAATGGTATGGGTGATTGTCATTCGAAGAGGTAAAAAAAAAATACAATAAAATATAAAAAAAATTAGGTGGGAGGCAAAACGAGAAAGGAAATGAAATCAATTATTCATCCAAATTGGCCGGGAAAAAAAATCCTAATTATCCAAGGCAAATATAAGCTTAATACGCAAAAATGGTTCACCCCCTTGTCTTTCTATATACTCCTCATGTTATATCTGTCCCCTTTTTATTTTATTTTTTTATATTTTCTCCCTGTACCCTTCTTTACCATGAATAACCATTTGTATTTCCAATTAGCTTTGCTAATAAGACGAAGGCATTGCCATAGTAAAAAAAAAAGAAAAAGAAATGAATGAAAATGAGAATAAAAACTAAAAATGAAAATAAAAAAATTAAACAAAATGTATAACCTCATCCAGTCACTGGGGAAATAAAGAAAAGCTCGCTACTCAGTATGACAATGCCGAGGCCGACCGGTAGAGTTGTACCGGGTGAACTACAATTAAGAATTCTCGTTCACCCTCGTTTAAATTCTCTCCCACTTTGCAATTTTACTATGATATCTCATTATCTTATATCGCATTGTGAATATGTGTCACGAAATGTCTTAAATGTTTTTTTTTTTCTTTCAAACTCAGCAAATAATTTATTTATTGCTTTCTTGTAATATTAATTTCTTTTTTTTTCTCTCAATTTTTGTCGTCATTCAAAGTTAGTCACAAGAAGGGAAAACAGAATGTTGATTTTCATCGTTAGGGTCAAATATTTTTTGACTGATAATTTAAAGACGATTCTTCTCTTAATTATCATAAAAAGCTTCATCACAATTTAGCCCAATTTAAATGATAAATATTTAAGAAAAAAAAAAATTAATCAAAAGTATTTTTTCACTAAAAATAGATTTAAATTTATGAATTGTTAATTGTAAAGCTATATCATTATTCAGCCATCAGTACATATGCTTGTCATTCAAAACGATTCAATTTTTTTTTTTTTCATGTTAAACGTTTTTATTTTTTATTTTAATTTTTTTAAAAAACAAGAGAAATCCAGAGAACTTGCTTGCTTTTCTCATGAAATTAATGCAATTAAGTCGAGCGTTGAAATATCGTACTTAATTCGCCGTCGGTGCTTTTGTTTAACTCGCGGTTTTGCCGTAAATGTGCGGGTGTTGGTACGCACAGTACCAAACAGAAAACCCAACGTATTCGCTTGTTGGATTTCAAAGTGCAATATATATGTATATAATTTATTTCGTAAGAAATCCATGTGCGCTACGGCTGCTTGGCACAATAATACCGTTTGAGTCTGGTGCGTATTAAATATATACCTATATGTATATCGTTGACTTCGAAATTTTCATTATTTTCGCTTCTGTAAATACAACGATTTGTTGCTTCGTTCGTCTTTACGACAAATCAGAAAACAAAAATAAAAAAAAACGATAAATAAAAAAAATTTAGAAAAAATTAAACAACACACACACACACACTCACATATATAAATATAATTATATTATTTTTTTTTTTTATTTAAAATAAAAATTCAAAGGACTTTTTAACAACCAAGGGCTGCAAAAAAAAAAAAAAGAAAAAAATATAATAAAAAAATAAATAAATAAATAAAAATAAAAATAAATTTTCTTGTATATGGTAAAAGGGCCTCACATATATTTAAAATACGATGGTCGTTATGGATAATGTTAAATTTATTCACTCTTTATATATCTCGTATATATTATTTTTCTTTACTTTGAAAATTTTAAAACAATTTTAATAATTCACGATATTTTGCCTCGAACGTTAATTTTATAATTCTCAGGGATAAATTTACAAAGAAAATGATGGACATACGGTGCTTTAGGGCTCTTCTCTGTCTGCTAAAATTTATACGTGTGCTATATATGTGTGGATGAACATTTATGCGCGTTACATTCCTTTGATCTACTTAACAGTCACCCAACATATTCTAGTATATACATATACAGACTTATGACCAAAAATTTAACAAAGTTTTTCAACGAAAAAGTTAGCTTTCTGTCGCAGAGATTCTGTGGTTCCCTTTGCTTTTCTGAACTCATAGAAGCGTCAACTACTGCTTGTAATATTTTGTATTCTTTTTTTTTTTACATAAATATATCTCAGAAAAAGAAAAATAAAAAAAAAAACACTGTGTAATCCCCTCGGCGGCTTCTGGACAGTATGCTCAGACTTCAGTGTATATATCTCTCAACAAACTACAAACTACGTGAAGATGTACACACGTTTTGTACCATAGAGATTATGTTACGAATGCGAACAACTTGTCGTTTATCCAACCTTTCACTATATGCTAAACAACTATGCACAGAATTTCTACTCGTCATCTATACTGCAGCTTTATATTGTGCAACTACTTGTCTACAATGAAAACTTGCTTACATAAATTTTTTTTTCATTATTTTTTTATACTTTGCTATTGTGTTAATAATAAAAATTTTATTTATATTTTTTCTTTGCTTGTACTCTTCTTTGAAATTCTTTACTGGATATTAAATACCTGTTGTCATTGTTGTTATTTTTTTTTGTAGCAATATATAGCGTTGACAAAAAGGTGAGACAAGCTGAATAATATGCGATTATTTTTTGGCAAAAGCTAGCCCCAGCTTTAATCGATATTTTTTTATAATATATTTAAAAGCTTCGTTTGTAAATTTGAATAATGAAGGTAATCACTATGAGCATAAAGCAAAAATAAAAAATAAAATCGATGGAGCATAATTTATTAAAGGTAAATATATGTTTTCTTTTTTTTTTTCACTTTGGACTCTTTTTAGTCTAGTGGTATTTGATGTTGAAGAAAAAAGTAAATATTTGATGTCCCAAACAAAGGCATCCATGGATGGTAAATGCACGGCGTCAGTGGAGAGCGCTTAAAAATAAAAAGCATGGTGGTAGTGGTTTAAAAGTCGAGGCCGCGAAGACGATAAACATCCCTTCCTGGTAAACTGGGGGTTGAACCTGAGGAGTCCCCTCATCATTTATACCGTGAAATATATAGCTCAAAATTTTTCAAGAGCTTCGAAAATTGATTCTCACTGAATTATTATTATTTTCTTTATTCTTTTACACCGCAAAGCGCCTTAATTATTACTTGCAGATATAAAAATGGAATAAAACAAATCGAAAGTTAAAAAAAAAAAGAACAAAGATTTCAACGATTAATTCCACGCCAAATGTTTTAAGAAAACTGAAAAGTATACCTTTGACTTGTTCATCAATTTTCCACCGATTTAACATTTGCCTTTTTTTTTCCCGAATAATCGATTCACAACCACAAATATTTCTGCTTTTTATCGAGAAATATTATACATTTGATGATGGATAAAATTAAATTGTCTACAGTGCGAAATTAAACTGGCTATTAATCTGGGCGTATAAATTCGTGTTCAATCTGAGCAATGCTATTTTATATATTTCCTCCCTCAATTCACCTTCTCATACCGAATCTTGTTCTTCTTTTTGATCTCAACTGAAGAATTCATTAAGTTTGTGGCTACGGTATTAATAAAGTAGGGTGGAAAATACCCATCTTCTATGACTGCACTTTGCCTGGAGGCAAAGATAGTAAAGACTTCATCTTTTTTTTTTTTTGTTTTTATTGCTTTTTTTTTCGCTTCTTATTTTTCATTGATTTTTACGGTAAGATAAAAAAAAATATATATACATTTGGTGAAAATGAGCTCATTTCAGACAGCATTTTCTTCTTGGGTCAATAACGTCGATGGCTTTTCGGAAGACACTACTGGACGATACGCATCAGACATATATATATATATATTAGGGTGTAGGGAGTTGAGAGAAAAGAGGGAGAGGTAAGGAGGTTGTATCGCGAAGGCAAAGTGCATTTGGCCATCAAATAACATTGGCAGCGCCTATAACCGGCTTACGTACCGACATAAACTCAGCTTGAAACCCAGCATCAACTGTCTCACTCAAACTTATATTGGTTAATACATCTCGTCCAGCATCAAAATGGACTATAGTTTTAGTGTGTAAGTATATATATGTATTAGTAAGACTTTTACCATCTAGAAACCACTAACTCGTGATCAGACTGAATAACCCAACATTGAACTACCGTTCTCATATGAAAAGTTGCGACTCTTTGGGGGAGCTTAAGCTTGCGATATCAGTTGATTGGGTCTGGACCAAGTGTCGCCAAAATCAGAAGCTATGCAGAGGCTTGTTTATATAAAACTCAATTTAATTCAGTCTACTAAATGGCCAAATATGATAAGACAAAATATAATAGGTATTACTCGATATTATATATGATATTACGTTATTAACATTATCGTATTTGAAATTTAATTATTTCACATATATTTTTGTTATGATATTAAATGCCATGATTGTTATCTGATGATATTTTGATAGTCAAAAAAAAAAATCATAATATTATCATTGTATTTATTATGTTAAAATATTGTCGTATAAAATTTTAATAATGACAGTCAGTGTGAAGATATAACAGCCAACTGATTAATTTTTTTTATTGAACAAATGAGCCACGAAAAAGTTTTTTAACTTGCTACTTAGTTACACCTGTTTTTCGTAAATCTATATCGGCAATATGGAGTTCTCCCCGACTTCTTCAATATTTCCAATTAAACTTTGCTCCCCGTTGTGGTATATTAAAGTGTATAACGTATATAAAAGTTGACAAGAGATATACATACTTGTGCACAAAATAGATGTGTACTTGTTCAAGACTGTAATACACCAATACACATATAAAGATGATGCGCGATACGGTGCGTGATATATACTTTAGTGGATTAGAGCGGATCGACCAGGACGATCGACACTGAAGAGATTTCAGTATGAACGTAACGATCACAGGGATGAAGGTAAAATCCCGACCATCCCTTCAATAACTTGCCAATATCGACATTACTATAGCCGCACTGAGCGCAATATAAACGTTTATGATCCAATGTTCGTTCGTTGATTCGTTGGTTGGTACGTTCAACGCAATTGCCAAACTAAAAGAAAATAGTTTTTTTTTTTTTTTTTATTCGTTTTCTTAGGCTGTTGATGCTCAAATCTTTTTTTTTCCTCATTTTGTTAACGATTTGTTGGTGGATTCATGTATAAGACATGAAATGAGAACATGGGGAGAGCAAATATCATAACCTCAAAGTTTTTTCAAATATACATAGACAATGTATGTGTGTATGTTTTAACAAGAAGTATGTATATACACATAGGCACATTTAGGATATACCTACTACTGTGTGAAAACCGTCGGGGACACTTAATGTTTCTCTATCTATAGCAGACAGGACGGGACAACCCCGGTATATTGTTATATACGACATTGTAGCCGATAGAGACAGACAGGTTTAAAGCACGTGTGTATATGTTTTCCTTAGCTACATATATAAAAGAAAAAAAAAAGCTCAGACGAAGACCTTGAAAGAACTTGTGCACAGTTACCAATTACCCACCAACCAAGAGTTATTGAAAAAAATCCCAGTGGGCAGACGCTCTTCTGGTATCAACTTAATGAACACTGATTACTGCATTTGCTGCCGATGATTTGTTGGCAAAGATCGAGTGTTCTCAAGGACAAAAAGTGGTCATGTGGTGACAATGATGAATCTGTTTTCATAGTAACAAGGGATTTCTGCCAAACTCATTGCTTGCTTTTATGAAATTATATATAATTCTATACTTGAATTAAGATTAAAAATAAAATTATACCCAATAAATATAAACAAACAACTGAATAATTTAATTTTATTCTTTTTTTCCCCATTAATATATTAATTGAATTTTATTTTTTTAATCAAATAGTATAATCGATTTTCGTTCATCTTCATCGAGCAAATGACATAATTTGCCAACACCTCTAACACCTCTAACTCCTGATATAACAGTATTAGTTTTGATGTCACCCTATAACACAACGAGTATCGTAGATTCTGTTAGAGAGAAAACAACTCTGGCTTATCGTATATGTATATATATAGTAAAAGGGAAAAGCTTTGGTTAGGAATGAGTCCCTCTTTACCAATTTTCTTCCTCAAAGCTTCATCGTCTTTGATCAGGTTTTCGTAACGCCCCCTATAATGTTCCCTTTTTCATTTCAGGTCTTGTCGTTACTTACCTACCCATTCTTCCTCAACTACTCTATTTCTATATCGTAACTCTGTTTTTCCTCGCTTATTTTCACCTTGTATGAGTTTTGGTAACATCAACGAGGGTTCACACTGATCGACTTTCGATAGAAATTTTCCAACTTTCAATTAATCCCTTAACATGTTTTAACAACTTTAAATACGTTTACTCATTAATATTGAGTCTTTTTGAAATTTACTTTATGTAATTTATTACTATTTTATTTTAGATGAATAAAAATATAAATATTATTTTCACCTATTGGAGATAAAAAGTTGTACTTTTTTTTAAATTTTTTTATTTATTTTTTCATCGTGTTGTATATATAGAAAGAAAGACACTGTGACACTAGAAAGATAAGGCTCGTGGGACGCATTTCAAAGGGACCTTATTTATGAGTCTTTTTTTTTTTTTTTTTTTTTGGTAAACAAATGGATAATCGCAATATCTTTTCTTCCCCCCTTTCTTAACTCTCTTGTTTTTATTATTATGATTTTTTTTTATCCTCCAACATGAACGATCAAACTCGTCTCGTTTGACGTCAAAGGATGATGAACACAAAAAAAAAAAAGAACATCTTCGATATTGGCAAGGTAAAAAGTACTTGAGATTTTTTTTTTTCTATTTTTAACTTAAATCGGATATCAGGATTTAATTCTTCAAAGAATTGATGGCTTAACGGTTTATTACTTTGATATTATATAATAAAACTGATTTTACTTGCAATTCTTTGTTGGAAAAAAAAAAATTTCTTATTTTAATTTTTAAAAGGTTAATAATACCTTTTTTAGAACGACAAAAATTATTTAAACATATTGTTTTTTTGTTTGTTGTCGTATATTATAAATTTAAAAACCATGAAAATTTTTTTCCCGGTGATGATGGCTACGTTGAAAAATAATATGAAGAATACTCTGTGGTAAAATTTGTCAGTATTAAATAAATAAGCCATAAAGAAAGAACATCAATCCCCTTAGAAACATTAACGCCCAATACGACTGTGTATCCATAGCTGTTATTTTTCATATCGTTATGGTAAGAAAGAAAGCTAGTATACTTTCAACAATAAATATATAAAACAAAGAACAAAAGCGTCATATAACCAAAGATGTATATAATATTGTATATATATTTATGGGATGAATAAGTAGACAGAAAGAGAATACAGTGGGCGTATAAAGTAAAATCAGTGCTGCTATCTTACACCAAGAATGACAAAACTTATATATATCTTTGAGGTTTTTATGAGCTATAAGTTGGGTTATAGGCACAGTTGTTGTAGATCAAAAATGATGTCTCCATTATAACATAAACATTGAACGACCTAAATGGCCAAGAAAATCCTCATGAAGCCAAGTCAGTCATGACTTAAGATTGTGCTTTTATATAATAATTTTTTATTAACATTTATATTTGATTATTTATTTTTTTTAACGAGAATTTATTTCGTCATGTTGTTTATTGCAAGAATATTCATCAAGTGTAAAAGACTGATTACTCTCGGTAAATTACAAACGACCACCAGTACGGTTCGGCTCGTGCGAAAGAGTTTTTGTGTGATGAGGCGATATGTTGAGCGGCATAAACGTAAAGAAAAAAGGCATGCGGACCAATGATGAAAAGACTAAGAGAAAGGGATTAAACATAAGATGGTGCGTAGTCTGTCGATACAAGGAGTCGATTGTGGTTATGCAAAGAGACCGACTGACTGCACCACACACCAAACCACTAGAGCAACAGTGGATGGCTCTGTGTGCTCTCGATAGATTCTGATACTGAGATACATGTCATTCACATCTTGCTCGACTCATCTCTATGTATTTATGCCGCATGAGTTGTCTGCTATTAGCTAGGAACTTTGATTAGCTTGATTTAATTAACTCAACTGGTTAAATTTATTTAGGTGTATGTGAAATTTATTTGATGACAGTTTGACAATTATTATAACTGTTTATTTTTTTTTATCATTACAATTTTTAATGGAATAATAAATAATTGAAGATAATTTTAATATAGCTTAGTTGTTTATGCAACTAATTAAATTTCTTGAAATAAATTTGAGAAATTTTGTAGTGTTTTTATTCATTGTATTGTCCAAGTCAAATGATTGGGTTAGTAACATGAGGAAAATAAGTGAAAATAATAAAATTTGAGAGAGAATCTTAGATGCCAATTGAAGAAACAAACATTGAGCCAATCGTCCCTCGAGTGCAGAGTCAAGTTATTGTCGTCTTGGGTACAAGACAGAGAAAATGAAATCAAGTCTCTGAGGACGGATTTGGCTGATATCTACCGACTGAATATGCGAATGAATTGGACGAGAGAATATTGGCGATGCAGTTGCCAGGTTTTGCCAAACAACGAGAAAGCATAACTAAATAGACAAAAAAAAAAAATTGAGAATTTAAAAAAATTTTACCTCATGTTATTTTCAATCTTATAACACTTTGAAAATTTTATTTTTTTAAATTTAATAAATAACACGTAATACAAATAACAAAAAAAAAATTCAGTATCTTTTTTCAATTACATTTTTCATATTATTACAATATATTTATATATTGTTTTATTATTAATTTGAAATTATTATTCCAATACAAAAAAAAAAAGATACTCAATTTTCTTTTATTACCATTTTTATATCGTTACTATTTTTATTTATCTCGTTTCATAATAAATGATTTGAGTCATCAGCTTGCCATTACAATCAAAGAGATATTTATGGCATTAATCATAGAAAGAAAATGAATTTACGGAATATATATTGTATTTTCGTGGATTATGATGTCCCACAAATGACGAGTGATGTTACGATATCCGGGATTATCGATCACTGATATAATATTATTGGTTGAAAAATAAATAAATAAATAAATAAAAATAGTCTCGCTATATAACACACTTCCCCCAGAAACCGAAAAGAAAAAAAAGTAGAGAACGTTTGTTACAATAAGCCAACTTTTTTTTTTTTTTCACCCTCCAAAAATTCATTTCTAGACTGACTTTCGGTATATATATATATAAAAGAATATCTGTCCGAGTTATGGGTTGGGATTTTTCCCAAACAAGAGCCATCTGATTTTATTGGCAATATGCTATAATTTCTGACATTAGATGCTGCTGACGCTTTCAGACTCATTATAAGGCCAGAGGGGAAATTTTCATGATTATAAGTAATCTTTTTTTTTTTTTCTGATAAGAAATTATGTATCGTTTTTTTTCTATGAAAAAATAAATAAAATGTATATTATCGAAGTCAACTTTAATACAGATATAATGATAATAATAATGATGTTAATAATAATAATAAAAATAATATTTTATGTGGTACATGTACACGTGCACCTTGCAAAACCACAAATGGAACGGTATCGTTTTATTTGAGATCAAAATAATAAAAATAAAATGGACACAGGTATACAAACACACTAGTTGTTCACTCATTCGCACAGTGATATCAACGACTCGTTGCCACAGACGGAAAAACTCGTTATCGAAAGGTTAGACTTTTCATTTATATACATATATACAGCCGACAAATAAGAGGAAACGAGAAAGAACCGAGGAAAAGTCTGTAGATGGTGGTATTCCATGGTTGATATCGTGTGCCAAGTTGGCAATGTTGGCTTCGGGGGGTGTTAGCCACTATTTCTCTCTTTCTTTATACAAGCTTGGATAGTCTCACCTCTTTGCCGTTGGTGATTTCTCTCGGTATATGTACCGCGAACTTTTCTCTTTCAATTGGCAGTAAGATTTGATCGTTGTAGAAAATATCATCCAATTTCCTTTTCTTTCCAAGTTTTTGCTTTGTCCTTTTCTTCCTCACCCTAATTTTTGTCTCAGCTAAAGTCGACATCACAGAAAAATACCACAGACTTGTCTAATTTTTTTTTTTTTTTTTTTCTTTCTTGCTTCATCGTCTTTATGACCTCTTTTTCATTTTCATTTCAATAAGCTTTTAAAATCATTCGACACAGAACGAAAATTACAGTCACTTGATTGCCTCGATTTGTCGTCTTGAGAGTACGATATAGAGGGAGATGATGGTTTTTGAAAGGGTTTCAAAACTTTACTTCTTGGTAAGAGAGGGAGATAGGAATGGTGAGAGTCATTTTGTGGAAACTTTTCGCGAAGACATTAGTTTATAATTCCGCAATCCTGGATCAGTATTTGTCACGATTAGCCAATCCTACAGTCTAACAATGAACTTGGAAGGAATATGGATATTTTCAACCCTTCTTTGTCTATATCTTTTATCATTTTCTTCAATATGAGGTTCTCGTTTGGTTTCAATGAATGACGGCTCAGATGTTGGTTGGTATTTTCATTAATTTTCACCGATTTCCGACCAAATTATTATACGTACTTACGCATAATTTCCAAAAATATACATTCAACACACACACACACCCAATTCTTATGTAATAAACTTGAAACCTGAGATTGACGTAGATATCACCAGAAGAAACAAAGTCTGGTGAGGAATAGAATATGGTATTCTTCATCTGTAAATGTTTAGAGGGGAATAAGAATTTATATATATATCTTGGCAATGATATACATATGCGTCTATCTTTCTTGTATCATTAACCACCCGGATTCAGCTCTTTGTGAATTTTCAAAGTTACATTCACTTCGAATTTCAAGGATTCAACTTGACTGTCTTGTGTTACCCCCGCATGATGCTTTACGTATATAAATTTCGCATCATATTTTATTAAATGTAAAATCAAAATGATAAATCGTATATATACTTGAATAAAACTATTTTGTATCTATGCAGATGTATATATGAAAATATTTGAATATGAAATAAAATAATTTCATTGTACGTGTGACTGTGACCAACTTGTAGCAAGAATTAACAAACAAAAAGTTGCATTTGGAGAAATATATAACTTTGTAGTTGGGTGACTGAGAAAGCAGAGAGGGTGTTGGACTAAAAGAGGTAAAAGATGCAAGAGAAATAAAGATGAAAAGGTAGGTAGATATGGTAAAAAGAGTAGGAAAACTAATGGGGGAAGAGTTGGTGGATTGAGAATACCGCGAAAAAAGGGTGGTAGAGCGTTGAAGGAGGCGAACGAAGCGAGCACTGAACAATAAGCAATAATACGTAATGCAATTCAAATGTTGAAGCTGGCAATACAACTACGGACGACGACGTCGACGACAACGACAACGATGATGGTAGGAGTAGGAGAGCAATGGGATACAATCCCCCGGTGAAATGAAAGGCAGGCATTTCCTGAAAATGGAAAAACCGAGACAATTGTACAATACGAACTGTTCAGTCTATTTTATATTTGCCTTTACGCAATTTCTGTCGTCGTGTTATTACGAAATCGCGACTTTGTCATATCTTCCGACTGTCAGCCATGTCCGCTTGAATTTTATCAGTATGTTAATATTTTATACATTTTCTTTCATACATCATCTTTTGTATACATGTTTTATTTTTTATTTTATTTTAAAAATTATTTCTTAACCATCACATGCAAATTTCCGACAGGATATATCGAAATTTTGTCCCTTGAAGTTTTTAAAGTTTATTTCGAAAATCCAGAGAAATGCGCTCCGGGTTAGTATATATCACCGCATCAGCCGAACTTTGTATTTAAAAAAAAAAAATTCACCATGCAATATTGTAATGTTTTTCATTTTTTTTTTTTAACCTCGACAAGAGTGGCTTTACGAAATCGAGATGAAAAATAAAATAAAGAAAATAAACCATCCTCGGCTTTCTGTCGAGTCGAGTTTTCCGATATGATGTTTTTTTCGTTTTTCGGACTCTTGTCGGTGCACAGAGTGCTCGATATTATATTGTACAGTTAAAAAAAAAAAAAAAAAAACTATATGTATACATATATGCGGTAAACCATCCCCGGGGGTAATTCAAAAAGGTGTATGAATAGGGGAAAGAGAAAAAAGACCGTGGCGAGTAGATTGATACTCTGGGGTTGGTTTGTATTCGCCCACTGGTTTTATTCCACGCGATCCCTCGACACAACTTACCGCGATTTTATTTATTTTTACATATATAACCCAGAATACACGATAAGAAAATGTCCCTTGTAAATATACGCGTGGTAAATTTCTTGCTGTAAAAATATATTAATGAGCATATTTATATATTTTTGTTTTTCTAAAAATATATTCATTTAAAAAATAAATTTCTTTGTTGAAAAATAAATAAAATAAATAAATAATATTCCAATATATTTAAAATGATATGAATAATATTATTAAAATTTTTTTTCTTTTTTATCTATTTTCAGGTAATAAGATGATTTTGAGTGGCTATTGAAGTTTGTGTTCCTCACTTGGTTGATTTTTGTCCTGATGAGCTTGAATAAAAATATATGAAAAAAATGGTACATGTACATTTTGAGAAAATATTGGAGTCAATGAGGCAAGTTAGTTTTAACAAGACGACAACCACTTGAACGGTCTACATTTCATTCCGTCAACTTGACTGTATACATGATGAGACGAGGTAAGTTGAATACTGGATATGTCTAGTATGTGTGGTATTATTTTCATACATATTTTTATAGGCACACGTATATAAACTAAAGAAATATAAACCAATTCGCTGTCGTAAAATCTCTCAATCTTGGCATCGATGCCAATGTTTTTAATGACCACTTTGATATATCTTTTTTTTCTTTTACAACATTTTTTTTTTTTTTATAATCTCTGAAAAGTTTTTTATTTTATTTTTTTTCAAGTGTCTTTTTATAGTTGTATATTATTTTTTTATTTTCTACTTTTTATGTTTTGTCAATTTCGATGAAATAATAAAAAAATTGACAATTCCAAGTGACATAGTACAAGTGCAATAGTAGACGCCGATAATTGTTGACTTTTTATGAGTGATGCTGGATTGGGGTAACGACCCCGTTAATACATTACAAGTTAAAAATACATATACCATATTGCAAAAGTGGCAAAAGATATAAAGATTTCAATTCTTGGAATGAAAATTGCCGATCAATTTACCAATTGACCTTAAATTCCAGCTACAATAAATGCAACAATCTACTGATGCCCACATGGCTATTTATTATATGCCATCATACCATACAGAGAATCGTTAAATAACATAACAATTAATTTAATAATACAACGATAATTGTTAATTACTTAATTCAAGTATGCTCTCGATTTTCAATTATTATTTTTATTTTTATTTTTAGGCAGTGTTAAATGCTGAAGAACAAAAAAAAATTTAATCATATTAAGATTGTTTATTTAAGTTTATTGACGAGTCAACAAAAAGCCAAAGTTATATTGATTTTTTTATTTATTTTTTTCTTTTGTCAAATTGCTGTTATCTGGTTCTTTGGAATTTTTTTAACGAGTTGTGATCATTGCAATTTGCAAGGTATATAGATTGGTGGAAATTTTCGTCTCTTAAACAATGTTCATTAAATTGATTTTATTTCATTCTTCAAGTTTAAAATTGTTACTTAAATTCTACTCATACAATCCATTGGTATGCTTCCAGTTATGTATTTTTTTTTTATTATCTAATTGTCCAGTGAAACAGTGAGAAAAAATGTTCCGCTTCCTATATTTTTCTCATTTCAATTACTATTAAAATTTATTATTATTTTTTTTTTCCAGATAATTTTGTCTCATTTGTCCTGTGTAGCAATATCGTGCTCGAATTGAGCATCTGGTAACAGTATTTACGGTCTTTAATGTTTAAGATCGTATTTATTTTCTCATATTTTTTTGCAATATTGCCGTGCCGCATACGTGGAATCATCAAACGTCTGATTGCGGCGAATAAGGAAGGAACAAACTGACGAGACTTGTGTGTGATGTTGCTGTCTGTTCAACAACCACACACACACATTTGTTATACACTAATACTCGATTCTCTTTAAAGTGTAAGAGAGTGCACTTTGGCGAGCATTTTCAATGGCACGTCGGCGCTTTGTGATCGCACAATCGTAAGATCATGCTTGGGCTTTTTGTACTGTCGACCATGGTGATGCGTAAACCCACGGGTAAAAATTTTTTTTTTCTCTTTAAATTGATGCGCACTTGTATGAAACTAAAGACAAATCAGTCTCGCATTATTAAAAATTATATTAATTAATATATAATCTAGAATTTCATCAACTTTTATTGACAAAAATACTAATTTATATTTTTGATTTTTTTGATTTTAGAATATCTGTTCAACAAGCAAATTTTGGGAAAATTTTTTTGGTGTCACTTGCCAGTAAAACATTGAAGAACGAGGTCCACATACTATGTACCAAAGTGCTGAAGAGTCAAGGGATGGCTAGGCTATTTGAGTAAAGCCAAATGAAAAAAAAAAAAAAATTCGTAAATGAAAAATAAAATATCATATAGATATATATATTTTTAAAATATTGTGACAATGAGTTGAAACACTGGTGTTAACATGTTGGATGTATGAATGCATGCTATCGACAGTATAGCAATAAATCTTTTTTATTTTTTTCGAGGGTGACAATAAATGAAATTTGAAAGCTCATTCAAGTGTGTTGCAACCACAAAATGAGTTGTAAATTAACGCGTCAGCCGCGATAGAAATATTTAGTAGATGTAGAATAGTTATTCGCGGATGTCTGATGATCCATCAGCAGTGCCATAATGTATAAGCGAGCAATGATAACATCATCATGATGATAATCCACGGGTACTTGTAATGCAAATTAGCCACTGACTACTGACACTCATCTGTGTTTTACAGTAACACTGTATATAATTGTAATTGTAATGCACAAATAAATAGCAACAACTGGTCTTCACTAATTCTGTCAAATACTCTGTACATTTACAATTTGACTCTCGTTGATTCTCTCATTCTCTTTTGTCACTTTCATCTCATTCACTCTTGTTGTTCATTTTGTTATCACATGAAAGTACCATCAGTGATATCACACATAAAATACAAAGCATCGGTTACCGCATAACACTACACATGTGGGCGTGAATTTGAGTTGTAGGCAATGCTTCTGATGGAAATATTGACTATTAACCCAACCATATATATATACGATGTGTATCATTGAATAGTAGCAGCATATAGCCATAAATATTGCACCTAAAATTCTCTGTTTTCAACGCACTTTACCATCTTTTGATTTATTCAACGTCAATTCAATTGAAAATTTACCATATTAAAATATTTTGTGTGTTTGTATTTCAATGAAACATTTCAACTGTAACTCGTTTGACCTCATTGAAAATGACAATTTATTTACATTATATGCCTCTATGTCATTCTAATTGACCAAAAAAGACACTCGTTTAAATTCAGCAAATTCATTGATGACTCATGTAAAGTCATAATATTAAACTTGATGATTAATGAATAAAAAAAAAAATTAAATAATAGTCATATGTATTTTTATTTTTTTAAATTGAATGATGGTATTATTTATTTTTATCCATTGATTTAAATAAAAAATAAATAATGATATTTTAATTTGATTTCATTTTAAAAACAAATATATAATTCATATCTCTCACTTGTTTTTATATTTCAAGTACTTTTTTTATTTTTAAATTACTTATTTATCCACGAGGGTGACATCAGTTCTCGTAAAAATAATAATTCAATGCTTGAATTAACAAAGATAAAGTCCAGAAGATTCATTTCCCTTCCAACTTGCTCTACGTGACTAATGATGTATTTAATAAATTTCGCGTTAAAATCACATGTCACTTGTTCAATGATATCACTCGACTTTTTAACTGCCAGCAATATCGAGCTCATTAAAATTACACTTTTGTCAAGTATCTATTGAAAAAGTCGAGTGATTTTACTACGTGATCGACTTTTTTTTAGATCACACGAGTGATATCATCCTCATCATTTTTATTTTTTTGTTATATATAAATTATTTTCCATCTCGTTAATTTTTTTTCATCACTGAATCATTTTTCACATATATATACTAATGGATATTTCAATGAATTCCATTATTAATTTTGTTTTTGTTATTTCAAGGTTTTATTAAATATTCATGATAAAAATTTTTATTTGTGTTTGATAAAATTGGTGAGAATTAAAATAATTTAAAGAAAATATATAATTGTCAAATAAATATTAAGTTGATGATAAAACCAATGATTTTCATGTTTTTAAAAAATTGAGAATTAAAAAAAATAAATTAATTTGTATCAATATTAATAGCTCTAGTTTTTTATCAACATCTTGGGGTATTGACAAACGAAATAAATGTCATTTTAATTTATAATAGAATAACAAAAACCATGATACTTGTGATTTGTTTTTTTTTTTTTTTTTTTCAAGTAAAAAATCATTTCCAATAAATAATAGTAGCTTTTTTTTATTATTACTCACCAGATACTGCTTGACAAGTTGATGGACCACTTGGTTGATTGAGTGATGATTCATCATTGTATTTACACAACACACATTCATTGGATGTAAAAATTGTCAGCTCAATTTGCAATCGAGCACTGGGAAGCCTAGAAATTTTTAAAAATTATAAAATAATTAATTAAATAAAGAATAATAAGTAATAATATTTTGATTAATTACCAGGTACATTGTTGAGAATAAATGAATGCCAGTTTTTTTTTTCTTTCTAAATCTGTTAGCATCATACCTGTAGAAAGGTAAAAAAAAACAAAAAATGTAATTAATAACACTAATAAACTTCAAAAAAACTTAACTAAATAATTTAACAAATAAAACACAAATATTTAATACTCACAATAACAATTAACGAGTTGTTGACAAAAAAAAAAAAAACAATTGGAGCGTCACATGATGATTTTTTTTTTAATTATCATTTTTGTAAGAAAAAATTGTTAATCAATGATAATAATGATGTCAATCTATTTGTCGTAAAAACCACTTCAATTATTGTATTAATTTATAAGTGTTATTCTATTTATTAAATATAAAATAATCAATTAATATGGAGCAGATTTTTTTTTTCTTTTTTTTTTTTTTCTTCTCACTCATGAGTCATAACAAGATGGCGGTCGAGTTTCGTTGTGGTTTATTTTTTATCCACCTCGAGCGTCAAAATTCAAAAACGAAAAAATCTGAATTACATTAAAACTTATAATAATCATTCCAACAATAATAATATTGCTATCACAGCAACATAATTTTTAATATTTTACATTTTTATTCAACAATCATCATGATGACCCGTGTCCAGTTGACATCGTTGGCTATACAAATATATTTTCAAATTTCGATGGTAATTCAGATTTTGTCTTTTTTGAATTTTGGCGCTCGTAGTGGATAAAAAATAAACTATCATGAAAGTTAACCGCCATCTTCTCATGACTCATGAGAGAGAAAAAAAAAAAAAAAGAGAACGCTGTTGCAAATTCTTGTGTTGGACGTAAAAAAAAATTGCTCCATATTAATTGATTATTTTATATTTAATAAATAAAGTAACACTTATAAATTAATACAATAATCGTCGTGGTTTATACAAGGAGTCGATTGACACCATTATTATCATTGATTGACAATTTTTTCATACAAAAATGATAGAAAAAAAAAGAGCATTTATGTGACGCTCCAATTTTTTTTTTTTTTTTGTCAACAACTCGTTAATTGTTATTGTGAGTATTAAATATTTCTATGTTATTTGTTAAATAATTTTTATAATTATTGAAGAAGATATATTTTGAGCAAAGTGTCTTTAAAGTTTATTAGTGTTATTAATTACATTTTTTGTTTTTTTTTCCTTTCTACAGATATGCTGCTGCCAGGTTTACATGAAAAAAAAAAATTGGCATTCATTTATTCTCAACAATGAACCTGGTAATATTAGTACTTATTATTCTTTATTTAATTAATTATTTTATAATTTTTGAAAACTTCTAGGCTTCCTAGTGCTCGATTGCAAATTGAGCTGACAATTTTTACATCCAATGAATGTGTGTTGTGTAAATACAATGATGAATCATTACTCAATCAACCAAGTGGTCCATCAACTTCTCAAGCAGTATCTGGTGAGTGATAATAAAAAAAAGCTACTATTATTTATTGGAAATGATTTTTTACTTAAAAAAAAAAAAAAAACAAATCACAAGTATCATGGTTTTTGTTATTCTATTATATAAATTAAAATGACATTTATTTCGTTTGTCAATACCCCAAGATGTTGATAAAAAACTAGGGCTATTAATATTGATACAAATTAATTTATTTTTTTAATTCTCAATTTTTTAAAAACATGAAAATCATTGGTTTTATCATCAACTTAATAATTGTTTGATAATTAAAATTGAAATAATATTTTCTTTAAATTATTTTAATCTTAACCAAGTTTTTCATAAACACCAAGTGTCATATGTAAATAAATTGTATACAATTGCCAAAAAAAGGAGGAGGAGGAAAAAAAAAAAAAAGAATTTTAAAACGAACAAGAGGGTTGCATTATGTAGGCGAGTAGTGTGATGCTGGGGGTGTTACTAGCTGCCGGACAAAATTTATACCGGATGTCAGCCACCTAATAACGTTATTGCCTTGTATAAACTCGGAATCACGCGTTGCTCTTGCATTTACTATATATACATTGACTTGGTTCATATACATGCAACATATTCAGCTGTGGGCATTAAAATCCCGTCACCATACAAACTAGTATAATTATTCTCGTGGTCATTTCCGATGCCGTATTCACTTTATTAGCGTGTGAATTGTAATATTTAACCTTTTTTTTTATTTTTATTTTTTAAATTTATTTTATACTGACTAAATTAATGTTCATTATTCTGAATGTTTGATTATGAAATTCTGCATAACTATATTCAGTGTTTGTGTCAATTGTCTGTATATTTAAATTATTTCTGGTCGATTAAAAATTTAAAATTATCATCTACATTGATGAGAAAATATTACTCAACACTAAACATCAAAATTCAAAATATTATTTTACGACTCTTGTGTCTGTAATGTTTTGTATATATTTTAAATAATGTTTGGAGCAGTCATTAAAAAATAAAAAAACATTGGGGTATTAATTCCCATCGTTTTTTTTTTTCTTGTTTCGTGTTCGTTTTATAAACAGAATAAACATAGTCTTTTGGTGTATATATATACATGTACACTAAAGAAAACTTAACAAAGTTTTATAAGTGACCTGGTCTCGTGTAAACACATCAAGAGGGGTGGAAAGTCTCTGTGTGCCACTTGAGACGTCAAGGGGCCACTGTCTGTCACACTGTTGGATCCTTGAGTTATCCAGCATGTGTCGCTTGAGACAGGTCATGAAAAACTCTCATCATTGATTTTCTTTTATTATATATTATTACAAATAAAACAGTCAATTATTTGCTCAAATAGAATCATTGATTTTCATACAACAATCACCCCTTGTTTAAACAATAAATAAATATCCATAATGACAGTCAATAATGCATGTGATTTGTATACAATATACCAATTTATATTAAACAATGTTAAAATCATTGCACATGCAGCCGGCACCATGAATATCGTTTAGGAACATGCAAAATACACACGTGTTTCACAAATTATCATCATTCAATATGAAAAAATTATTGTACCGATATTTTATATTTTAATTATTAAAAAAAAAAGTATAAAAAGTAAAATTTAATTGAATAAATACAATTGACAATATTTGACAATATTAATAATAAAAAAAAAAAAAAATTGAGAAAATAATATTAAAGTTATTAATTGATGCACCAAGTGCAGTCGAAGTGCAATGAAAGGGGCTTTTCGATAGAGTTTAATATATGCAACAATACACACATGCATATGGTGCATCATATAGTCAATTGGTGTTGGGATATTCAACTCTTGTATGTTTGACAATGTCTCTGTTTAATATCTGTCCAGCATTGGTTGTATTCAACCAGTCGAGATGACTACTATTGCAATATGCATTGCATATATTTATATAGTTGACTGTACGGTATGGATTGTTGGACTATATGGACTTGGTGAGCATGGTGTAAAGCTTTGGAATAGTAGGATACATATAATTACTAGCTAGCTGTGCTCCATTTCACATATCACACACTATGTGATTGTGTCATACGCCCGGCGCCTCGTCATCATTCACCCCAATGCGCATTTATACTCTGTCAATAAACTCTGCATCGAATGCAATCTGCTACAATTCCTATACATTCATATATATGTAATTCTATTGATATCAAATTTATACATTATATCAAGTAAATTTATTTACAATTGGTTTTCTTCCTTTTTGATTCAGACAATTAATTATTATTGTCTGTTTTTATATTTAATTTTTTTTATTAATCATTTTTATTATTTTTTTTTTTTAATATATTCACAATATTATATTTACAAATAGATAACATCATTTTTACGTAATAAATATAATTTGGTATAAAATTATACAAGAAAGAAAAAATTATAATTTAATAATGAAAAATTAGTTGATAGATTTTTTTTTTCATTGAAAGAAAATTAGGAAGTTTAATAATTTATTATTTATTATTTATCTCAAATTGAAATAATTAGAAACTGCAAAATTAATTATTATTTAGATAAATAATTTTCGATATATGTATAATTGCTAAAGAATGAAAAATTTGAGATATATATTGAATTTAATTGTTATAACAAAACGGAAAAGGGGGTAAATAAATTAATACACAAACAATAATGGTGTATCTACGCCTAGGTTGCAGAAATTCATAGAAATATGCCGGATATACATTGGAAGCTTCACCGCACTATATCCCCATGAAGCAATTGAACGGCGAATGATTCAATTTATCAGACCAATGACTTTGTCAGGTGCCACTCTATGCCGTGAAAACGCAGTTGCCATACCCACACATAGATGTATATATATAAATCTGCATTATATGGAAAATAAGCGCGTGTGAGACCAAATTTGATTTAACGTTTATTCGCATTGCCACACATTATATACAGTAGAAATATCGCAAATCTCACGCGATGGCATCCAATTACTTGTTCACAGAATACAATTTGCTGAAAGCTCACCCATTTCTATACCCTATGCTTTGCGACACAAAACATCATATATATATTCACACACATCCTATATAAATATGGGTAAAAGTAAAAGACAAATGATTTATTATAAAAACTTACATACGATATAATCGAGAAAGAATTATCTTGTTTGTTTTAGACAGTGTAAAAATATATTAATTTCAAACGGAAATCCGTTTAGAGTGTATAGATAAAATAAAACTATAAAGACGGAAAAAAATAAATTAAATAAAGCCTGTAGTCAATCAC
The DNA here is from genome assembly GCF_014905175.1 of Aphidius gifuensis. Lineage (NCBI taxonomy): Eukaryota > Metazoa > Arthropoda > Insecta > Hymenoptera > Braconidae > Aphidius > Aphidius gifuensis. Next base: position 4,138,078 of record NC_057788.1, on the reverse strand, counting down.
AAATATTTTAAAATTCTTTCCCCCTTTTTAGCTGCTTTTTTTTTTTTTTTTTTATTACTATTTTCTATATATTTTCTCACAATCTGTAAAAAATCTGGAGTTTTATAGACACAAGACAGTCATAAAAAATATTGAAATAAGACCAGCTGTATTATACCGAAGGGTCGCCAATGAGTTTGTGATGATTCTGGATCGTCATTAGATTTTTTTTTTAGTTGTATAAAATGTCTTGCTATTGAAAACACAGACACGTGAATTTAAGAGCCATGTGTTTTTTTCGAAATTCTTTAAAGTCATTGCCCTCGAAAAATCATTTCAACGAGTATTTAAAAAAATTTATATCAACTAAAATTTTTCTGTTATTTTCAATAGCGTCAGTCTGTCGCATGCATTTTCCTCTTCAATTGTCGTAAAATAAAAACACTTAAAAAAAATAAAATAAGATAAATAAAATAGAACGAAAAAAAAATAAATAAAGTTGAAAAAAAAAAAAAAATTTATATTGTGGATTAAGAAATAAGCTCAAAAAAAAAGGTTACAAAGTGGGTGGTGTTTTTTTTTTTTTTGGGTGAATATGGGTAAAAGCCACATATGTATCTGGAAATAAATTCTAATGTGGCGTAGTATTATAATTGCGTGGTTTACATGCTAGGTTCCAAGGGGCTATGAGCTAAATTAGTCGACGATTATTATTTATGTCTTACGAGTAAAAAGGGTTAAAACGGCAACTCGTTTTCCGACACAAGTAAATTTTGAATTGGTTTTTTTTTCTTTAAAATTTTATGTATAAATACATGCATATATATACAAAATTGTGTAAGAACAAAGGGTAGTTACAACACATTTGTTAACAAAATAAAAGCCATTTGGTTAAAACAGACAATCGAATTAAGAATCTTTTATAAAACAAAATAAAAAAAAAATATATAAAATAAACAAAAGATAAGTCTTTGCCAGCGAGTTTAAAGCATGTATATTTATTATAACGTTTGAAGAAAGATAAAAAAATTAAAAACTCTTGTATGAGCAGCGTTTTGAATAATTCTCTGATTATTTATGGTGAAGAGGGAAAGTGTTTAAATATTAAAAAATGAAGAAAAAAAAAAATAAAACAATATTATACTAACCATGACAGTTAAGAGTAGGATATTTTATAACCCTTTTTTCACAAATACAACGGAACTGGTCTGATAAGTAGCCTGAGTCTACCTGCAATCGAGACAACGAATTATGTATTTTTACCGATAAGAAGTAAAAGCACAATCTTATAAACACATTTGTTTATTTTTTAATAATTTACATGTAATCTCTTTTGTTTTTTTTTCTTTTTGTTCTTTATATTTATTTGTTTATTAATTTTTTTTTTATTTATTTTTATAACTTTACTACATGAAGTTCATGTGATTATGATCCAAATTTAAGTTATATAGCTGACCATGTTAGAGACGATGTTGGATAATCCCCATAAGTTTGTTACAGTATATCATTTGAAACGAGCGATGAGAAGCCTCCTTATGGCCTCGGCAAATATAATAAACTCGAGATCCATATTTTCGTTTGTAGTCAAAAGAAAGAAGGAAAAAAAAAAAACGTATGGTGAAAACGAGAGTTGAGGGAGACTTGGAAAAGCCGAGAAAACCAAACTATATTGCTGTTTTTTTTTATTATTATTTTTTCGTTACTACTGCTGAGGCCAATGAACAGACTATTCTTTTCTGGTATTTCTCATATTTTCTGATTTTACGCCAATAAAATCCATTACTATTTATCAGACTAATGGGTTCTTATTACTGTCCATTAACAACAATCGGTTTCAGTGGGACATTCCCATTCGCCTCAAGATTACACCATTATTTATGATTATTAGATTTTTATTTTTTTTATTTTTGGTTCCATTCAGAAAGTTCAGATGTCTTTGATAGGGTACTTTTGATTTTATTTTTTTTTAATTTATCCAAAGTAATAACAGAAATTGCTGTCCTGTGGTCATAGAATTTTTAATTTAGTTTCTCTTAATTGAAAGTTTTTCATAAAAATAAAATAAAATCTAGCTGAGAAAATCAATTATACGACCAGCTGGGACTCCAGTTCATTTAGCTCTAGAGTTTAAAATAAAATAGCAAAAAAAAAAAAAATAAAAATAATCTTTTCCTAGTTTCACCAGATTGCTAAATGTTTTTCAAGATTTGTTTACCTAAAAATTTAAAGGATAATAATATAAATATGTCAATCAAATTTACAAGAATAATAGCTAAACAAATTAAAATAATTTAAATATTTTTAAAACAATAAAAAAATGAATTTAAAAACAAGATAAATACTAAAAATTAAAAAAAAAAAAAAAACTATCAAATAAAATAATAAAGTCAAAATTTATCTTCTTTACACCTTTCTGTTATTTTTTAAAATATTTTTTTATCATTTTATTGTGTGTACACCTCGAGAACTGATATAAAAGTGTCAAGTGTATAAATATATTTATATATTTCCTTTTTAACTGAGCTTGAAAGAAAAAAAAAAAAAAACAATTCTTTAGTAAACAAAAGTAAAGTGCAATTCAGATTTTATTTGTCAAGTCTGTCCTGCTGTCGTCTCCATATACAAAAACTTTGATAGTGTAATAATTCATTTTATGAATGATATCAAGAGTTTATCAGTAAACGCAGTAAACTACATTAAAAAGGTTAAACTTTATAACATGAGTATACAATGTTTGTTAACATATTTTGAAAATGAAAAAATACCTGATGCCTGTGACAATTTGTTGACGATGTATACGACTTTATTCACTCATAGAAATCAACTGGTTTGGCCTAACATGCTGAGTCAAACTGTTGTATATTCTCATCTATTATATACTTGACAACGAAAATTTATTTGTAACATAAGGGACAATAGATCTGAAACTGCAACAGGGATGCAAACAAGTTAGTCAGTAAAGCTTCTTCTTCCTTTTTGTTTATACTCAACTATCTACTTGTTTTCTCTTACTCTCTATATGATATTCACTAGTGTGGCATCCTCATAATTGTTACGACATAAACTACCAGATAATCGTGTATACCAAAGTTTCAGGGACATTTCATACAGTTAGTTGGAGGTTTTGGTAGACGGCCATTTAGCCCGTATTGTCATTGCATACACTGAGAGAAATTTTAACTAAAAATTAAAACCCATGTTGAATAGAAATTACTATACTGCTTAATTTTTGCATTTCATTACTGATATTCTACAATAGTAAAATGTCACACAATGTCAAAAATTGTTATGTTACTTCAAGTCTCTGTACATCGTTATCTATTGCGTAGACATTTGAGTTAATTATTGACAATTCTAAACAATTTTATTACGATTAATCTCTTAGATAATGAGTTATGAGTTCATAAAGCACATACATGTTTTCGATTATTATAAGTTCAAATCTGAACAATTTAATCTAATATATGTACATATGTTAGCATAGACTTACTATATCGCTTTGTAAAATTCTGTTTATAACACAAAGATCATTGAACAAATGATTGAACTGTCATGTAATTTCAAGCATTTCTACAGCCTTATCTGTTGAAGCTAGGTATCATTTATTCTAAACAATTTATCATATCATTTATCAATTAGTTTCAGTTTTGAGCGTGTAAACATTTGCAATTGATTGCAATCTACATGCCGAACTTAGCATGTCCAACTTTTATGTCATTAGTGCGTAAATTCTCAGTCTGCTAAATTTACTTGTGAGTTTCAATTTAGTCATCTACAATGTAATTCATGTTGTATATAGTCAATGGCAAATTACATAACTTTATTGTAGTACAATATACGAATAATTCTTACAAATAATCGGAGGAACGCAGTTTTTACTATTCGCTTTGTAATTTTTTCTTATACGTCTGTAATTTTTAGTTAAAATTTCTCTCAGTGTATACACTATTTAATGCAAACACGCTTATACAGAGACAAAACTAAATTGTGTCTTTTCTCTGCAACACTTGCTCATTCATTCATTCACTTACTCATTCACTTACTCATTCATTCATACACATTTACAGGTGTATGTTATTTTTTTAAATGGACAATTCACTAAAAATCCATCACAAAATAAATTTACAAATTTAATTATAACATTTACGCATATATAGATTTAAATTAAAATAAATAAAACAATTACTTCAACTATTTTATGTTGAAAAATAAAAACAATAATATATGATTTCTTTCAAAATTTAAACAAGAAATTATCGCATGTTGGTGACGCATTCTTGAGCCCTGTCTACTGCAGCATTGTTTCTAAACCCCTCTTGCTCAGGTGGGTTGGTTTTTGGTTTGGTTAAAAGTGGCAAGGGGAATAGAAAGTAACAACAACGTTAAACGTTGGTTTATGTTAACGTAAATAGATTATAACACTCTGTTAAACCGGCAGGCCTCGACCTCGTGTATAGCTTCACTCGAATTTGTGCGAATTACTCACGGATCGTATGACACGTTACCCCTGTCCTGCCAACAACTCGCTTTTCAGTTATCATCATTTCTACCTCTATTTCTCCCCTGTGTTCACTTGTGTGATATATATTAAATATTTTCAACTATATGTGTTTCATATTCGAATTATGCTATTCGAATTTTGTGCTTGTATGAGAAAGAGATGGGTAAAAAGGTCTCGGGTCAGTCTCGCGCGTCAACAGTGGATCCTCGGGAATAGAAGCGACGTAAACCTGTCACCGGAAGTAATTGAAATTGTTCTTTTTCTTTGCATCAACGATGCGAGCATCAGGGCCAACTTCAACCAAGCGTAAATGCATCTCTTTTTTTTTCTTTTTTCGTGGTTTTTAGCTTTTTGTTTATATTTATATTTTTAAAATTGCATTTCTTTTGATTTTATCATAAAACCTATATATTCACATCTAGATGAATGGAAAAAAAAAAAAAAAACATTGTTTGATTTTTCATTAAAATTTTTTTATTTCTAAATTCTATATATTTTTTATTTTTTTATTTTTTAATAGAGATAAATTTTTTTATTTTGAAGTGGAATTTATATATGACAATTTTATTTGATCTTGGGCCGACTGATAATATTCATTGCTTTATAATGTTTGAAATGCACCGTCTGGATTTTATTTTTTTTTTTTTTTTTCAAATCATCTATTTCAGTTTGTGATAATATTTTTATGGAGAATTTCCTTTTTTTCTTTTTCTTTTCATTTTTATCTTTAATAATTTTTTATTTATTTATTTATGTTTTTTTTTTGTTTTATAATATTTGATCAAAGTAACAGGTTATTTCAAGGTGTGTGTTTACACAAGTCATCAGGTGTTTTAGTTATTTATTTGATATCTTTGTGTATTTTTTTTTTGTTTCTTTATATCATATACCGATTACTCAGCATTATTTTATAATTGAGAAGTCAAAGACATTGGTCGTTTTTTTATTTGTTAAAAGTTCCCACACGTCAAAACAGCCGTCGACTGTTTCCGCGGTTCCCGCAACTTCCGGTAACTCGATTTACAATACATTCTCATGAATTTTTTTTTTCTTTTGAATGCACGCCCTTTTTGTATATTGCCTATACGCGCTATCACTTCTTCAAACACTAACACACAGAATCTGTTTATAAGACTCACTCCACATGCAGGATACATGGCTTTTTTTTTTTTTATTTATTTTTATTTTTCTCGGAGATACCGAACGCTGGAAGCAATAAGGTGCTCGTAACATTTTTACGATCCATATTGTTCACATTTACCCTCTGCGTTTTTTTTTTTTTTTTTGTTATTTTTTTCTATTTTTTAACGATTGACGTCGATGCCACGCAGTGTCAATGCAACACAAAATAAATAATCATGTATATATTAATTTTTTAAAGCATTTAAAAAATTTTTTATAATATTTTTATGATTAACATTTCATTAGCAACTCATTGAATCTTTAAAAAAACATAACTATAATGAAATATCTTGATAATTCAATTTTATATTTATCTATTATAAATGCTAAGTGTTGAAAATTGATTAAAGTCATGAATAAAAAAACTTTATCAATAAATTTTCATGACAAAATCAAACAAACTTTAACAATTTTCATCAAATAAAAATTTACGTTTGACACATTGGATACTTATTCTTCATTTTGTGTCGTATATTTTGCTAATGCATTTTTATGGGGGAGAGTTAAAATCATTTATAAGCTATAAATGAGTATTATTGAAGCATAACAAAAGGAAGAAAAAAATAAAAAAAACCTCCTTACTTGTCAATAAAATAACACTTTGTCTTTCAGCTAGACAAGACCAGTCACTCTCACAAACATTTTTCGTCCAGTTTATTGTATTTTTTTTTTTATATCTTATTTACAACTCTTTTATTTGCTGATTCCATCTCAATCAGGGTAGTGATGACTCCATTTCTTAGTTTATCTACTTTCATCCGAGCCAAAAGCCAAGTTCTATTATACGAGTTGCTTCTTCACTCAGTCAGACTTTCAAGTATGTCATATATTATAGACACAGTGTGTATACACATTGATGAAACGTAAATTCAGGATGAGCCAAGTGAGTGTGTCACAGTATATACATATAAATTTATCTATAAAACTCAACGACATATATCTTTTTTTTTTTTTCCCCATTTATTGACTCAATTTTTGAGCAAATAAATTTCATCATGTGGGTGTATATGTATAATTGATGGCTCTATTTATTTTTGTTGAAAAAAACAAAAATTAAGTAATTAGTTTGATTAGTCATTGAGGTCATGCAAACAATGATGAACATTTGATTGTTTTTTAAAGCAATATTTTTAATAATTTTTTCATTTTGTTTTTGTTGTTTTTTTTTGTTATTTGTCTTTTGTTTTGACAGATGTTTTTTTTGTTTCCCCTGCAATCGATTGGTACATAAACTGAAATACCTCATCCACAATGTACCACGTGCCATTTGCAGTAACTATTTGAGCCTGAAGCGATATTGCTACCGCGCAATATTCAAATCCATTCGAAAGCATGCGACGGAGTATAATGTCTGATGCTTACACTCCATATAGATTGCTCACCCTAAGGCATCATTCTCCTTCTATTTTACTTGTCGTCCCTCAACAACTTTCATTTCTATTCTCACCCAGTATATTTACTCTATACCTGTATATCACTGAATCACAATAATTTCGATATTGCCTTTTGTCTTCATTTCAAAAATGGCAAAGATCATTTTACTAAGTACAAACTCTTAGCAATATATTTTTTTTATTTTTTATTTATTTTCATTATACCGACATATTTTATTTTATATCAAAGTATTTTCTATATTATTTTGAAAGGATTTTCTCTTTACTATTTATGAATACAAAATACAAAGTTAATTGCCAAGTGTATCGACAACATTCAAAAGTTTTGAGACATTGTATATACAACATTCTCATTTTCACCCTAAATTCAAAACTTTTAAGATTATCGATATGAAACTTTCAACTTTAATTTACAAAAGTATATTTAAATATTTTATTATTTTATATTGTCATTTTATTCGACAGATTTGTCATTCAAAAAAATACAAATCAGTTATTTTATTTTCATCTATTTGTAAGATTAATATTTAAATGAAAATATTTTATAATAAGAATTATTATCATTTATATTATTTTTTAAAAATTGGAAAATAAGGTAAAAAAAATATAAATCTAGAATAAAAGTTTAAAATTGCAAAACGAGCCAGATGAATTCATCCCCTCACGTATTGTCTGCGTTTCAATGGATAATACCGCTGAATTTTTCCTTTTAAAAACTTTACATATTTTTTATTTTCACTTGTTTTTCATTCCCAGCCTTATTTTCGGTGACAAATATTATCGTGTCGAACAATGATAGCCCAAACCATGCTTCGTTCCAATGAAAAACAGTAAAATAAAATAAAAAATGATTAAAAAATATAAAAAAAAAAAAATTAAAGTATATCCTAGATCCCGGATAGTAATCTTCGACATTGTTTTGCTGAATTCACCCGCGGCCATATTGGAATATTGCTAATGCTTTCCTGTCTCTCTTCTGTCCCTATCTTCGCCCAAGGATCAGAGAGCATTATGGTTTTTTTTTATCCCACAAAAAAAGTAAATAATTCGACTGAATCAAGACTAGCTTCAACATAAATATATATAGTCATTCTCTGATATTGTGTATACTGCATTTATAAATCTAAATACATATATATTAATACTGAAAATTGAAACATCTAGAGAATGCAAGGACAAGTTTCATAAGCAAGTAAAGGGGTGAGAAGTTTAGTTCTTGTCGCAATACCGGTAAATGCAAAATTTCGATTTGATTCGGCAGTTATCCCCTGGGGCCCAACGTGAAGTGCTGCTTCGTGAGACGCCCCATTTCATTCGCAGACTGCCGATATTTGCCCAAAAGCATCATATCTCTTTCCCTTCCACCAATATTTTCACCTAACCAAAATATCTCATTCCCAAATGCCCCAAGCTCTCGATGGATTACAAACCCATCTATTACAAGTCTGTTCTATGTTTGCTTCTGTGCCGAATTGATCCGAAATGTCTGTCTTCTTTTATCAACTTGTCATTTTCATAAAATATAGAAAATTGAAATTTTTTTAAAAATATTATTTCTATTTTTTAATAATAACGATGATTTTTTTTAATCAGTCTCAAGTAATCAGTAACAAATAGTTTCTATTTTATAAAATAAACTTAACGAAATTTTGTAGAAAAAAAAAATTCAATTTTTCAACACAACAAGTCTTACTTTTATCAATATAGTTGTGTATATAGTTAACACATTAAATCTCAAAGCAGTCACATCCAGCTAAAGGCAAAACAGCATATTACTACAGTAAAAGCACTGGCACCTCTTAGTCTAATTGAAAAAGTCAGTAGAAATTGAAAATTGCGATCGCAAATTGCAAGCTGCTTTGGGCAAAAAAAAAAATATATATATATCTGTTTGTGTATGTTGGGTAGACAGTTGGCAAGAAGGGAAAAAAAAATAAAAATAGAATGAAGAAATAAGAGAAAGAAAGATACGATACTGGCACACGCTAGAATGAAGATTCAGTGTTTTTTGTCCTCGAGCTGTCGTAGGAATATAGGAAGGTGGAAATGGGCGCGAGAATTTAAGCTTGTATGGGGTGATGTATTCTTGAAAAAAAAAAAAAAATAACAAAAAACAATAAAAAATAAAAAATAAAGCATATAAATATATACACTCACACTCTTAAGTAAACAAACAAATAAACAAGAAACAAATGAAGAAGTAAAAAAAAAAAAAAAAGAATTGTTAATTGTACGGTTGTATAACGTTACTAAGGGTTGCACCGCCTTCAGACTTTTGAATTTTGAACGAACATATATGTTTGCTTATGATGAATATATTCATTGACTTTTGTCGAGTCTATCTGCATTATCATCATCATCAACATCATGATGTGTGATGCAGAGCTTTCGAACAAAACTTCATTGCTCAAAATTTAGTAATAGCTGTATATATGTAGTGGATGACAACACGACAGTTGCATCAAGAGTAATGGAAAGTGTGGAATGCTTATTTGGCCGGGTAGCTGTTGAGAAAAGTAGAATTGATACAGAGGGGAATGAATGAGGATGGATTAATAAAAGAAGGCGCCATCGTCGTCGTTGTCGTCGTTGTCGCACGCGCCTTTCATTATTTTGTCTTCACTTCTTGCACGCGAATGAAACGACTACTTTTCCATCAACACCAACACCAAGACCAACCCTGATATGCTCTCTCCAAAGCGTTATTAATTTTTATGCGTCTCTCGTCCCCCAACAATTTATTCTCTCTCCAATCTCTTTTTAAAAAAAGTTTTTTTTTTCACATTATTTTTTATGAATCTTGGTGTCATTTTGCTAATCAATTTTTTTCTTTTACTTTGCATATTTATTATTATTGTTGTTGTTGTTGTCTTGGTTGTAATTTGAAATAAGCTTGATATTCGAATTATGTAAATCTATTTTCGTAGATATTGTAGAATGTTTATATGCTGTATGTTCATTATAATTGCATGCTTTATCTGATATTGTAATCACAATGATGATCCTCAAACGATGCATATTTACCGCTAGCTATATGATGACAACACCAGTGCAGTTTGTGTTCGAGAAGGGCGAGTGAGTGAGATAGCATTAAGGGGAAAGCTTTTTAAAAATACACGATAGTGTTTAACGTAAACACTTTGACGTAATGGAAAAGCTTTTGATGTCTTGATTGTCCAATGATAATCAGGATAAATTTTATAAAACCACCGATTTTTTTTTTCTTTATTTTTTCTTCCTCTTTGGCATTTGCTCAACCAGAAGTTGATGATATCGAGGAAAAAGAAAAAGAAGATATATTTTTAATCAAAATATTTATTCGTTCATAAGTTAAAGCTATGTCACTTGCACTGAATAAGAAGAAGTAAATACTTGAAAATTTTAAAATTTTAATTTATGAAAAATAAATGAAAATATCATATATACATTTATGCTAATATGAAATTCAATAATTTATAATAAAAATTAAGTCTTGAATAAAATAGTGTTGAAATAGAGGTACGATTACATTCTTGACTTTTCAAATGTTGAAGATAATGAGAAGGTGTAGAAATAGAGGGTGGCAGATGGGTGAATTGAACGTTGAAATAACTGGTAAAATGCCACTTTAAACATGCAATTGCATTGCCAAGAATCAGAGAAGTACCGGTGCTTGGTCTGTGTATTTCACCTCTCTGCAAGCCCATCCTAGTTGTTCTACTTGTTCATTGCTTCTTCGTCTTTCAACTCAACCCTTCGAGATTGCTGAGCTATTCTCGCGACTGAATGTTTCATTAAGGCCACCCGGTATTGCTCTTAGATAACTCTACGAGGGGGTAAATGAAATTTCCGCCATCTCCGATATCGCACACCAACGACGAACCCTGGGACTTTAATCAAAGGCCATTGCTCGCTTCCCGGGTAAAAAAAAGTTGGATAAATGAAGAGAAAGCTGTATAAGTGAGAAGAGACCCATGAGAAAAATAAAATAAAGAAAAAAAAAAAAATCAGTGTGGAGTTTCAGAGAGAGGAGAATGATAAAACAGTAGAATAAAAAATAAAATAAATAAATAGAAAAATGAGAATATAGAGTACAAGAGTCAGAAGGTGTGCAAGCCAACGATGAAAAAAATATCCATCCAAGAAAGATAGAAAGAGATAAAGACCTGTCTTTTACATAGATCTTTTTCACGAAAGATCGAAAGACACAAGCTGCCAGTTGGTAATTGAAAAAACTAAAAATAAAAAAAAAAAAAAAAACCTGCATCTTTCGTGCTTTTCTTTTTTTATTTTAAAATTTTTTTTTTTCTTCAACATCATGATGACTTTTTATTATGTATATATAAATATTTTCCTTTTTTTTTTTGTTTTATTCGCACTGGCTTTATATATTTACAGAATGGTTTCTTTGATATCTTTTGAGCTTTAGAAAAAAGCCATGCATAACGATCTTGCATCAGCTGTCAGGCATCAAATTTATCCAGAATGGATGTTACGATGGAAAGTCGTCAGAAAAAGAAAGAGGAGCAAGGTAACCAGGGAAAAAAGGATCTTTTCGTTGAAATGTGATGATATATAAAAAGTTGCAAAGAAAAGTCGTGTGTTAGACAAGACTGGGTGGTGAGAATATGTGAATTGAAATAAAATAAAATTAAAAAAAAAAAAATTGCACGAGATTATGAGGGAGTTGGATGGATATGTTGGTGTGATGCGATAGGACATTTGGCCTAGATCGGCGTATGTACTTGAATGCTTCAAATGTCAGAAATAGCAAATCCTCATTTGCTATTTTCCGTGAGAGGACATGCACACATAGTGGCGGAAAAGGAAAGTCAGATGTTTGGATGATGGTGGTGTGTATGGTGTATGGTATATGGTATACATTGAAGAGAGAAATCTTGGGGTGTGCTGTCTGGCATATACTCATTCCCGCGATCTTCAATTAATGAAACTCCGGTGCCGTCGCGTCGCATGTCAAATAAATATGTCTTCTGGTTTTACCCCACCTTATGTCTCATCTTGTCTCTTTTCTACCTCCTTTTCTGGCGCCCAATTTACTCTTTCTCATTTATTTATCTGTCCTCCCTTTTCTAGCCATACTCTATGAACCATTTCAACTCCTTCAACCAAATGTCACAAGTCTTCTTTACCATAAAACTATGAAGAAAATACTGGAACATTCTGTCTCGTCATTGCTTTGGTTCGTCTTCCGCTTCATGCAAAACTAGATGGGTCGTTGGACGATTCTGATCTCCGTAAGGGAATCGCATGTATACGGTCGACTGATGTGCTCCCGAGACAGTTGTTTCTTCATCCATTCACTATTTCTATTATCTTCAATCTAAATCTCATCTATTTTATTTCTTCAACAATCTCATCTTTAAAACTTATTGAGTAATTTATGTGACTGTCTTTGATATTATTAATTAATTTATTAATTCTATTAAAATTAATTATAAATAAATTGCTGTCGACACAATTTTCATGAGTAAATTTCTTTACAAGTTTTTAATAACCCAAGGCACAATTTTTTTATTTTTCATTTTTATATTTCATTTAGAAAAAAAAAGATGGAAATTTTTTTTTTTTTTCCAACATACTTGCATACTTTCAGCTAAATAACCAACGTAACCAGCCAACCAAGAATTTCTCTGATGTTGCTCCAACAGATAAGTGGTCGGCTCTCTTGGTTTTGAAAATGCCTCCAAGCACTATTGGTCGATGCTTTTCTCTGTGCATCACCCACTTTTTGTCTCGTCACTTCCTCTTATTTGCATCGTTTGTCTACTGTGAATATGGCTACCCTATACTAACGCACATTTTTGTTTACATTTAACCTATTACACCATGTCTATCATGATCCTTTTGTGTAGTATATTATATTCTTATATCATCATTATCATTATGTCTTTTTAATTTCCCGTGGCTACTTGTATTTTGCCAACACACTTACCCTTTTGTATAAAAGTTTGTTTATATACAAATAACCAGTTTAAATATCAAAGGGGTTGGTTTTCAACAAAACCACTGGAATTTCAAAACCACGACATATCACTACATCCCTGGAATTTTCTGATAGATAAATCGATTGGTAAATTCTGTGGTAACCACTATGTAATCGACGATCCTTTAATTATTTCGATATCTTGTTCCAAAATATATGTATATTGATGATACTCCTTTTGAGAATGTCACTTGAAAAAGGGTCACAAAGGCAAAATACCAAACATATATATAATTATATTTATATATTACGATGTTAAAACGACAGACAAAAGCCACGAATACACTTCAAATTGATGATGTTCTGACGATGAAAAGACATATCACTTTCGATGAGCAGCAATTAACTTGACAATTTATTATTCACTGCATATTCATGCTTTTTTTTAAAATTCATTTTTGAATCTCTGTGAAAGAAAACCACTTGAAACACGGTAAAATCGTAAATTTACGAATAGGGCATGTATTCGTAAAAAATTTCCTCTTGACTTTGCATTAAAAAAATTTTTACATTACTATTTTTATACGTAAATTGATGTTTACTATGCACATTTTATTTTTTGTGCTTTTATACAAAGAATTATTCACAAGTCAATGCAATATATGTATATATAAATTTTATAACTTGTCTATTTCAATTCTGTCTTTATGATTTTGACATGAATATTTCTGTATTTATATATTCATTGTAAATTTATATATATACACGCGAAAAGCTCATGATATAATCTTGACTCAGTGAAATAGAAAGGAAAGTAAAAGACACGACAACGATATGAGTAGACATGAGTACGTTTGCAGGCTCATCTTGATTGTACGATATGGACTTGAAAACCGTTCTCATTAACCCCGACAATGAACCTTATGTTTCATCTACATTTTGCAGACTCACTTTGACTCATTCACGAATATTTCAGTGGCACTTTCCTATAATAACTAAATGTCTGAAAAATTAATACTTTTTTTTATTATTTTTCTTTCATCTCATTGGAATTTTTTGTTATTTTTTGCTGCTTTTTTTTTTTTTGAAATTTATGAATGATGTTAGCTGGCAGCATGTCTTCCTGTCTTGTATACCCTGAAGGCCCTTATTAACCGAACATCAACCAAGTATCTCGCGAAACTCAAGAGCTATACTTTCACCCTTATTTTTACCATCGTAATTTTCATAACGAGAGACATATTTTAAAATATATATTTTTTAATTTTTGTTTTTTTCGATTACCACGAAAAAACATCATCATTTTTGTTTTTTTTTTTCCTATCTACTTATCTATCTGGATACTCTTGTAATTTATATTAAAAAATTTGCCTCTAGGCATCAAGTAACGTCTTGTTTTTTTTATATATATTTTTTATATTTTTATTTACGCTCTTGTTACCGTTAAATTTATTGTAATTAATTTACCTATCGTAAGAAACGATCGGGCCGGATATGGAATACTCGAGAGAACTTACATATAAGACATCGTTTCAATTTCAATTATTTTCTCACTCACTTATGTACATTATTGTTGCACATAGAATTGTTAAGAATTGAGGATATAGGTGTCCATCCAATGTATACTGTTTGTCTTACTCAAGAATGAGAACAATCGTGCAAATGTGTACACACGAGCGAATGCCCAAAGACGTACATATGTAATCTGTAATTAGTTATCCCGATTAAGTTTATTTACAAGTCAAGTTAACACATAGACACATACTTGTATACACTTGTGTCAGTTCATTGTATTTTAATCTTGTCTACAATTTATTTTTTATTTTTTTTCAATTCTGAAACTAGTAAATAAAGAAAAAGGAAAAATTGAATTTATGCGTGTAAAATAGGAAGTCACAAATTACATTATAAATTGAAAAATAAAATGAAAAAAAATTATAAATCTATTGACGATGGAATAATGAATTGAGAATTTAAAAATTTTTATTTTATTTTTTTTCAATTTTTTCATTTATGAGGCTTTGTTTAAAATAAACTTGAACGATCTTGGTTTACCGATAAACAGTACTTCCATATATGTAAATAAATAAATAATAAATAAATAAAACCATTTTTAAATTAATATAACGAACGATTTGTTACGGCTGAGAGATTTTTTTAACGTTATTTTATGTTTTCTAAAACTAAAATTGAACTAAATATTTTTATGAGACAGGAAATGATGATGATCATCATATTTGGTTAGTATCATCAATTTCCATTAAAAGATTAGAAATCAGTTGGCATATGATATATTTATTTATTTATTCATTTGCGGTAAATTGTAGAAAGCCAATAACATTTTAATATATATTTTTATTTTAATTTTATCCGTTGATGATTTGTCAGAATATAAATTAACGAATCAAATTAAAAGTACTTTGCCCTTTTTTTCACAATATATCTACCGGTATTTATCCCCATCAAAACAATAATCACTTTATATATTTATAAGAAATAAACATCGTACACATCTTAATGACCTCAAGATGTTTAACTAGCCACTTATAACAAAATATAATACGAGGGACAATAATTAAGGGGCTAATGTAAAGAAGTGTTCATTATACACCGTATGTTTATTTACAAAACATATTCAATGGGTGCTCAAGCATCAATTTTCTCAAGAAAAAGACACATCAACCGTCAAATCATACAACAAAATTACCGATTGTCTGATGTACTACCTCACTTTTTCTTATAAAATATTCATTTTAATAATGAATAAATAATTTATATATTATATATGAAAAACCAATTCGAGCCATACGTTGGCATAATTAAATATAATTAATGCAATAGATATGTTTTAACGATAAAAATATATATAAAAAAAAAGAAAAAAAAAAACGTGTAATTTTTCCGCAAGATCCCCTTCTCCGATTTCCCGTCATTTTCCGTTCGTTGATCTTTTTCATTGTGTGCGTGTGCAAACATTAAATTGCTCAAGAGTTACACATTTTATAAAATTAAAAATCATCATAATAACAGTAACCCCCCTCAATTTATTTGACTTATAAATCAAAAATTTTTATTATTAATTTTATTTATTTTTTTCTAAATATGCAAAAATAAAAAAAAAAAAAATGAAAATTAATGCAAAGGTTAGCTATTCTTACCATCGATATGCAAGGTACCTCTTGCACATTAATAATTAAAAACGTGACGATCGAGCGTTGAGTTTTAACCCCTTTAATTTTTATCATTTGCAAAAAGAGAAAAAAAAAAAATACTTCGAACAAACCTACGCTTATCACCTCGTCCGGTTTTCTCATTCTCGCCAGAGGGGTAAACATCGTGAAAAAGCCAAAGACCATAACTCCCTCTTCTCATTGCTACTCCCTCTCGTTGGTATATCCGTTATCAATCTTTTTTCGCCATTGCTTTTCTCACCCCTTGCTTTATTTTCGAACGTAACGCTTTCTCTATTCTATCGTCGCCACGTTGATGTTTTCTCCTCGCAACACTGACGACGGACTTAACCCTTTTTTTCTATAAAAAAAAAAACCCCTATTGTATTTTTACTCTGTCTTTCTTTGGCAATCGTCTCATTTGCTATTGGTCTATACACTCTGATACTCTTTCCTTCTCTCTCTGTATGTATACCATCATATAAAAACCAGGAGAGTATTTTGTCGTAAGGAAAGGGGAAAATGAATATTCATAACCAGTGCCACTGTCGTCTGCCATACTCTTCGCCATTGGGCGTCAGTGGCAATCAACCGTGACTCGGTGAAAATCAGAAATTCAACGACACGAAGCCGATTGCATTTGA
The DNA here is from genome assembly GCF_014905175.1 of Aphidius gifuensis. Classification (NCBI taxonomy): domain Eukaryota; kingdom Metazoa; phylum Arthropoda; class Insecta; order Hymenoptera; family Braconidae; genus Aphidius; species Aphidius gifuensis. Next base: position 4,121,285 of record NC_057788.1, on the reverse strand, counting down.
AAAATTATGCAAAGTACCAAAAGATGGGTAAAGAACAGAAAATCAGGGGTGATATTGAGAGCCAGGAGAAAAATAAAATTTGTTAAAGGTAGTAAGGGTATAAGGGAGGAACATTATTAAGCTTCTCATTCGTCTTTCAACATTCTATCAGATTTGTCTAGATGACTGGCATGACAATTATAATTATATTTTAATTTTTTTGTTCCATTCACATTATTTATTTTTATATTTATTTATTTTTTATTTTCAATAATATATATGCACGGTGTATTGGCTTTAGGGAGAGACATTCAGTTTGTTAACTCGAAGCATGATAATATTTATCGTCAGGGATGTTTATCCCCATGCCAAACGACAATGTCATGCGTAATCCACTGATTAAATGATTTATCATGAAAATATATTTTTATTTTTTCATTTCGCACATTATTATATATTGCTAAATGAAATTAAATTTTATTTTTTTTTTCTTTTATCAATGTTTTGCTTATTACAATTTTGCAAAATAAAAAAATTTTAAAAAAACCCAAAGCGGAAGAGAATTTAAAAGAATAATTAGAAAAAAAAAAAAATATACATTTTAATTATCCGGTAGAGAATAGTATAAAGTTTAAAAGATGTAAGATTTGCATAGGTTTTCTTATCGGTTAAGTCGTCCGGGTATTATACGCCAGTCAAGCAATTAGTGATTACTGATTAAGTCAAAGTTTAAAATAGTTTCTGTCTTTCTAGGTCTAATCCATAATGATAATGATGGTGATGATGATTTTTCATTTTAATGAACACTCGCGGAAGTGAGAAAGAAGCAAAAGGTTGACCCTGATGGTGATTGATATCACGAGTGGGAGGAGTGATGACTGAACCAGCAATGTACTGATGCCTACATGTCTGATATACACACTGCTATTGTATGCTAATTGGTAAATATATATTATATACGACTGTAAGAGCTTTGTACTCATCTACTACAAAAAACCATGCGCAATGATATGATGACGCAATTTGATTAATTAAGATCAGTATTTATTTTTTTCTTTTTTTTCTTTTGCATCGTTTTGAAAAAGAAAAATAAAAATAATGATAAATAAATAAATATATTGTTTCCTTCACATGAGCTTCTTGATGCTTCTACGAAAAATGATAATATATTATAACTTACAACAATCGAAAGGCACGCGTGCGTGTAACTGCCTTATAATATTGCCCACGTATTTTTCCATAATGAGCAAATGCATATATGAAATTAACAATGGAAATGCTTGAATATGTTTTTTTATTTTATTTGCCATATTAAATGTATCGGGGATGAAAAACGACTATACACATATGTATATAACCATAATAAATAATAATAATCAAAGAAAAAATAAAAATACATAATGAAATAAATTATCACATTGAAGAATTATGAAAAAAAAAAAATCAACAATAACTTAACGAGTTGTTATAGTTGCATTCATGAATTATTGATAAATTTAAATTTTTAATGTGCAATATAAATAACATTATGTTTTTTTTTATTTTCTTTATTTGATATAAATTTTTCAATGTGAAAATATAATTATATCAGGCGATCGATGGCATCGCGATTTCTTATGAAAAACAATAATGAAGAAATAATAAATTCACACAATTATTTTTGTTTTTTTTTTTTTATCTATATTTATCAGTTTTTATTGTATTTTTCTTTGCTTCATATAATGTGGTGATTGTTTGTTGCTAATTAAAGACAACGATGCTTTATAGTAATAATAAAATTAAAAATAGAAGAAAAAAAAAAAAAATGTAGGTTAAAACATGTGCAATACTAAAGTCTAATAAGAAAACCAAGTCCCTATCGGTAGATCATTGGCTAACAGCAATTTTTTTTATAATACTAGTGCAATAAAATAACAACATTAAATAAAAAGAAAAAAAACTTGTTGTTTAACATGTTTGTTAAATGTTTTGATACGAAAAACAAATATAATTCGCAATAAACTAAAGTGATAGTAGGTTAAATCCTGTCCGATTTTATCTGACTGTGGGTAATTGTTTCGCGTGGTCTAGCTGCGAAACCAAGCGTGCGTATATACCTAAAGAGGATCAATCTTAACTTTATTTAATATACCACATCAAACTAAACACATGATGCGCACAGTGACTTCCGCTAGACTTTGATAACAATCATCTTTAAAATTCATTTGTTTCAGGTTGATATATAAAAATTAAAAATAAAATAGTAATCATATACTGGAAAAGAATAAACAATTTATCAAGAAATAAATTTTTACAATTTATATTTATGTATAAACACAAAGCAAATACATATAGTCTCTTGGTTTTTGGATATTTTTTGACGAATTGAGTTGTTGTTGGTCTTTTTTTAAATTAAATTTAATTAAACATAATATCTTAATTAATTAAATTCCATCAAATTAATTACATGTATTTGTTGTGTTTAGAAAAAAAAGTATATACGAGGTATAAAGTTTTCTACGTTAAATGGACAATTGGCTAAACCAATTGTATCTGTCCAAGTATAAGTATATTGGATATTGCAAGAGACACGTCGTTTCCAATAACGAATGGCTGGATGGTTTCGTATAATCAACAGATTAACCGTTGGAATAGATCAGAAAACAAGAACAACATGACACAGAGAATAGCTGTGTGTTGGATGATACTACAACAGGGTGAATGAGAGGAACTTCGGTTAGCTAAAAGCTTTTCCAGTGGCCATTAACGAAGGGTAAGCTTTGTGTCTTGCATGTGGTATGGGTAACTATTGGGTCGGCCGAGTGGTGAGAAAATGTGATTATAAGTCACACCAGAGGTGTTGTGTCCAAGAGGTACATGTATCCAGTCTTTCCTACATGTCACTTTATCTTTTACCATTTACACTAATACAACTGCTTTTATATACTGCATGGTGTATATCGATTGAATATGAGATAATGTGTCACATTGAAAAAGATGAAAGACAAAAGCTTCACCACTAGACACTCTGGGGAATTTTTTTTTTTTCCTTCTTTATTTTTCGTATTGCCTTTTAGAAAATAAAACAGATGCCAATTTATGTCGAATAAAATTATAGTTATTTTATGAATGGTCAAAAATTGGATTTCAACATTAGATGAAAGAATATATTTTTATTTTTTTCTATCTAGTAAAATCCAATCTCAGATTTAAAAATTCAATCTAATGTTTTATTTTTTTTTTTTCATCTTCATGTATATATGATGCACAAGAATTCCCAAGTTGCATCAATGATAATTCAGTAGCGAGAATATTTCTCATTGGAAGATTAGTATTCAGTATTTCTACTTTTCTCTCAACAATTCTTTTATTTATTTTTTTAACCCTTTACCTCTCTGTCTCTTTACCCTCATATAAAAAAGGATTATCTGTTAATCCTTTTTGTCCTGAAAATGTGTGAATGTATATGTGTGTATTCGTGCTATTGCTAAAATACAATTTGCAAAAATACATACCTGGTTTTATATGCTCGTACATATAATTGCGTTGATAGGTGGTTGGTTAAGTTGGTGAAATATTTCAAAGAAGACTTGAATACATGTATATATATTACATATCATATTCAAGCTTATTTTCATCAAATAATTTTGTGTTGAAGCAGAAATAGAGCTGATCATTAAGCATATTTTAGATAAAGACATCTATATCAAATATTATTTCAGCTTGAAAGAGCTTTTTTGCCATTCATGTATCGAAACCTCGATTTTCGATGCATGCGTTCAGCCTCGAAAACGGCATATTCCGGAACTTCTCCTGTCGGCGTAGTTTTAGACACTGCGAAAATTCTATACACTCTCGGCGTGGTAGAGAACTGTGTAGAAAATTTTTCTACACATCCAGTACAGGCACTCCGGCGGTGGATTAGCACCGGGGAAATAACATTATTCAAGAGTCACGTTGGCTTGATATTATTGTCGTGTATGTGTTTGTGTGACGTATGTTCGTTGGTCCAAGTCATAGACCACATTATAATGAATTCAACTGATTATGTCATTATTAAATTTTAATTTAATTAATTGTTATTATTAATTGATTATAATTATTAATTCAATTAAATATTGTTGTAAATTAAATTAATTATTATTATTATTAATTAAATTGATTATTATGATCAATTCAATTGAATATTATTATAAACTAAATTAATTATTATTATTTATTGAACTGATTTAAAATTATTATATTGGATTGATTATTATTATTTATTAAATTGATTTTATTGTTTATTAAATTAATTGATATTATTGATTAAATTAATTTTTATTTTTGATTTATATGATTATTATTATTGATTTAATTGATTATTATTGTTTATTAAATTGATTATTATAGATTTATCTAATTATTATTATTAATTAATTGATTATTATATTTATTGATTGATTATTATCATTTATTAAATTGATCTTTTATTGTTTATTAAATTGATTATTGATATTAATTAATTAATTATATTATTGATTTAATTGATTATTATTGTTTATTAAATTAATTGATATTATTGATTAAATTAGTTTTATTTTTAATTTAATTGATTATTATTGATTCAATTATTATTATTATTAATTTAATTGATTATTGTAAGTCACATGCATCAAAATCTCGCTTGAAACATTCATCAAATAGTTGTGTAACAGGCATAGGCTGAGAATTGTGGATGTGTGTGTTGCACCCACTCATCGCAATTTTCTTTCAGTTACAAAAATACTATTTAAATATATATATATATGACGAGGAGGATCGACTATCAAAGATTATATTTTCTGAGTTATGAAAATGACCACTATTTTTTTTTTTGTTTCATTTTATTTCTCGTTTTTCATAGCTCTATGTATATTTAATATTCATAGTAGACATTTTCAAATAGATAGGTAGATGAATATACTCAAATATGTCACATATACATATATATTTTTATTTATATTTATAGAGAGAAAGAGAGTGAGTGATGTTGAGCTTATCCGGCAACAGCAGGTTTAATGGAAGCGCTTTGGCGGCCAGGGGTTTGCTGACTCTTTGGTAAAGATACAACGATGCTTTCACTTCTACTATTATACAACTACCTCTTTCTCTCATCATCATCCCTTTACAAATCAAAGCCATTCCAGGTAATAAGCAACGTGTATCTGTGTTGAAAATGAGTGTGTCCAGGATCATACGTGGCTTCGTTGGATGATGCATTATTGAGTCGTGGCTGTCCAAAGAAGGGATGTATATTCATCGCACACATCCTCATCCAGGGATCCAGCTAATGGACTTGGGGTACACTTCTCCTACACTACCAGATCTCTTCTTCCTCTCTTCTTCTTTTTTTTTTTCCACTCGACTCATCCGGCTGTTCTACTTGTTCTTCTTTTTTTTTTTTTGTTCAACCCAACACTCTCATTTATTTATTTATTTTTTTCTGTTAAAGTTCAAGGCACAGTGATGATGATGATGATAATGCTGATGAAAGTTTGTGGACATCGAGAGACTATCTCAAGAAAAACTTGTACCGATAGTGGTAAGAAGCAACACTTTTAATATGCACATATAAATATTATCATTTTTTTCTTTTTTTTCCATTTTTATCCTGGATATAACAAAGTTGAGCTTCCCATCCTTTTTTTCCTTAGCTACATGGGTTATAGAGATACCTAGGCTACATCATCCCGGGGATGCTCCACAGCTATGAGCTATACTTGGACACAAGAGACGCGTTATTATTGGATTACATTTTTAATTCACCCTCACTCACGTTCAACGATGCTACACTAACATATACTGACCTGTTTTATCTGTCTTTATTCAACATTCAAGCTCTTCCAGCACTCAACCTTTTACCAAGATACATATACACTTTAACAAAATATATATATGTCATCGTTGTCGTTGTCATCACTGTTCTCGTTGTCGTAGACTTCACTTTCATATTCCGGATGAAATTACTATGTACGAGGATTTTATTTGTTATGTATGCATCCTCGTACAAATGAGAACATTTTTTTTTTTTTTAATTTTCTTTCATTCTTTTTTACTCTTGGCTCTTTTTTTTAATTCTAATTTTTTATGGTTACTTTTTCTCAGATATGTATATGTATTTTTTTTTTTTATTTATATGCTTGCCAAGATTATGATGACAAAGAATTTTTTTTCTCTTTTTCAATGTTGACTCATTAAATTGGTCCTACAGCAAAAAGAATAAAATATTTATCATCATGATGATATCTACGAAATTTCAATCGGATAACATCATGCCATTTACGTGACTGCTTATTTTATTTGTCATGAAAAAATTGTTGTTGCATATGAAAAATATCTGCTGGGTTTTTTTTTAAAGATATTTTAATTTTAAGTATTATTCTCCCAGATTCAACACGTATTTAAAAAAAATGCCAGTCATTTTATTTTCAATAAAAATTGATCGAAAAAATATATATTATATATACATTAACAAGCCTGTATAATACATTTAAATTTTTTGTTGATTCATAGTGTCTTTTGTCAGTTGGGACAATAAATGTTTGCATCCATTGAAAGTTTGCTAAACTTGGATGCTTTTAAAAATAATTTAACACAACTTTAAGTTTAAAGTTTGGGTAGAATAAAAAAAAAATAAAAAAAGGAACAGGATATTGTTAACTGTGTATATTTTTATTTTTTAATTCGACAAACAAAAAATAATGCATATTGCATTGCCTCCAGCGTATTAAAAACTAACTTGTTTCATTTTTTTTGTTTTTTTTTTTATAGACGTATGGCGTGTTTCTTTGAAAATTGCTTTAATCCTCGTATTTAATGAACGAACGAACGAACCAAAAGATATTTTACTCATGCGAGTTACACAGGATATGACCCTAGTGTTACATCAGCTCCTGAGTGTCCAAGCTTTACATACCCAAAATGAATCCACTTTGACTGTTCAAGTTCACCCTGATAACCAACGACATTCGTCTCGTGAAAATTACTTCCGTTATGGGACACAATGTTACAACATGTGCTTAACCACGAAGAGGTCAAAAGATGTCCTGCGGCCCTGACCAAGAATGTGACAAAAGAACGCCAACAAAATTTTAAAAAATAATAAAATTAAATAAATGAAATAGCAGTTTTAAAAAAAAAAAAATTCAAAAGAAAGGTTTGTACACATATTTGCACGCAAAAGTATAAAATAAAACATCAAATTATAAAATAACAAAGAGAATAAAAATTCCAAATAAATCATATATATATTAATTCATTTTTTTTTCTTTTTCCAAGGTCATAAACTTGACGACAAAACTGTAGGAATAAAAAACAGTACATTTGAGATGTTGCTTTTCTAAAATTGCCATGTTCAGCAAGAAAATTACATCCGCTCTGATGACACGCACGACTTTTTTGGATTTCTCCAGTAATTCTCTACACCAAAATACACAGAGACAAGAAAAAAAAAAAAAAAGGTATGGTCTAGATTGTAAAGTTGTGTATTGACAATGTAACTCATGAATTTATAAAAAATAACAAAGCCAAATGATGATTTATTTATTATTTTGTTAAAGCATTAAGTGAACATTAACAATCTTGAATGGCGAAAATAAAAAAAAAAATACACAAAGATGTAAAATGCTTAAAGTAGACTGAACACGAAATTCAGCTTCTCACACTGATTGGACAAAAAAAAGCACAGTTTACACGTTAACGAGGTCCAATCAATAACCTGCCTGGATAACGACTGGTTTTCACCAACAATATTCAACAAATTCACTATCAAATGTACAGCATTAATAAAATAACAAAAAAAAAAAAATACGAATATGTATAGCTCCGCCTCTGAACTCATACGAAAGTTGATGCTTTGAGGGATATGAAGGTAAACTAAATAAAGGCTGAAGGTGGTACAATCTTCCAATAGCTTGAGGGTAGACTAACGATCCCTCAATTCGCATATACACATGTATTTTTATTTTTTATTTTAAATATATTTATATTTTTTTTTTCATTTCTGTTCACCATGAGAGCCAAAAGACTCAAGCAAATGATCCAAACAACTCATCCACAGATTTGACTCAACAAAATGGGCGTTTAAACTCAAACGGGTAATTTTTTCATCATTTATTTATCCAACGAAGGGCATGTACATTAGGATTATATTATATTTTTTAATTTTTTAATTTTATTTGACTTTCTTCAGAGGGCAAAGATTATTCTGACAACAGATCAAGGCAAACAAGAAAGACTATAGAATTCAGAGAATAATAAAAAATATACTTTGATGATAAATATGATGACGTTGAGAAAGTAATGAAATAATGATTCGCAGGATTATAGAAATTTATATAATGTATATATACGTAGAAAGAGAGAGAGAGAGTTTAAAAAAATGGAATTTAAAAATGACTGAAGAGTGGCATGACTGTAACAACAATGACAACCTGGCAAAAGAGGGTATGTATATGTGTATTATAATAAATTTGATATAAACAGGATCTGTCAATCCACTGTAGCATCGTCCATGAAGGTAGATTTTTTATTTTTTTTTCATTCTTTTGAGGCACCTATAAAAGAGGATACCATAGTACAGCTAATGACATGCACCAGCTACCATAGCAATAAAAAATAAAAACTCCAATTCATATAAATATATGATTTCTTTTATCCATACACATGTAGAAAAAAACATGGAAAAAAAAATATTTCCTCCACCACCCACTCATATTTTTTTCTGCTTCAACGTGATTAATATAAAATGAATGATTGTCCCATCCGGTCGCTTACATATTGTGCTTCTATAGATCTTTTTTTTTTTTTTTTTATTTCCATTCAAACATATACAGTTCTCGATTTAAATTTTATTTTCTGTTTATTCGATGTAATTTGTCGGTCAAAATCAACCATGGCTCGTTTAATATAATTTTACGGTCATTGTCCATGCAAAATTATTTTGTGAAAACCGAGAAATCAAGCAGTTCAAATAACTCATAATTTTATTATTTTTTTTTATATTGAAATTTATTAAAATGAATGATAAAATCACAGTATTGATATAGCCTTAGTAATTTGTTCGAGTATTACCATCAAGTGGTTTTTTTTTTCCTTGATTTACCTTTACCACGATCGTGTTGGGGTGTCATTTCTTCAGTTCTCCCTTTGCATAAAAAAAAAAAGGGAAAAAAAAATAAAAAAATTGAAAGAAATCGGGTTAAAATACCGAGAAGAAAATGCCGTGATTGGAAAACGTGCAAAGGCCGGCTGGTTCGTGTCTAGACATTTTCAAAGAAAAAGATAAAAAAAAATATTGCAAAAGAATAAGAGAGAGATAAAAAGATACTACCTTGGTTTGAAAAAAAAAGAGAGAAAGAGAAAAATAAAGATGAAAAAAATAAAGAAAGATGCAAACGTCCCGAAGGAGTTCTCCCTTTTTTTACCCTCGCGACCTCAAACCGAACGCGTTTGGATCCCTTAAAAAACGGATTTACAACCTGTTGCTAAGAGGGGGTGGCGGGAGGACCAAGTCACTTAAAGATTCCCCTCGATATTGAAAGAATATTCGAAGTGAGTTTGAGGGGTTGACATCCCTGATCGTTGTTTTATTTTTTATTTTATTTATTCTTTTTATTCCGTCTTTTCAATTCTTCCAATTGTTGATATTTCATAAATTAGCAAGCTACTTGAATATAGAAATTGACGTTTGTATTTTTTTCACTGAAAAAAATAATCCAATAATATCTATTTTATTTTAAAAATATAAAACGAAAGATAAAAAAATTAGTTAATAAATATTTTTTACATCGACAAACATATGTAAACTCACCTGTTTCCTTTTGGTTTTAAAAAAAGTTTGTTCAATATTTACCTTGATATTAAAAAAAAAAAAAGAAAATGATATGATTTTAATATAATTTTTTATTATCGTAAACTCGTAGGTAAAAGTAGATAAAAATAAAAAAAAAAACAACGAATATAAATTAAATTGAAATGAAAAATGTGATTTTTTGAAGTGAAAGATATCGGAAATGGTAGAATATGGTATAAAATATATAAAGGAAGGTGAGAGTATACAGAAAGGTCCCGGGACGAGATGTGAGAGTTGTACATAGCCATCGTTTTCCGCCCTCTCGGGTAAAGCTATCGGTTCGCGTATCGAGAGGAGGGTGAAAATCGTTCAACCAGGGAGGGATATTTGAGAGGAGGGAAAATCGTGTTTGAAATGGGGATGCAACAAGTAGTTCGGTTTTCAAAGCCCATTGAAATTGATGGCTTTCCCATACCATGACAAACTTCTCTCATTTTCTCACTATATGTATATATAACAAGCTTGCATCGGTGTGACTTGTATATCGAGTATCTATAAGTATGTATTTTATACCAACGTGGCACTATATATATTCGTAAATGTGCATACAATGCAGCTAAGCTTTTATCAATATTGCCAAGCGTAAAGACCAAAGTGATAACTGGTATGGGAAGGAAGAAATTACTTGATATATATAAAGGGGTGAGAAAATTGTGTGGAATCGAGTGAATAGAGAAAATATAAAAAAAAGCCAATACATGCTGCAACATTTTCCACACTAGTCTGCAATAAATATGAAAAAAAAAAAAAGCAATATGTGCTGATTGGAACGAGGGAATATGTGCTGCATTTTATAATCTACTGCATTTTCAATTTTCACCTTGTTCCACACGTTCATTCACCATCTACCACTCTTCTTTATGCTCTATCAAATGCCAAATCATTTTTTTCTTCATGTGTTATATTTACCACTCTGTATAGCATTAAAAACATCACTCTCAAATCCTTTTTTTTTTTTGTATATTTATTTCTCTTTTTTTTTTTTTTTAGATTTATCTGGCGTATATAATCTTCATACCAATCAAGTGGTGAAAATTTTTTGCTGTATCCAAGCATCATTTTCACAATGTTCATTTATCAATAAATGCAGATAATAGAGTAACAATTTTAACACTCTGTGGTATATGGAATTTACATCTTCAACATTTATAGGCTGTATATTCCGTGAGGTTATTATTATAGAGTGTATATATTTACTGAATTTCATAATACGATTTTAATGATGACTTGTCATTATAGATGCAGAGTATGGCATTTTGTTTAATGCAAAGAAAGGAAATCATTCATATCGATGCATTAGTGGATGCTACGTTGATGTTGCTGCTCGAAGGGATTGTGAATATAAAAAAAAGAGAGAGAAAAATGAAAGATACATCTTTTATTTTGGGCTAGGCAATAGTCGGTGAGATATGAGAATATTATTGATTAGTTCGGAGCCATCATCGGCAATGGTGATCCATCAAGGTAAGGCCGCTTTTGTTTTAACTTCCCATGCCGCTCTATCTACGTTTTCACTCTTAGTTTTTTTTTAAATATTTTTTTTTATATCCTCTTCCTCTCTACCGCCACCAAAATACGGTCTTTAAAAACGCATTACCGAAACAAAAATTCACCTCACTGTCTTGAATATCCATTTTGATTTGTTGTCGTTTTTTTTTTTATAATTTTTTTTTTTTTTTATCATCTGTTTTTGTTGTTTAAATTTATTTTTATTTTTTTCGTTTGCATTTACCTCCGGCCAATAAGGCCGATACCAACGATTCAGGTCGATCGAGCAACCTGGACCGTTCAATTATTTTGCAATCAGCGTGAACAAGCAAAATACTTGTGTTGCCATGTATGTGTTTTGCATCATCAACAAAATTCACAACTCTTTTTTTTTTTTTATATTTCTTGGATAAAAAAATTCATTCGTTTGTTTGATTTATCTATTTTGATGAACGTCATTTATTAAGTTGATCAAATTTTAAAAAATTACCCTGACTTATTACCTATGTATATATACGTAGGGCGATTCTAAGATGAACTTAATAATATTTTATCATTATTTTTTATTTGCGTTTTTTAAATATTATTTTTATTTTGTTAGTTTTGCTCTGTAGAGACGCGTTCTGAGATTCATCAAATTTTGTGGTACCCTCCGGAGTCTGTACAACGCTATGTGCTGGCTCTGAAACGATATAAAAATGGCATTCTTTAACTGATTGTCCCCCGGAGCTACGTTAGATAGCCCCCAAACACCCTCCCTGTATACACACCTATACTATCCCAAGTCAACTTTTACGATAACCAACTGGAAATAACTTTGTAACTTTATTACGAGCCCCTGCGCCAGGTAGAACGTTCACAAATAAAAAAAAAATAAATAAAAATATAATCATAAAAAACTGAAAAATAAAAAAAAAAAAAAAAGTTGAAGGAAACGAATTGATGCCCGCGGAGCATCGTAGAAAGATCTTAACGATCAATGATGTTTTTTTTTTAAACTTTTTTTTTTTACATATAAATTGTTTATTCGAAGAATCGTCCTATTATATTGACATCAAGATGATGAGGCCTAAATTTTCCTAATGTCTAGTCAGTTGGCACTCGGCCCAGACACATATTTATTTAATTTTTTTTTGTGTCTCAACCTTTTGACAATAACAATCAAAATTTTAAATAATAATTTAATTTTATATCTTCAGTTTATTCATTTATTTTATTATTATTTTTTTTTTTTTGATGAATATTTAATACAAAGTATAAAAAAAAAAAATAAATGCGCTTGCAGAACAACGATTAATTGTGTAATCGATAATTGGGGGTTTGTGTTTCCCCATCAGCAACTAGGTATCGCGATACGCTTTAAAGCATGAGTCACTTGCGTGTGCTATGAGTTGCCCTACGAGTCTCAAAGCCACGGTATATGTCGTTTGCTCAATGTTGATTATCAAGTTCGTTCGGGGGATGACGAATCGACCAATTAAAGTTCGATTGAGCAGTGAGATAAGTTTCTTAGGGCGTACAAACGGCCGATGAACTCAAAGGCTTTTTTTTATATATATATATATTTTTTTACTATATACATTTTGCAACATATATTGCCCACAATAAAACTCAAGCTGTTCATTAAGTTTAAAATTTTCTCATATTGCCCTGCAGCTACATCAATAACACATTATTTGAAACAAGCTGAATAAATAATTCATTTTTTTAATTCTTGATTTTATCTTTTAATATCAAATATATTATATTTTTTTTTATTTATTAAATATAATAAATAATACAATCACAATTAATTGGCTTTGATGATAAGTTTTTTTCTTTTTTTTTTTTTGATAAATTAAGTCTAACTTTGTTCATGCTGCCGACAAGTGGCGCTCCCAAGTTTCAGCAGTGGTTTTCACTAGTACTATCGGTTATTCTATATACAGACATAATAAACGTATAAAAGTTTGTTTATCATTATCATTAACAAACTTGAGGAATAGAATAGGATCTTTCAATTTCATTCAAATAAACATAATAACAATAATTAAAATTCTTTCCTTCTTTTTTTTTTGTTAACGAGTAATTTAAAATGAAAAATTAAAATTCTAAAATGAAAAATAAATACAATATAACGTGCTATTGAATTAAAAAAAAAAATATATATATATATAGCATGAATGTTTGTAAAAAATAATCAAGGACTTTAGTATCAAGTTCATGGGAGTTAAAAATAGGTGAAAAGTGGAATTATACAGTGACAGAAGTTGACGTCGGCAAAATGCCTTCAGTCATTTATCGGTGAAAGATGACTGGCCCTCAACGTAGGCATTCATGTGTGTAACGTTTGTGCCCGGTGAAGAGATAATGTTTTGCGGCAACAGGTGAGGCAGGTGTTCAACCTGAATGCCGTGCTGCACGCGTCTAATAACCTGGATCTATGGATCAGGTGTCTCGATTCGTTTGTACTTCTGTGGAACGTATAAATATATATAATTGCTGGCTTTATCAAGTATGTATTTGTATCTATATTCATCAACACGAATACATACACAAACACTCACATATTAATGTAAAATAATAAACGTTTAAAAATTCCACAATACACAACAACTGTGTAAGATGATTGGTTCACTTGAGATTTCTTCAGTTGAAAGAAAATTGCAATTACCAATCATATTTTTTTTTTTTTTTCTTTTCGTTCTTTCTTTAAATGTGAATTTTTCTCGTAAATAAATAAATTCCAACTTTGAGACACAATTATTTAAAAAAAAATTTATTATGTTTATTATTGTTGTTGGTTTTTTTTAAAAAAAAGAAAAAAACTTTCAAGCAAGTAATTGAGCCTATCAATTGACTTTTTGTATTTTATATGGCATCTTGAAGTTGTCGGGTCTCATCTAATATGATGCCGACTGATCGTAGAAGTCAAGTTCAATGAGCTTTTATAACCGTTTCTTTAGACTCTCTTGGGAGACTCGATTCTTGAATGCACTGGGTAATCAAGCCTCTATAATTTAACCTGATCGAAATGTACGAGACTAACGAACAAGAACGATCATGGTTTTTCGTGTTTTAAATCATTATCCTGATGTCCCCACTACAAATCATCAACTTGCTTTGCTTGCAGACACATTCAGTATCTTTCTACATCATTTCATCTCAAGTCCCAAAAAAAAAAAAAAAAATACAAAATTATATTTAACCAACTGATATGCATTAACGATTACCTAGAATAATAATTTATAATACATAAAAATTGCCATTATTTTTTGGTAATTATATGAATAAAATTTTTACAATAATTTTGATTTGTCCGACCCCCAACATACATTAAAGTAGATTATTTTTAAAAAATCATTCTCAGCTAATTTTTCAGCTTTTATTATAATTATTATTTTTATTTTTTTCTTTATATAATTTTATATGAAAATAATATTATTTTTTATTATCAATGGGGACGTAAAGAAAAAAAAAAAAAAAAAAAACAGACATAACTAGAGAATATTTTGAAGAGTTTTCAAGCATATATTCGTATGGATTTTTAAAGTTTATTTTTTTATAAACTTTATATACGAATGTGCTTGGAAAGTTTGCATTCTGATGCTGTACCACTATCCATTCGCATGTATTATGCATTTGAATTCTACGAAAAGATGGCTGCATTTCTCTACCGACTGACTCATAAATCAGCTTGCTTTTACGTATATAAATATATATATGTATAACATTGAACTATCTCATTCTATCCCTGTGGAAAAGTCGAACACGAAAAGCACCACCTAATGCAGCAGGACCATCTCATCTTTCGTCTAGGTAAATTCAAATTTTTATCGTCAAATATTTTTGCATACTCAGATCGACTGTGTAGCTTCAAATAATACTCTTGAATTTTTTTATAAAATATAAAAATGAATAACACAAACAAAAAAGTATCCTTATGCGATTATATTTATTTATTTTTTTTATGATTCGTATAAAAATAAAATAAAATATGAATAAATGTTTTTTATTAGAAAAATACTTAAGTTTAAAATTGAGTTTGTCTATATCTTTTAATTATTTATTTATTTTGTTGACATGTAGCAAAAATTATAATGCATGACATCAATTTAATTTTAAAAAGTTTTTCTTTACATCATCAGTTGTATTACTGTAATACCTTATTTATACGCGAAGGTATAAGCAATGGTACTTTGATTCTTTGAAATATCGTTTAAAACAAGTAAAACTCTTGAAAATCCCTCTACCAAAACTTGAACTTTATTTATTTTATTATTTTTTTCTTTTCGTAAGCGACGCGTATCAAAAGAGCCAAGTTTTTTTTTTTTGTTTAATATTTATTTTCACGAAGAAAAGTGTAAATCGTGGCTGATACATGTCTCAAGGATTTTCGTTCATGCCAAACTTTGTCTTCCTTGTTGATATCGAATATCGAATCATAAATATTACAAAGAAAAAATAACAAAAATAAATTCTCAGCATCAGTTAGAAGAAAAAAACTTACAAACTTATGATTAATGATTATTTCAATGAAAAAAAATTTTATAAATTTTTTTTTATTTCTTTAAAATACCAACAAATTATTTCGCGTTTTATATTTCTTTTTGTAAATTTATAAAATACCTTGAAAAAGTGTTTATTTATAGTCTGTTGTTATATGTAACAGCCACCGAGTATCACACCTGGGAAATCCACGAATGCTTTTATTCTTTCATCTTCCCGCAGTCTCCAATATATACTTTTTTTTTTATTTTTCATTTTTTTCCTACACATCACAGTCACTCAGGAAAAGTTGGAAAATTTATTTCCATTATTTATGTTTTATTTTTTATTTTTATTTTTTGCCTATTGAAAAATTCTATGCATCCTTGAACACACAATGTTGATTTTCTTCATATTTTCCTTATATTTCTTAAAATGAAAAGAAAAAAAAATTGTTTATCAAATAAATTTAAAAAATATAACATACAATTAGTTTCAACAGACGTCAATGCATTAATCACATTATTTTTTAGTGAATGATAAGTTTCATTGTGTGTAATGCATATATGTATAAATGTGAATAAAAAAATTGCATACAGTTAAAGAATAGGTACAGCATAAAAAATACGGAAGTATAAAAAAGGAAATAAGAATATTACTAAAAGTAGAAGTACTCTGAATGCAATTCACGTACCAACTTCTTTCAAATATTAATGTCACGTGACTTATTATATCCAAGGCGTGCAATATAACAATACTTTAACCAAGATACATCAAAAACTTGCCCGACTCTCTTGCACCTGTCAGTTACTCAATTTTCTGTTTATAATCAACATGAAAAAATAAGAAGAGAAAAAAAAACACTCTTATTTTATTATTATCGCAAAATAAATATATAAATAACAATAATAAAAGTATAAATATAAATATTTTGCGGTGTAAAATACAAGCAAACAATTTATAATGGGTCAAAGTATAAAACATAAAAAATTTTATTGATCAAAATCGTTCGATTTTACCCTGCACATGCGTTTATATATATCTGAAAAAAAAAAGTAAAAATGACTCAACTTAAATTAGCATTCTAACGATTAAATGCACTACCTTTTCCACTACAGCTATATATTTATTTTCAAGCAATTTAAAAGCAAGTACAGCATGTCGCTTTTTGCATATACTTAATATACCTTTCGATTTACATATATATGTGGTTTGTTAAAGGTACAGTATTATGACGTCACATGTGTGCAAAAGACATCGCGTGCACGCACTATCACGTCTTTGAAAATTTCTATAATAAATCTATTTTCTATAATCAGTAAATATATATTTGAATTTTTGCTTTAAAATAAAAATAAAGTCAGTAATTAAAATTTAAAAAAAAAAAAAATGAATTCTCACAACTTAAATAAATATGGTTAATAAATTATTTAATTTTATGTTTAATATAATAATAAAAAAAAACAATGAATAAAAATAACATAAAAATATTATTAATCATTATTTATTATTTATTATGCGGTACGTATATGTCTGGCAAGAAAAAAAAATGAAAAAAAAAAATACAAGTAAATGTAATATATTTGAAAAACAGCAGGCGGTTTTAAAAAAGGGGGTGGTAAATGGGGTGGTGAATTGTCGCGTGTTCCATATTCCCTTGGTTTTATTATAACTTTTATATATTTTCCAATCGATTTCTCATTTAATGCATGCGTCCAACTATATACGTGATATAACAACTGCGTTGTTGAGTTAAATTTACAACATCAAAATGAACTACAATTCTTGCGACCAATATATTAATACATACACCAACATGTAGTTTACAATATAACACGCCCAACAACGAGAAGGTCTATTTTGATAATAATCTTTAATTATTGATCCAATTGTTTATACAGCAAGTGTGTGTGATTGTATTTAACTTGTATTTCGTGCTATCAAGTTACCTTAATCATTAGTCATTAAATATATTTATTTTTTTATATACACTTTTTTCAAACTTATTATTAATGATTTTTTTCATATTAAAAAATTATATACTTTCTTTTTTTTTTTACGCACACATATGAGATATGAAACAGTAGCCGAATTAGACATGTCCTTGGTCCTTAATAACGTCTCGAAAGAATCATCTTTCATTACAGACTGACACCGCATCCTCGTTACAAAAAAATTTATTAAGCTTTTTTTTTTTTTTTTTTTGTTTTATCCTTTTAATTTTTACCTAAAAGAATTTTAATTTTTTTATTTATTTATATTGTATTAATGAAAAAAAGGAGGGTCTGAAATCTTGACATTTTTGACAATTAATTTACAATTTATTTATTAAAAAATATTATACAGTAATCAGGTTATCCGCAGTTGATCACCGCATGCGATGAAAAAAAAAATCAGTACACTTTTGACATTGATGATGGGCGTAAAATAAAAATTTTCTTGATATAACTTTTATGATTTTTAATTTGTGCAAAAATGATAAAATTCATTTGTTAATATACTACGTAGTAAGTTGAGAAATTTTTTAAATGAAGAAAGATAAAACGAAAAAAAAAAATGTATATAAAATTTATAATAATGTGAGAAAGGAAGAATCGAAGATGGAAAGTAAGATGAATCTGGGGGATAATTAATTAGCAAGCTCAAAGTCGTTATGCAAGAGGGTGAAGTTGAATTTGGTTTGAATATACTTCATATTCCGGTCTTCATATTCTGACTCATTGTATTTTCTGTGATGTCATTCAAATGAAGATTGACACGCCAATCGTCATAATGCAGTCATTAAATTTAGATGATGAAAATTTTAAAATATTGTAAATCAACGTTTAAAATATATATATTATAAATAAAAAATAATTGTAACGATAATTAAATAATTAATGGTACCAATTTTGGCATAATAATTTTCATAAATAATCTATAAGCAAAGCAAAATCAATGTTCAATTTTTATTATGAGCTCTTTAATTAATTTAATCAATCAATTGCGTTGCGTTGGCTATCGAGTGTCTAACAAAATATAACGATATAAATACTTGAAAAAAAAAAAATAAGGTCATATAAACTATAGCTCTTGCATACAAAATGTTTTTAAAAGAAATTTCTTTTATTTTTTTTTATATATATTTATTATTAAAGGGAGTAATATTTCAATCTATACAGACTACTTGATGTATTATTGTCTGAGTCATCTCGTCTCAAATCAACCTCAACTGACGGGTAGAAAAAAACGATAATTTTTTATTTCCAAATACGATGAACGAAGAAAAAAAAAAAAAAAAATTAAAAAAGGCTATACCGATTGACTTACAATTATAGACGCGTCACTGAAGATCGATGCGTAGATTATGGCTCCACTGCTAATGCAGATCTAACAATTTAATGATCGACATCCGGTCGACAACTGCCATTTAAAAATCCAAATTAAAAAAATAAAAATAAAAACTACAAATCAGACACTTGTATTATTTTTTTTTTAATTTTTCATTTGAACAGTTATAGTTTATTGATGACGGATACTTTAAATTTAAAAAATCAATGATATGTATTTTTAAATAATAACTTTTAAAAATAATTTTTATATTAAAATATTATTTTTATAAAATTGATCGGTTATATTCAGCATTCAAAAATATATATTATTTATAAGAATGAACGTTCAAGTATAATTCTCCACCTGTCATTTAGTCTTATGGGCAGTTTAACGATAGAAATTTATAAATAACAAAGACATAATTTTCAGTTGAATGATATCTTGGCTCAATATAGAAATAACTAGGTAATATTTAAAAAATTTAAATTAAAAATAATGTAAATTGATTAAATTTTATATGCTATATAGATGGCGCAGTTTACAAAATCGATTGTTGAGTAAATTTTTCTGCAATGTATTGAGTAGTTTATTGCTTTTATGCATTTGCATGCTAAGCAGTTTGCGTGTTACCAAGTAATATCATTGTATAGCCTCGTATGCTGATACGACCATACACATACACCCATACACATTGGTGTTTGTATTTTATTTCTTTAGTTAAATGTATTAAGAATGGCATATCTAAAATTTTGTCTTCGATATTTCTACTGGCAAGCTTTTGTGTGACACTTGTAAATTTAAATTTTATAACTAAATAACTAAAAAAGATTAAATTATTTTTCTATTAAATCAAACTTTGTTCCTTTTCATAATTAAATTTTATTTTTTATTTAAAAAAAAATATAAATACAAAATAGAGAATTTAAAATTAGTAATTATTGATTTTAAAAATAATATATTGCAGTGAATAAAGCTTCGGGGGTAATTGTCGGTTTATCAATAGGGGATCGTAATGAGTTCAAAGATAATGGTTGGCCTATCAGTCTTTGCCAGTATTCAACAATGATGGATGTAACTTGGGCTTGTTTTCTTGACTCTTGACAGTCCAAAATCACCTTCAATTTTTTTTCTCAATTTTTTTTAATTCACATCAATCTTTTGAACTTAAAAATTTGTATATTATTATTTTTTTTTTTTTGATATTAAAACAATGAATAAATTTTTGAATTAAATTTAATATTGAATATTGAATTTTTAGTATGATATTTAAAAGAGTTAAAAAGTCTCTGGAGAATTTATCCTTTGGCATTTAATTAATTTTCTGGTTCACAATAAATTTTCCAGTAATGTATTTGATTAAAAGATAATGCCTTCAGTATTTTCCCCCTCACATCTAGTAGAATGGCAACATTGCCCAGTAACTCGTCCCTCTCACTCACAACGATTACACAGTTACAATAATTTTCAAAACTTACATATACATATCCATATATACCACCAATTTTAAACGAATATTATAAGCCAACGACACACATCTCGTTATCTCGATTTGCCTCTTGCCCCAACTCTAATTTCTCCCTTATTCTGTTGGAAAATAAATTTATAAATTTTGATGAATTACTAGCCCCTTTACCATGCCACATTTATACACACAAAAATCCCTTAAAATTCGTTGTATTTACTTTTAACTGTATATACATAGAAACAAACTCTTGCTATGTGCCTCCATCTATATACATTGTAATTACTCCACAAGGCATTTTCTTGCACACACTTTATTATTATGTAATATATTCACATTTATGTATATACACACATGAAAACTGGCCTTTTAGATGTTTTTGAATTTACCAACTTGTTCAAAATGACCATCTACTTGTACTTCTATAATTTTATACATGAAATATACACATTTACTTAACTCTTTACACATGTATTTTTTTTTTACTATTTTTTACTATTTTTTCTTTATTCTTTTTTTCTCTTTTTTTCATGTACTTTTTTACTTTTTTACTCATAAAATTCATCAACTATTCAATTCTGATTTCCTTTCACTGTAAAAGCTTTATATATTCATAGTATTAAATTTTCTACTTTTACATCCCTTGTATCTATAATTTTTCTTTAAATCTTTTATCCATTATTCTCTCTTCAATACTGCAACAATAATTCCAAAGCTCTTGTAAAAGATATATATTTTTTTTTCATTCTATTTATTTATAAAAATAATTTAATCATTTCCTTACTTTTTATTGATCAAACAATAGAAAAAAAAAAATATAAATATACTCAACTTTTGTTATATGTATTTATATTTTTAATTGAAAAAAGAAAAAGAAATTAATTAAAAATAAAATTTAAGTAATATTGTATTTTTTTTTATACACATGAGATAAAGTTTTTATTTCATTTGATCTTTTGTACAACGATGTCTTGTATTGCTACTGTAACAATAGATGTACAAGTTAATATGAAAAAGGTTTATTTGAACAGTCGATATACGTGGTAGTTGTTTATAGCTTTTTCTATAAATAGTCATAGTGTGTATGTGTGTGTATGTTATTTTTACTTGTGTGTGTACGCAATTGCAGGGCATAAAGTTACTTCGAGATTAGCCCTGGCCGGGTCCTGGCACGCAACGTGTGTCAAGAAGTAAATGGGGAGGCTATGACGTCGATTTTTCTTATGGGTCAACTGCCCTCTTCCTCCCCTTTCTATATATATCTACATGTCAACTTTATGACCCCCTGTTATCGCTTTGCCCTCGACTATTCTTGCAACTTACATTCAATAAATTGCAATTTTATATTCATAAATTTAAATGTTTTTTTTTTCCTCATAATTCAAGCTTATAAAATTCATAATTATATATTTATAAAAATTAATATTTAAATTATTTAATTACTTTATAAAAAGTATATAAAAATATCAAGTAATATAATTGATAATAGTATTTTTTTTTATTTCTCTAATGAATAATTATTGGTTAGTTTTTTTTTTTAATTTTCAGTTATATTTTTATGACAATTTATTATTTTAATTACATATCTTATGGTAGTCAATGAATAAAGTATTCAACCACTTTATTGAGCTGAGAGAAAAGTATATTTGACATTCAATGTCATTAGCATATCAAGCAATAAATATATATATATATAATATGAAAAACATTGTGACGCCCACGATCCTTAAATTTAAATCCATGCTTCTAATATTATGCTAAAGGTGAGAAAACACCCTTCGATATTAAAAGTTGCGTGGCTCAACGGTATTACGAAAAAAGGTTTTTTTTTTTTTCTTCGTTTTTTTCGTCTTTCTTTATTCCTCTATCGGCAAGTCTTTTTTTTTTTCGCATAATTTTTTTTTTTTTTTATGTATATTGAAACGTATGTGAGCTTTATTTGCCATACAATATACTACATGCTATTTTGTTGATTTAACCATTAAAATTAATATATAAAATTATTACTCTTTTTTAATTTTTGTATTTACATATCATTGAAATTCTTGATTGAAAATAAAATTAAAAAAATAAGAATAGTTAAAATATATCGCATGTGTTGTGTAATAATAGTGAACTCACGCGAACGAGACTTTCCATCTTCGGTTGAAATAAAATAAAAGAAAAAAAAGTGCGACATGGACACAAAAAAAAAAGTAAAGCAATGATGGATCGAGTTGGGTTATCAACACCTCCAAAACACCCTCTTATCCAACCTTATTTTCCCTTTCTTTAATCCCAAACATTTTTGCCACAACAACGTGCTGGTTGATGCGAGAAAGGGTGAAAGACCAGTTGTATTATCCAGCGAAAAGTTAAGAGCCACTTATCCACTTGGACAGCTGTTAAATATTTTTACTTGTATAAATATATATTTTCTTTCTTTCATTCTTTTTCTTTTTTAAATTTCTTTCTTCTTTTCTTCATTGTAAATATATTATTCATCATTGTTATCAAAACCCCAAACATAAAATATAATTTATTAATTTGTATTTCATTTCGAGGACATATTATTTTATTTATATATTTGATGGATTGATATAATATACATAAAACAATTAAAAAAAAGAAAAAAAAAAAAAAATTTGGTTATATTGTTAAAACTGTCTCGTCCACACCCATAATATTAGAGAGCTATTTGCACTCTCTTTGATTAATTGAAATTAAATTTTAATCCCCAAGGTGATGACATTAATTTATCGAGATATATATTTCTGACATATTTTATGTTGAATAATAATTATCATTAATTTAAAATATGCCCTAAAATTAAAAAATTCAAACAAACAAAACAAAATTAATTGACAGTGTTGAATTAAATTTTGAAGCATTGTAAATTTCAATAATTGATGGAATAAAAAATAATAATTATATATGAGAATAAAATAAGCTAGGGGAATATAGATATGTATTTATATTGTATGTATTCATACTGAACACAGGTATGTACATATCTAAGCGAAACCATCGCAACAGCGGCATCGTGTCCCAGCTCGGTGTACGTGTCGATCCCCCGCGGTGACTCGCCACCATCTCGCACACGGTGCCTATTTCCATCGGATATCGCTGTCAGATCGCTGCTTGATTAAAATCCGCAACCACCGATATACGAACCACCGAACTTTATCCATATATTCAGTCTCGTTTCAACTTTTGGATTCACCATAAATACCATCACTTGTTTCGATTTTTTTTCTCGTTTTCTCTTTTTTTTTTTACAATCTTTGTCCTTTTCTTTATACACACATATAATAATGCAAGCAACACACGCATCTAGAGGACACTTTGTCTCTTCCAACAATTATTTATTTTTATTTTTTAAAACTATAAATAAAAATGATATTTAAATAATTCATTCTTAGTATTTTTATATTTGAAAAAAGAATCAATTTTAATTCAAAAGATATATTTTGTTTTAATTAGAAAATTAATTAATAATTATTAAATGGTAGTTTGTTGAAAAATTAAATTATAAAATTTAAAAAGAAAAAAAAACTATTGAATTTATATATATAAACGTTTGTAGATATTTCAGTTTGAATTGTTTGCGGCGAATTGAGTCAACCGTTAGAGTAAAATATTCTCTAGAAGTCTGTAGTCGAGTAACTCCAAGCAAACATTATAACTCGCATTGTTCTTCCGTCCTGTTTTTTTGATTTTTTTTTTTTATATATTATGGCATCTCACTTTATTTCCAGACGCAATTGAATATAACGAAATGCAAACACGACCACCTTCCCCTACGACCTCACGAGGGACGTCAGGGTAAGGCAATTTCTACCTCAGTTATAACTTCGACCATTATAAGCGTCGTTTTTTTTCGAAAAAAAAAATTATACTTTTATCCTTATTAACATCCTCCATTTCTATCATCACCAAAGTTGAATAAACAAAAAAAATATTCATTTTAATTATCATAATTTAATCAAAAATTTGATTTGCTTAAAATCCATGTGGTTTTATTTTTTTTCCATCGAGTGAACTTTTAGCTTTTTAAATTCATTTTTAAATTTTTTCAATATAATAATTCTTCAAGTATTTCCGGTCAATATTACATGTACTTGTAAAAAATAATTTCAATCGTTATTATAATTATGCGACTATATTATTACATTGACTTTTTTTTATTTCAAATTCTTAGTAATTTTATTATTCTCACTTTTTATTCTTCAATTTAATAACCACAGTCTTTTTTCCTCATTTTTCCACACACGTGTAACAAGCCCTCCATTTGTTTTTTTTTTTTTATTAAATTTAATATTGGCATATTTATAAATAAATGAAAAAATATTTTTTTTCATTATCTGTCTTACAAATTACTGGCTTGATAAAAAAGAAAAAAAATATATATTAAGTATCTTTATTGTTGTGTCTTTTGTGACTATTCTTCATAAATAAATAAATAAACCACAAATGGATCTATCAAGACAAAAAGTATAAAAAGAAAAAAACAATTATTAATATAATTTTATAAAAAAAATGTATATTTCAATACAAGAATCCGTGAGAACATAAAGTCGTAATAATATTTAACATATATCTATTGTCATTATTAAATTTTCTTTCAAGAAAATTCAAATGCAAAAAGAAATAATTGTTGCTGTTAAAGTCGTCGTATAAAAAAGCAACATATAGTTATCTCTTGTTCGTATATTAAAAGTATGTGTTTATAAATATAATGTCGGTGAGGATCAAAGGGCTTTTGGTTGTTTGAATGTGTTTAGAGAAAGAGGGATGAATAAAAAATGAAAAATAAAAAATATATATTACGTTGGGCCCATTGATAGCTCAATATATATATGTAAGATCACTATAAAGCCATTCATCCGTTGAAGGCACACCCTTGGTATAAATATATATAAATATTATCGCGGGTGGAAGTATAAATGAGTTGGCACGGTGTGATGAAAGAATAAATTGAATCGTCCTGAGTTATATTGTATTGAAAATACTCCGATAGCATGTAATCATATGTGAAGACGAGGCCATGGGAAGTGCACACATATTATTATGTGTCCTGGTGGATCTGCCTTCAATGAATATTTCCGTATACAATATTATAAATACATATATTGATATGGATAATAATTATTTTATACCGAAAATCCCCTTTTACCTTGATCCAGATTTCACCAGTGCACTGCACTCGCACGTCAATGTATACATATACTAATAAATTTATATATTTATATTTAAACCCTTCAGAGACCTTGGTATTTCCGGATTTAACTTTCCAAAAAATAAAAAAACATTTTCAATATACATTTCAAGTTTTTTTTTCTCATGAAAAAAATTTATAAATATATTTTTGACTTGATTTTCGAAATTTTCTAAATTCTAATTACGATTGATGTATTTTTTTTTCCTTTGTTAAATGAATTTAAAAAATAATTTCTAGTGCTTTTAATGCAAGTTTTACAATTGCAATTTAATCTACATATATTGAGATAATAAAAAATGGCATGGTCATTGGCTGGTGATCCATGAACGTTGAGATGGTGAGATACTGCGTGGGATCATGTCCATCATAACCAACAGCATGCAAAGTATTCAACAATAGCTTCTGTTTAGACACGAGATATGCAAGTATATACATATATATAATTATATATATGTATTCAGCTGATGGGTAACCCAAGTCAGCCATTTTACTGCTGGATAAATCATCACCAGAGACGTCGAGATATCATTGCGTATATTAAACACAATACATACTCTCTCTCAAAGCTCGTATGCATGTCATGTCTTCAAGACCTATATGCATCAATAATAAATTATATTTAATAACAAAAAAGAAAGAAGAAGAAAAATAAAACGAAAGAAAATAAAAAAAATAAAAAAAAGACAGTTGGAAACCTGATGGGACCACCAAGTATATTTCGCTGTTACGATATCCGGATAGTATCGCGTATCAATCAGATCCCAGTGGGTCCACCACATTGTCTTTCGTCCAAGGCGAGAGATATCTACCTTAGCCACAGAATTTATGGACCACCCGTAACGATATTACTGGTCCCACTGAATTTCCATTGACTCTGATACAACTTTTATTTTATTTATTTATTTTATAATACCACTGTGATTATGACCAATTGGTCCAAATCAATATAACAATAAAAAATAAAATAATAAATATCAAATTATTTTTTTTTTTTTTTTTTTGTTATGTTGTCTTTCAACGCAGGAGGTAATATGAAAGAAAAATAAAAAAGGTAAACCTCAATAGTTGTTGTTTTTATTTCATTTTGATTTTATATTTCGATTTGGGAGTGGCAATTGGTCAACATTTATTCATTCGAAATTGTCTGCACTTGTATATATATACATACACATTTAAGCGCATATATAAATATATAAACTTTAAATATTTGACAGCAACAGTATATTGTAAAAGTGGTCGATTTTTGTTGGTATATATGAAGCTCGAGTACACAGTAGCTGCATTCTCATATAATGCGATATAATCACCAGGCATGACTGCACACTATCTGATTCTACCTCAGTATAAATATATATATATTTATTTACAGAAGGCCTCTCTCATAATATATAATATTCCAGTCGTTCTGAGTAGTGTTTGTTGTATCGTCATTTCATATGCATACGTATTGTCTGTATGTATAAACTGACAGAAGAACATTTAAATTCTCAATGTCCCATTACTCACTGTTCAATTCAATCAGTCTCTTGCTACTGCAATCAGACCTCCTGATGTTTTTTATCAGTGGACCAGCTTCATTTAAAATTTTTTATTTTTCAAATAAAATCAAAATTAATATTTAAAAAAAAAAACTATAATCAAATTGAAGTTTAAAGAAAAAATAAATATAAATAAAAAAAATGTCATGAGAAGTATTATTGCTTGAGCTTGATAATCTCATCGTATTCTCAACATCAGAAATGGAAAATAAGATAAAAAAAAGAGAAAAAAAAAAAACGTAAAACAACTCTGAGTCTTAGTAATATAAAATTGGTAATCACGCGATGGCGCCAAGCTCCGTCAGCGCAATCTCGCGTCTTGTTGTTTGGCAGTCGCTTATTTCTCCACCTCCCTATTGCTTTTTTTTTTTTTTTTTGTTTTCAATTTTTATTTGTATATATATATTTTCATCTCTCTTAACTTTCTTCTCTTCTTTTCACCCCAATTGCAACTTTACTCGTGTGGTATGATTGTGTGCCGAGCGTAACGTTACGGTGTGCCACATCATGAGAGAGTGAGGTTTGTCTTTGTTGATGACCGACGCAATGTGGCCTCTGGAAATCTTTAAAGCACACAGGTATACCATACAACATACATATATATCTACCAACTTCAAGATCACAAGTTTGAGAGCAAGAGAAACCAGCTACCGAGATACGCGTTGAATCATCTACCACCAGCTATATAATACACACTCCCTTTAACGTGGGTCGGACTTGATATTCTCTCTCTTTTTTTTTTTTTCCTTATGAAATTTTTTTTTTTTTTATTCTCTTTAACCACAGCTATATGGCGCCAACGTTCAGGCAAATTCAATGGCACACGTGACCTTGCAAATTGAAAAATAAATAAAAAAAAAAAATGAAAAATCATTAAAAAAGATTTCTCGAATAATTCAAATCGAAAAAAAAAAAAAATAAAAGGCAATATAATAGGCATCCATGTAATTTAATGTTCATCAGAGAAATAAAATTTTTGCTATTCTGTATCAGTCATTAAAAAATAAACAAATTTTAGTGCATAGCGAAGACCTTTTACTTCTTGGTATAAATTCACGAATCGAAACGATCGAGTGCGTTAAATTTTGTATTTATAGAACTCAGTCATCGTCCGCCAACCAAAAGATTTATAACATATCTGCAATTATATATATATTTTGTTCTTTTGTTTAATCGTTTTATATTTATATTTTTTATTTATTTCTGCATCCACGGTCTGTGTGACCGGGCAATAAATCCTGCGGCAAAACCACGTTCAGTGTGGAATCGTAAGCGCGGTCAAATGATCAAAATTACAAGGCTACGACTGATGATGTTCTCTCCCTTCTCTGTACCCCTTTTCCAGTCGTCGTCGCCAACTTGAATTTATTCGCATCTACGATATACAGCAGCAATCTGACTGATTATTTTGATTCGGTTTGTGATTGCCTGAGTAAACAACACAGAGCTTAATATCTTTCCCTAATTCTTCATTTTATATCTCTTTGTTTTTTTTTTTTTTTTCTTTTAAATTTTGTTTATAATCATTCTATTTTTTTTTTTTTTTTTTGTATTTATAATATTTATTTATTTTGTTTAAAAGAGATTGAATGAAACTGCATCACTGATATAATTCCATGATATCCTAATTTATATATTTATATAAATTTTAAGCACCGTGGGTAGAAAATTTACTCGATACAAAGTTATACGAGTGGTGCGGGTTTCGCGTGCCCGGACCAGTGATTTTAATTCAAAAGATTCCAAATGAATGATTCGAGACACTGTGCGACAAAAAGAGATAACTATATATATAAAATAATAAATGAAATGGGATATAGAAAAGGTTTGAAAATGGCAAGCTGCTCGAGACAGACGAATCCTCGATACCCTCGTGGATAAGCGTTGAGGAAAAGTGGGAGATTGGCTCAGGACACCGCACTGAAATTATGAAATTAAAATTCAATTATTCTTGCCTCAGTCAACGTCAATGTTTTACTTGATCCTCCCATTTTTCCTCCCACCATTCCATTCAATCCATGCTTATATAATAATCTGTAATTTATATCTGCAAATTTATTTATACAAAAAAAAAAAAAAAAAATACAGTTTAAATTAAAATCAATATTAATTGATATTTTATTTCGTTTTTTGGCCATTAATTTAAAAGGAGGAAAAAAAAATAAAAACTAAATAAATTATTGCAACTAATATGTTAAATTAATTTTTTTGTTTTTCAAAAATTTATAGTATAAATTTGTAGTCATGTTTTGACTTGGGTATCATCGATGAATGACTGAGGATAAATTGGGAATATTTAGTGCGATGACCATAAGCCATGAGAGAGCTCTTGGTGGATATGAGCCAAACGAAAAGCAGAAAAGTGTGACAGTATATAGAATATACTCTCGGGGGTAAAGCGTGGCAATGAGTTACCGGACGGTGACTATAACTCGACACAGTGATATACGACTGTATCTCGCTACCATTTGGCAGACGTAGATAAATGCACATGAGCTACAGCATAAATTTATTTATTCTATAATTATCGTACACCATTGGTATCGGTAATGTACATATGGAATTTTTTCATATGTCCAGTTGCATCCGTTTGCAGTAAGTCAATTTGAATATTTTCTTATTATTTTTAATAAATATAACTTAATAATATACATAAAATTTGGTCCAGGTGAAAATTATCTATGCTTTCTCGCTTAATTTAATTTTTATTGCTTTATTTTAACATTAACATATTGAAGGGTGGAATATTTCAAGCACCATGTTTTTAAATTAAATTTAAAAAAAAAAAAAAATCCAAATACATATTTAAAATTAAATAATAACAAAATAAAAAAATAATAAGTTTTATCGATTTAAAATACTAAAAATATTTCAATATATTTTTGTCGCATATTAAAATTTTAATAGTATCTATGTATATGCATGCATATACGTTTACTTGCGATGATGCTGTGTTGAGCCATATATATTTTTATTTATTTCTTTTCTCGACATATCTAAATTGAAATCCCGTTCACTTTCATATCTTGTCTATATGGAATAATATTTCAATATACCTGTGGAATCTTAAGAATTCACCAGAGAATCGCAGAGAAAAGATTAGTAAATGTAATATTTGTAATATGCATATGTCTGTTCCTTGAGGCGATTCATGGCGAAAAAAAAAAGTGAGAGGGTCACACATGCTGCAGCAGAAGATACACAAAGATTGAAAAATACTGAGGTGAGGTTTGTTCAGGAATAATGCTATGGCCAGTATGACCAATCAATTACTAGTAGTGCAGAGCCATTCCCCCACACATCAACTTGCGAATAAAAACACAAATATTATACAACCATGAAGGATTACCATTTGCTTTTGTTACTCACACTCATGTATATAAACATGCATCAACATCTTGGCTGCTGCTGCCGCTGTTGCTCTTCTATGCTTGAGATTTGCCCACCCGCTATGGTTTGTTCCATTTTTTATTATTATCATTATTATATTTATCATGCACAAATAGCAATGATGAAAGAAATTTAAATAAAAATTAAAAATGACATAATGTACAGATCACCACCAACGTTGTTTAAAACCCCCAGGCAAAAGAGATATTCTCGATATTTTAATTATCGAACACCACAATCTTTCGTTCCGCATCGATCTAATCAACCGAGTCCACCTACAATATATATATGATGCATCGAAGGAAGATTGAAACCATTCATTATATATGGATCTCTACAGCAAACATACCTTCTTCTCAAGAATCGATTTATGATTTTTCATCAAGTCCCTCGGGCAATTGTGATGCAGATCACAAAGTTTATTGATCCCGGATTTATAAATTGGTGACCAATATGAGGTTTCACTTTACGGTCAATTTTTTATAATGGTACCATAATTTTGTGATGCATATATACCAGTAATTTTCACTATTATATTTATTTCGTGATGCCTGCCTGATGAGGAGTATGCATATATAGTATCGATCAATAATATCCATAAGGTCATACCATCTTAAATGATAAAATAAATAAATAAATGAAAAAAGCAATAAATAAATAAATAAAAAGGATAACCAAGGATACAATATTTAATAAATAATGTGCACACGACACGACATTTGTTGTTTCACTTTGTGGTCACGCCTTGGTCACGCTTTAGTAGACAGCATCGAACGTGCTGTATAAATCTTTGACGGTGGGCTTTAACCAGTAAACACCAAACTATCTATATGTATGAAATATTTTTTTTTTTTTCATTCTTTTATCTATATATGCACACCAGAAAAAAAAAAAAAAAAGTCTCAAAGTCATTATTGCATATATAGATATATATTTAACACACACACAAACACAAGACATTTAATCTATTTTGGTCATTTTTCATTACACCGCAATAGCCACCCAATAAATCATATTAAACATGATGTTAGTGTGCGGGCAAAACACTCGGTAGACCAAAGAGCCCAGAATTTTGCCTCTAAATCATTAACTGAGGCATAACGCACATTGAAAGGATCAAAAGAGAAAATTTATAATTTTATTTTTTTGCTTTGTTTTTTATTTAATGTTTTAAATTAATTTTAATATTTTGATATTACCATGTGAGATTTATTTTTATTTTTTTTTTATCTCAAAAATTTTATTTATTTATTAATTTATTTTATTATTATTATTTTATATATAACATAGATAAAAAGAAAAATAAGATATTTTTGAAAAGGGCTAAAAGCATCAACAACAACTATCAACACACATCAAATTAGATTCTAAGAAAGTGACTCTTTGATTTTTCTTCATAAAGACATAAAGTTAAAAAATTAAGAATAATTTGAAGATTCATCATATGAGAGAAGAAACGCAGCTTTATTCGGGATGTGGTTTCACGCATGAATGCTTGTCTTGCTTTAGTAGTTTATATACACATTCTTTATTTATTTATTAATTTTAATTTTTTTTTTAAATTTTGTTTTTGTTTTAGTTTACTCACTAGTTATAGCAACATATGCATAAATGAAATGTGATGATGAAAAGAAAAACGAAGAATGAAATAAAATTTAAGTACAAACCAGCACCTGTTTCTCAGTTCGTCATGCGACAGTCACCTACGTTATTTAACTGCACCACAAACTGTCTTATGCATGCCACAAAATACAAGGCACTCCATTTTAAATCTATGACTGATTTTTATTTAACTTTTTTTTTACCTGGTTTTAATATTTCAAAATATATATGATGACAATTTTGTGTATGAAAGGATACACACAAAATAGAATTTATTTATAACAAGTAAGTAAAACAATTTTATTCATTAAATAATCATTTGATATACATTTAACAAAAAAAATAAATAATATAAATTAAATTTATCTGACAGGTTGGAATTTTAAATCAATGATTTCATGCGACCCAAATGCATCATAATAACCAAGAAGTTGGTGATTGTCAAAATGCCTGATGGCATATCAATTAGTAGTGACCAGCAAGTGACCACTTTGTTGAAGTATAGCTTTAGCATCATACTCTGCAGGAACCCAACATTGAGCTATATACTCTTATCATACATATGAATATTCTATGTCGCGTAAGTATAGCTTACGTGCTTGACATAACACACTCGTATATATGTGGCTAGAAAGCTAGAGGAAGGTTATAGTGTTGCTGATATGGCTATGGTTTCCTGTGCGTGTTAGCGACATGTAGCCAAAGCGTGGGTGCTTCTCTCACTCACTCTTTGCAAAATGATTAATTATTGCCTATGGCTCTAACACACAACTGACACAAAGAACACGTACTAGTGTTACTCCTGGTACACTAATAACTTTGTAATAATTTTGATTTATACAGTTCAAAATAGAACAGAGGCAAATCAAAAAAAGCAAAAATGATTGACCCATGTGTGCTAATCGCATATTTATCAATATTTTTATAAATGAATTTTTAATTTAAACAACAATATATAATAATTATAAAACCAAAGTGTCGTGGTTAATTATTGTCCATCAGTTTAACGATGCTCTTGCTGGCAATGGTCCATCTTAGTCATCAGCTAACGATTTATCATATCAAATTCTATGTCTTTCCAAAGCAATATATACTTGCCAACAGCCAAAAGTTCGTTAGCTGACAATCAAATATATAATTACCCGTATGTCGATCAATTATACAAGTCCATTGCTCTTTCATAAATTATACAATCAACTAAATTATATCATTAAATCGATATGGATTATTTTGAAAGACACTTGGTTCTATATTTTTCATTCAAATATATATTAAAGAAAAAATACTTAAATAATATAACTAACAATGTAAAATAGTTGAAATAGATATCACATATCACATAATGACGTGTATGAGTTGATCCTGGATTTTAAGTCTCGACACTCAAGCCTCATCAATGTCATCTCATCGTTGAGCTTTCTAGCCTTTTGCCGAGACTTATCGGACATTGCAGCTAAACGACTGGGCAGCTATACGTAAACTCATCTCATTTTCTCTCCCCACTTATTTGATAATATAACTCTTTTCATGATGATTCTTCATATATATATATTTGTATTTCAACACCCTCATGGATTTTACATGTCGAGTATAGTCGCGACATCGTGGCCAGCCAAATGCTCGTAGGAAAATTGTCCGGGACAGTTGAGATAACCCTCAAGAAGAAATATAAACATATTATATGCGATATATGTATTTATTTTACATATATAAAATTTTCTCAGTAAATTTATACTTGGTAGCACACGTTTGCACGCCATTCAACTTCAATGTTTCCACGGATGTTATATATCTGCTCCTCATATCTTGACTTGCTGAGTACGCTCAAGCCCTAAACTCATTTGCGAATTATTACAGAGACTTATAATAACAAGCAATCATCTGCTAACTGCATCAACGTAGTTACAAACTTGTTATGCTTTGACTTTAACCGAACTATTTTTCTATATACATGTATTTGTTTCTTGACTATTTCTTTTATTTTTTCTTTTGGATTTTTTATTTGATATTTTTTTTATTATCTGCATGATTTTTTTTTGCTTATTTATTTATGGTTTTTTGTTGATGCTCATATATAATATTTTGAAGTCTTTAAGAATCTTGCAAATTTTACTTTGATGACTTGAATATATTTGTGTAATAATTATTGTTCATAGACATGTAAATAACCTGTGTGCAAATATAAATGTCAATAAAGAACTGGAGGATCACGGAGGTCGAGGAGGAGCTCGTGCGATGATGATGGTAAAACGTATAGTTTGCCGGTCGGGTCGACCAAAGTGAAATCATTAGTTTTCTTAAATCAATGCGCACGTAAATGTCCAGGTTATTTATGTCCCATCATTACGCGAAACGTCCTCCTCACCTTCATCTTATAGTACACGTTTTCTGCCCACTCTCACTCGCGTTCTCTTTTTAATTTTTTTTATTTTATTTTTTCGTTTCTTCTTTGCTCATATTATAAACATACATGAGCTCTGTATTCTTATCGCCTTTTTATTTTAATATTTTCATCATAGCCTTGACTACAAATCAAAAAAAAAAAAAACTAATCGATTCAAATAATTTCATTTGATTAATTTATTTTTTATGTTTCATATATTTCAACAGATGGAATGTCTCCAGTAGCTGAGCGATGATTTTGACATACAACATTTTTCACTGATCTCAAATCTACAGACAGATGCAAACGCCTAACTCTAATAGGATTGATACAAATGATCCTATCAAGAAAGAGTCCATCTAAAACCAGCGTGACAACGCTTATACCTCGATCAGGCTGTCCAATCGATTATTCATCAAGCATTCGTAGCGAATCCACTAGAGCATACATGTATTGCTTTTATTTTTTAACTTATAAAAATTTAACTTATTTATTTTCTTTTTTTTTTCAATGATCAATTATTGAATTAAACAAAAAAAATCAAAAAAATGTTATAATAAATATTTGTTATTTATATATGGATTTTTTTTGACCAGGTGGTAAAAGAATATTCTGTCAAGGTGGATAGCATATTATGGAACGATAATCAGAACATTCAGGAATGGCTGGATGCCAGGATGGCTCAGTCACGTACGTAATAAATGATTGCATCGACTGACCAAGAAGGAAGCATGAAGGCGTGTGTGCACACACCATACCAGCAAAAAAAAAATAATAATAATAAGAGTCATCTGTTGGTGGTCTTTTCTCCGTGGGGCCTTTTAAATGTGTGCATCGTTTGTCAAATCGTCGATTTACTGATTCTGCATCAAGATACTCTCATATTTTAAGACCAAACATTATTAGGCCAACACTCGTTGCTACTGAAATTTACAAAAGCAATTTCATTTTGTTTAATCTGCACCAACAAATTTATTTAAAATGTAAGTGTATTATGTTTTTTTTTCTTTGTTCATTTAATCTTTTAATTATTTAAATAATTTATTATTTGATATATATATTTTTCAAAATTGTTTTTGTCATTAAAATTGACAATTAATTAACTAAAATCTTAAATTGTCATGATAGAAATAGAGAAGAAGAATAAATGAGAATGAGTAGTCAATTTCCTTTAAACTATATTCGTGACATTCAAGAAGAAGACATATGCAATGATCATTTATAACTGTTGCACTAATAGATCTGGGCTTTAAGCTGGACGTTAGCTCTATTTTACTGGTTTTCCATCAACATTAGAATATATATCAAACGATGTTGAAGCATGGACCGAGGCTCAATGTCCCTTACACAGAGTCGGACGACAACTAATGGTTTTCTTGAAACTCTCAAATACACATATACACTATTAGCTGACGGGTAAGTTTCCTTTCTCACACTTGATACCTAAAACCCACAATTCAAAAATCATTTGAATCTTGATAAATTGATCTTGCGCAAGAATAAAAAAATAAATAAAAAAATATTTGTCAATGTCCGTTATATGCTAATGATTATTCTACTTCCGTTTCATTATATATCGATCTATTATTATATTTATAAATGGCTGTTGATAAATTAATATATGATTAAACATAATTTTAATAATATTGAAAAATAATAATCATAAAATTTTTATCTAAATTCTCTTAAATGATGATGAATCAAACGATTGAATTATTATTATTTTTGTTCTTTTAAATTTCATTTCTTCTTTTATGTTTTTTATTTTTATAACATGTTGAGAAATAAAAGATATGAACAAGTGGTTCTGCGTATCGTGATACGTCGATATTCAAGTGTACGACTGAATGAATCTTTAATTCTTTAGTTTGTTCAAGTGCATACATAAAATCATTGCATATTATCCATTGCTGGTGGGCCACCATCCTGGTGGTCCTTCAGGATATCCACTTGAAATTTCTGTTACTCTTGAGCTAAGTGAACACAAGCCCAGCTCTGTCTACAATCAATTTTTCGATAAAAATCATATATATTTAATGTGTCTTTTTTTTTTTTTTTGATATTTTTTCATATGACATTTCAAGATATTCTTTAAAAATATTTATAAAAGAAAATTTTGTTAACACTTGAAGAATATCGACATTGGTATGTTTATTGTGCTACGTATTGAAATCATAAAAAAAAAAATTATTATTCAAGATGATTCAAACTTACAAATATATATTTACACACATACATAAATCAAAATACCAAAATAAAAATCAAAGAGGGTCAAACACTTAGCTAACACAACCATGACATTATATCCACCTCACATTATCCATCATTATGATGATTACTAGACTCGCTACCGGTAATGAATGTCGATTGGTCCGCAGGAGACAGATGATGGAATAAAAAAAAAATAATAAATAAATAATAAATAACAAAAAGAGAGGGTTTCTATATATGAAAGATATTATGTATATATACCTACACAAAGTTAAAGGAATGACGAAAAAAAAAATAAATAAATAAAATAAAAAGAAAAAAAAAGATAGCCAAGAAGTCGAATCGAATCATCCAAAGCCCGCCTCAAGAATCAACAGCAAACACATTGAAGGCGCCTCTTGTCCAATCTTTACCAATCTTTTGCCCATCTAATTGCATTTTCAAACCAAACTGTAATCATCGATAATGACCATACAACATCGGCTACCGTCACTATCGTGTCTATACCTCAATGTGTATGTCTCAACACTTGAATAAAAAATATTTGAAAAAAAAAATTATCATCATCATCGTCGTCGTCGTCTTTCCCCTTTCCCTTGTATCTTTTTAAAATTTTATTTTCTTCTCATTCATATTCTCTTGTCCACACTACGGATCAGGCATCATTCCATTCATCTAGAGAAGCTTGCTTCGTCACTGTTTTGTTTATTCACTGTCACGAAAGGCTTTTCTCTCTTATTTCCTTTCAAAATTTATGCCATCATGAGACTCAACACACTGGATCCTCTTGAGATCGTATACATATTCTTCAGTGCTTGCAGAGGAACTTTTATCTTACGTGGGCGAGCATGACTCGACTAATCGTTTGTGTCAACTTACTTCCATCAAACTACAATCTCGTTATCGATGATCATCTTCTTTCTTCACATCAGTATTTAAACATATTAAATATTTTCATGGTGATTTATATTGTCATCAAAATGAGATGACAATATTGAAATTAACATTTTTTTTTTTATTGAACTTTGTTGCATTCAAAATTGAATTATTTTCGTTGTTTCTTTAATTATTTATCAACATTGTCGTAAAATATAAGTACTTGCAAAATCAAAATTAATTCGGCGTGTTGAAAAAGAAAAATAAATAAATTTACCAAACTACCATCAGACAGATGAGTACACTGATTATACTCTACTAAAATTCGAGACAATAAGTTATAAATATTAATATATTATTCAGCATGCCAATACAAGTTGACGCACCTCCTTTTTATATTTATAATAAATAATAATACATACTCCCCCAAAAAAATATTTCTTTTTTTGTATTCATTTATATAATTTTTTTAAAAATATTATTTGTTTTATTTTTTAGTTGACAAGCAAAGGACTATGTCTCACCGGGAACCAGTGTATTAGACCGACCAAATCGCCCACGATGTCTTCGTGTGTTTGTGCTCCAGACGTGTAGGCATCATTAGTAAAGGATGCGTTGTACACGAAAATCAAAAAACGCGATGCAAAAGGAGTGGAGAATAGGGCACACATGTTGACTCTCGTGGGCGCATATATATTTTTTCTTATTTTTCGTTCGAGAATCACCAAGAATATTGTCGAATATCGTTCTGAATAAAAGACAGAAAAAAAAATCAAAAAATAAACAAACAACAAGAACATCCAAAACATAAGGTAAGGAGAAGTGAAGGGTGATCAACTTCCGGTCTGAATTGAGGGGGTCCAGGACCTATATTATGGGTGTCGCCCATGGGTGTGACTCGAAAAAAATTTTGTATTAGGCGCGCGTTGCTTGTATATTTTATTTATTTATTTTTATTTTTTTGTCTACTGAATGATATTTATTGCTGAATAACAAATGCTTCGTTATAAAAAGTCCGATCAAATGATTTTCGACAGGACAGTATGCATTGCAAAAATATATATATAAAAAACAGGTTGATTGATTTGCCAAGTAGGTGTCGAGACTTTCATGTTAACATGAAAAATAACAAGAGAAAAAAAAATATAAATAATATAAAAATTTGTAGCTATCCTTCACATTCTGATTGCCTACAATATGCCAATGTAATACTGGTGTGTTTGAATCAAGGTATCATAAGGTATCATACATATACAGTAGTGCACATGTACAATGAGCATATAGCAGCATATATCGTGGTGTCTTTATATATACATATATATATTTATTAACGTACACACTATGGTCAGACGAGTTGGTCTACCCAAGTAAAATTTATGCTGGATGATTTGATTACCGCGATATAAAGCCTCGCGATATAAAGTTGATGCGAACACAGAGAAAACCATGGCGACAAGACGGGGTCATACATCATGTGACTCGTTCAGTGTGTCTTCTTGGATACATATATACCTTCTTCGTCTTCTTGCCCTTCTTAATATATACCTTACTTTTTTTTTTCACTTTTTTGCTTCCAGCCATGCTCACCATTATATACCCACTATATCCATGACCGTAAATGAGATAACGAGATCAAATTTATGACCATCTGAATTTTCAACGAAAATATGATAATCATGGCTAATGCCAAATTCATAAGAAAAAAAATATATAAATAAATAAGAAAGCATCAACAAAATTTTATCATAGAAACATGTTAAAGTTGACCATTTCCCTCTCCAAATATTATTATTTTTTTCGTGGAACGTCTTCATATGATTCTCATCATTATCATCATCATTTTGATTCTTTTTTTTTTTTTCAAGATCTTATTTTTTCTGTCGCTCATTTTGCACTTTATGCAACTGGTGTTTTTTTTTTTTTTCTGTTAACTATCTTGATTTTGAAGTTGTAAAGGCAAAATGATCATCATCGACTTCTTCGTATATACAAATCAACTAGAAATACGATTCCCACTTAATTTTTATTTTATATTATTTATTTTTTTTTTCTGCCGACAAAGAAAAATATATACTTTTTTGTATTCAACTGTGTATGTTGTGTCACGTATACTAAAAAACCAATGGACATTATGTTGACCCTGTGTTGTGATGTTCACTAAAACAGGTCACTATACTCCATTCCAATGAGAATTTAAAATATATATATAAATGAATAAACAGTTTATGTATGTGATAATATGATATTG
Source organism: Aphidius gifuensis (assembly GCF_014905175.1). Lineage (NCBI taxonomy): Eukaryota > Metazoa > Arthropoda > Insecta > Hymenoptera > Braconidae > Aphidius > Aphidius gifuensis. Next base: position 4,081,276 of record NC_057788.1, on the reverse strand, counting down.
TAAATTTTAGCAACACAATCACACATGTTACTTGAGTATTATTTTATTATTCTGGTTCTTGTATACATATACACAGAATTCAGTGGCTATATGACTGAAATCTTTATTTGGAATCATTCCAAGAACAATAACGTTCTGTAACTCGTACGAATATAAAAAGTAAAGGTAACCCAGTTATTTAATTTTTTTTTTATTATTTATTTTTATTAACAATTTATTTTTTTTAATATTTATGTTTGCGGTGTTTATGGTGAACAACAGACTACTCAGCCGCTTCTTCCTTTTTTTTATATTTTATTTCATTTTTTTTTTTCACTACAAAAACCGATGATTTCTTCAGATATGATGGCAGTATGTCGTTGGCAGTGCTGGCACGCGTGCATCATCATGCATATAAATCAGTCACACCGTAGATCAGATAGGATTTTTTTTTCTGAAATATAAAATACACCCAACGATATTCGTTGAAATAAAAACAAATAAAAATAACAAAAAATAAAAATGCATATATAATAATGATGCAAAAAGGACATGTGTATATATAAAAAATTTTTTTGGAAGACGAAAGGATAAATGAATATATTTTTATTTTTTTGAATAACGAGTCACACTGGTATATGGTGTTCAGAGTTGCTTGAATGCTCGCGATGATTGGTGGATGTCGGCATTTTTTAAAACGAGCAACGAAAAATTTAATTTTATCGTCCACAAAGACATGGCAAATTTTTGCGTGAAATCATTGTATCTTGATGTTTATCATAACTCGAAAATTCTTAAACGTAACAGCAATACAATTAAAATAATTTTTTTTCATATAATTAATTAAAAAGAAAAAAATAAAATGACAAATATATACGCTGCAAGTCAAGAGAAAAAAGCTTCAATAAATCATATATAATTTTCTTTTTTCTTTTCTTTTTTTTCTACCCTTGTATATAGAAATAATAATTTGTATATTATTGTTGTCGAATATACAAATGTATATAAGTGCAAGCTTTTGCAAATGTAAGAAAATAGTATATAACAAATAGAAAAAGGGGTGTGTGGGGGGTTGAAGAAACTAGTGAGGAGCACTCAATTCATCAGGGAGTCGACGGGACGTAATTTAAGACTGCTTTTAACTCTTGGGTGTCGCAATTTATGTGAGCTTCTTACGAAAGAATGGCTTCGCTTTGCTTCCATACACGGTCTTACTCGCCAAACTACCCTTCTTTTATTTTATGTATATATATAGTTGAAAACACGCGGTCGAAAGTACTACCACCTTTAAATTTTACGTGTCGAGCAATATACATTTTTTTTATTTTTATTTTTTCACTATTCCAATTTGTCACAGATTAGGAATTCCATAAATTTTACACTTATCAACAACATTGAATGGATTGTTGCCAACCCTGTTATAAATAATTTCCCATTCTCTAAAAAAAATTTATTATTTATTTTACACTTCAGATTGTATTTATTTATTTTTTTTTACATTTTTTTTTTTAAATATAAAAAATACAAATAAATAAATTATATATAAAAATATATAAAAAAAATTAAAAAAAAAAAAAAAAAATAGTCAGGATAATAAAATTACCGTGACATCAATTATGGTAAATCAACGCCCTTTTGCATTCTTACTTTGCAACCACCGGCGCTTGTTTTATGTTATGAAAAAATAAAACAAAAAAAACCACAGAATGACGTTTCTGCAATTAAAAACCAAAACCAAAAAAACCAAAAAAAAAAAAAAAAGACTAGGTCCATCGTAGTCATGGAGCATTGGTGGAAAATTAATTGGTCGTAATTCTCATTTGGTGTATGCTGTTGGTATATACCGCGCATAATTAACGGGTATTGTAGATATTATTATGCTAGGTAATTTTTATCTTGTGTGTTAAAATAATATATACATGCAAAATTTGCGTCACCTATTCTTCAAAAGACTGTGTCTTTTGTTTGATATAATATATGCATCATATGATAAATATATATATTATTATTTGAATATATTTTATACAGATAAATAATCGACTTTAAATTCAAAACTACCCTAAATTAAATGACACTATTTCGTCTGTGTCTTTGGACATTATTAAATTGTCGTTTGTTCGTATATTTAATCCTTGAATTAATGATAATTGATAACCCCATCTATATATGCGCCCTTATTTCTTCAATTTTACGTACCAAGTGTTGCCATGATGACGATGATTTGACAAATCATATTCGAAATTTTTACAGACGTATTATTGCAAGTCTTATCTCATCATCCTAATATAAAAAGGACAAACATCATCGGTCTTCCGGACATTTGATTGGTCATTGTTTTTTTCTTACTTACTCTCATACAAATTTCTTTCTGTTTGCCTTTTTCTATTATTTTTTTATTTATTTCGTTAGCAACGAAAAAACAACAAAAAAAAGCGAGTAAACAAAATTTTTTTTGATATTTTTTATGTTTTTTTTTAAAATTGACATATTAAGCTAGCACAACTTTTTTAATAATTAATAAATCTTGATGCAATTGGGCTTGAAATTTTGTGCGAATTATGTGTTTTTCATGTGTGAAGAAATAAATTTGAAAGAAAATTTTTTTAAATATTTTTTATATTTTTTTTAAAAATTGACATATTAAGCTAGCACAACTTTTTTAATAATCATCGGATCTCGATGCAATTGGGCTTAAAATTTTGTGCGAATTATGTGTTTTTTATGTGTGAAAAAATAAATTTGAAAGAAAATTTTTTTTTTATTTTTTACATTTTTTTTTTAAATTCAAATATTAAGCTAGCACAACTTTCTCAATAATCATCGGATCTTGATGCAATTGGGCTTAAAATTTTGTGCAAATTATGTGTTTTTTATGTGTGAAGAAATAAATTTGAAAGAAAATTTTTTAAAATATTTTTTATATTTTTTTAAAAAATTCAAATATTAAGCTAGCACAACTTTCTCAATAATCATCGTATCTCGATGCAATTGGGCTTGAAATTTTGTGCGAATTATGTGTTTTTTATGTGTGAAGAATTAATTCAAAAACAAAATTTTTTTAAATATTTTTTATATTTTTTTTTAAAATTGACATATTAAGGTAGCACAACTTTTTCAGTAAACATTCAATCTTGATGTTATTAGACTCAAAATTACGTGTGAATTATGTGTGATTTATGTGTAAATAAATAAATTAAAAAAATTTTTTGTCAATTTATTCATTCTTTTTTTTTTATGATAATACTTGTGTTTATAAAATCAATGAACAATGAACCTTATAGAAGATATAGATACAGGCGCGCGTAGCGCGCCAATGTGCTCGTTATTTAAAAAAACAACAACAATTAAACGGAAAGAAAAATTCTTTTCAAACGCTGTGCAAAATAATCCACTTGCCAAAGAACTAAATTTTTTAGAAATAAAAATAGATCAAGAGAATTAATTTTACATCGCATCTGATGGATTTATAAAAACCTTTGAAAAGTACAACAGTGGCCATAATATATATTCTCCTTAATTATCCAATGTGTGCATTCCAAGTGTGAATTCATCATTAATCATAGAATATCAGAAAAAAAAAAAAAGAACAAACTTTCTTCTCACTGACGATTTTAATTCAAAAACTGGCTTGTCTGTAAATGTATTCAACCACAAACAGCAGCAGCAGCTCACACCCGTTTGATCATTAGTAATCTCAGAATGGACAAGCGCACTATTCTTGCATCGTGCATCATCCTGATGATGTTCAAAAAACCACAATATTTTCGATTGGTCAAAGAATAAAAAACTTTCCATCAGATTCAACAAGAGATGTATCTCGATCATTGGCTAAATCGCTATATAAATGAAATACCATTCAGCTACCGTTGTTTTTTTTTTTTTTATCCAGTTACATCGTCAATCTTCTGACAAGTCATAAAAGTCAAAAATAATTAAAGTAAATAACAAAAAATCGATACATTAAAAGTGATTAATAAAATTACAAAAAAAAAATCCATTAAAGTTTAATTTGTATATTTAACGTGTAATTATAACGAGTATTTAATTTGGTAAAATATATATCAAATCAGTTGACTGAAATTATTTTTAAAATGACACAGTGACCAACAAAAAAATATTAAAAATTTCCAAATGATAAAATCACTGAGCCTCGAGCAATTGCTTTAATATCAAAACTAATAAAAATAAATTTCCCAAAAAAATAATAAAATCAAATATATATTAAAAAAAGCGAAAAATAATAATATTAAAATTTAATTATTTATCTTTTATGTTTTGTTGGATATTGCATGGATTGTCGAACAAAAAAAAAATCATATATATATGAAGTATATTGTCGGCAAAATAACTTTATGGGCATACGATTTTTATTTATTCTTTAATATTGCCTCAAATTACCACTCATTTGCTTCACGGTTACGAATTGATCTGCATTGGCATTGGCGTTTCAGGGCCTCCTCCATTTCGACGACCACACCGAATAACGCCTGAAGGCCATAATGTGTGCCTGTCGATACATACAGACACGTGTGTTACCAGTTTGGTTTAGCCCTTTTTGTTTATTTATTTATTTATATTTTTTTTTTTTACCCTCACACACACACACGCACACTTAATATGATATTTTTTTTTTTCTTTGTCTATATACAATCGGCATCATAAACATACAATGCACCAGCATGCTGTGGTGATTCGCGCGACCAAGTCACGCTGTATTATATTCCGGTACGCTATTACAGCTTTACACCAAACACCGGCATTCGTCAAATATATACTGAAAAAAGTATATTACATATTTTTATTTATTTTTATTGTATTTAAAATGTTGGTATTACATCATCAGGGCAAACTGTTCACTCATTAAATTATTATTTCTTTTTTACTTTGCTTTGTTTTCTTTTCTTTTCTCCCTTGGGATCACTAAAGAATTGCTGGTGTTGAACAGTCTTCAATATATTTATTATTTTTTTTTTTTTTTTCTGTATTTCAACGCACTCTCAATGTCTCAAAATAATAAAAATAAAATAATATAACAATATACTTTGTATATATGGAATTTTACGGATAAGGTTTGAACGTGTTTTTGTGCGGTAAGATCAAAACCAAAATATATATATATACCTTTTTTTTTTTTTTGATCAATATTGCTGGACATTGACGTTTTAAAAAATTACTTCAAAGAATTGGTATACAATTTACAAATTTTTAGATATTAATTATAACAAAAAAAAAATATAAAAAATAAAAAAGATTTTAAAAAAAATTAGAGTGGAGTAGATGAAAAAGAAAAGAAAAAAATAAATCAATTAATTAAATACTGAAATATATGAATGTTGAATTATAAATTAAACTATGAAAGCAAACAATTGTCATCATTGAAGAATGACCATTGAATTTTGAGAGTATTAGAGTCGTTTGAATGGAACATTGAACATAAATGCATCGATAAAATTTAACTTGTCTGTGTTAACTCATCATCATCATAATGACTATAACTGAAAAGAGAATATCTTATATTATAATATTTTCCATTGGCATTGAAAAAAGAAGCATCACCTTGATGCTTTGCCTTCAACACTCAAATAAATGATTGGTCTCTTGTAGAAATGAAACATTCACGTTCATTGATCCCAGCTCATCTACACTTCAAAGATACTTGAGTGTTGACTGTGCCCCCACAAGTCACATCTACCATTTCATATCAAATGTTTATTTTTTATATTTAACAAAAATAAAATAAAATAAACGACAAAAAAAAAAATACCTACGTCAAATCAATTCATTGACAAAAGATAATATATTCGCAAAAAAGTTTAAAGGTTGTTGCACTTGGATATATTTATAATAATCGATTTTGATTGCATTGAAGCCCGGTAGTGGTTAAACGTTGATTGGTGCATTCATAAATATCCATTAACGGACAATGTCGGTAATGATTGGGCCTGCGGGCTACGCCCTGACGTCTAAAACGCAGCCACTAGTTGCCTCTTTCTTTTTCAACATGAGAAACAAAACTGTCGGGACAAAGAAAGGGGCCTCAAGTTTATTTTTATTTTTTTCTTCTATAACCTTTTTATTATTATTATCATCATCATCATCTTCATCTTGATGATTTTTTTTTTTTGTTTTATTTATTTATATTTTTATATATTTATCTCATTGGAATACCTGCCAGACAAACACATTCGATTTCAGAAGAACCACTGGTCCAATGATCGACTCAAAAAATTTCTGCGAAATAGAATTAAAAAATTGATTAAATTTTATTACATTATTATTACCAATGTTTTTTGATGAGAATTTATTGGTTCATCTTGATTGGCTGATTATTTTATTTTTTTATTCTTTGATTTTGATTTTTTTTCTATATTTTTTTTTTTTATTAAATCGATGTATAATGATTTTATACACCACCCTCTCTTTTCATTCTCATCCCCTTTGCTGTGGTTACTCTATAAACTATATTTTTTTTTTTTCTCTTTTGCTCTTGCTGCTGGTCTTGCTCTTGCTCTCTTTCGTACTTTGATCCCTAGCCCCCAAGTGTATCTGTGTGTATATACGCACGAGCGTGTACAGTTGAACACTTGGGGTTAGGGGGTGAATTGAAATCGCCGACAATAGGGAGTTACCTGTTGAGCATATATGCAGACAGGTGACAAGCTTGTTTTTTTTTTTTATATTTTTTTGTTATTATTTGTATACATATTATTTTGTTGCATCGTATTTTTATCGCTTGAAATATTTTTGATTTTTACGATCAAAGGTAGATCACATATTATATATACATACATCATACAAATACAAAAATATATGAATAAAAAAATAATATATATATGACAATAAAAATCGAAATCTGCTTCCCACGACGATCAAGAGAGTGCCAGGGTACAGGGAAAGATTACTTTCATAAATTTTCCCCACTCGTAGTTTTTTTTTTTTTTCTTAAACTGGTACTATTGTCCCCCTTAAAAATATCCTCCCTCACAAATGAATATAAAAATTGAGGGGAAAGCATTGGAATCATCTTTAGCCTTTCTTTCATTCTTCTCACATCTTGTCCTTTCTTTTTTTGTTGTATTTTTTTATATTTTCCCGTGTCATTATGTATCATCTTGACTTTGATAAACAAGAGGAAAAAGGATATATATCGATATACCTGATGAATTTATGTTATTTATTATTTTTCTTTTGAAATATATATATATTTTTAATTTTTACAAATGTTGCGTGTAAATATAGATAAATAAATTTTCATTTTGTATGAGTATAATATATAATATTGATGATGATTCAGAAATTTAAGTGATTTAGCATAAAACTATATAATTCAGTGATGCAAGAAATTGTATAAATTAAAATCGATCAACCACAGTGAAGACTTTTCCAAAACTTTCACTAAGATTAGCATCTTTTATAATTTTTTTTAAAGTTACCTCCTGCTGATTGCCTTCTCTATTTAAACTATTCAAGACGTATGTCAGTTGAACGCTCTGCACCCTTGTCAATATCGATGCAGCCATATTTTTCAGCCAAAAAATATAAATATATATTCACGATTGCTGCCAACCAAAGAGACCAGCCTCTTTTACAGATCATCCCATTTTAAATAAAATTAAACCCTGTCGAAATAAAAGTATATTTTTTTTTTTTTTTTGTTCATATCGCACAGACATTTTTAATTATATATTAATTTTTTTTTTATAATCTTTTAAAAAGTTTTAGTGCATGAATAACAATTCATAAAATTCAATATTTAATTTTAATATATAAAATTAAGTAGAGTAGATGAAAATGATATGCAAAATGGCCCCAAGTTGATGTAAAATTATTACATACACTGCTAAATTCTTCTTTAAAGATTTAAGAAATTTTCATGACATAATGATAGTGTCTTTATCGTATCTCTTGTATATAACAGGGTATACCAAAGTATAAGAAAATGTCGTAATATGCCCTTTAGGGACATGTGCATTTGAAATTTTACCATCTTACTTTTAGCCTCAAGATATTCCCAAGAAATCTAACGAGTCAAGTAAAATCAGGCTAATGTGTCAAATGCAATTATGAAAACCAAATAATGTTGTAAAAGTATTGTCTATACTTGTTTATCCCAAAAAAAAAAAACCAATATTAATTTTAAATTCCAAAAATTTTATTCAATAAAAAAAATAAAAAAACTATTAATATTAATAATAATTCAATTACAAGAAAATTTAAAGTAAAATATAATTGAAATAGTTGACTAAAATATAACTTTGAAAATATCAAGTCATTCATTTTTCGTTGTTACAGATTTTCAAAAGCGTACATCCGGGCCAAAAGGTTGAGAAATATATAAGGCAATACTTGATCTGTCGACGTTGAAAACTTTAAAACAAAACTCTACTAATTTTGCAGATAGTTTAATATAATATCTTATAGCTTGAACCAACGAAGGAGTTAAGTAGAAACGGCTGGGCTGTTACCAGCTTTTCAGTATTGCCTCGTGTTGGTTTGTGTTGATGATAGTATTGGTAGTAGAGTGATGAGATAGTGGCAAAATACTGAGAATTGCATACTGAAAATGAAGGAGAGGATGAGCCTGCAAGCAAAGTGGGCTGAGTGACGTGTAAAGACACCTTCACGTCCCGAAGAATTTAACTAATTATAATATAGGATAAACGGTTTATGTCTGCCTGGCAACCTACTCGTTGCGATACTGATATCAACAACCCTCCTTTTTTTTCTCTCTATTTTCAACACACATTGCTATAAAGTTAAGCTCTTCAAGATCTCTTCCAGATCAAACGTCAATCTGAAAACAAAAAAATAAAATATAATCATTTATATTATCTAGAGAAAAATATATAAAATAGAAAAATAAAAAAAACATCACATAACTCGAATTATTTGCGTGAAATTATTGCTGTATATTATTATCGCACATAATATTTGTAAAATAATGGCACAACCATAACAAATGCATCGCATCAAATTGAGACAAAGAAAATATATATATGAAAATTCAAACCCTACAATCTATGAAGAAAAAGATCGTAATATATTTTATTGAAGAATAAAAGTATAATACTCTGATTGTTACAAATTTAACGACTTCAATGAAAAACCTTTTGAATTTTTCAAGAGTTTCATTAGTATAGGCCATATTGATGTTAACCATAATTAACTTGTATATATATATTTTATTAATTTTAGTGAAAAATTAACATTACAAGAAGAAGAAAAAAAAAACAACAACAACAAGTAAACAAAAAATATAAAAAAAAATACATCAGGACGAAAAGGGATGCACCCTGTGTGTGGCCACAAAAGCATGTATAAATACACAAGATGAGCTACGTATAACAAGTTATGGCAGATAAATTTATAGCATCTCCAGTGAAACGCCATTACTTTAAATGCACCCCTCTCTTCAACCACTACATTCTTCGTGTACAAATGTGTCTTGTATATATCTAAACCTATATGTAAGTTGACGTATGTGTGCATGACTGTATTCTCCAGCTTTTGGCTTTTACGATTTTTAAATAGCCTGAGAATCTTTATGTCTCTTTACACATCTTTCTCTCTCTCTTGCTTTTTTTTTTTTGCTGCTATATATCCCTCGAGCAATTTTACCAATTCCAAAAAAATTGAAACAACATAAAAGCCTTTAATCAAAATCAAAATTACAATCATTATTTAAAAAATTGACAATTAATTTTTTCATTGCAATTACTGGTTTTATAATTTATGTATTATAATTTATGAAATTTAATAATTAATTATTTAAATTTTACAGATTTAAAAAGAGTCTTGAGAAAGTTGAGAAATAAATTTATTGACAATGGAAAATTGATGTCTAGCTACCTAGATGAGATGAAGAATTAAATTTTGTTTGATTCAGTCGACTGGTTGCTTGACTTTGTACACACTGTGTTTGCCCCCTCTATCAAGAAGTGATCGTTACTGCTTGCCGCCCTATAATCTACACAAGCTAATGACGTCCATTACGTTATACTCTCAGCGCAGTTTGTATACTCCATCTTCAAATGTTTTATTCTTTTGCTGCATTGTGACGCAGTCAAGTTATCGTTTCTTATACTAGCCACAAATAAAAAGGTATAATATTTTTTTTTTAATTTTATATATATTTTATGTGAAATATTGACCACACACAAGTGAGTCAATATATTTTTAAATAGTTAAAAATCATTCAGATAAAACCTGTCTTGATAAATATTTTTTTTTCTCCTTCGATTGATATTATAATATATTTTTTTCGACGTTTAATAATTTTTTTAAACACGTTTGTTATGATATGCCATCGACTATTGGAATATGATTGATGAATATTTTATGAAATATTAATTTTTTTTTTCTTTAGTATCCAGCTGTTGTTGTTATTGCTTCTGGTCATCTGAAATATTTATTTATCTACATGCCACAAGCAGCACCGATCTTGATTTCTTATATATGACAATCGAAATAAGTGTGGAATTTCTTGGCTCAATCGTCAGTATATACGAAGGTCTTATACAATTTACGATATGTTACTTCATGAGATCGTTAATTAGTTGTAATTACATTTGCAGAATGTAAAAGTAAATTATTCCCGCTGGCAATATTTCTCATATTTTTCGATGTCACTCATTATAACTGTCTTATTTTAAATATTCTATATATACGAACTGAAAAATCATACTGCAACTTAATTGTCATCAATTTTTCATTGACTCATGAATTATTTATTTGTACTTAAAAAATCGATTTGTGATTCAATACATAAAATTTTTATTTTAAATTCTGCACACACATACACACGAATAAAAACACAGATGTAATTTATTAATGGTAGTTTTGATTGACCAAGACTAATTTAATGATACAACACAAGCAGTTGATGTGCGATTGAACAAGACAGCGAGGTGATTGGCCCCTTGCAAGGTTTATTATCGATCATCGAAGACGAAAGATCAATCGTGTTGTTGTGGAACGAATTTCTTCAATTGATGCGCGGCTTCTCTATTCTTTATTTTATTATATAAATCAAAATTATAATGCTACTTATTTTTCATCATCTCTTCATTATTATTATCATCATCATCATCAAATATACAGTTGTTTATAATAACAAAAAAAAAATCATGATTTCTACACACCGACTTGGTAAACTTGGTAAAAGAAAATTCAATTAAAAAATCGATATTTATATTTATCAAAGCATGAAAAAATCAAAAAAATATATATCTAGTTTTATTATCCGGAACGTTTAACTATTATTTTTATTTTTCGTCATAATTTTGTTTGTTTTTGTCGTGAATTTTGGCAAAAAAGTAAGAGTAACGATACGGGCTAGAAAAGAGTGAATATCTTGGATGGCACTGAGCCAAAGTTTCTGTCTCCAACATCAAGAAAATAAACCAGTATGAGAATTAAAAGAAAGAGGAAGAGAGGTATTAATGTGTATTTATGTATATTTTCAAAGTGACTATAAATTGACCCGCATACTTTATATCAATCTATTTTACAGTTTTTATTTTTTTCTATATATACGCATCACTTTTACTTTATTAATAAAACATATAAAAAAATTTATATTATTGATATTTATAATTAAATATATTTATTTTTTTCTTTCAGTATATGCAATTGGAGAATCAGGCAATAGTTTTTAAATGACACAATGATGAATCATGAGCATCAACGCACAAATGAATGGACCACCGGAAAGGATCATCGTCTCAATATATTTATATATATTATAAACGTGCAGAAACTCGTCTATAACATCCGGTTTGTAAACTATATAAACTAAAACACTATATATCTGTATGTGTGCATAAACTAATTACAATTAATCACGGTGCTCAACATCATACTACAGGGCGGAGTTAACACCCACGAAATCAGATATAGGTATTTATTCCACATAAGTGTAGGCGTTTTGCGGACTTGGTACTCTGTATATGATGTTGATTTGTCCTTTATATATATGTATACCTTATAAACTTACTCGGTTGTGCATTAAAGATGCTTTATACTCTTCTCTTGTTCTTAATATTAATTGTTCAACTATCTGCGTTTGGATGTTGTTTAAAAATTTAAAGACACATGTGATCAATGACACAAGCTGTATTTTAACTTGACTGTAATTTATCAACTCGAAAATATCAATGAATAATTCACAAACAAGTTCAATAATTTTTAATTTTTAATATTGAAATATTAATTATGTCAAAAGTTAATTTATAATCTTTTAAAGATTAAAGTAGAGAAAAAAAAAAAATAGAAAGGCTTCAGTTAAAAGACTTGAAGTAAATCGACGAGTTTCATAAATTTACCGTGTGCTGATGACTCTTTTCCAATAAGTCGATTCATAATTAGAGGGTGCTATTGTTCTTTGAGGGTTACTTCATTCTTCGAAAATCCCTTTTGCTTTTTTATCCAACCAACTTTCGTTGGGCTTCTTCTTCTTCTTCATTTTGAAGGTAATAATTACAAGTACACCAGCTTACGTTAAGATACATTGGTATTATATCAATAGAATACTTTGGTGATAGAAGCAAGAACAAGAAGAAGAAGAATGAGAAAATTCAAGTGTACAATATGGTGTGGGAATAAAGGGTGCAAATGCCTTACTCTCTTTGTGTTTATCGATTGGCCAAGAATTAATAATTGCTTCTTGTGTTGGCATTCTCTTGATGCTTGTATTACAACAGTGAGAAATATATAAAGAGAAGGAGGAAGCTTTATATCTCGTTTAAGAGGTTGATGCATCGTGATTCATGGAAAATTTACCATCACCAACACCAACGAGAGTCAAAGTTTAGCTATTCAAAACCTCATTGCTTCCTTTGATGTCATCATTAAATCTTTATCAAATATATTTATAATGGATAGTTTAAATAAGTTCATGAGCTTTTTTTTCTGTTTTAATTTTAAATTAAATGGGCTTCAAATTATATGTTCATCAATATAATTTCATCTTTTTATTATATCATTTTATATGACTGTAAATTATATTATTATCTATTTTTGTATTATTATCGATAAAACTATGCTTAAAAAATAATATCGCGTGTTATATCAACGTCAATAAATTAAACACCGTGTCCTTATAAATTCAAACTTTACTCCTTATAAATCTATCTGCTTTTGAATTTGAATGGTACACACAGGGTGAGATAGATCGACCCACGTTGTCTCGTTTTAACTAATTTTTATGTCGCACCAGGTCAGGCCTAAAAATTTCAATTCAAATAAATAAATATACAATACACATACACAATGGACCAGTCGAGATATATATTTTTATTTTTTTTTTTTTGGGACTTGTCTTTTCTTTTGAATCCTTTTTTCTTCATATCATATATATTTCTCACTGTCGCTTTACTTACTCACGTGTACAACCAGCCAATAAAAAATAATTTAAAAAATATTTTTTATATTCTTTCATTTGGCCATTCATTCATCAAATCTTCTTTTGTCATCTTTTTCATTCTTTCGAATTTAAATGTTTTTTATATTTATTTCTTTTTCATTTATCAATCTTTGTTTTCATGTGTGTATCAATTTGATATCAAGTAAATTATTCAAAATAAATGTTTAATGGAAATACACAGATTAGCATGATTTATCGATTGAAAGTTATAGTCATTTGACATTTATTTTGGATTGTGAATATCACTGGTTGCTGTTGTTGTTGTTTTTATTTTTATTTTTTTTATATATTTAGGATCGTAATGAATTAAAGAGCATTAGACAAGACGATCGAAGTATATTAATAATATGAAAAACCGGTATTTGAACACCTCGAAATGCCTCTGGCATGCTTAAACAACAACTCAAATCTTGTGTGCCATGCATTATCCTTAATAATATAATTTATAATATAATCATAAGATTTTATTTTCATACATCTAGATCTACCAATGAATTACCTCACACTACTTAACTCCATCTATATCGTATTTTCAATTACAACAATATTTTACAATCGTTCGACGAAATTTATTTTTATAATTAATATAATAAACTATATTGATATTACTAATTATTAATTTACAAATTAACTTGCAGTAATAAATTTATGGAAAAAAAAAAGACAACATATAATATCCAACAAGTGAATTATTTGATATGCCAAAATAATCAAGACCACATCGTATTATTTTTTTGATTCCGCGATCGAATCCCGATAAATATCACTCGACCAAATGACTTGGGAACCCAGAACTCCCGTCGTGAGTGTGATATATGTCCAGTAATTTTTCTTTTCAAGCGAAAGTCATCTACCTGAAATTCCCTTTTATGTTTCTCCTTTCCTTCGCAATTTCAAAAGAACGCGTATTTATTATGCAGCTATATACCTTTGTTTGTTCCAATATCTATATACACATATAAACATATATTGGTGCTATATGTTTTTATAACTGGTTGTATGCTATACCTGTTTGCCATTTTTACTATAAAAAAAAATAAGCATCGACGCAACATCAGGTCAAAAATTCTTTGTTTGTTCTATTGTAAAAAAATGTAAATGTCGAACACAGAAGTGGATGTCATCCCTCTTTAAATATCCATACATTTTTCCTAATTGCTCTCCTTTTTTTTTTTCATTGTTTTCTAATTAGGGGTTACCCAGCTCTTTTACCCAAGAGGATTTTACCGCAAAGATCCCTGACAGTTGTTGTTGAGGATTGAATCCTACTTTAACCTTTCGATCAACGATGAAATAAAAGAAATAAAAAATAAAAATTGGAAAAGAGAAATCGAGAGGGCTTTTGTCACAATCTCTTTCTCTACAGGGATATATATTTTTTTTTTTTATTTAAAAGGGTATAAATTTTTCAAGCATTTTCTCTTGCATAAATTACATGATGAACATACTGAAAAGAATTTTTATTTTTTTCATATCTCTCTTCTTCTTGAAAATATAAATTTTTGTATCTTTTTTTTTTTTTTTTTTTCCTTCCATTGATTAAATAAATTAAAATTAAATTATATATTTTTTTTGTTCTTTTATTTTTGAATTAGAACAAGGTCGCGATTGAAATTTTGGAATGTGTTCGATTTGGGATTGGTATACGAGACCATTGGAACGAATCGGATGGCCATGAAAATTTAATGGGATCCAATAAACTATCGATTTAGACCTGCTGGGACTGATGGGCGTAACGGGTCCGGGGTTCAATTCGATATATATATATGTATATATACACCAACTCAAGACCAATGAATATATGTACATAATACATAATAAAATAAGAAGAGGCATCACTTTATTGTGAGCCGCACCCAAGAAATACACTCACAAATTTTATACTCGTAAAATAATAAATCGGTGACATCCTGCAATATGACTGACAGACAATTTGAATGATAGACAGGTTCATCTACCGCAATCTCAATTTATGGAGATGTCAGTCATTTTTGAAGGTGATGTTGCATCTATTGCTTCTGATAATTATTTTGCTTTTTGTTGTATCGACAGTACATCCATTTATCATTTAAAAATCATCAGGAGGTCTAACAATCAATATTAAATCAACGAAAAACAATTTTTAAATCAATTTTCAACAAGTTTAACACAATCTACCATCAAAATACAAACATCTTTATATATATTTATATTTAATTCAAAGTAAGACTTTATTATATTCAATTGACAATTTTTTACTTTTAGATTATGAAATACAGATAAATAATAATTTAAAAAAATTATTATAATGTGTATTTTTAAATTTAAAAATACGAGGGTATATAGATTACATATATACAAATGAAAAATAAAATATTAAATTTTATTGATGTCATCAGGGCGTTACAGCTTTGTTAATAGAAAAATATATTAAATAACCCGTATGTTTGTGAATAAAATCAATTTATGATTTTTAATAATCAAAATTGATATATATTTATTAAGCTATTAAATTTATCAATATCATTTATGATGTATCAAATAATATCGAATTTTCAATATTATTCATAGACAACCCGCATTAACCGCACGTCTCTTCTCAATGACTCACTCTTCATATTTTTTTTTTTTTTTATTAATGATCAATTGTCGACCATCACTCGAATATATATTTTCAAAAAGAAAAAATAAAAAAAAATCCAAGTTAATAACCTCGCTTGGTAGTAGTAATATCATTATCATGATTATTATATTTTTTTTTTTTCTTTCGACCAAAGTTTTTTGTCAACGAGTGAACATGTTTTACAATCTTTTCATATTATTATTCTGGGATTTATAGCCAGTTAAACAAAGAATAACGGAGATTTCGTGTGGCCTTTATTCAATACCTGGACGATCTGGACATTTATAATATAACCCTCTGGCGTAGCGCCCTTCTTTTACAATGTTTTTTTATTATTTTCCTTTTTCTACTTTGTCTGATCTCTTGCAAAGGTGTCATTGCATCAAAAAAACTATACACCATAGCAAAGAAGAAAAGCCTTTAACCTATATTTAACATAACATTGCAGGCAGCATGTAGAAAAGTCACGCTGAATAATAACCATAGACGCGATAAATTTTCTTATATAACACGAAAGAGTATAGAATATAACCAAAACTTTCTGATGATCACACATAGACCAGGAACAAATGTTTTATATATTTTTTTATAAAAAGAATAATATTTTTTTGTACTTTTTTTTTAGTTAAATATATATGAATAACTTTGTTTATGATTTATTTAATATTTTTTATTTTTTCAGTCAAAGTGCTGGTGGTGGTGGTGTTCTTGGATTTATTTATATTTTTTTATTTTTTTTTTTCAAGACGACATCCTTGAGAACTTTCAACACAAGATCTAATTTTTTTCTTTTTTTGGATTCTTTGTAATGTAAACAGCTTGTTCTCACCACGATAAAATAATTTTATAATGTGAGAAACGCTATAGCTACATAGGTAATTTAAAAAAATTAAAAAATAATGTTATGATTATATTTTTTTGGATTTAAACAATTGGTAAAGTATTTTTATTTTGTAGAAAAGAACAATAATCATTGAAACAAAGATTAATCTTGACGAGATGATTTAGTGGACAGAGGGGTTGTGTTTATATATATACACACACAAAACACTGCATTCTGACACGCATAGTACTTTTCAAGATGGATATTTGATAGGATGAGAAAACGTAGGGCACGTATCCACCGACGAGGTAGATTAGGATGATATAATTATGGCATTAACATAAGTCACCAGGCAAGTACACCTGTAGAATAATAATCGTATTGAACACACATGTCTCTACAATATATATACACACAGATTTATTTATTTTTTTTATCTATTTTATTTCCTTCATCTTTCATTCTTCATCCGGTCATTCTGCAAATCAAAATTTAAAATATATTTTAATATAATTTATTGATCATTATAATATCAGCAATGAAATATATATACTTTCAAGTAAATCAAACAACTTGAATTTTAAATTATAATAAAATAAAATAAAATATAAAATGTATGTATATTTTTTTTTTCTCTTTCATTTTGCTACCTTGAACTTTTTGATATTCTTGTAATCAAAAAAAAAAAAAGAAATATATATTAATATGGAGAAAAAAAATGGCAATAAAATAAATAAACTCTTTTATCAAATATCATCAGATCATCATGACTGAATTGGATTTCACACCGGAACCGCAGATGTCGTCAAGATATCAAAAATAATTCTGGTGAAATTTAAATGGTTAATGAAGTGGTCAGAGTAATCATTATATCACCGCATTCAAAATTAAGCAATAAAAGTGTCTCTTTTAGTAAATTCGTTTCTCTTTATTTAATATATTTTATTTATTTATTTTTTTCACAGACTATTCATTTAATTTTACCACTGGACACAAGTCAAGATGATAGTTAAACACTTGAATATACTGAAAATTTTATCCATCTTACCGATCATGTAGATTCTCAGAATTCAACCGAACAATATCATAACTCGTATGTTTGCCTCGCGTGGTTTCACATAAATATAAATACCTACTGTTACCTGTTTTTTTTTTTTTTTTTTCATCGTGTATATGTGTGTCTATGCGATTGTCTTATTTTACCTCTCTACACATATTAAAATATATTATTGGTTATTTATATTTTTTTTTTTCCTTAACTTTATTATTTTGCTTATTATATATTTTATATTTTTTTTTTTGCAATATAGTATTTTTCAATTTGTATTCATTCAGCAGATTAGGGATCACCTATAATTATAATGCATGGCTAGATCCGCTGTCAGTGCGGCTGATTGGTTTTGATGTCGTTGTTTTATCCAATGATTACTTTAAATTTTTTTTATTATTTTTTATTATACTCTTGTCAGAAACATCGTGCCTAGAAATTCCAATCAAAATCCAATAAACGTTTTGCTTCTATTTGGTGGTATCATTTAAGAAAAAAAAAAAATAAATATTCTAGTCTACTGGCACTTGAGTCAGGCACTCATTGTATATAGTCGAGGACACTGAGACTGGTCCTTGAGTTGTCTCCATCATGTGTCTGAATGATGTCGACCTCTAATGGTAAATAAAGAGCCTTCCTAAAAATATAAACATTTAATATAGACATTGTGCAGAGACAAAAGTTTACAAGTTCATTGAACTGTTTATTGAATTTTTTTTTTAAAGAAAATCTATTGAAAAAAAATTATATGAATAACGTTATTTTCTATTTATTGTTTTTAAATAAATTATATATTTTTTTTTTGTTTTAGAAGAATTTGTATGCGCTCATTGAATTTCGTTGGCCAAGGTTAGTTATGGGTATACCAGAGTGCGGTTTTAGCTTGTCTTTCTCAGTCCACATTGCCTCGTCTTCTCTCACCTGCTCTTTCCACCTTGTCCAAATTTATACAGAAGCATTTTAATGCTTAAACCTAGTCCTCTCATAAAATCCAAAAAATAAAAATATATAATAATCATTAAAATAAAAGGTAAATTCTCAATAAATATATTATAGAAAATTTTCAAATATACTCAAGAGGAAATAAGTTGTCAACGACAAAAATAAATAATAATACGTGCATCAGCTGGTTGCAGGTATCAAAAAAACATATGTATTCTTATAATATCCAGAGGTAAAAAAAGGATGCAGGAATAATAAAATAAGGAAAAGAAAAGATACAAAAAAAATAAAAAAATAAAAAAATAAACATGTTATGCTTTGAGAGATATGGCAAAGGCCTGTAGAATAAATAATTTTGTTAAAACAAAAACGCTGGTGATCGAGCTTTGGTGAGTCACATTTTTACTTTTTTTTTTCTTTTCATTAATTATCATTTATTTTACGTCTTAAATAATCCAACACACAATAATCTCATGAAATTTTTATTAATGTTTTCATTCAAGTAATAAAAATGATAATTAGTATTGAGAAAAAAATATTTTTAAACAAAATTCAAAACCAACACCATTGCCAATTTATTAAAAAAACGTTATTCATTAATTTATATATTTATTAAAATAAAAAAAAAACCATTTATATGATTATTTTTGTTTTTTATTAAGCACAGATATATAGTGGCTATGACGATTTGTTGGCATCTTGATCCACGAACAAGTTTTGTATATTGTATACACGTGTTTATTCTGTAGATTAATCAGAACGATAGAAAGACGCGAGGTTAAATAAGGGTACCAGGCATTTTTATCGTTTTACTCGTTTACTCGTTTGACGAATCGAAATTTCGAACACGTTTTTAAAATTGTCAAAACGACATAAAAATAATAATAATATTTTTTAAAAAAAAGGAAAACAAGATTCAGAAGTGAAGACGAATTAAGAAACCGATTTTTATTTTAGTTGTTTGAAGACTTTTTCGTTATGTCTCGATCGGTAGATCAGATTGAACAAGATCGTGTTATTTTATTTTTATATATTCTTTTATATTTATTTATTTTATTTTATATTTTTTTATTATCCTTGTATCACGTACATTTTATTCGAAACGACCATAAAACTTCCGAAAAATTACATTCCCAAAACCTTTCACTGCGTATATATCTATTTCCATTCACACATTTATTTTAATCGAATGTTTTTTCTTTTAGAATTTTGAATATTTCTTAGAATTTAATAGATAACTGTCTGTACAAGACACGTCTGTCTTAATACTTGATATAATATTAATTTTTTGTTTTTTATATTTTGAAAAAAAAACTTGTGTAAAATTCAAGAGGCATGTATTTATTATTATAGTGACTTGTTGACGAGCAACTCTCTCTATGCTCTGCTTCCTTATAATTTTACAATTTATTTTTTATTTTTTTACTTGTCTTTTTGTCTTTTTCTGTCCACTGATTTTATAATTCACCATCTTGTTTTTTTAGGTCGTGCGAAGCTGGCAGACTGCCCGTGTGTTGCGATCCATTACACCTTGAGTCTCATATCTCGCCGAAAAATCAGAGACAAAGGACCGAAATGCATAAAAAATAAAACGTGTCAACTTCGATTGAAGGTGACTTGGCTAGAAAAAAATAATAATAAAAAAAAATAATACATGTCTTTTCACGCATGCTAAGAATTACTAAAAGTTTTGATAAAATCCAAACTGATCTATCGATCGATTATTGGTTTCAATAGAAAAAAATAAAAAAATATATTAACTATTAATCTTTTTTTTTTTTAACGGATGTTAAGTATTTTTAACGTATCCTTGTTGAATCAATATTTATTACATTTTTAAAAATATATTTATAGGAAATATATCTGAGCTTATCAATGGATCGCAAAAAGACCATGAAAAAAAAAATAAATAAATCGAGATAAATGAGCATTACGTTCAAAGGGCATGAGCAGTGTAATTTGACATCTGGACTTGAGAGCTAAGGAATCTTGAATAAAAAAAAAATAAAACACCAGTTAAGTATGCAGTAGTAGTATAGCTTCAGTGGGAATCATCAAAGTAATATGTGACATAGTATAAAATAATAATAAAATTTAAAAAAAACAAAAAAAATACTTGTACAGTTGGGTCATTAGATAGCTGGCAACAAGCAGTCTACCATCGTATAAATACAGTCCAACAATTATCACACTAATCGCTCGTGGTCTTTTCATTATCATCAACAGGACACCAGCAGCAAGTTGCTCTCAGCTTCATCGCACATTTCTGTCGTCGTGTGGACAAGATCCAAGATTACCATGAACAAGATCGTACACTAGTGTCACGGTTACTCGTTGTTCAAATTAAAATCTGATGATTTTGTGTCCCAAGAAAAAAATAAAAATTAAATATACATGTGTAAGAAAAAATATATATGTGTATATATTTTTAAATATGTGTATGTTTGGGTATATACTTCTGTTGATGTTGTCCTTGCGGCAACTAAACGCCATACAGCTACCTCGCTAATCCAATTTATTAGAAGGTATCCCTTAACCCGTCCCAATAAAGTCGAGAGATTTTGGCGGGTGTTAGGTTTTATCGGTACGATAAGTCAGCGTCTTGAAACCAAATCCAAAACCCAAGTCCCAAAGATTATTCACGAAAAAAAAAAAAAATAATATAAATAAATAATAATATAAATGAATATAAGATAAAAAATAAAAACGACAACAGCCAAAAAATGCGAACCAACGAAGATGATCTGTGACCTTGGTTTTTTCTTTTAAATTTTTCGATGCAACTTAATATTTTTTTGTGAATCTTATTGGTTCTCGTGCATATGAAAAGTCTCTCTTGTTTCCCCACACATCCAGTGTCTTTATCTTTTTTTTTTTATATTCATTTTATTTTATTTTTTTTTCATCGTGGCTCATGTATTTACCCCCAAGGCTGTAGCTGGCAACGCACAAACACCCAAAGAACACAAACTTGAAATATTTATAGCTGTTATTCATCATTGACATGCCAGAAATACCAAAGAAATATACATATACATATTATATTGAAAATTATACATATATTGATACCCTGTCCTTTTGTCGATACCGATCTTTTTCATATTTTTTTTATTTTTATATATATACATTTTTTTGTTCAACAATTTTATTGCTGGCTTTTAGTGTGTTTGAGTCAAAGTGGAGTTTCAGAGTTCCTCAAATAGATCCTAAGAATTTAACGACTTTCGAAGGATCGTTTGAGAGAATTTCCAGTGAACTAATAGAAAGAGAAAGAGACAAAAAAATAAAAAATAAGAAGAAGAAGATACTGTCGAATTTCGTTGATAATTGAACGTTTTCTCACCAATTTCATTCTCTTGAGAATCTTGATATCTTTTGTATTTAATTCAAAATGCATGTGAAATAGTACGACTCGAACACCTGCCAATCAAATTCGACTTTGTTCTTAATTAAAATCCTGATAATTAAGTCATTTAAATTGACATTAATCAGTCATTCATATACTGAATAATTTATGTGTAATTTAATCAAATAATAAATATACGTCATACTATATAATTATATTTGTAAATTTGCTTTTAGACATGTGACATCAGGCAAAGAGAGACAGAGATGATCAGATTTGATGAAGGGATTCGTAGAAGCTGAAACTTATTAAACATCAAGTATTTGTTTATTGCAGAGGTAGACTGAACCATGATAGTTGTGCATATGTTTATGCGTGTTGTTGTTGTTAAAAAATAATAAACAAAACAACAGCTAGAAGGGACTAAGGGATACAGGGTGTAGAGGCCCTATTGGGTAAACGTATCACCACGACAATTATAATGAAATGGCCAGTGCAAAATACACAGACACATAGAATAATTTTAATTTAAACAAATGGTTGTAAGGGCGGCATCTTTGTCCATGTCTTGGATTATTTATGCTCGACTACTCGAGGCTAGCACGTGCGACTCTGTGTCATCGTTGTGTGTTTTCAACTCTTGTATACATGTTTCATCTGGGCCTACAACTCGTGTCAATGTTTTAAAGATACTGCTTTGTTCTTTCAAAATCAAAAAAAAAAAAACTCTGCCCAACTAAAGGTAAATAATCATTTAATTTTTGAATCATCAATTTAAAAAAAAAATTATATTTTTCTATAGGTATATTGTAAATTTTCTTCATTATGTTTCTTATTTAAAAAAAATTTAATTGAAAATTTTATATATTTTTTGAACATTGATAAAGGCAAAATGACTTGTGTGTGTTGTGAGAAAAAGCCCTTGAGACTAAAGACTAATTATTTGATCCATGGGAAAACATTTGCCGAATACAAAGAAATAAAATAAAAAAATAAATAAATAAAAATAAAGAAATTGCCACGTCTTCAAATGCCGACCGTTCGACATTCCAACCATTATTGGCACCGAACGAATGCAATTTTTACTTTTTTATTTTATTTTATTTATTCAACTTCACATATATACGTATGAGTCAGAAATTCAATGTAGACTTAACCCCCTTTTTTTGTTTTTCTCTCTTCTCATCCTGCTAATTTTTCAATTTATTTCACCAATTACTAAGATCAGCGATACGGGCCGACAATTGGCAGTTATTAGTTCAGGAACGCTACTGATAGGGGCGCAAAAATCATGCACCAGCTATATTGTCAATTTTTTTTTTTTTAACTTTCATTCATCTTGATGATATTTTCAAAAGAAAATATATATACACAGACACGCAGACAGACAGACACTTGACAGCATTGATCTGTCCGAAAATACCGATGAGATCGAACCGATTACTCCAGTGTGCCAAACTTATATATGTACAAAAAATTAAAAAAAATATATATAGAGAAAAGAAGTGACGAATGAGAGAAAGATAAAAAAAAAAAAAAAAAAAAAGGGCAAATAAAAATTGTAGAAAGAAGCAAAAGACTGAAGGATGTGTATAGAGGAAATAAGAAGAATTGATGCTGATGAAAGAAAAAGACAGAGTATAAAACTTTGGTGCCCGTTTGTCCCGGGCTACCACCACACTGGTGGAGGCATCAGCCCCGGGCCCACTTTGATCTTTACCGCTTCGCTTCTGCCGCGCTCTATCGACACTTCATACTTCTACGGCTGATCGCGGTCATAAAACATTATATACCAGTGCTGCAAAACGTATGTGTGTGTGAGAGATGATGCAAACCAAGTATATCTTCAGGGCAACTAAACCAAAATCATCTCCATTGTGCACTGGTATTACATTACTTTATGTCTATGCACAATCAAAAACAAGCCCTAAAAGTCACTTCACAATAGTTTTTTTTATTTAACAAAAAACCATTACTCTTTTTATGTTGATTTTTTTTTTTTTTTATTTTCGTATTTTATATACATTTCAAATATTATTTTTATTTTTTGATGAATTTTATTTCATTTATTTTTGTTTCTTTGGAGGAATTTTGCGGAGGAGTAAATCTTCAATCACATGGCATGTCTATATCACCAGCTATCCCAAGAATCGAACCGATCGCATTTACACCCTCTTCGCATATTTTTTTTTTTTTATTTTTTTTGCTTACACGGCTGTCTGTATATCGGGTTACGTCATTGTGCCCCAAGGATTTCTTTTAAGAAATATATATCGATCGACATTCTCGGCTTCTGAATCAGATTTTTTTTAATTTTCGCACGGTACTTTGATTCGCAATTCGTTTATCTTTTTCAATACACATTTATAAATGAGTAATTTATTTAATTTTTTTTTGTTATTTTTATATATCATTTTATTATATTCTTTGTATTTTAAAATTAAATAAAGAAAAAAAGATTAATAATTAAAATAATAATCATAAAAATACATTGGCGTTATTAATTAAGCTGATTGATCATAAATAAAAAATTTCAACATTTTTATCTCATTGTTCTTGAGTATCTCAAGGGGCAAATATAAATAAATAAATGACCTGTTGAGCCAGTGCGTTATTCTAATTGGGGCGTTGTCTTTAATATACTTACCAAATGCTATTATGATTATTCATTTTTTTTAATATAAAATTTATATTTGACAGGAAATAATAATCTTCTTGATTATTAATTTTTTTCTAGATAAAAAATATTTTATCATTAACTTGAACGTCAATCATTTTATGAAAAAAAAATAAATATAAAAAAAAAAAGGAAAAGAAAACCGACCTACCTACCTACCTACCTGTCAATCTTGTGTTGATAAAATTTTAATAAAAATTATTTAAAATATAAAAATAAAATTATAAAATAGATAATAACGTTGTGAAAATTGACACTAATATTTTGCTTGATAATTTTGATAAAGATCTTCCGGTTTATATATCATCGATCCATTTGCCTCAAGCGAATTTCATCTTATCGAAAAATTAACAATCGAGCGTGTCGAGTCAGGCACATCGACACCATGATATTTTATATGGAGTTCTCAATATTCATATACCGGATGTTATTCGTAATGACTCCTAATTTAATAGTATTAAAATAAATTCATAGAATCAATAATATACCTATTGTTTGATGCATAGAAACAAAAGAAATATAAGACATAAAAAAAATAAAAAATAAATAAATACTTGGCAGTCATGTGAGGTCCAGGTATTCAAAGGAGAAATAAAAATAAAATAAAACATTTTAAAGAAAGAAAAGATAAGCTAAAGAGTCGAGTGCAAACTTTGAAGAAGCGAGATAAATATATTATATATACTTGCACCGTGTAATTTGTGATGGCCGCCATTACCAACAAGAAAAAATAAAAAAAATAAATCTATTACACTTACACCTTGGTCTCTCACATGGGCCTCCCTGAAGGCTGAATTCATCACACCAATGTGTTTTAAATTTACTTCAAGTTTCAAATTTTTAAATAACATAATAAAATATTTTTCTAAATTTTATCTATCAAGATATAAAATAAAATCGTTTGAAGTATCACACGTGTCAAATTAATATCCAACATAAATGGATTTTTCCAATTTAAATAAAAACGTTTTTACTAAATTTTCACAAGATATAATCACAATAAATATTTGCAATAATCCGTAAAATTTATGATTAGCCGTTAAACTACTTTCGATAGCCAGTTAAATGATCTATTATCTGAACAATTGCGATTTTTTTAAAGTGATTTTTTGATATTGTCGATATGCAATTCACAATTGCCCTCAAGATATCATTTAAAAATTCACAATATATATATTCTAAACCGGATGTATTATTTCAACAGTTTACTGACCTTATAATATAATATATATATATTACAATGGCATATATAATTTTACTACCAAGTTCATGAACTTTAGTAAAAGTCAACATTTAAAAAAATTTAACAACTGTCGAATACTTATAAAAAAAAAATAAAAAAATGTTGAATTAAAGACCAGACAAGAAATATGAGAAGTTTAATTTGATCAGTCCCGCCGGAAGCTGGCTTTTATTAACAGACATCATATTTACGCTTATTATTTTCTTTTTTTTTTTTAACATATACATCAATGAAATTATACACACATATACCATGATAATATTGTCAACCAAGTTGGATTAAAATTAATTTCAATAGCACGCGTACAGTAATGATAACAAACAATTAAGTGGTGGTTGTGGTGGTGGTGGTGGTGTTGATGTAGTTTTAAAAAGTTGACTTGTCTTCTCGTTGCGTATATATGAGATCATCGATGCTGATGTTTTGTTATTTATTTTTTAATATAATACATACTATGCGAGGGTGTCGGTACAACTTAAATAACACGTACGTATATTAAATGTTTATTATCCATAGAGTGTGCCATAATGTGTATCATATATACACTCGTCATACACACATTTATAAATGAAAATATATATGAATACAACTGTTGGAAGCACCAACGTAACTAATAGATTATGAACTCTATGAATTAATATCTTTGTCTACTTTAATATACATAGATGAATGCTCAGTGATAAATATATATGTATATTTTGAATTTCATTTGAAACTACTTTTGAAAAAAAAAAAAAAAAATATATTTAATTAAATAATATACAAGTTAAATTAACACTGACAATATTATTTTATTATTTTTTATTGTTTATATTTGAATATTTAAAATAGAGATATACATTTAAATTAATATGACATTTGAGAACCACTGAAAATATAGTGTAAAGTAAAACACCACACTGGATCAATTAGCGAATGAGCGCCGCGACAATATCCTGTCTGGAGTGTCTCGAACTACTCTTTTTCTTTATTCATGTCTTTTTATCACTTTTTATACTGTCTGTCTAACTCACTTTAATGATGTCATATTTACTGGCATCACACAAAATACGCGACCATAGAAAAGAGATAGCCTAATGCATCAATTACAAATTATATATATATATATTTTTTTTTATTTATTTATGTTTTTCTGTTATTTAATTAAAACCAAGAAACATATTTGTCTTTTTTATTTTTAATTTAGTTTTATATTTGTATATATTTATTATTATTACACATTGGTGGTGTTGAGTAGTTGATAAACATGCAATATTACAAGTACTCAAATTCATATATGCACTTTAAGTTAATTTAGTGTCTTTTGGGCCACATGACATCGTCAATGTGTATACATGTAATTACAAGGTGTATATATACTAACGTAGACACGCGTGTGTCACACTATTACTTCGTGCTTGGAATGTTAAATTAACACGCGTGTCTATTCATATTAATATATTATATTTGAATTTTCAAACAAGAATCAAATCTCAAAACTATTTATACACACACCATCACATGTCAATTATATTAATTATTTTTTTAATTTTCATTATTGATTTTAATGGTGTTTTTTTTATTTATCTTTATGTCTATTCATAAATAAGTTTGAAGAATTTTTAAAAGAACAAAAATAAAAGAAATCACGTCTTCATGGAAATATCAAAAGTTTTGAAAGATATATATATACTTTTTTGAGAGTCCAAGAATTAAATCTAAAGAAGATCTATCTAGTCAAGTTATATACATACATATCGTTTTTGAAATTAATGCCGTGGCCAAGTTGCTGGCTTATAGGTATCTCTCAAAAAACCTATATATAAAGCAAAGATTGCCCAAGTAGCAGCTGATATTATACCAAAAACTTTTCACATCATCCGCTCGAAAATTTTCCATCTCTTTCGGTAGATTTTGTACTTTCTTTGCTTATTAAGTCCAACGAGTGATTTTTATCCAACTGAAAAAAAAAATAAAAAAAAGATTATCATACTTATCTGCCTTTTTTTTAAAATTTTATTTTTGCTACTTGGTATATACATACATAAATATATCTAGATACTCATTCTTTTAAAATTAAAGAATTTTTTTTTTATTAATTTTTTTATTTGCGAGTAAAGTGATAATACGTTAGTGTACTGTTGGTTACTGTATGTAGATGATAAAATCACGAAGATTGTCATGTTGAAAATATTTGAAACGTATTTTGATTCACCTAAGAAGCTTCTTGAGCATTATATACAGATGATTTTATGGGTTTATTAGAAGCAAATCAAGAGAATTGAGCCTCTAATCAAAGATACACTGATGAGTTGAAATTCTGTTGAATTGGAATTATCGTATTATGCCCCGTGTCTTTTCTCATCCCTCTCAATATATACTGTATTACTATTTGGCTCTTCTTATTGCTCTTCTTCATCATAATCTTAAATTTATCTGTCTTTTATATTATTATATATATTTCTCAACCCTGATTTTTTATATTACTCTATGAATTTATATATAGACTCGTTAGAGACCGTATTGTATATAATATATCTATATTAATTTCACCGCCAACAAAATCAAATTCGTGATTGCGAATATTCGAAGAAAACCAGTAGTATCACGTGACCAACTTTTATTTTTTTTATATTTCCGCTTCCACGAAAATTCATTTGGCTAATGATAATTTTTATAAATATAAAAAGATAAGATATAAAAAAAAAAAAAAATAAAACTGTTTTAATGATGAAAAATCGAATTGAAATAAATGGAGAATATAAAAATTATCTTTATTTATATAGATATATATAGCAAAGCAAAAAAAAGAAAAAAAAAACGTGAGAACAAGGGAATGAACTTCAAACACGTCACTGAAAAAATATGCAAGTTAATAATATGTATGTATATTGAATTCACAAATTCTCCTTAAATATATTTAACGATCTCGAGTTATAATTATTTTATTATTCCTGATCGTAAATGATCAAAACATCAAAAGCAATAATAATACTTTAATGGATCCAAAAAAATAAAAAAAATAAAATACTGTGTAATGTGTTAAGCGTCATATTGAACTATAAATAATTTTAAAATTTATTAAAAATGAATATTGAGTATTTATATAAATATAAAAAATTTAAATCTTAGGATAAATAAAAAAATTGGATGAAGCGAATAATTAGGTAACAGGAAGTCAATAGAAAATGGCAGTTGGATCATAAAATTAACGTCAATCTAACGGTATATTTTACGCACGCAGCCGTCAATGTTCATGCGTGCATGTGGTTGTTCATATCAAAATATACCGAATTTTTAAAAAACCAAAAAGATATTATATACGGTTTAAAATATACATATCAACAACTGATGCGTATTTATTATTTTTATATTTTCGCGGGAGAATTGACGTAAATGATGGACAAGCCAGTGCGCGTTATACCTGTTGGCCCATTTGTTTTTGTTTGTTGGAAAGGGTGACAGGTGCATATGAACAAACTCCAGCTGCCTCACACACACGAACACCCATATCTTTAAGACATTTTATTGTTCAATATTTTATGTTTTATTTTTCCCCTTTGCATTTATTTTAATTTAATTTATATTTTTTTTTCATTTTAATATCCATCATCCATCCAGCTGACAATTCTACATCAATAATATTTAAAAAATTTAATTTAATATTAAACATAAGAGACTACAGTGTATATATATGTATATCTTAATGGATATATAAATTTTTTAATTATTAATGAAAATTCAAAAGGCTATATGATAATTATTATTTCACGTTCCTTTTATGAGTTTTCATTTAAAATGAGTTCCTTTGATTTTTGACCCCTGTGAGGATAAGCACTAGCGAATATCCGAGTAAGGCAAAATATCAAAGTTACCATTTATAAATGAGAAAGATAGATAATAGCTAAAAGTTCAAGGGATAAATAAAGAAAGACAAAATATATTATCGTCATACGGTGTTCAAGTTGTTCATGTATTTATGCTTCCACATGTGTTTTATTCACATATATACATGAAAACATGAACTCTAGTATGGACTAGATTCTGATACACTGACCATAGACTTATAATTTGTATATAAATGTGTGGGGGTCACGCACGAAGGGCACATGGACCAAAATAACCCCCGACTTACAATTTCCAACATATACCCACCACCTTTAACTCTATTTTATATTTGCATATAGAAAGCTATCCAGGGGAAATAGAAGGTACACTACGTGATGTGAAAATCATACGATATATTTTTTTTTTAAATTAAATAAAACATTTTATATCACTTGATTCATTAAAGTCTAGGAATAATATATTATTTTTTTTTTCTTTTTTTGAATAGATGAATCATTGGCAAAAAAAATACATATATGCATTGTTTTTATTTGTTTGTTTACTGATTAGACACTGGTGGTAAAAAAAAAGAAAAAATTGAAAAAAAAAATATATATATGTATTGTGGAAAGCGAGTATGATAAAATCATTGCTGACCTCTATGGCCTTACAGTAAAATTATAACAAACGTACGGTAGTCGTATGTATGTCTGTATATTATTTTTCGTATATATTTTATATATAAGATAATAAATTTCATCTCTATGTCGTCCACTATTTCCCTTATGTATATTCCACCATACATACTCAAAAGCTAAAGCTCTTTTTTTTTTCTCTCTTTTTACCTCTATGCCTTTTAAATTGTACATCGCACACGCCTTTCTGTGCATTAATCCTCCTTGCGAAACGAACATTTTATCAGAGCGTGTACTTGGTTTGTTCTACGGATAAATTTTGCTTTTCTGAGTGAATGGGATAAATCTGAATAACACGTATCAAAACTCAGTGGCGCCTATGGCGTTGCCTTGATAAGGGTACGAAGGGGTTCTGTTGAATGATTAGAGATATTAATATTGGTCATGATGGGTTTGTCGGGGTGCGAATTCGTAAATTTATTTATTTTTTTTATTTTTATTAAACCCCTTTTGTTTAATAAATTTCTCAACACATATCATCATCATTTATAAATATACAAATATATATACACTGAGAAACAAGCAAATATTTTATGACTAAATAAAAATTATATTTAAAATTAAATAATAATTCAGCAATAAAATATAAATTTGTATATTTTTTTTTTTTTTGTAATTATTTTTTATTTATTTTAATTAATTAATTAATTTTAATTTAAATTTTAATCAATTTCAATAATCTTTATGATGAAGAAATTTTTTTCTTTTTTCTTTGTGTATATAATTTGTATATTTTATTTTTTTTTATATTCCAGAATTTTTTTTTTTTTCACCAAGTCATAATGAAAAAAAAAAAAAAAAGAATTAAATTTCTCAGTATATATATTTGAAATGAAAAAAAAAAATAAAAAGAAGGATTTTTAAATTTAAAAAATCATTAAAATGATGAGTGATGAAATGGCAATTGGTGTTTATTGTAAGAGTATGTTTGTAAATGTTGGATGCCAAAGTCAAGGCAACCGGATATTGTAGTACAAAAAGTCAAATAAAACTGGGTAAAATTATTTCTAATTTTGTACTCAACCGACAAATCGTACACCATAAATTTGTACTAGCCAAGAAAACACATATATGTATATAAATATACAATGCGTCGTGTATAGAGTGACACAAGGGTAATCGAAGACAAACCTTGGTCAAAGTTATCAGATAAATCACAAATCCCAAGACACAAAACACACAAAATTATATATGAAGCTTCATCTCATACATTTGTACTTGTACAACACGTTGTTATATATAAATTTATTGCCATTAAATTTTAACATAACAAAGTTCTAATTTAATTTTAAAAATACCAACTCAAGTAATAATCAAATATACAATCGAACATGTCAAAAATAATCCCTAAATTTACATAAGTAATAACAAAAATTAATTTATATTTTGTGTCACCAATTGATTAATTAATTTAATTATTATTATAAATAATTATTATAAATGTCTCAGTCAGCAAGTAAATACATGTGACAAACACTCGTGTCTCGTGGTTACAACAGCCATACAAAATACAACGAGTTGAACTGTTTTATTGTTATGATTTTGACTCTCGTCATTCATTTGTATTATTATATATTATTTCTATGTGTACATTATATATCTTGAGCATCACCGATGGTATGTCACTGAAATAATAATATGGACAGTGTGATAATAGCATTCCACATAACAAAGAAAATATATCTTCAGACTGTAATGTTTTTTTTTATTTGTTTCTCTATTGTATATTTTAAAAATATACAAAATCAATATATCAAAAAAAATTGTATATAAATATAATTTTAGTAACACACACATGTATATTTATTTATTTAAAAATAAATATAGCAAGATCAAATGAAAAGGTTCACATATATGTGTTTAAAATTTTATTACAATTATAAGTTGGCCAATGTTAGACCAAGTGTTATGGCTTTTATGATGGCAATAGTGTGTAGACGGTATATATGCAAGTGAAATCATATTCATTGGTCCATTCATCACTTGAGATTTGTGCTGTGCAAGTTATGACTCGTTCATTTATTTATGTAACCCGGTCCAGGACACGCTAAGCGTTAAGTGCTTGCAAGTAATATCACCAACCCTCATATATATATTTATTTTATTTTATTTTTTTTTTTTCATTTTATTTGCTTTTATTTTTGTGCTCTTTTTAACCAAACACCAATACAAGATTTTAAAATATACATTTCAATGTTTATTTGAGTGTAATCGAAAAGGTGTTGTTGTTAAATTTTATGTCTTGTCATTGTATCAACACGGGTAGTCATCAGATATGTTGATTTTTTTAATTTTAAATATAATTTTATTAAAATAATTTGTCTTGTCATTATTATAATTTTTATTTTCATATATATTTATTTAATAATTAAATTTATATTTATAATAATATTGAGAAGAAAAAAAAAAAAAAAAATTTTCTTTAATTGTAATTATTAAATGTGATTTACACTTGCATCAATTTCATTGTACATGTACAGTGGTTGTCTTTAATAATGGATGAATTGACCTTCGTATATGTTGCTCGTTAGTGTTGGCATCATCAAGGGCTCCAGGGCCATCATCACCACCACACACACCAAAACGAATCAAAGATTTTTCTCTTTACCACTAATTTGTTTCTATTGCAATAACAAAGATATGTATATATCATTTTTACGAATTCGAATTTAATTTCAAGTCTGCGATATATATGTAGTAATTCGTTTCGGTGTCCTTGCTTGATGTCATTGATGTATCATTGTGTGTATTTGTATTTGTGTTTATATGCAACAGTGAGAATAAGGTGCAAGAAAACATTAAAAATAAATAAAATAATAAAAAAAAAAAAAACATATTTATATATACTTTTTTCATGATGATGTCTTCTTGCTTGGTCAGATCTGCCGACTCAAAGAACTTTGTGAGATTCTCATGGATGCGATGATCGGTATACAACCTCGCTTGGGCAATCTCGGAAGTCGTTCTCCATCCACGTTCTCTTTTTTTTTTTTATTTTTATTTTTTTGTTTCACATATATATATGCACCAGTGTACCAGTTTTCATATGACAAAATTGTTTTAAATGTCTACTAGTATATGCTTGATCTCGTAAATTGTCGTTGTACAGACATGAAAACGAAAGACCGACATGATTATTTATATTACTGGTATATCTAAGTTTATACTTATAATTACCAAGAAAACCACACAAGCTACCCAAAATGTATCGGTCAAAAAATAATATAAAATATGTTAAAATCATACTTTGAGAAATAAACTAACGCATCATTTACATCATATTATTATCATCAACATGAAAATATAAATATTCGTTGAGTATACATTTAAAGAGTACCATTTTCTCGTTATAAACTAGTGATCTTTGACTTTTTTTTTTTTTTATTTTTGTCGCCCTCGGTATTGCATATTACGAATCACCTTCCAACCAAGCTGTGTCAAACCACTGCGAATTAATGTCTGCAATATGTTGACTCTACAACACACATACACACACATTTTAACTTTTTGTATATATACTACATAATTTTGTTGGCCTCTCAAACATACAACTCATGGATTTTTTTTTATTTAATTTTATTTTCTCACTTCAACATGTCTACTTGCAATATAATCAGCTTTCGATTATTTATCATGATATTAAACCAAAAGTATACCGATAACGATTTATTATCATTAAAAAACTGATTCTTTCTCGTTGTTTCTGCATTTAAATTTTTTTTTTTAAATAAAAAAAAAATTGAGTTTGTGTTAAGTGAGAATGTACCTATATATATCCAAATGGCCATGATGCAAAAGTTGATGTGATCTATGGTGCTTTTTGCGATAATCTGCTTGCTGATATCGTATGCAGGTTAACCGCAAAAGAGAAAAATATGTACACGCTAAATATTTATATATATATATAACAAGACTCCCTTGTGAAAAGAAGAGCTTGGCAATGTCTCCTCATGGAGAAGTTTGTTATAGAAAAGAGGGACATTGGCAATGATATATATGCTATTACCCCATGAGCATAGCACCTGTTAATGCGTTTCTCGCGTCTTCCTTATTGTATCACTGTATATACTTACTGACGACAATGTCATACTGTTTTTTATTTTATTTTTTTAATTAATTAATTAATTTATATTCATCTTTCTAGTCTGAGAATATTAGTAAATGCATTCTTTAATTTTTAATTTATCGACTAAATATAATTTTGCATATAATACTCTTAATGCGTTTGAGCTTTTATTTTTTTTTTTTCATTTCGTGAATTACAAGAGACAACGCGGGTGGGTAATATAGTTGAATATAAAAAATAAAAACTCAACAAAACAATATGCAATATATACAAGATAGAAATAAATGTAAAGAAATGCTTTAATACCCTTCTTAAATATTCCTTCCGTTTCAACGATCAATTTCTCATTTTAGCATCAAATACATTAAGATGGTATATATTTTAAAAGGTAAGAGTAATAATAATAGGATTACCCAACTACGTTTCCGTTTATTAAAGAAACAAGATATCTAGAAATATAGCTCGTTATTCATTGTCATTTTTTTTTATGTAATCGAAGTTTAAAAATATTAAAAATATACTATAAATTTATATACATATACACTCGACAATATCTTTTGGTAATTTAATATTTCATCATAAAAATTTGAAACAATAAAAAATAAATATCTATACCTATATAATTACAGGGGGTTAAAATGAAATTTAAGCAGAATGGACAATCAAATGTATAATGTATATATAAGATAAATTGAATTGTCTATATGAAAAAGGATCTGGTGATGTAGGTGGATAGATAATTGTTTTGTGATTGCTTTATTTATATTTTTATTTCGTTGAAATAACCAATGAAATATTAATGTCATGAAAATTGCTTTTAATTGCAATTAGATCGAAAATTATCACAAACGAGAGTAGGTTGATATAGGTAGGTAGCTGTGGACGACGGTACAGGCTATATATTCGTTTGAGATGATTTTTTATTTTTTAGTATACGTGGGTGGATTATGTTCAGACGTCTGTTGAATTGCTAGGGGGCGATGAGTCACCTTATTTATTCAAATGTTTAATATATATCTAGACTGTATTGTCGAGTGCTTTGACGAATTGGAGTAAAATTTCCAATGGACGCTTAAGTGTCATTGAAAATAGCACTTATTATTTTTTTTTTTTAATTTAAAAATATATATTAACTAGATTAAAATTAATTTTAGAAAATAACAATCATCACTTTATTGTAAATAATTATTTTTTTAATCATTTAATTTGTCAAATTGAATGACAAGCACGTTATGAATAATTTTTTTAAAAATTAACTTTAAAAATTTGGGTAATATATTGTGATTCAGTGAAACATAATTCTTTGACAAAACTTAAAACGATTGTATAAAAAAAAAAAAAATGTCTTGAACTGCCCCTAATATACATGCGCGCATATTATTTATTATTTTTTTTTTTTTAAATCAAATTTATTTGTACTAGCGTTGAAAATATTTACCACTCAACAAACAAACAAAGCAAAAATAAGTAAAAAAGTAAAATCATATATATACAAGTAATATAACACATATATAAACTCATGTTTATGCAGTTATGTATATATTTTGTATGTATGCTGTTGAGAGTCACACGCGTAGATATATTGAGACACGCGCCAACGCATTCTAATTATCATGTGCATAATGGTGGACAGTAGCCAAGTGCTTCAGAAATACATCAGAGCAAAGAATTCTATAGATAGGTATGGTGTGTGTATGTGTATATAAATTCCAAAAGATAATTTCAACGACTTTAGTTACAACTTTTACTTGTTTAAATGTGTTATTATTATTTGTTTTTTTTTTTTTATGATAATATTCATATAACGCAATGACAAAAACAGTAACAGCCAATTTCCTCAAAATTCTATTAATTGCCAGCGCCATTTTCATGTAAACAACATAAACATGTTCAGCTCGATTTGCCAGTTTTACATGTCACTATTTCCATAACTATTTGTCATGCCCTTAATTTATTTCATTAATTATTTATTTTTATTATTACAAATATCATCAAAAAATTACAACGGTTTCTTTTCATAACTATGTTTCGCAATTTTTTTATTTCTATTTATTCAACCACTGTTTTTTTTTTTTTTTTGATAGATTTAAAAATAATTACAAGACATATTAAACGTATGAAAGCAACAGAACAAGAGATAAAAAATAAAAATAAATAAATAAATAAAACCGTGTCAAATTTAGAGTGCTAATGACTTTGGGCCATGCAACAGACACATTTTCAATTTTGTCGAAGCCATCGAAGGTGAGACAAAGACTCAAAAAAAAATAACCAAATAAAAACCAACGAAATATATAAAATAAAAAAAGACAGATATATAAATTTTATATTGTTTAAGATTAAATTAATAAAACAAAAAAAAAAAAAAAAGGAACAAATTAAAGAGAAAGATAAAGGCGAAAAAAAAAAAATAAAAATATATATAGATGGAGAAAAGATTGGAAGACACTAATGCATGCGCACAGTTTTCGCCCATGGGCCAACTTGGTAATCCCTAATTAATCCAATTAATCTAACTCTGGCACACAAATGACCTGCACCTCTTTTTCTCTCTCTAGTTTTAAAAACTTTTGATATATACATATGCAATACTGTGTGTGGCGGCAATTGTATATATGTATTGTATAAAAAAAAGGAAAAAAAAAAAATTTAAAAAGAATTAAAAAGAATTATATATAGATATATACCTTGTGAGAACGCGCTTCTCTTGCAAAGATGATGAACCGACCGATCTAACATTCCGAGAAATTAACGATTACCGTTGATTTATACAATATGATATTTTAAATTATTGAACGTCATTAGCGGCTGCTTGGGTATTAGTTCTCGGTGACGTGTTGAAGCACATTGGCGTATACGGTTTTTCATATCTTATTATTATTGTTGTTGTTTTTTTATTTATTTCTTTGATTTTAATTTTTTTTTTCTTCATCTTCACCTTTATTTCCTTTGGCTCTTTGAGACTTTGCTGTATCCGATTCGTCCCGTATCCACGCGTATGTATGTGACTATGCGCACGCTCGAATATATTATCGTTTTGTTCCTGCAGAGAAATCAGTAGAACGCCGGGGCCCTGGTTGTCATTGGCTCATTTGTTAAACGCCATCCAAAGCATGCGGGGCCTTGATTTAGTACCATCTACCTCAAACCATCGTCCTTCCATGATACTCTGTCTTTTTTATATTTTTTATTTTTCATCTTTACTCTTTCAATAATATCTCTTATCCAGCACCAACACAAGTCTTTTTGCATCTCACGCATCTATACAATATCTAGTATTATAAACTTAATATCATTATTATTTATTGTGTATGAATTACGAGTATATAGGTACTACCTTTCAAAAAGACAAAAACATGTATATATCCTCAACAGTTCTCACTATTTTTTATTTTTTATATTATTTATATTTTATTATTTTCAAGTTCATGACCTTTTTTTTTTTCCTTGTTCATTCTTGTCGTCGTATTCTTTTATTATTATTATATATATATTTTCAAAGCGTTGTAATATAATGTCTTCTTTGAATATATCCAGGACTAACGCAATTCGTCAAACCAACGAAAAGAAAATCATCTAAAAAATTTAAAAAAAAAATGAAACTTTTTTTTAAAATTTATATATAATATATTTTTTAAATTTTGTCATCTTTTATTCTGACATTGGTGTATATGCGTATGAATTATTTTTATTATTTTCCAAAGGAAATAAAAAAATACTTTGGTTTGAACTTTGAAGTGAGAAAAATTAGTTAGTTTTGTAATCCGATTCTTTCCAATAAATACACGGATCATATAAACCGGTCCTTTGAATTTTATCGTTTTATTTTTTTTTCTGCGTCTAATCCCATCGACCAATCGAACAGAACATTGAAATTCCAATGCGACTCACAAATAAATCGCAGATCTTTGTCGAATTGCTCATTTTATACCTCTACACTTCTCAAGAAAATCGATACTGGTTTTTGCTTAACGACGCAACATTATATTTCTTGATATTATGTACAACATACTCCGGAGATACAGTCAGACACGAGCCAATTTCAATCTGCACCTGCGATCTTTGTCAAACAGTTAACAAAAAGGAAATTTAAAAAAAAACAAAATACACAATTTAAAAATAAAACGAAAAAAAAGGAAGAAATAAAGGCGTGTCTTTACATAAAATAACAGATAAATTAATTTGAGCAGGTGTAGATCCATAGTGGTCCAAAAATTGTTATAGATTTTTTATTTTTCAAGTATTTTAGAAGATCCTTTAGTTGTGAGTCAAATTTTAAATTTAAAAATTATTAGTATAAGCTCTTGTCGAATGCGAGTTGAACACTTATACAGTAGCCAAAACTGCCACAACTCTTTACAAATCTAATTGACGGTCTTTTCGGTTTCAGGGCCCTTTGGTGCTTGCCTGAGTAAATTGCAAAAATAAACATGAGTCCAAGTTAGTACAGAAGAAGCAGACGAAAAAAAAAAGAGACAAAGCAAAAGATGGCGAGTGAGGCAAAATATATATATATACGATCAGTTTTTAAAATTAAAGTCAAATGAAAAAAAAAAAAAATTGTGGAAGCGAGAAACGAAGATGAATGGAAATAAGAAAAGGTGGTACTTATTGCTGGCGGTATTTTTGTATATACATATATATTTTTTTCAATTTTTTACAAAGCAGATAATGGAAATACTAATTTTGCGGAATACAGTGGCTGGACTGTGGTAAGCAGGACTTTTGATGATTTGTTTGTATGTGTGTGTGAGAGTGGGTCGTGATTACCTTAAGATAATTATAGTCGACGTGAGTGCCGGTTTGTATGTACTACCATACTACTACTACTGCCACTACTACTATTGATATTACAAGAGAGGGGTTGATGTGAGATTATGCGAATATATTTAAGACGTGTATGTGTGTTTTGCTTATATACCCATGTATACGACTCTTGATGCCGCCAATTTGTTTAGTATTTATCATTAGAAATTTATAATGAACCAAGGTTTCTATGTTGTAGCCGAAAATTATTATATTTTATTCAATCAAGTCAGTTCTTGACAATTACTATATTATATTTTTTATTTTAATATACATAATACACACATTGTCAAGACTATGAAATTTTGTATTTAAATTGATTGACTTAAATTAAGTGATGGAGACATATTGATAGAAGTCAAAATTCTCAGAAGATCATACTGGCAATGAGAATTGATGGACCACCACAATTCCCAGGTTCCAGGAAAGTTTTGGTACTTTGCAAAATTTAATTGTTGCGACGCCAAGATGAGAAAGATGAAAAAGACACATAAAACAAAGAAAAAAATGATGATGATGATGATGACGACGAAGAGAAACAACGATAAAAAAAAAACAAAAATAATAAAAAATAGTATATATGAAAAAGAAAGAGAAGGTTAGTGCAGTCGTCGCCGAAAATGAAAGTGCTGGAATGGGAAATACACAAGGGTCGAGTGAAAGGAGTGCGGGAGTAAGAGAGGGCTTTGTAATTGCCGCATCCTCCCAGTCACGTGCCACTCACGTGGTGCCTAATCCACAGTCTGGCATATACTTATTATTATTATTATCATTATCATTATAATTATATAAGATTATTATCGTAGAATAATACAGAGGTGAA
Source organism: Aphidius gifuensis (assembly GCF_014905175.1). NCBI lineage: Eukaryota > Metazoa > Arthropoda > Insecta > Hymenoptera > Braconidae > Aphidius > Aphidius gifuensis. The sequence continues at coordinate 4,040,996 of NC_057788.1, read as the reverse complement.
TTGTTCGTGCTGAGTATATTTTTCTCGACGGAAATAATATTTTATTTGAATTACTTTTGTATTTGATAGATAAAAAAAAATATGTATGTATAGGGGGCCAATTCAATGAATCGAAGACTTGATGATAGTATCAATTCTCTCTTTAGAAAAACTATCTGTACAGACAAAAAAATAGATCAGCCATTAATTTCTTTTTTTTTTTTTTGGAAAGATGAAAAAAAAAAAAGAAAAACAAATCGAGCTAATGGCCAGTACGGTCTAATGCCTCTTTCATGCTGCGAACCATCGTTTTCCCATCTTTTCTTTCAGTCGTGATGCACTCTTCTTAATGGTGCCACTTCTTTGATGACAAATATCAGAAAAAAAATATATATATAAATTGCCAACACTACGCCCTTCGATAATTCAATATGACATAAATCCACCCAATTCAAAAAAAAAAATAAAATTCAAAATATCATGATAAATCAATAAATGATACTATAATAATTAAAAAAAATGAAATGGAGGAAATTAATAATATATGTTTTTAGTTGTTAAACAATTGTGAGCTTTTTTTTTTTTGTGTCAATGTGTGTCTTTTAACACTTTGGTGATGAGTTTATTTACTGAAGATGTGCAAGTTGTTTTGACAGTTACAAAAACACCAAAGTGCCTTGATAGATTGTCTGAATGAAGGAAAAAAAAAACAAACTACAACAACATCAACAACCAAGGGCTGAAATTGAAGATTGAGCTTAGTAAGTGAGGGAGAGAACAAGGCGTTAAGAACAGGATACATCCTGCCGACCAGTTCCGGTATTGTTTGCGTTAATAGCAACTGAGATACAAAATGAAACCCTTCGTAAATTGTTGAAAAAGGAACTTCGATTATCTTGATCTGGCCAACGTCAATTCACCAAAGGAAATGAAAGGAAAACCGGACAGAGGGACGCCAAACTTATGACAAAAGACTAAATTCTCAATTTTTTTTTTTTCTTCTTCTTTATATATTTTCATTTCTCATTATGTCTTTATTTGATTTTATTTTTTTTTATTTCATATTAAAAAAAATTCTATTGAGACTTTTAAGTGTTATCAAATGATAAATAATAATTGTATCATTTTTTAGTATTATTGAAATTTATGATAACGTTCATTCAGTCTCCAACAATAAAAAAAAAAAAAAAAAAAAAAGAAATTTTCTTTTTCAACTAAAATAATGTCTATATCTTATGATTTGGCAAAATGATCTTTGAATGTGACTATAACAAGAACAAACGTTTCCAAAAAAATAAAGAAAAAAAGTAAATAAATAATAATTTTTTTTACCTTTTTTAATCGAAGTCCAACTTCAAATATATTTTTACCATCACCATTTTTTACGTGTGTTTTTATCCACAAGACTTAAATTGTATTTGTGGGCAATTTAAAAGTGACATTAATGATCCCAATGACCAGGCAAGTGCATTAAATCGTCAAATATTATAAAGAAATATTTATATTTGTTACTACAAATTGTAAATATAATTTATCTCTCGAGACATTGATCATATAAAAAAAAAAAAAAAAAAAAATGATGAATATTAAATTGAATCAAGCTAATTTTAAGCAATGACTTTTAATAAATTAACATTTTCAAATTAATAAAAAAAAAAAAGAATAAATATATTTTTAATATTCAAAACAAATTAAAACTTTTTTTGGAAATAAGAAATTTGAAATGAAATAAAAAATAAAAAATGTTTACAACGTAATGCAAAGTAATAATGTAGCATACACTGTAAATATATTTATATAGATTTTGTATATATATATATATTGGTATGTGAATAAAAGCTTATGGCGAATATTCAGGGTTGTTGCGATCGTGGCGCCTCTGCCACCCAGGGGATCCCCTCATTATTTGCTGCCACGATGAGCCTTTATTAGCAGTTATCCCGTTCAGTCTCAAATCTATACGTTCACATAATCATAAATTTACGTTTACGATTTTACGTATCTTATGCAAATGAGACGATTTAATTCAAGATGATATTTCAGGGTGTGTTTTTGTCTCTTATAAACATATCTTTATTTGTTTATTTTTTATTGTTAATTTGTTTTTTTTTTTTTTTTTTCATACAACCAAATAAGAAAAATAAATAAATAAAATAAACATTTACGATTATATCGAAGAAATCGAACGATTCATGTGCATTGAATATGATATTTTTCAATATTTTTTTAATTTTTTTTTTCATCAATAATAATTAAATATTTATTTTCAAATCTCCTGCTGTGTTTTACCAAGTTTTTAAATTTTAAGTAAAACAAATAAACAATAAATATATATTATCAAATGGCAATTGACTATTTGTAATTAAAATAAAAAAAAAACTGGTATATTATTTTTAATTATTTATCTAATTTTAAAGATATTGAAAATAATGGGACAAATAAAATAAATTTGTATAATATAAAAATTAATAGACAGGTTTTTTTTTTCTTTAATATACAGTGTTATTAGAGAGATGTATAATGATGAAACAGAAGTAACAAAATGAATCGTTTGAACGTGGCCTAGAGTTAGAAAAAGATATAATAAATGAATATATGAAATTTATGAATTTTCACGATGAGCAAGCTTGTTTGCATTAGTCCCGTAGTAGACAGTGTAGAAGGGTATAGAAATTCGTGCTCAGGATATTACGTAAGTACGAAAAATTTTGTACGAAAGCAAAGTGGACAGCAGTACGGACATATACTATGGACAAAGACCCGCACGTACATTTTACCTCAAACGATAAAGCCGAAGGCACACTTGGAATTAACGACAAATATAATTACGAACGCTCACGGGAATCGAAATTTTAACTTTTTCCCCGCGAGCTTTTTTTTTTCTACATATATATAAAACTTTTTTTTTTAAATTTTTTTCATTGGTAAATATAATCAAACATGAGTAAGCCAGTTTGATAATTTTTTTAATTTTATTTTCTCCATCTATATGTATAATTATTGAACGGAAAAAAAAATTGGTTTAACTTTATAATTTCAAGATAAAATTTTTAATATTAATTTGTAAACAACAATGTATATTATTAATTTGAAGTAAACAAACTTTGAATTGTATATGTAAAACAAGACAACGCGAATCCTTTGAGTCTTTGACCATCTAAAACTAGCCAAATGCCTAGATAAATGGAAGCAAAATATATAAGACAAAAGTCAAAATCAGTTGATGAATAGAACATAAAGCAACAACTGTATTTAGTTAGCTCAGTGTATCTTTGAAGCCTACACCTTTTGTATATATATTCTATCTCAATAATTGTATATATCTAAAGCGTTTTCATGCGGTGAAAGGAGATTGCTGAAGCACGAACACAAATCAATTAGTAGAGGGGTATAAACCCTGCAGGCTCTTCGAAAACTACCCTTCGTCGTAGTTGTTTCACCTACTAACAAATATTTTACCAAAAGCAAACGTAAATGCGCGTGCTACTTGTAGCCCTTTGCACTTCTCCTCTTCTCCTCTTCTATATACTAAATCACAAACCATCAACAAAATAATACTTGCTTCGACATGCAAATTTTCTAGCTATTTTAATTCACCATTTTTTCTATTTTAAAAATTTAAAAATATTTAAGAGAATCCAAGAAATAACCCAAGAGAATCAGAAAAACAACTATGCCAAATTTGATAAATGAAATTTAAAAATATTCAATTTAATAAATATAATATTTATCATTAAAAAAAAAAAAATAATAATAAAAATCAATAAACAAAATTAAATAATGAATATTAAAAAATAAAATATTTGAGAAACGATGTATAAATTTAATTTTAAGGACAGATTGTTGTGTGATAATTTTTGATTCAATATATAATATATTGATTGTATTTTGATATTAATAAACAAGGTCCATACATTTAGAGATCTCCATATGCTAGTTCAAAATACCAGCAGGTATACACACATTGAATATTTTGAATATTTATAGGGGCCAAAGTCAAATTAGTGGCGTACTGCGTGCACCTTTTGATTAAGTATCTGTTAACTAAAGGTAATACTTAATAAAGTAACGCTGATTTAGTGCGGAGGCAAGATCACACAGGGAGGTAGTCATTTATACATATATATATATAAATTTAATACTGTATTGGTAGATATATATAAAATAGACTGGGTGGTTGGTTTGTTGGTTGCTTATATTATATATACCTATATAATTTGGTCTTCGTCTTTTAACTGATAAATTTTTTTTCATTTTTTTTCATATAAATATTTAAAAAAAGCATTGGTGTGGCTAGCGGGTGACCAGACAAGAAAGACAGATATATATATAAAGACCGGATTGAGAATCGTTTGGTTAGTTCGTTTTTCCATTCAAAATAAAATGAGATATTTATGGATGCCCTGGGTGAAGTCACGTTGGTTTAATATCTTCGATATTCTCATGCGATAGCAATACACACACACACACACAAACTATATTCCAATATCTTGTCATATACCTAGAGTATTATTTTCTCACTTTTTTTGCAAGTTCATCGTTGTAAATAAAATTTATTTATACATACGCAATTGCCATTTATTTGTTGTCCTCGAACAGCCTGATCATGTTTAACTCGTGTAATGGTCAATGGACTTTTCTATTTTTTATTTAAAAAATAAAAATACATTCAACCGTATCAAACATAAATATCATTATTGTGTATATGTATATACAACAGTTGGGTATTTAATTTTGTACTTGGTTATGCGTTTATATATATTTATTTATATATATTGAAGTTCAATACATTCTGGTACGTTGCACCAAGTTAATATAGGTAGTTTGTTAACGAATTTTTTTTTTATATAAATACGTATGGGGATGACCATTCGACTGGAATATTCAAAAAAAAGGTGGTACATTATTTATTGGTGTGGTTCATTCAATGAATCGCCACTGCTAAAACAGGTCGTCAATAACCCGCTGATACTGTACACCTTTTGGAGCCTTCTTCAGTATTCGAATATCCAATTGCAATTTGTTCTCATTCTTGCTATTTCATTTTCACTTTGATCATTAACATATTTGTGTGTATATATAATATTGTTGTTTTTATTTTTAAATAGCAACATCTTTGATCAATGTGACTTGATAGAAACAGATAACGATTCTTAAAAATATTTATTTATATATTTTTTTTTTTAAAGTGTACATTTGACCACACAAATGTTGTCCCAAAAAAAAAAAAGAAAAAATATTTATATCACTAGCTCATTTTTCATTGTATATTATTTTAATTTTTTGTTATTTATTTATTCATTTTTTTCTTTTCAACTTTTCAATCTTTGAGCATGTGTCATTTTTTTTATTTTTATACGATTAAAACTAGCTCTTTTGGTGAAGTGCATTTTATTAAAATACAACTATAAAACATTTTTTTATATATAGTTATTTTTTTGACTCTGTGATTTTCAAGATTAGCTGAGAATTTTTTGTTTTCATGGCGAACCCGCATATCACTTTGATTTACCGTCAAAACTTTCTTTAGTTTGTTTAGCATGAAACAGAGAAATAAAAAAATTAAAATTAGTCTTGGTATTTTCTTAAATTTCAAATTTATATCCCAAGCCTAAATAAAATCTCTGTCATAATCTTGATTTCGACGCACGTGGACAAATTGTTGGTCCATGGTCACTAGCTATCAAGGTGGGCTTGTTTTTTTTTTTTCAATTTTTTTCAAGTATTTTTTTCATGGCAGGACCAACATGAAGAAATAGGCTGTTTGTTGGATGGCTATAGATTTATGTAGGTATACTAAATGAAAAAACATGCGTTCGTTGAATTTTTGACTTTTAAAATTAGTATCAGAGGTGACAAGATTTATATTCACTTTTACATTTATTATAATTTATAATCTATCATTCACTCTTCATATTATCATCAAGCTACAAATTGACAATCAAAATATTTTTAAAAATTAAAAAACAATTAATATATTTAATTAATTTACTTTTTCTAATCTATTTCCTAATGTACTGTTGTTGTACAAAGTTAAACTTTGATATATATCTATAGATATAAATTTATGTGTCGTATAGTTTGTGAATAAGGTCTCAAGTGCCTGAGCAATAACTTTGAAACCTTCGGTAACCAAACGGCCATGCAATTTCTCCTTGTTTTCAAATACACAAACACACATATACACAAATTAAATTCTACAGTTAGGTGTACACAACGAGATCAGTGACAGCACCTTACACACCCTCTATACAACATCTCTTCCCATTTATCGTATATATATATGTATTTACAAGCAAAGCATCTAAGGTGGAGCAATAATATATGTCTTAGCATGCACCACATCTAAGGAACAGAAACTCCAAAAGTGTCACTGAAGAGAAGTGAACTTGGAAATGGTGCCTGGTATGAAACCAACCCAAGAATGAACAGACTGCTTACACATTGTTGACCCAAGCACTGATATATTGCTACCACTTTGACCAAAACCTTCACACCTATAAATTATTACTTTAATCGATTATACATAAATTTACATTTACATCTACATGCTTGTATATTATTATTATTTATTATTTATTAATCATTATTATTCATATTGCTATTATTATTTTTATAAATAATGTTGGTGTTTTTTGTGCTTAAATTTTTCACTTTAAATCATTATGGTTTGAAGTAAAATTAATGTAAATTCCTTTAGAGTCATTATTGGAATTGTTGAAGGGTAAAAAAATATATATTTATTTTGTCTTTTTCTGAAAATTGTATTATGGCGAAAGGTTTACGACTCGTAGAGCGCTTTGGAAGATCATTAAATTGAGAACCGATATTGGCAACGTTTTGCGTAGTCAACAGCTGCCAAGATCATAAACACATATATTTAAATTGCAATGTGGTACTTTACTTAGAATCAGAGACAACAAATTTACAATTAAATTTAAAACAATAATTTGTATAATATATATTTTGAAAATATATTTTTAGTATTAATTATCTTGTCATGTGTTTTTATAACACTTTAAAATAGTTATTTTGATATTGAGGAAAAATTGATAATATTTTTTAAAAATCATTTAGTGTATTCTTGTAAATCCGAGTGTTGTAAAAAGTATGAATTTTATTTTTTCAAATATAAAATTAAGTTAAACTGCGTATGTTAAGCAGTGATCGTAAAATTCAAACAGAAATTCTCTTCACGTTCCAGGTCATTACTCTTATAATGCGACGAGTCCGTCAAGTATCGCTGGTGGTATTTTTTTTATTTTTTCAATTTTTATTTTTTCTCATTGATCGTATCTGATTCTAGCGAGCTGTCAATTAGCTGATGCAAATGATACTACGTATTTTAAACGATCCAACTAAATCATCGATTAATGATCTGCCTATAATTATTATCAGATCAAATAAATATATTTTATTGATACCTGGTAATACATATTCAACATCTTACACATTCAAAATTCGAAAAAAATAAAAATCTAAAATTGATTCAACGAATAAATTTTATATTTAAACGGATACGTGGGTTTTTTTTTTTATTTTTCAAGTATATTTTTAGTAATTTTGAAATATAAAAAATTTTATACTTGATTGAGTCAAGCTTCTATAATTGATTTTTAAACTTAACTCAACAAAAGAAAGTGAATCGAATATACTGGATGGTTGATGGTACAGCCCACAGGCGATTTTGCATCTTGGAAAATTTATTTTTATTTTTCTTTCTTCATCAACGATCAAAAAATATATACAAGAAAATATGGGAGGGGAGGAGGGTGCTTACGTCAAACGTCTGTTGCAGAAAAGCCAAGGTGGATTTGTGATGAAAAGATAAATTGAAAGAACTAATAAAAAAAAAAAAAAAAAAAAACACAAGATGCCTCAACTTGCATATCGTGTATTATAAACAAGCAAGCAAAAGAAAATTATTAAAATTAATTATTCACATCTGTAAAATGGTGATATAAGGCAACACCAATGGTGCCAGCAATTTCAACAAAATGAATCGTAAATTGGAGCCGGTGCAAGAACAACAACAACCCTTAATTCACATCCCCCTTTTTTACCAATATTATTTATATTATATATCACAAGGGTCGAAGACACCACCTACAATTACGAGCAACCCTTTTTTTTTTTTTAATTTTCTTTTCAATTTTTTATTATTATTTTTTAACTCTTTCTTTTTTTTTCTTTTCTCTGTAAACATCAACGTTCAATTTTTTTTTTTTTTTTTCTGTATAGTTATTTTACTCTTTGCATAATAAATTATTCAAATAAATTAAAAAACAATTAAGAATAATATAATTTTATTTATATAAAACAAAAAAACTGTTATAGAGTTTTAGTAGCTCTCTCATGATCTTCCACTTGACTGCCAACTGATTAACTTCCTGCAGTATAGTAGCACCAAAATCCTGGTGATATTTTTCTCTGCTTTTATTGGGGTCCTGTTACTATAGGGAATCCTTTGGAAGCTTCGAATCTTGAAATTTGCATGAGCAAGGAATTCGTTCGAATTCTCTGATGGTCTTTGGTCTCACCCGTTTATTTCTTTCATCCCTTTATCCGGGTTTTCGCTTTAGCCTTTGCACCAATCTCTCACCTCTCTTCAATAACCACAAACCACCACCACCATCACCACCACCACCATCATCATCATCGTCACCAGCCTCAAAATTCAACAATCTTCAAACACCAAGACACACTTTAAACCCATACACATATATTGAAACGAGATTTATATTTTAATTTGAAAATAATTTTCGATTTAATTTCGGTAAAAATATAATTCCCACAGTGCTTTCTCAATTTTCCTTAAATTTTGTCGTAGTGTATATTTTGTAAATTTGAGTATAGGTATGGTAAAAAGTTTTTATGTTATATATATATACACTACTGTCGTCTGTATTTGCATAACATTTCTGCGGTCTTTTGTGATTCACGAAAACGAGTGCTCTCATATCTACTATTTTACTGACGTGACTATACATATTAAATGAAATAATATTCTGAATGCCAAACCTGATATCATTACTACTATTATTATTATTATAAAATTTTACATTTTATCTATTCATGGGTTTAATCATATTAATGTACATTGAAATGAAAAATTTAAAAAGAAAAAAAGAAAAGGTTTTTTGTTGAAATAAGAAAGAATGAAATCAATGAAAAGAAAAAAAAATTTAACACTATTTTTGTATAAAAAAATTATTAGCCAAGGGAATTTCCCGGGCATAACTCAATTTGTAGCCAATATTATTTCATCGTCGTATATTTTTTAATTACATCGCCTCAACGCCTATGACTACGAGAACGACTCCCCATGGATATTGCTTATACAATAATCCAACCCCGTTACTCGAGCTATTGCTTTGAGAATGAAAAAAAATGAGATCTCGTATTCTCGTCTCTTGTTAAAGGAGCCGTCGAAGTCCTTTCGAGCAACAAAAAAAAAAATAACCTCCCTTGAGAATCGAAGTTCAACCCTTTTCGGTTTGCATCACCAGGCCAGTCCTCAGATTTATTTCATTAGGCAAAGCCAGGCACTCGCAAAACCACAATTCTAAAAAAAAAAAAAAAAAGCAGCAAGTTGAATATGCGTCTCACTATTTTTTTTATTTTCTGCCCTTACCCCGAGATAATTTGTCCCCTTTTGTACTTTTAACGTTCTACATCCTCGATTAGAAACTTTTGTATTTCAACATTTAATGAATCCCATTTTCCCAAAGTAAAATAAAAAAATTATATATACATATATAAAAGCATACACTATCTTCATGAGGGCAAGACTGTAATTTAAGTGAGTGGAGAAGGAGAAAACGGAAAAGAGTTTTCAGCAGATGCTGGTCGTCCGCAAAAAGCCGGTGACATTGAGAGGGGTTTTTAGAGAAAGAGAGAAAGCCAATAAAGGGTTGAACAGAAGATGTATGGGCTAATGATCGAAGTAAAAGGAATAGAAGAAATAAATTTACGACTGGCTCTAATTAAGGAGGTTCGGTGAAAGGGTGGAGATGAGGCACGACACTCATACCCCTCTCTACCAATCTCTCTCTCTTTATACCAAAGCATTAATTAATTCAGAATATATCAATTAAGAAAATAAGGTTTACTTTTTCATGAGTGAACGTATTTTTATTATTTTTTTTTTTTCATTTAGTTTGTACTTATTCTTATATAAATTTTTTTTTTGTAATTCTCATATTTTTTATTGCAAAATTGGACGTGAAAAATGACGCCTTGATTAATCTCGTGGATAATTTCGAAACGAAGGGGTTGCCAGTCCAGCGAGATATGCTTGACTTTTTTTGTTTTTTTTTCACCGTATGCTTGGATAAAAATTCAAGACGCGAAATTGCCAATCAGAGCTTGGCCAGATGCAGGAAAGAGTGGGGAGGGCGGGAGATGAAGGTAGGGAACAAGAGACGGGCAGATAATAACTTTAAAAAATTATCCCTTGCTGAGGGTTTTTTTTTTATTTTTTTATTGGTTTGCTTCGACGCGCTTATGTACTCTGTAGGTGTATATCTACTTTTTACTTCCCCCATTGAGTTTAAATTTTTATTTTCAAATATTACCGATGCTTAATCCTTTTTTTTCCCTAAATTAATCAACTTGTGCCGTATAATTTCAAGAATAATTAAAAAAAAAAAAGTATTTTTTTATTATTTAATTATCCTTGAAGGGAAAAAAAAAACAATCAATAAATGAATTTAAAAAATGAAAAATAATGAAATATTTAAACAAGTTTTATCAGCTAAAATAATCAAGAAATTAATTTGTCTTTTGGTAGGAGAGACTATCGGTAGTGATCAAGCAGATGTGGTCTCAGTAAGTAGAGATCCAAACATTCCATTTTTACAGATCGAACAATTTAGCCTTGTTTTATTATTTTATCGTATAATCTTTTTTTTCGTTTTTATTTTCAATATCAGTGGGCAACACCTCAGCCATATGGTGACGTGTTCCATCAGTGTGTCAATGTTTTACTTCTTCCTTTGTCTTTGTTATAATATATTGCTCTATAGCTATATGCCGAATACATATACATAAATATATATGACTGACCGCAAACGAAACGCAAGCGGTTGTAAATACACCAGTGAGTCGATAAGTTAGTAAACTAATTAGCAAACTCGCCGACAAAGCCAAAAATCTATCTCACTTTAACTACCATGTTTTCATTGAATATTTTTCGTTTGTTTCTCTTTTTATATCACTATCTTCATTGCTCACAAATAAATTTGTGACTCTTTGTCGCCATCAAAATTTTGTTTTTACAAATATACATACGTCAACCTTTTCCCTCTTTCCTCTTCCCCTTTCACTCTTTATCCTTTTACCCCGCTGGCTATTTATTTGATGTTACATTATTTTATTTTTATATTTAGCCCTTTTCTCTATTCTCTTTTGACAAACCACTATATTCTTTTCTCTTTTCCTCAGTGGGGTTTTTTTTTATTTTAAACATTTGTTATGTGTTTCATATGTAATTATTTTTTTTTTTTTTTGCGTTTTTATTTTATGTCGTATATTTCAAGTTTGCCCGTGGCTTCCCACGCAAATTTGGTTGAAAGTTGTGGACTGTTTGGTGGTGTTGCTCAGTGTATATATGTGTCAAGGACACTGAATGAACAGTGTGGGAATCTATCGATTAATAATCGATGATAAAATTAAGCTGAAAAGAATCCCAAGTATTTAACTTTCCTAAAAATTTGTTGGAATGTTTATTAAATTTTATTCGATTTTAAATTTACAATTGACTGTATATATACGAGTGTATTATTCACACACTTATGGATGTATAATGATGCTGCTGCATGAACAAATTCTATAGATAAACTTGAAATGGCAAATGCAGACTTTAGCATCAAGGATATACCAGGAAATGTAAATATGTATATCTACGTAGTAGGTTCTAGATGCTTCCAAGCCTTTAGGCTAAGTTGTCTTGCTTCAATGCCCTGCAATGATTTTGCTATCTCGTAATTTCAATTGTAAGTAGTGCTTAATTTTCCACAAGTATGAACAACCATAAATAATACATTATTACATTTATTTTCAATCCATAAAAAAACATCATTAAATTATTTAATATATATATAACTAAATAATAATTGAAAAAAGAAAATACTAATTATAAATATTGAAACAAAATTTATCTGCAATTAAATAAGAAAATTTATCAATTAAAAAAAAAATAACTAAATAATGACAATGCAATTAAAACACAAGTATATTATTTTGTATTAGCTTTGACTGTATCAGCATAAAGACAATGTAAAGTACTGGAATATTGTTGGTAAGCAAACTAGGCGACAATGCCAATTATTGTTGATGCTAGAAATTTCAATTTTGCAATTGATGCATCGTGAAAATAGAAAGACAAGCATCATTATATTATAGTTATATTATCAACATGTAAAATAAATATCAAAGATGTTCAATACACAGACACACACACACATATATATCTATTGAAACAATTACAATTATTATATATACTTGTGTATTAACCACATCAGTATAGAAACAGTAGTATATTATATTGAAAGATGAGTTCAACATAGCAAACCATTATAAAGGTTTTGGTACTTTCCTTTGATAAATACACAGCTAGTTACACATATATATATATATATATTTTATACACACGCACATGTACTATTTGTGTATTTTAAATTGTAACATATTTAGTTGAAAATATCATTCAGTTACCATATCCATATTAACCTCATGAAAATCAACTTTGTATTTGAATGTTTTTCTTTGATAAAAAAAAAAAAAAAAAAAAAAACAACTAAATATATTATATATATAAATAAAAAAGGCAACATAAAAAGATTTCAACAAACAAAGAAAAAGTTTTACATAAAAAAAAAAAAACCATATATATTTATTAAATACAAAGGCTTGAGAATCAATAGAATAAGAATGTCTGAGATACCTTTGTAATTAAAAATGAACCAATCGACATAATCCAATAGCCAGTGTATCCTACATCACCACCATCATCATCATCACCATCCATAGCACCCATGGATTCTCTCGGTTGTTTTATCTGCCGCTTGTTGACCGCGGTAGTCATCAAGACAAAATCTTCCCATCAGGAAAATAAGATGAATCCAGGGGTCTTAATGATCCGCGACTGCAAAACGACATACCGTGTATCTCCATGGTCAACGTGCCTCGATAGATTCATCGAATACTATTGAAAGAATTTTTACCAAACAATTCACCCGGTCCAATCGACAAACACAAACATTTATCCCCATAAACATACACACTCGCACACTCAAACACACACTCAGAAAAGGTAAACTCTCTGGGAACTGTCTGTTGAATTTTGTCTCAGCAAGCAAGATTGTTTCAGTTGCGTTGAGTATATTGCCATTGAGAAAAGGACACCAATGTAAATTCGGCACCAGGTCTTAAATTGGTAAAAAACCAATGAAACGATACACACCTCAAAATGATTGTTCATATATTTTTATGATTGTATGAGTGTATGTGTTTATATAACAAGAAAAAGACAAAAAAAGTTGAATGATAAAAAAGTTTATAAGGTAAAGATGCAAGAAAAGAATAAGATGAAGAAGAAGCCGCGTGTGAGAACCTTCCTCGTCGGCTTTAAATCAAGAGAGGCCCTAATTCCTGCAAGAAGCCGGCTGACTTCTTGTTCGGGCGTTGTTCCCAGGATCAGCTGCTTGACTGACGACATTTCTCGGACATACCGTCTATATCACATCGACCGGTTTTCTTAACTCTTTCAGTGAGTGACTAGACCTCTCAAAAATCATTTTAAATTTTTCTTTCTCTTCAAATTCACGTGCCATATATTTATTATTTTTTTTCGATATTTAATTTTATCAATATAGTTAATGTAGTATTTATAAAATTTTTATTTTTTAATTTTGCCTCTTTAATTGTAATTATTATTTTTTTGAAATAAAAAAAAATGAATTTTCCAGTATTTTTCATCAAGGTCACATACGCACAAGTTGTTATTGAATATATGTGCTATCCAAAAAATGTCGTCCTTGTGGGTCTTCAACATGCATCGACGAATGGAATCACCTGTGTCAACTTTCAACACAAGTCAGATAAGAACAAGAACACGTAGAATGCAGGTGGTCACGACCTTGACTAGGCCGAGCGTGCGGCGTCACGTACAACAACACTGATTGAGCCGCGTGCGAGCCTCAGGCCATATACAAACATTTACAGTGGCTCTTTTACGTTCATTCGCTGCATCCGTCAATTTTGATGATCATCACTGACGTGGATGTGTTAATCGTAATACATTTTGACTTGTATATATATTTTATAATAATATTTTATTAAATAAATAATAAACTCGAATATTCATATGATAAATAATAATAATTAATTTTGATGCAATGCAAGATAAGAAAAAGAAGTAGCGTCTAGGGCCTAATGACACCATACGCTACTGAAAAAAAAGAGGTGGGTATATGCTAATGACAATGATGACACTGATGAAAAAAAAATAAATAAATATATAAATGTTGATAGACATGGTGGATCGATTTGTAGACCAACAGATGTCTTGAAAATAATAAAAAAAATGCAAAATGTATGTAACGTAAGTAGCCAAGAAAATAAAATAGTTTGTTCATTTAAATAATTGACAGGTTTGAGCTGCACTTGGCAACAAATATATACAGTCGTAAGGCATCTGTTGTTATATTCAATTATTATTTTTTCAGTGTAAAAATTATCGAGATGAGACTCACAAGACGTCTTGTATATTGAAATTTTGAAAAAAAAAAATTTAACATATATCCAGTTTATGTGTTTCACAGTTTACTGATTATGTGACCATGAGTTAAATTTTAGTTTCTTCAAATTATATGCGATTCTTTGTTTTTATGCCTCAATAAAAAAAAATAGTATATATAATCTCGTTGTTTTCCATTAATAATAAAAATGAAAAAAATTATTTTAATCATTTTAAAACTGTAACATATCTACAGAAGAAAATTTATGCTTATTGTAAATTTATTTATTTATTTTTTTTAAATATATTTTAATGTTGATGGAAACGACCTTGCATTTATAAAGTGCCTTCAGGTAAATGTACTATCGCTTGCAATTATTGCCGTTTACACGGCTCGAGGCAAACAGCAATAAACTACCCCAAGATGAAAAAAAAAAAAAAATTGAAACAACAATTGAAACAAGAAATGAGGAAAAAAAAAAAACATGTAAATGATTTGAATGATGAGCCCGGAAGTAATTCTTCGTCGTCTTCAAATACATCAACAGCAGCTTGATGGATGGAATATTTATTTTCAACAATGAACAATAATATGCGTGCATGAAAAAAAAAACAAAGTGGAAAAAAAAATTCATAGATATATATTGACGAAAATAGAAAATACTAGATATCATGCACATCGTGAATGAAAGCCATTAATTCTATTGTTATTATTAAGTGATACTTTAGCTGTTAACAGACTTAGCAATGAGCTTAGCAAGTCTGATGTGTTGTAAATGTGCCAACTGCTGTTGTCCATGAAAAGTCACTTGGAAAAATAGCAAGATTTAATTTTTTTTGCTATTTATTTCATTTCTATATTTTTTCCCTTTTTTTCATCTCCATTTTTAGCACATAAAAATTGATATTATAAAATAGAAACACAGCCGCCAGCGGCTTCATAACATAATATATATAAATGAAAATAAAATTTATGTACGAAAGCAAATAGTATATGATTGTAGACAGTTAATTTCGACAAGACAGATGATACGACAATCAAAACGTATTACTTTAAATATGTCTATGCACGCAGTTAGAAAAAAAAGAAAAGAGTTTAACAACATTCAAAATATACGCAAGTATATATAGTCTTAACAATATTTATTTGATAAACAAAGTTGGATGGAATGAGACAAGTAGTGAAACTGTCTCATGGGCGTGTAATTCGTCGGAGTCTTGTACCCATAATGGCTACAATATATTACAAAAGTTTTGGTGGCCCGTAGTTTGACGTCTTTATAAGAGCCAAACGGTCCGTAACACCCACCACCCACAAACACTATAATGGCATATGTCTCTCAGTAGTTTCACTATCATTTCTAGCACTCACAACCACCCTATAAATATAACCAAACACACAAACAACACTAACAAAAACAAAAAAAAAATATACTTTTAATCGTTAATTTATATTATTTATTTAAATAATATACATATCAAATTGTTTTATAATTTATTGAGAATTTTATATTTATTTTTTATCTTTAAAATAATTTTAATAGTTATATATAATTTTAATTAAAATATTATCTAAACATCAAAAATAAATATTTTAAAGTTATGGCTTTTAAAAATCAACACACGCTATTTGAGCTTTTTATAATAATTTTTTGAGTGCTATTGGAAACCGTTATTTCAATCATATATTTTTCAAGATAATCAAGGTGAAGGATTTGAGTGATTAATGCGGATATCTCGTGATATTATTTTTTAAAAGATCGATACTTCCGGATATTTTAGACTATTCATCACGATCACTCAAGTCGAAACTGATCTCGGAAGTTAGATTTCCATCGGTTTTTTTTTTATTATTTTTTTTTTTTTCTACCTTGAAAGCTAGATTATATATATATACATACACTTATGAATATTTATAGAAAATTCGTTGGTGATTTTTTTCTTTTTTTTTAATCATCAAATTAGTCATGTAATTTATTCATGTGCATTGGGATTAGCACCCGTTGCAAAAGGGACCTGATCTTCAGTGCATACTGACACGCCAACTCGCTTTATTCTTGCACGATAATTGCAAACGATAATAATGCTTTACGATACATAAATGTTGCTATATATACATGCTCTTTGATATACCAACCAAACAAATAATAATCATAATAATAAATACATAAAAATAAAGAAAGAAAAATCAAAAGAAATTGAAATAAAATAATGGAGAATGCAAACAAAGCTATTAGTCGCCAAGTAAAAGTAAAAAAAAAAAAAGTAAAAGGGTTCACAAAAAAATAATCGTGCAAGCCAGTCTTCTGACAAAGTTCGTCAACGCCTATGTCGACTCTTCGTCGCACGAAAAGTACGAAAAACTAATTACAATTTAAAAAACTTCATTTTTTTTTTCTCTTTTTTTAATAAAGTAGAAAAAAAATAAAAATAAAAATGGGGTTATCCAAGACAAGTTATATAATTTATATTTTTCATATATGAAGTTTAAAATTTTTGTATTTAGTATATATAAAAGACTGTCATATTAACAATTGGAATGTAAAAGTTCTCACAAATGTGTCTAAGACTTGTCGGGCGATGCCGAATCCAAGTTTAAAAGAAAAGAAATAAAAAAAAGGGTAAAAATTTGGCATGAGTCTTTGGTATTTCCGGCGTGCGTGACGATAAAGTTGAGATCGTGCACCCACAGTGTCACTCGTCTATACTAAATACGACAAAATTTAAAAGTACAAATAAAAAATGATAAAAAAAAATAGTGAACCTTATTGAAATCAAGAAAAATCAAAGAATAATAAAAAAAAAAAATAATCATCATACAGTTGCTGAGCTTTTGTGTGTATATATAAAAAAAAATAAAGAAAAAAAATATTGTAAAGAAATGTTAATAATGGGAAATGCATTATTATGTGCAAGAGAATATTGCACGAATGAATTATGGGGAAATGTTTCTTTGAGGAAAATTTTTAGTTCCATCTGGCAGCTACATCATCATCTGTATGATATGGCAATCGGATATCTAAGTAGGTTAATAAACAGGTCTCGTAAATGTTGTCAGATTTTCCCATAGAACCAATAGTAGTTTATGGATCACGCAAACGGATATATACACGCAATGAATTTGATGCGTTTGTACATATTGCCATTTGAAAATAAAAATATATGATTTAATTTTTATTTATTCAATTTATATTTCAAAGACTTTTTTGATTTTCAATTGTTCAAAACTTTGATTTGCTCCCAATTTTGATCAATATTGATCAATTTTTAATTCAGAAATGATCAATTTTTGATCAAAATTTGATCAAGATTTTTGATTAAGGATAATTTTCAAGATAGATCAGAAATTTTAACTCGATATTAATAAGTTTGATCAAGTAAGAAAATTTAATCTTATTGACAAGGATGTTTGATCAAGATAGTAAGAAAATTTAATTGTCCGTGATACGGTTTGACAAAATTGATCAAAGAGAAAATAACTATTCACTAAGGCGTATTGATCAAGATAGGATCAAAGAAACTTTAACTTGTCTGTAATAAGTCTTGATCCAAATTGATCAAGAAATTTAATATAATACTTCTTGACTAAGCCGTCTTGATCAAGTAGATCAAGAAAATTTAACGTCTGATACGTCTTGATCAAACTGATCAGAAAATTTAATCTTCTTGACTAAGGCCTCTTGATCAAAATGATCAAAGAAAATTTATAGTCCGTGATACGTCTTGATCAAATTGATCAAAGCTTTAACTCTTCTTGACTAAGCCGTATTGATCAAAATAGGATCAAAAAAATTTTAACTTGTTGTAATAAGTCTTATCAAATTGATCAAAAAAATTTAATACTAAGTCTTGATCAAATAGGATCGAAAACTTTAATCGTCTGATAAACTCTATAAATTGATCAAGAAAATTTAACTCTTATTGATAAGGCCGTCTTGATCAAGATAATCAAAGAAAACTTTAATTGTCCGTGATACATGCCGTCTTGATAAACTTGATCAAAGAAAACTTTAACTCTTCTTGACTAAGGCCGTCTTGATCAAGATAGGATCAAAAAACTTTAAATATGTAAAAGTCTTATAAACTTGATCAAAGAAAATTTAATATCTTCTTGATAATCTTATCAAGATGGGATCAAAGAAAACTTTAATTGTCCGTGATACGGCCGTCTTGATCAAGAACTGATCAAAGAAAACTTTAACTCTTCTTGACTAAGTATTGATCAAGATAGGATCAAGAAAATTTAATATACGGTATTACAGTAAAATGATCAAGAAAATTTAACTTGTGTGATACGGTTGATAAACTTGATCGAAAACTTTAGCTCTTCTTGACTAAGGCCGTTGATCAATAGGATCAAGAAAACTTTTAACTTGTCATAATAAGGCCGTCTTGATCAAACTTGATCAAAATTGATCAATAAATATTTATCGTTACTTGTTCTTAAATATTTCTTGATCAAGTAGGATCAAAGAAAAACATTAACTTTTTAATTTATTATATATTATATTTCATTATTAAGATTTTTTTTTTAAATATGATAAAAGTTTTTTACTGAGAAAAAACGCCAAACGTAACTAATAATGTCTCAAGACTGGGTTAAATATATAAACAAAAATAACACGTTAAATGTTTCCCTCGTATAAAAGTAGTTACACGTCAATCTATACTTCGTCAGTTGATTCGTTACCGTGTATAGAAAAACAAAAAATTGATAATTATATAACTATTGAAATCACACTTATAATATAATAATAAAAAATAATAATTTGTAAATAATTTTTTTCATTTTCGATCAATTTGATGAAATATATTGATCAGAAGTTTTGATAATATTTGATCAATTTGATCAAGCCTATTGATAAATTTGATCAATCTTGATCAAATCTTGATCAAAAGAACGATAAACGTGATCAAGATTTATCAATACTTGATCAGAATTTTGATAAAATACTATCAAATATTGATCATTTACGTTATTCATCAAGATTTGATCAACATGTAATCAGAATATTTTGAAATCAATTTGCCTGATAAAATATTGATAATTATTCAAAATTTCAATCATTTTGATTTTCAAAATTATATACATTTATAACTCCCAAAGAATCAAAGTAGAACATGATTTTATTTTTATTTTTTTATTGATCAATTTCAATAGTTAAAAAGTCTATTGAAAAATATTCTCATGAATTGATCGAAATAAAATTAATGTAAATTTTTTATTTTTGAAAATTCAACTCCAGAAATTTTTTTATTGTTGGAATAAGGTTTTTTTTTTAATGTCGAATTTGTTGTTTTAGTTTAAAAAATTTGACTCAGTTGTTAAAAGAATAAGTAGGGACAATAAATAAATAGATTAATAATTATCTCGGTATAATGACAATGATGTTTCAATCATATTGAACATTAAGAAAAAATAATGTACCAGGAAATGGGACATAAATTAATAAAATAATAATTTATAAATACAGAGGGAAAAGAAACAAATATTTTTTCATACAAATATATATCTCAAGTGTAATAAAGATAACATTTAAATTAGGTGTATTTGTTTCAACCCTCAATATATTGAAGGGAAAAAAAAAATCATTCATCACGCGAATTGAGGAAAAATACATCTGCTTTTTTCTCACAAACTGATGGAAAATAAATATCGATGATGGGCCCTTGTTGTTCACGTGTCATCGTTCGTTGGCAGTTTATTGTTAACACGCACGCCCACTCAACATAAAATAGCTTATTTTAATACAAAAAAAATATATATAATTCAAGTAGATGATGCTGAAATACCTGATTGAAATTATCGAAAAATAAGATATAAAAAAAAATATAATTATAACTTTCCACGACTCAGAAGAGTCCAATCAAAAAGTGGATCACAAAGAAAAAAACTAATAGTAAGTTCAAACGACTTAAATTGATTTTAAAAAATTTCTAAACTCACCCTTGGTGCGGTTAAAGGTGGATATTCGAAATCGTCTTCACATCATCTGCAACAATAATTAAATTCAAAAAATATTAATAAACTTAATTGATTTATATGAAAAGTTAAAAAAAATAAAAACTAAAAAGCCATTTTTCAAGTCAACTCAAGCCTCAGGAATTCAACATTGGATCCACGTCAAATCGACAGGTGCTGCGGCAATTAAATATATTTTATAAACTAAAGATATCCAGACTGTATTTTTAAATGCTATTCAACAAAAGTAGTAGTTTTTATTTCGACTGCAATTGATGGTATGTCATGACAAGTTAAAATTAATAAAAACTGATGGTTAAAAATTTTTTAAATTTATCAAAAAATAAATTTATGTAAACTGGTATTCAGAATATAAAAAAAAACACATTGTAAATGACTGACAGTTAATATGTTCCAGGTGGAAAATTAAAATTGACGTGTGTCAATATCTGTAAACTTGCTGGTCAATTGAATTTTTTTGCGGTGTAACAGGTGGTTGAGCAGGAAGTAAACTATTTGTGCATGGGCATGAAGAAAAATAAAAAACTACTAATATTTTTTTTTTTAAATTGATCCCTTGTTACCACCCTCACCACCACTTATAAAAATAAAGAAAAAAAAAAATAATTAAATCGATAAAAAAAAGAAACAATATACTCGTCAATAAAAAATAATAAACTATTTTTATATAACAATTTGATTTAAAAAAAAAAAGAAACAAATAAACATATATAAAAATAAAATTCTGCGGTTAAAATAAATTCTTCACGGTGTGGCAGCTGGTCCGAGTTGATTTTAAAGCGACGGATACTTTGAAGTGGCTACTTTCATGTGCCAAGTATTCACAACAAGAGCACGTGCTGGTTTCCATATAAAAATCCAAATCACGCATCAAAAACCCATACAACAAAAAAAAAAAAAATTAGAATCAAATAATAATTTGTCGATACAGCTAAATAGTTTTCCTTGCGAGTTGCGTTTAATTCAAAAAGAAAGACATGGCGCATTATTTATAATTGTAAATATCAATGCGTGTTATTGCTATTATTATTATGATATAAATTTACAAATTATGGTAAAGCCAATTTGGCTGATGTGGATGATGTGGCATATATATATATAAGTATCAAGATAGTTAGTGTATATACCAATATAAATGGGGGAGGAAGCCACTTCCGGCGGATACCCGTCATTTTTGTCACAATCGCGACATCAAAAATTATTATATATGGCAATAAACTGTTTCACTGCATATAGCCTTATTTTTATATATATATTTTTCTTAATATTTTGTATCGATAATGATCAGTGTAACCGTCATTTGTTGTCGTCGCGAAGGTGAAAATAAGCCAAGCAGAACACAGAATTCGTTCGTGCGATAAAATATAAAAGGAAATATTTCCATATACGAAAACACAAACTTATTATTATTATTATTATATTTAAAAATGCAAAAAAAATAAATAAAAAGCAGCATTATAATATTCAATATTCATTATAATATTATGAGTATACTCTATAGAGAAAAAACAATTGGTTCATAATAATATTATTATGACAAGAACATACAAAAATTGAATATAAATATATATATGTTTTGCACACGGTAGTAGTGTACTTTAAACGATTTTACCAAGACACGAAGTGCGGTGTCTGGTGGGCGTATATTCACGCCTACTAATTACAATTCTCGACATCGTTATGCTTTGAGACTGAGACACCGTCGTCAGTATATACCTTAGTTGTGCCTTCGTATATATCAGCTAAACGGTTGGCCAGCATCATTTCTCTCTTTATATATATTCAACTATATAAAAAAAAAAAAAAAAAAAAACATATTATATCCAATCGAATTTAGCTATAATATATAGTGGGATAACAGAAAAAAATAAAGACGGAGAAAGGCTTAATGTAATTTACCTTTGAGTGACAAAAAAAAATAAGGAAAAAAAATACAACGTCCAAGTATATAACCACGCCTTAGAGCTCCTTTATTCCGCAGCACTTATAACTCTTTAATTACAGAGCGCTACTGATTGATCTTGTGACTGTGATTCTGATGGTACGCCGACACATATACAAGTATATACAAACACCCTGTCAATATCTTATCGTAAACTCGTGTCTTGATTTTTTCTTTCTAAACTTTTTTTTTAGTATGATTGCTATTTTTTTTTTCATTGAAATTTTTGGAATTTATATTTCAAATTTAAAATGAATAAATGGGTTCAGACTTCAGAGAAATAATTTAAGTGCAGGGATGCAATATTTAATTTAATTTTGATGAAATAATAAAAGGAACTAAATCTTGAGATGGACAAGTCAGTATATAAAAAAATAAAAAAGCATTAGACAGCCTACAACTTTAACTAAATAAAAATATATTGGAAATTTTGTAAAATATTATAAAAAAGAAATTAGAAAGAAAAATAAATGAATAAAATAATTACAAGAGTCTATATATGACACTCTAACACAATGGAGGTCAATGAATCGGGTGCTCACACCAATTTGCAAGGTGCATCGTAAGGCAAGTCGCATTAGTTGAGTCGGTGAACTTATCGTACCACAGCAATCGCTTAACGGTATTTCAGAAGCGTTATGTATATACAATAAATATATATTTCTTTTAGCCCTGTTTGGCCCTGAGACACATCCCAACAACTCTTCATGCTTGTCTTTTATATAAATATATATGTAGTTGTATACACAAGTTTAACCTCTTCCTCTCTCCCCTTGTTCATCTAACTATCTTAGTCTAGACATTAATGATTTGATTAATTACATAAAGACACGAAAAGAGGTTAGCAAAATGTATAAGGGTACACAAAACCAGACCACCCATATATATACAAATAAATAAATAAACAAACAATTATTTATTCATTTTTTTGTTATTATAATCAATACAAAAAAAAGTAGAAAATAAATTTAAATAAAATAATTTGTCTTAACAAATATATTTATGTGTATAATAATAAAAATAATTATAACAAACGTCTTGAATAAATATTTAATGAATTTTAAAATTCATATATACATTGATAATAATTTTCCACTTGAGAAAGAACAACACACAGTCAACACAAACACTTGTGTTTAAATAACATTACAATATATCTTGATAGAAAATCAAAAGAAAAATTAAAAGAGGGAAAAATAAATAAATAAAAGGGATTTGTATTGTAAAGCAGGATTTCCGGACAATCATATATATACACACAGCTATGAGCTGCACAGAGAAAGCCGTGTTTGAATTGATTTTCCCTCATCGTGTTAACTTGTAATGTCTACAATATATATATTTATTTATTTATGTGTAATGAACATTGTATAATGTACATCAAACTACATATAAATTATTATAAATAATATTATAAAGTCGTTTCTCATCGGTGAGTGAATACTCGATGAGTAGGATATTTTTACAGCATGCAAAATACATGAAAAAAAAATAATAATAAACATATAAATAAAAAATAAATAATAGTTTTTCTATTTTTTATTTTTAAATGACTCATTGATAAAATCTTTTCGTGCTAATAATTATATTGCATTAGTTAGAGATGGAGTTTGAATAAAAATTTTACTAAAATAGATATTTTTTTTTTTATGAGTGTTGTTGTATTTACTGACAATAATATATAATTTATATTTATATTAATTTTTTTTAAAAATTGTTTCAGACTGTGCGTATATTAATGATGATTAATTTGCACATACATGCTCATTCCATAACGGACAAGGGTATGCTGCTGCTACAATATCTTGTCACAAGAAATATATACAAATGCTCTCAATTTCTCGTTGTAGATTTCATGTGACAGTTTACTTTGTATATTGTTTATTTTTCTTTATATATTTAAAATTTTTTATTAAAAAAATTATACATACATTTTATGTATGATATTTATACTATGACACAAATAATTTAAATATTTATTATTTTATTTTTATTTATAAATTCAATATTATTCTTATAAACTTTAAATAAAATTTTTCTAATTTAAAATTAACGGAAAAAATAAAAATGATTGTTTTAATAATTTTATTTTTTTCATGTTAATTTAAAATTTGTTTTTTTAATTTAAAAAATTTTCATTAAAACATATATTTATTTATAAATTAACGTATAAAAATAAATTTATAAATTTTTTTTTTTTATTCACGGATCGTTGCCCTATTGGAAAAGCACCTTTGAATTTAACCATCATCAGACCAATGAATTTTTCCTAGTAAAAAATATTGTAAATTGTTTATATGTGTATATTATTTTTGTATATATTAATTTACGTACATTTATATCACATATACCCTTTACGCACTCTCCCGTGTCGTTTCCCAATGTCGGACGCTCGTTAAGAAACGCGTGAACCGTAGCCAAAAACCTCGGCTGCGTTTCAATTATTTTATAGAATATTATAGTAAAGTCGCAATATTCTATTTTTTTTATTTTTATGTTATAATACAATATGCCTCACTGCGTCAGCACACATACACCATAATTCATCACTTTACTGTATACAATCTATTTAAACACATATATAAATATTTTATTTTTTTCTACTTTTTAAATCGCACAATATTATCATTATTATCATGATGATACTGATGATGCCCGTTATTATATCAACACACATTTAATTATATAAAAAATTATTGTTCAATAAATTATTAAATATATCAGTCCGTTATATTGCATAGATGAATATATTTAAAATAATAAAAATAAAAACAGTATAATTTAAATTTGTAATCGAATAATAATTTGTGAAACTCGTTAAAAGTAATTACCGTAAAGATATTAATTATATATACAAACTTATTGATATGTCTTGATTTTTTACCTCTTTTTTATTTTAAACTCTATAATTGACACGATGTAAAAACATGTAATTAATGGAAACTCATCAAGTTCTTATTTTGTTTTTAATTTTATTTCAAAGCAGTTATAATTTATCGACACGCATCGAAGATATTTGATCATTAAACAGCATTTAAAATCTTAACATATTCATTAAAAATTGAATACTTAAATATATTTTTCAATTGATAAACAAAAAAAAATATAAAAATATAATTTTAAACGACCATAAGAACTTGAATTTTTCATTTTTTTAAATTTATTTATAAATATATTTTTTTGTTAATATTTAATAACCATAATTATTCACCCTTTGCGCAATACATATATTTTATACAAGAATTTAGAGTCATAAGGGCAATATGTTATACATTATTATTGTTAAAACTCATGGTGTTTTCATGGTCATTCTTGTATATCAAAAGAACTCATTATTGATGGTGTATTGAAATGGTATGACCATTACATTTGATAAAATGACTCACCCCTCTTTATATACATATATATAATATACAAATACATAGTCACATGGAGGTCTTTTGCCACTTAATGTCCAAGATATAATATATGGCAAATGACAGAGAGTAAGAGTAAAGTGAGATGAACCAATGAACTTGGCAGTATGATGAAATAAGAAAGAAATAATATAAAATTATGCTCTTTATATTCTTTAAAGATCCTTCCCCCTCATCCCACCCCTTTACCCCACATATTCTATAAGATATTTGACTGAAATATATTATCATCGTATATACGTTGACACGAATAGCCACTTTGTTTCTTCTTTCATTGTTGTGTGTACATTGTCATATTGTTCATTTTTAAAATCTCGATATTCTATGACAAATTAGTTTTTTTATTTTTTTATTTTTTTTTCATATTTACTATTTGCCAACTGTGGGAATATTTTATATGTTTTTTTTATATTGTTGTGATTATTATTATTGTATACTTTTATTTTATATTCGGCAAGTAATCGACACATAAACATTGAGCAAATCAACCAATCATCAATCATAAGTTTATACTCTCTATAGACGCATGAATTTAAAAATGAATAATGTTATTATAAAGTTTATATGCGGTCTATTTGAAACAATTTATAAATACCACACAGAATATTTACGCAATGGTTCGTAAATTAAGCAATTTGCTAATGATATTCTCACGCGTCTCGTATTTTAACAAAACGTCCGGCTTTGGTTTTAATGTCGGTGCTATATCAGCGCAGATATATGTTCTGAATCTTTCTCTCTCTCTCTCTTCTTTGCTTGATATTTATATACTTTATATATATGTATATAAGTAAATATGAGTATACATAATTTTTTTTAACCCCCGCAGGACTTCAGTTGTCCTGGATGTATGTGCGACTGAATAGTTTTAACGGCCAATGTATTTCATTGTTAGCCTTAAAATAATCATAAAAAATAAAAAAAACTTCAAGCAATCCAGACATATTTCCAACACTTAAAAATTGTCTGATATCCTTTGAGGATTTAAGTACTATCGAGAATAAATAATAAATTTAAAAATAAAATTTAATTTTTATTGTTAAATAAAATATATATACTATCGTTTTTATTTGATGCAAGTTTTTTTTCTTTTATATTCAATTATTTACGACTATTATCAGTTTAAATAATTTATTATTATTTATTATTATTTATATATAAATTGAATAAATATAATCAACAATTTTATTGAACATATATAATTTGAAAAAAAATAAAATGATATATATTTTTTTTTATTTTTAAATATAAATTATTAATTAAAACACAACCAACAGGATATTTCTCATGTATTAATAGATGCAACATCGACTCGGTTGGTCTAATTCTCATATTTTGAGGTCGAAGGTACGGGTTAATGAATCAACAGAGCCGGAAATTCGATGCAGCCACAAATAAGGAGTGAGAAATTATAAATATATATATATAAATCGAAGGAAAGATAAAGATGCACTGTACCAATTTAAATACCCACCACCCCCTTAATTAATATAGATTACCACTAATTGTTTATTTATCTATTAATTTATATATGAACCGGGTACCAGAGCGAATTTGGCTTTGACCACGTCTGATGTTTCTTAATCAATCCAAAACCCATGAATTT
The DNA here is from genome assembly GCF_014905175.1 of Aphidius gifuensis. Taxonomy (NCBI): domain Eukaryota; kingdom Metazoa; phylum Arthropoda; class Insecta; order Hymenoptera; family Braconidae; genus Aphidius; species Aphidius gifuensis. The sequence goes on along the minus strand of NC_057788.1, from coordinate 4,013,330 downwards.
AATTGATTGATGTTTTTTCATTGAAATTTTTTTATACTGTATTTACATTAAAGCATCATATTTATTTTGAGCTATTGTTGTATTATACTTTCATTGGCTCTAATGTATTTTAAAATATTTTTTTATACATCTTATTGAATATTTATTTAATAGAAAAAAAAAAAAAACTGATATGAATGAATGAATGAAAAAAAATGAGTAATGACAAATGACAAATGAAAGAATATACTCGAGAGTCACTGAAACAATGATCCATCAATATATTTGGCTCGGTCTCATTCAGACAAAAGACCAAATGAAAGCAACGACTTATCCCGAAGCTTGGCTTCTGATTGAATGGCTTCGCCGGAGGCACTCGAGCTTTCTCCTATATATATTTACATCTTTTTTATTTTTTTTATTTTCTCTCTCATTTCTTTTGTCGTTCATCTTGCTTATTATTTATTTTTTATTTTTTTTTTTCTATATACATATTTATCCGCAAATCCAGCCATCCATCCACCTTTGATTTTTCAAAGTACCACAGAGAGCACGCAGTATTTGATATCTATAAAATCTACCAATATTTTTAAAAGCACACTGAGTATCATTCACTCAGATATATACGATCGAAAAAATTATTCTGGCGTAATTCTTTATCGAAAAAAATGAAAAAAAAAATTTAACAATACACTTTATACACTGGGGTTATACACAATCACATAGAAAAAATATTGAATATATGTGTGAACAAAGTTGCCTCGTTGAAAAGCACATCTTATTTTTTTTTTTAAAAAGCACTGATCAAAGGCTAAAGTAAAGCGCTGCTTCAGTCAGAAAAATATTATCAATAGGGCGTATACAATCACAGCTGTGCTAAGCATCAAAAAAAAAAAAAATGCTTAAAAGTAAAAAAAAAGTATTTAAAAAAATGCCCTATTATTTATATTTTCAAAATTTTTTTAGCATAAAGATTTTGATAATAATGTTTTAATGGAAATGAAATTTTTTTCGATAGTTGTATGTGATTTGGAATATTTGGTGTTGATTTTATTGTAGCTGAAAAGCCGTTGCTGATATGCCATGGTGTCTGGCTGTCTTTAGCAAGATTTCAACGAAGCGAATAGCGATAAACGTCAAATGCTATTGTCAAGTCATAATGAAAAAAGCAAAATAAATAAAAAAAAAAAATAATATTTTTAGTTATAATTATGTCCGGTATAGTCTCGAGAACTAGTCATCGTCTCGGATAAGACTTGTGAGTCAAAAGAGCCAACCATTCGCTTCATAACTATTTTTTTTTTATTTATTTATTATTATTATTTTTTTCTATATAATAATATACTTACCACGCGTTGGCTTGTGTCATCGTTCGTTGGTCCGCGAGAAAAGTGTCGCCCGAGTAAACGCGTAAAACTAGAAAGACAGTAAAATACAAGATGCGGCCAGTGAACTAACTCAAGCATCGTCACTATACACGCTGTGTGATTGCTCGTTAGTGTGACTACGGCCCCGTGTCTGTCACGAAATCACTGATTATCATCGTTCAAGGAAAGCAACCATCTACTTTTGCTTATATTTATTTATTTATTTTTTTTTTTTTTAATTCTATATACCCCGCAAAATCACACCTAGACAGCGTAAACCAGCCGTCATGATCATTACTCATCATTAAATTATTCTATACTAGTTATAGTTTATTTAAAAAATAAATAAATATCATCAACATTTAAAATATATTTTTAATTATTAATTATTATTTGTATAATATGAATATTATTTTTTTTTTTTTTTAAACACATCTGTGGCGTTTGATGATGAGTTTATAGAGATAAGGGTTGAAAATTACTATACAAGTCACCGAGACGTAATTTTTTTTATTTTTTAAAATATAGATGCATCCAACATCCGTCCAGCAACTTGATGCGTTAACTTTATCAACGATTCGCATATGATTTTCTTATTGCTGACACTGTCATACACTGATGCATATAGTTACAATTAATTTCTTCTAATTAATCCCCGTAGCTCATTACTGCTTTATATTTTTTTTTTTCAAACAAAAACTAGATAAAATGATATCGTTATTATTATTTTTTTTTAATGTATATAACAATGTAATTTTTTTATTTTTTATTGTCATTGTTGAGGGAGAGCCTTTGAAACTTTAATATTGAATTCTTTATATACATGTATAGTTAGAACATCTTTTATAAAAAAATAATAATTTTATTTATAAATAAAGTTTGAAGCAAAAAAAAAAAAAGAAAAGCTAAACAACGTTGGGGTTTTAATATCTGAAATTATACCAAGTCTTCCCATGTTCTACATTGGCTATTATTATTACGAAATAACATAGTTATTATTAATAAACGTATAGTAATTTAATTTTTTTTTTTTTTTCGCGTATATTTTATGGTATTGTTAGGCGCGACTTTTGAATGCACATTTAGACTCAATTCATATATCTGCTAGATGCAAAAATGTATAAGAAAATATTCATTCGATGAGACCGGATGCAAAGGGGCAGTTGCGTGTGTCACTCTTTTTTTTTTTTTTATATGAAAGGATTGTTGTTGGATATATTGTATAGCCAGACTTGAGGTTAGACGAGGTCAAATATTATTCTTATTTGTAACAAACAATTAAACAAATAGCAAAAATATAATAAAATAAATAATTTTTTTTTTTTGTTGTATTGAGAGTCATGCAATATTTAAAATGTGTGAATATTTTTAATTGAGATAAATATATCAGTAAATAATTTATAAATAATAAAGAATCAAATTTTAGCAACTGCATATGATGCATCAGCAAAAATCGTGACTTGTGTGGGAAAAATAACAAGAAAGTAATAATAACTAGTAAGCATAGAATACTTCTTCTTATATGTATACCTGTCATTTATCATTATACTTTTGTATTACTTGTTATAAAAATGATGCATTAAAAAAAAAAATGAAAATATACACAAATATATATTTCTTGTGAGAAAATTGTCTCCACACGCGATCTACTTTGCTGCAGTATATATATAGTACAATAATATATTACAATTCTATATATAAAAACTAGTAATTATTTTTATATTCTTGGGAGAAAAAAGATAAAAAAGAATAATCAACTTTAATTTTACTGTGAAATATTAATAACCACAAGTTATATTAAATTAAAATTAAACAAAATGAAAAAAAAAAACATTTTCATTATATTGATTTTTTAATTGTTCTTGTGAGTGAAATAAAGCAAGTTTAAATCATCAAAGGCTTCATCTAAATTTTTATAAACATGATAAGGAAAAAAAAAAAAAAAAACTTCCAGTCAAATACTCGCATGCCAGTGTCGATATCAAATGACAAAGACAAAGGAATACCACAGGTCTTGAAGGCTCAATGGCCAACTTATAAGGGAAGATGAGTTGCTATGAAAATTTTCCATACTTATATGTGTTATTTTCTACAACAGCCAAAACATTTACTTGAAGATGGTGTAATCCCAACCAAAACAAACCAACCACATAGCCTACCCTTATCAGTATTTCGTTAGTATTTTGGTATTATATTGGTATTTAGTGGCAAAAATATTTTAAATACAAAAGACAGTGTATGCCAAAAACCTTAAGCTATAACCTTTTACCGTGTTAGCTTGAAAATCTAGTCTCGATAAAAGGGTAAAATAAAAAAAACTTTAAAGACGTATACTGGCACGCGCGTGCCTTTGATGTCTGTCAACGTTCAACGATGACGAGACGATGCTAAATTACCAAGTGGGTGTACTTTCAAGAGTTGGGGTTGATGGTTATACACAAAATTCAACCCTCATGTATATGTATATATATTTTTTTTTTTTGCCGTAAAAAATACAATAAATAAAAAAAAAATTATTATCAAGATGAAATTTACGAAATATTTTCTTTCAATTCTCATTTTTTTTTTTTTTCATCTTTGTCTATGTCAACTTTTTCTTGTTGATGAAAACACTCAACTTCTGTTTTATTATTATTATTAGTTTTTTTTTTTCAACTTTATACCCCCGGGAAATGTCCTTGATTATTTAACAATGAAAAATGTAAAAAAAAAAATATACCTGTGTGTTTATTCAGGGTCAATATATAATATTTATTTCGAATATTGTTTACATATAAATATGTATAGACAGGTATAAAGTCAAGCTTTTTTTTAGAATTTTAAATAATCATAAAAAATTGAAAGATGAAAATTTAGTGTTAAATAAAGTGATAAAAAAAATTAATAAGGATTGAATTTCATATCGAGTGAGGTGAAAAATATCACAGGTTTTTTTGTAAAGACGTGTGAGGTAGGTTCAATATACAGATATGTATATCGTTATGCAAACACCGACAAGTCGTTCTCTGCACCGCTCCAAGGAAATTCGAACAAAAGTGATCGTGCTTGGAGGTTCTTGTGGTTAATACACACTGAAGCCGAAAATCGAAGGAAATCTTTGTTTACTTGAGAAATATTTGCAGAAGAAGTTTGTAATTTTAGTAATATTTTAGTATTACAAATTCCTCAGCATATAATTGTTAAAAAATAAATTGATAGTCAAAATTTTGTAATAATAAACCATTATTATAAAAATTTTTTTTCCATTACAACCATACAAAAATACTTTATTTGCTTTATTTAAATTTTAATTGTTTTTTCGGTTAGCACAAAGGGGTTGTATAGTTTCTTGAAAAATAAATTAAATCATGATAATAAAAATTCAGTTAAAAGAAAAATAAAGAGTTTGAATGGAGATTTTTTTTTTTTTAAACCAAAGAAAATGATCAAAAGAAAATAAAATAAAAGGCAAACTTTTGTGTCGTGATCGACGATACTTAACATCCCATGGATGCGCTTTTTTTCCCCGCTGCAAATTGAATTGTGGAAAAATAAAATAAAATAGAGGAAAAAAAAAAAAACGAGGTTTTACGGAAGGTCTGTTTATAACACCAAAAGCCATGTGTCCCCGGACCCTTTTACGGCCTATTGATTCCCAATTTCACCGATAATAGACGGGGTGTGCGAATACTTTTTATCTTTTTTTTCCTTTTTTTTCTCTGCTAACGCGGATACACTTGTTGAGTCGTTTACAAGCTGCCCCTCAAGAGCTTCGACCGTATGTGCTCAATTTTTTATTCAATTTTATTATCATTTTTTATTTATTACTTACACAAAATTTTTATTCAAATAAACATAAAATAAAAATGATTTAATCATTAAAATAAAGAATAATAATTGATTAAAAATAAATATTTGATGAAAATATAATTAAATCAAACGTTGTAAAAATTAAATTGAAATATATTTTTTTATATTTTATTATTTAAAAATACATAGATTTAAGAAATATAATTATTTTGTTCATGTGGAATTATTGAGGCAAAAAGGGGTTATCTTTGAAAAGGGTTGACAAATGATTTTGAATCCCATCGTTGACCCAAACCAGTAAAAAATAAAAATCCAATTCGTGTGCTTATTCTTGTGTCGTGAATTTCATACAAAATAAAATATGCCTACTTGTGAATTTGAGATGAGAGAAGAAAAACAAGAAAAACAAAAAAAAAGAGATAAAAAAACAACGATAACGAAACACAAAATGGTTTATATATATTTAAAAAAAAAAAAAAAAAAAAAAAAAGGTACAGGGATGTGTATTTTGCGTATACAAATGTTGGGAAATATATTCACAGAAGCGAGACTCTTTTTAGGGGTGATATATTTATAAAAGGGTTGTGTGTCAGTGGAATTAGAGAAAAGCCCTAGCAATGATTATTGCCGGGTCCATTCCCAGTCGAACGCGAAGGAACAATGCCTTAATTTCTCTCTTGAGATAGGGTGACCAAAAATTTATACATATATACTTTCGGACATTGTCGGTTCTTTAACTGCTAAACGCCTTTCCGTTGTGGTCGAAATTGGCACTCTCATTTCGACAACCACTGAGGATCTTTTTTCATTTTTTTTTTCATTTTATTTTTCATCAAGGGTCAATCGAAACCCAACAAGCATATTTTACACCACTATTATTCTGTCTTTTTTTTTATTTATACTACAAAGTATTGAACCATTAAAACTTTTTATTTTATTTTTTTTTTCGTTATTAAAATTTAAATTTTGCATTTGTTTTTTTAATAAAACAATACTCTTGAAAATTAGAACGACTTTTTTATCATCATCTTGAAATATCTAAAATACAGTTAAATAAAAATATATATATAGTAAAAAAGTAATAAATTCAGCCTTTATATTCAAGCATGAACGTGCAAAACGCGAGTATACTGCTATTTCGATGATTATCGTGCACCTCGATCTAACAAAACCAACACAACTGTATTCCACCTTTCTTGGTATTTAAATTTTATATTTTGTATTTATAATAATATATGTGTGTGTCTTGTCTGTATGTGTATATGTATTAAATGATACTTGTATACATTTTCACGACAATATTCCTATGTATATACTTACAAATAGAAATCGGCAGAGACATTTTCAAAATGGATATCGTGAACTGCTGTTACAATGCTCATTTATAATGTCTGTGTGTTGAAAAGTAAAATGGTTATAGTCAATGGTTACGATAATACTCGGTAGAACAACCAATTTTTTTTTATCATTTTTTTTTTTTTTTTTTTATATTTCTAATCTAATTAAAAAAAAATTCGAAATAATAATTGTAATTTAAAATGTAATAATTTAATGATAATTGAAACAGAAAAAAAAAAGAAAATAAAAAATTCTATTTACAATTATATAAGTTTGAACTTTGATAAGAGAGAAAATAACTAAAGCAAAGAAATAAAATGAAAATGAAAATGAAAAAAAAAGGGTAGAAAGATGGAGTCGTTCTGTTCGATTAATTGCTCTCTTTCTCTCTTTCATTTTTCTATCTCTGTTTTGTCGTAATTACTAATATAGAAGTAATAAGTTTTCGACACAGAATAAGGTGAGGAAAAGACGAAGGTTTAATCCAAAAGTACGACCAAAGGGTTTTATCGAAGTGCTCGAGGGGTGTTTGTAGATCAGCGATTTCATTTATATATATACACACCAAGTGATGAAGAAAATGGACGAGAGAATTGGATAAGAAATGACTTGAAAATCTTAGTGAAGTTACTGGTGTACCAATTGAGCTCAAAAAAAAAAAAAAAAAAAAAATTAATCAAATAAAATAAATAAATAAAAAATTTGAAAATGAAAGCAATAAGAAATGATTCCCAAAGTTGATGGTAGAAACCAGTTATAAAGATTTGTAGATGTCTTTTCGATCCCTAGTCAAGATATTTGTAATTACTGTTTGTATTTCTCTCATCGAGTTTGTATTTATTCATTTCAATTCTGACTCTTTGCATTACCCATCTGTAATATATATATACACCCTTACCAACTATTGAATTTTCCCTCTTCAGTGTCTTATATATACAAATCTCTAAAGTAATGGAAAGCAGCATTCCAATTGCCTCTATCATTGGAATCTCAAAATACAAATGGTTTTACAGATATATATATATCTGGACAAATGAATGAAAGGTATACGTAAGCCAATGGATTATCATCAACAAGGGTTTATATATGTATACAACAACAACGACAACAACAACAACAATAGCAACAACATCAATATCAACAACAACAACTCATACAAACCCTTTTACTTGTTTACTTATTTCATCAATTTATATTCACAAAGTGACTGTCAAATATTATTTACTTTATGAAACTAAAAATACTAGGGTGTGTCGTTACGTGGATCTTTTGGTTATACAAAAACTAACAATACATCAATAGAAAATCTATCAATTAATTAAATTATTTTTCTAATTTAATTTATCAAGTGTTATGCAATTTTTTATGATAATATTTTTGAATAATTTATGTAAATCCTCTTTTTGAAAATTTATTTATTGATATTATTTCTTTTGTTTCAAGTATACATGGAAATAAATTTTTTTGTATGATAAATAATAAACATGGATAGATAACAAAAATATAAAAATAAAAAAACAAATTAATATGAAACTAAAAAGATGGTTCTGCAGCTACAATGATAATTGTAATGAACGCTTGAAGATTTTCCAAGCCCATCTGGGTTCCCCTCAGTATATTTTTATCTCTTTCTGTTACACTTGAAAATCAGACCAAGTGAGGTACCTCACTGTTCAAACTCGGAAGAGCTCTTAAGTACCAAACTTGTACGAATTGATTTAAGTGCTGAATGCTAAATCAACCGAAGGGCTATACGAACAGCAAGGTTTAAATTTACGAGTCACTATGGGTGTCGCATGATTTTATATATATGTTTTTTCTACTATCAAAATTTTCATAAAAGCATACTTGCGTATCTTTGCATGTCCTTGAAATAAATAAATAAATAAACCAAAAAATGTATATTTAAAGTTTTTAAAATAATAGCAAATTTTATATTTAAAACTTTTAAATGTACTACTGTCATGCCACTTATGTTTCGATGTTTCTTCTTGAAAACTGTTTTACTTCATTATCATTTCATGGAAAGTTTTGTAGCCAGACGAAACAAAATACCAATAAACGAATGAATATATTTTACAATAATAAATTTTTATATTAAGTATTTACGTGAGATTTTTTTTATTTTTTTTATTTATTTATTTTTTATAGCTCTCTTGTGAGTACTTGTCTTTTTTTTTTTTTCACTTGAAGCTATCAATTTCATGTCATATCTTGTACGTCAGTTTAATCCACTGTGTATAGTACAAAAACGTTGAGGCAAAATTAAAAATCTAATTGACATATGTATACTTAATTTAGAAAAAAAAGCTCACTGAACAATTTTTCAAACAAGTGTTTTAAAAATCCTTAAACAAAATACCAAAATTCATATAAGAGTAACAGTATCAAAAGACGAATTTTCGTTGGAAAAAAAAAATAATTTATAAAAATTTTAAAAACACACTCGAAGGAAGAAAGAGTTGACGAATTTTTTTTTATATTTTTTTTCCCATGGGATGCATAAATGCAGAATGACCTCGTTGACATGAAACGTGTGTATACTACGAGGATCATCAGGAGGGTCATAACGAAAAATAAAGAAAAAAAAAGGAAAACGATATTAACTCTCAGACTCTTTGTACTTGACACGATGATGCATATTCACGTTTACATCATTTCAAAAAAAAAATATATATAATTTTTTATTTTATATATATTATTTTGAATTTTTTTTATTACACTGTGTGTTATGTTGTCTCGTTTCTTATTCTCAAATAAACTCAATTTTAAAATACAAAAAAAAAGGCTTACCAAAAATCAGTTTGAATAATTTTACAATAAAAATGATATACTGAACAATTGTCCAGTCAAAAAGTAGGTGAGTATGTTGAGATTCAGTGAAAATAATTATAAAAAAAAACCATCATGTTGAAAAATTTAGTTGAATATAAAAAAAAAAAACAGTAAGTAGCTGTTAAATATTTATTTTGATAAATTTTATGAAATAAATAATTTTTAAACTCGAGCATGTATAAATACAAAACTTTCGAAATAATTGAAATGAACATGTGTGTGTATATAGATGAATGTATGAGTATAAATAAGGCTTGTATTGACCATGTAGGGCAATATACTGGAAACAGCAGTAAATCTGTGCCAAAGAAACTGCCCTGGCGACATTAATTTGTGAATGATTACAGGCACCAGGTGTCATTGCCACGACAAAGACCAAAGACACTTGGCGGCCATTGCAAATTCCTCTTTCTTTATTATTTGATGATATTTTTTTCTTAAATTTATATATATATAAAATTTTAAAACTACAATTATTAAACCTTGATAATTATTTATTCGAATAAAACGAAAAAAAAAGAAGAGAAGGAATTATTGAATCAGCGATTGACTTGAATATTAAATTGATGACAATACACATGACAATACTGGTACTAGAAAAAACTAGTGTATCTGATACATATGCGACAATATACATACAATATGTATGAGCGTTAAAATGCAAGACAACTCTGACACTAACAAAGATCACAATTAATTAATTATACTCCCGCTGAGACACTTGGTTTCCGTTCGTTTAAGCTTGTTAATACTCAGCATGCGTCCTACTCTTCACATCCAACTCATGGACAATATGATACTAGTTTACACACTGCATGTAAATTCATATATCCTGATGACAATTGCTATCATTTTTTTTTATATTTTTATTTTATTATTATTTTATTATTATTTAAAAGATTTTTTTTTTAATCTAACAATACGAGTTTTGATCGCATGATGATCTTGACCACGCGCACCTGATAATAATAATAAAAAAAAATAAATATATATTTTTTTTTTTACAAGGTTCAATGTACTAATATACCGAGGAAAAATATAAATAATGTGTCTTTGTTTGGTTATGTTTATATACATTAAACAACTGTATGATTAAATTTATAAATGTTTTACCTGGTTGTGATTTTATAAAAACGTATTTATCAAGTCGAACCTTGTCACCAAGTTTGTCTCGTGTCGTGGGAAGATACTTTGCCAGGTCAAAAAATAATAATCATTTTTTTTTTTTATCCATAATTTTTGTAATTATTACAATCGAGTTTTATTTTTTTTATTTTTTAGACTGTATCACTGTTTATACAGGCTAATTAAAATAAAAATTATTTACACTTAATAAAACTTGATTTAAAAAAATTATCATTATATATTTTTTATTAAAATTTAAAAAAAAAGAGTTATTTTTTCATTCAAGTTGAATGACATCATCATAGTTTATTATTTTCACAGTATGTAGGATTTAATTTGGATTCACCGAACGGTAGATTGCGCAAGATTTTTGTGGATGAGGATTTAAAATTAATACATAATATAGTGATCTAGATTTTTAGATTGCTGAGAATTCATGTAATTGAAATAAAAAAAAAAAAATCCGTGGGAGTTTTTATTTATTTTATTAAATTTTGATCAAAAAGATATTAAATTTATATAAAATACATAATTATTGTAATATTATGCTAACTAATAAAATTTTTGTATTTTTTATTTGATTTTAAAATTTAAAATGGCTATTAAATATTTGTTTTATTGTCAATACATGATGATGGTCAAAATCCACCTACACAATAATATGAAGTATAATAAAATAAACATCATCCGATATTTACCGGAAATGCTTTCACTCATGTAATTCGAGTACAACAATATTTTTTCTGTCCTTATTTAAAATAAAAACAACAACAACAACTATATTCTCAATTTCCATATTATTGTGAATTATAAATAATATATATAAAGGAGTAATACAATACTCATTTCGCAAAATTTCTTTGTTAATTTTTTTTTTTTTGAGCTATAGAAAGACAAAACTCGTTTGATGGGTAATTCAAGAATTTTTATTATTTCGATTGGCTGATTGTCTTTTCATCGTTTAAATGAATAAAAATTTATAAATAAAAAAAATATATATATATATTTAATTTTGTTGAGAAATTTACAACTGGCAAATCCAGTTTTATATTTAATAGCCGATTGATGACACGTCACACGTCAGACAAAGTGGACCGTGCGATTGTATTCCGACGGATCGTTTAGCAGTTAAACTTGTTTTTATCAAGTTTTAACGTGACACGTCGGCTTTATCCAAGACTCATCGATGTCATTGTTTAGCTGGTGTTGGTAATTGCTCATGAGGTATGTAAGATTCAAGTGAGAAAAGAAGAAAAAAAAAAAAAATTAATAAATGTATGAAAAATAAATAAAAATTTTCATGTTGATTATATGAAAAATCATTTGACATAATCAATAAATCATTTTCATTTAATCTTAATTATTGTTTATTATCATTATTATATCTAATAATTAATATTAAAAATTTTATTCATCAAGTTTATCAAACTGGCAAGTATTTTATCATTTAAAAAATTAAAATTCAATAAATTTTCATTTTAAAAATATTTTTTTTTTCTTTTTAAATATATTTTATCGCGATAGATAGTAATAATAAATTATTAATCTATAAAATAATATATTTTATAAATGAAATGTATTAAAATTAAATACATTTGATAAGATGAGTTGGTATGATAGAAGGGTCATTTGAATGTATTCAAAATATTTGATAGTATACTATTAAGTACAAATAAATGTATTTCAAAGTATGAAATATATATAAGTGAAGGATTCATATATACAATGACACAAATGACCGTTGGCCAAGGATGCATTTTATAGGTTCGATGCCTTTCATAGTCAACTATATATATATGCACACACTGAGTCGTCTTAAATGCGATATCTTTTGATGCGCGGCATCATCACTAACGTAAATAAGGAATCCTGGGCAATTAAATGATTATTGCCTTCGTATCATCAAATCGATCCTGCTTATACTAAAATTAAGTTTAAATTTGTACTGGTAAAATATCGTTAAAAATATCATAGATTGGATCATTAATACTCTTGCAATAATATTATCCCATAATTAACCATCAAAATATATATATTTTTTTTTTAATTAATAATGTATATATATACATTTGATAGTTGTTTGATTTCATTTTAATCTTTGTCTGATCAAAAATAAAAAAAATTGAAAAAAAAAGCCAGTTTAACTTCAATAAATGCTGCACTTAACGAAAGTAATAAAAAGTTGCAAAATTTTTCAATCAAAATCAAGAAATGATATTTTTTATTTTTATTCATTCAATGTTTAAATGTATCGAAATGAGTTTTTATATTTTTAAACATACACCATACGAAGTAGTTGATTTTATGGTTTTATGACTTTAAAATTTTACGATACTGTCGATTAGATTCAAAGAATTGCCTTAACAACCGCGTCCGGTTTATGACACGATCAAACGTAGAGATGACTTTGACTTGTAAAAAAAAAAAGAAAAAAGATATAATAATAAATAAATAATTGTATAAATGTTAATTTTTTTTTATTTGCTTGTATTAAAGACTGTTCTTTTTTTTTTTTTACCCGCAAATTAACAAGAAAATTCTAGAGTCAATAATAATTTGAATAAAATTTAAATTTTAATGATCCTGTTATTAATAATATTTTATACAATATAATAATTTAAATATCTTTATTATTAATTTAATAATGTTTATTTGAATAAAATATTTTTTTATATATATGCAGTGAGAAGTTGATTATTGTTAACGCCAAGTTGCTACATTGCTACATTACTAATTTCCTGCGTATATTCTAGTGTCTGATGATGATCTCGCACGTGTTAGTTTATATGACCAACAACTTAGTTAATACATATATATAAAAGCATATCTATACATTGAAATTGTAACTCTTGTGTCAGCATAAAACACTGCTACAGAAATTATATGTCCACCTACAAACCAATCCATTAGGCGCCATCTCTCACTGACTGCTCACTTACAATGCGTCAATTTAACTGGCTCCTGTTTCCCTTTAGTAATTTTTTTTTTTTTATTATTATCTCTCTCTTTCTCTCTCTTTTGATATATAAAATAGTATATTTTACATTACATTATTTGTTGTATTTCCTAAATGAATATTTTTAAATTTTATAATCATTTTTATTTATTTTATTTTATTTTTTTTTTCATATTAAATATATAATTGCAACACAACAATAATTTAATTAATTAAAAAAATATTTTAATAAATATATTTTTAGTTATCATTGTGGTAGTTTAAAATAATAATTCATTATTCATAATTTTTAGTAAACAGGCAGTTATAAATTATTCAAGTTGATACGTGGTCAAATATAAATGCTGTAATGGCAAATGTTAGAATATTATATACATGAACTAATAAACTAGTTGAATAAAAGCTACTAACTGCCGGTAAATTAGCCAATTGAGGACTTCGAGTATCCGCGGATATCTTATTACGCACGCACTTGACAGTTCATATCATGATTGTTATTTTCATTGATATTATATTTATTGACACTTTTATTTTATCAAGGTTAATTCAACACATCCTAAATATTATTTGACCCAAATAAAATATAATCATTTTCAATTTTTAAATTATATCACAACTTCATATATATATGTCATCAATTTTAGCTTAAATATTTAATTGTCATTGTATCAATTTTTATAAAATAATAATACGAAAAAAAAAATTGCGGAAATAATTTGTATTTGTTGGTAGAAAAGTTAAAAAAAAAATTTATTCAAAACATTACTGACATGCATGAGTGAATGGTTAATGTGCTTGAGATATTTTTAAATATAAAAAATTTATATATAAATGTAACATTACAGTTGAAGTTGATTAAAAAGAGATATTCAATGAGGAAGTAGGATAGACTATAAATGTATATAACAAAATAATATAATAAAGAATTATAAGACATACATATACAACAGTAATATAAAAAAATAACAAAAAATAAAATATATATATATGAAGAATCGAGTAAAAAAAAAATAAAGATGCAGACGTTGGTTCCCATAAGACGACGCTAAGTATTATAGTAGTAGTCCTCTTTGATGAAAAGAATGAAATAAAAAGTCAGAGTTAAGAATAAGGATAAATCTATGGGAGCAAAACCTTATTTCAAGGTAGCAATAATATAAAAAAAAAGTATGTTTGTAAGTATAAATATACGATAAAAAAATGGAAAAAAAAAAAAAAACAAATTGATGATTGTTTTGAGTATATACATATATAGAGATAAAAATTTCCCACAGATCGCAAGTGAGGTGACTATTATTATTACAGAGAGTGATGTGACTATAGGATGCGCAACTCGGTAATTCATATATAGGAGACCGGAAAGCAGACCGCTTACAAAAACAGTTATAATAAAAAAATAAATAAATAAAAAATTTGTCGTTTATAGTACAAGTGTGGGTATGTTATATACAAGTCATCTTTCAATTTTTAAATATATATAGGGTACATTAGACAATACAAATTTTCTCAACGATGCGTTCATCCGTGCGTTTAAGCTACTACTATTGCCAGAAGAGGCAAGTTGGTTTTGTTGGTGTTCCTTCTCGGACTGACGCTTCATATAATCGTGACGGACATTATAATCGTCACAATTCACGTCACACTATTTTAACCGCACGAGGCATACTCGTTGTCAACTTTCTACATTTTATTTCTCTTTTATTTTGACACTTTAAATTATTTATTTTTTGCTTAGCTACATTTTTTTTTTTTTTTTTTTCACTGTATATATAGTTTATAGACACACGAATAAATTAAATTTATAGTCTACATTGATGGAGTGAAATAAGAGCTTTTTAAAAAATTTTAAAATTATAAATTTGAGATTATGAAAAATTGAAAAAGAATTTTTTACAATGAAAAAAAAATCAATGAAACACACACAGAAACAAATGCAAGCTCAAATGACTCGAAAATTCAACAGATAATACTAAAATAAAAATAAAATAATTGCTAAACTCACCCTTACTCCAAATATCATCAGCTGGTTCCATCGAAATTCATATCATCTGCAACAATAATTAACAAAACAAAAAGCTGCATTAATTAAATTTTATTAAAATAAATATTTTTTTCTTTTTTTTAAATTTAAGTTTACATAGAAAATTTTATTCAAGTGAAAATCTTCTTCTGCTTTTCTTTCAGTAAAATATTATACCAATAAATACTAATTATTTATAATTTTTTAAATTAGTGTATTGAATTATATTGAGTAAATTATGCATATTTAATTTTTTTGTTATTTTCAATGATAATTTATTTAATTTTCCATCTACCATGAAAAACGTCTATTTAAATATTCATCACATGGTCATGCACAAAAGAATCAAGATGATGATGTCCATATATATAAATTAACATTGTAATATTAGTTACCTTATTTTTGAAATTCTTGTAAATCATAACTAGAAATTATTTTTTATTTTTAATTTCACGACCCTGAGGCAATAACGCCCATCATAATATTCACCCCAATGACGTCAATAATGACGATAATAATAATGATGATGATGATACTACACTTACAAGACTAAATTTCATATGAATATAATAATATTTGAATATTGCAGGTTGTTAAGTCACGATAGTATACAGTTAATTGCCTGAACAAGAAACACAAATGCATGTCTTGATTATTTTAAGTAAGAAAATATAAAACAACACGATGATTTTTTGATGATACAAGACAAGAAATATACTGTGCCTTATGACTGCACTCAGTCGTTGTGCGTGAGCAAGTGGCCAATACAATCTTTACATAGAATCATTATATTCATAGACATCCTACTATGTAGATTACAGCTTTATCAATAATAATTATACAATTCTATAATAATAACAAGCATGCATCTCGTCATTAAGTTATCTGCATCAATTGTTTACGCTTTTAAATTTTATACAAATGCATTTATCTTGAAATGGACATGGTCTACTTGGTTTATTCTTAAATGTTTATTTTTAATGATTATATTTTATTTTTTTATTATTTTCATAAAAATACTAACCTCTTATTTTCATTTATATTTTATAACAATTTCAATACTCAAATGGAAAATATAGTATCAAATTTTGTACAAGAAATATCGTACAGTAGATTTGAATATTCATGAAAATGATAAAATAGAGATTGAGCATAATGAAATTTAAACCAAGGTTTAACAAAAGCTACTGCACCATAAGATACCTATAGTGAAACAACTTTTTTTTTTTATTTTTTTAAATATGATCATGCGCATTTGTTCAATCAATAAATATATATTTTCAAGCCTTGCCATATTATTTTTATTTTTGCAAACAAAAAAAAAAACAAATTATCATTATTTATATTTCATCATAAATTTAAATGAAAAAGAAAAATAAATTTAATAAATACTAAATATAATTAATAGGTTTATTTAAAAAAAAAAAAATAATAAATAATTAAATACTATTATTAAAAATTTGGTTGATTTAAAAATATAAATATGAAAATTAATAATAATAACAAAAGCTTTGTGCATTGCTCATTAGAAATATAAAAAAATATCAAAAGTATTGTAATACTGAATAACTTTTAATCCAGCTTGGTTAAAAGTTCAAGTCCGCTTTTCTACCTTTTGAGCTTTTACTTTTTAACCCTATCTTTCTCACTTTCATCCCTAAAAACTTTATTTTATATCTGTACCATCTTTTACTTAGATACATAACATATATATTTATCTTTGTTACTCTTTTACTTTTAAGTCACAGTGTGTATATATGTGCATCATCAAATCCAGCACCCTGCTGACTTTTCCATCACCTATTTCTCGAGACGTCTCTAATCGTAATCATCGTAGAGTGTTAATGTTCCCGTTAACTCGGCTGAGGTGTTTAACCTTGTTAACTCGTGCTCGCATATCCACATATACACACAAATTCATACATCCTCACTAACACACTCATTTATTTACCCATTCATTCACTTACTTACTTACTTACTCACTTACTTACTTACTTACTTAGCTTTTTTTTTTCTTACTAATAACTTGCATATAAATTTCATGTTTTGATATAAAAATTTTATTGTAATTTTCATTATAAATATTAACTTGGATCAAATGATAATTTGTTAATTAATATTATAATATTTATTTTGAAATTAAATTAATTCAGAATATTGTTGATTTATTATTGTCAGAAAGTCATCGTCAAGAAAGATCAAGATAATGAGAATGAGGATCGATACAAGAATATGTATAGTGTATAGACAAGATTGAGTTTGACTCATCTTGAAATAGTTGTAATGACGTGATGTTACGATTAAATACAAAAGCAGGTATATCAACTGATTCCCATTTCAACTATAGTGTGTCTTGTCTTATGTATAAATGTATACATATAAATACAATACAGTAGTGATGCTATATCTATTTGCAGACACAGATAAACTCAGATGAGAAGAGATACCAACACAAACCCAATATATATCCAGGATAGTAAACGCGCGAGAGAGAGTGTTCTTATAGTGGAACTTATTGATCCAACAAAACTCATTTCAAGATACAGTGCGAAGTCTCCAAGATACTCTCTTCTTCCGCCCAGCCTCACAACCCATTTACTTTCTTCCTCCTTCTTCTCTTATTCCAAGCCCTCTTATCCCTCATCATCTTACTCTTTTACAATTTCTCCTTTTCGATGCTACTAGTTGTCTATCCCTCTTTTCATTTCCACCCACTTTACGATTATCTTCGTCTTATCCATCGGGTCATGGCCCCGTGTCCTTTGTCAACTATCCAAAAGACACAATAATATATCGAAGAAGAAAAAAAAAAAAATAATAACAACATCCAAACTCATGTACAATAAAATAAAGTTTTTTTTTTTTTTGTATCTTTCTATTAATTGTTTCGTTTGTTGAATGGAAGAAAATAAAAATTTTGTTATTTAGACAATTTTATATTTTTTTTCACCAACTATGTATAAAGTTTGTTTTTTTAATTTTTTGTTGTTTTTGTTTTTGCAAAAGTTAGTAATCAAAGCTGGCGCGTGACCTTGTACTTCATCTAGCTCTACAACTTGTTCCTTTTTTGTTCTATAACCTCACGGAATTTACAATATGTAAGTAGGTTTACATAGATATTTGTATAACTAACACAACTACATTGAAAGCTCAGAATTTCTACAGACTTACTATCTCATATTCTCATTTCTCTTTCTGTTACTCTTACTGTGCGTATATGCCAGTGTTGAAAGCAACAATTTTGGGTGGTCTAGTGTTTAGTTTTCCTCGTAAATGCAATGAAAATAATTATTTGTTAAAAAGCCTATAATAAGATTAGAAAATATATGTCTGTGACCTGTGTCTGTATAAATATGTGATTTATTTTTACAAGAAAAATATAAAAAACAAATAAAAAAATTTGTCAGCAAAAGTTTAAACTTAAAGTATGCATAAATTTTTCAAATATAGTTAAAAATATAAAAAAAAAAAAAAATAGAGTAAATTTAAAAAGAATAAAGAATATATAGAGGTGAAAGTATAGAGGTGTAGTGCTTTTGCATAAGACCTCATATAAAAGAGGGAGAAAAGACGAGCCACTGGAGAGTCGCAAGAGGTGACAAGGGGAATTGAAAGATGAAGAGGTAAAAAGGGGCAAAAGGGGCAGAATTGCTATAGGAATATCAGAGGAAAAAGAGGGAAAAGATTGAGGGGAAAAGAGTGAACAGTAGTAGAAGCAGGGTTGGTGGGTTGAAAGAGGGCTTTATCGTGTGAGGGTGAAAGGTGGAGAAAGAGTAGTAGTAGTAGTAGTAGTAGTAGTAGGAGAAAGAGGAAGAGGTAAAAAAAAAAAAAAAGAGACAGATGTATATATATGGGAGGGTCGCTCGATACAGCTCCAGCAAATTCTCAACATCTTTCACCCCCTCAGCAATACATTTTCTCGTTGACATATTCCTATTCTAGAAAAAAATATATACGATCTTGTATTACGGCTGTTAATGTTTTTAAATATAAAGCTTCAAAAATCATAAAATTATATTGTTTAAATTTTTACAATATGATAATTAAAAGCATCGATGAAATAATATATATGAAATTTCTCATCACTGTACAACTATAGTATACTTTATTGAAATACTTTTAAAGCCACTTTCCCAAGTTGGCTGGCTTTCAAAATTTTCAAGAGGTCCGCGCGCGCACAAATATATATATACAGAGAGAAAAATTTTACTGCAGCACTAGGAACATCAACTGCTCTATACGATGGGCATACTACCACGAGGCTAGGCTTGTCACTTGGCTGGTTATCCAAGCACTTCTATACTCGTCCACGCGAATACAAGTGCATAAACATGCGAGTGAGCGTCATCCTAGTTAAAGAGGCACCTTTATCTTTGGCATGCCACTTCATCCCTACTATGTATATACATATATAAAATGAAAATTTACCTCCCTACCTGTTGGACTATATATCTAGATATTATTTCATCTGGTTTTTTTTTTTTCATTTATTAAAAAACATGTACGATGACCAAACAAATCAACGATAAGACTTTACACTGCACTAGTGGATGTTTCGTTAACGAACAACGGCAATACAATGAAATATATGTGTATTATATTTAAAGGAAAAAGCCCCGCATGTTAGCTTGTTCATATACTGTACAGAAACTGTATGGGTTACTCCTTTTCTGTCGGGCCAAAGGATATTGTGATTTTAGCGTCTGTGTAATTATGGAAATTAGCGACATGGAAAGCCTAGGATAAAAGGGTTGATTATAATCCGAAGCAAGAGAGACAGAAATTAGATAAAGTATAAAAAAAACAAAGGTAAATAGAAAAAGATAAAATTATAAGAGGAAAAGAAAGAAAACGAGTTAAAAGACGACCTATGGCCCCGGAGTCTACGTTTTGCCACAACAAAAAATGTCCATAGATAAATATACTCTTTCCACACTCGTGCTTTTGCTATTTTTTTTCTTTTACTTGGTTCTTTTTTTAATTTTTGACGGTTAATATTTATATGATCTCTATATAAATATTTTTCATTTTTAGAATTAATTTCATCAATGATCATTCGAATTGTCCAAATTAGATCTCAACTGGTAGCAATTAGATTAAATGATAAAATAATAATTATGGAAAATTAAGAGGATGATATAGATAAAATAAAATAGAATTATCAGTAGAAAAGAGGGCGGTCACAGTGTGTTCGATTTTGTCGCATTGATGCATCACAAATGAAGAGTCTAAGAGTATGAGAATGAGTTAAAGAGTGAGAGGAAGAGAGAGGTAACTTGGTACCTATACAACACCTCATCCGCACAAGGTTTTTCCTATCTGGCTATTGGACCAGGATGGATTCAGATACGCCAGACGGGGACCTATGATGTGATCGGGTATCGAGTATCGGCTTGTCTTCTCATTGGTTGGTTTACCGCGCACGGTCGCAGTACCCACGCGCAGTTACGACTGATTTGTTACGTAAAAACGTCGATAGCTTCTATACTGTATCTCACCACCCCACTATATCCGTATCCTGTTTCTCCTCTTGCCCTCACTCCTACTCTTTACTACCACTGTCGCTTTTTTTGCATCCAGGATCTACGATTGTGGCGAACGCAAAGAAAAAATACTCAACTAACTGAGGGATAAAAAGAAAATTTACTAAATCGAATAAATGGAATAAAAAGAACCAGAGAGGGAAAGAGGGAAGGGGAGAGAAAGGGAGGAAAGCAACCGAAATGAACCAATTTTTTTTTTCATCATTTTTATTCTTTTTTATCGGCGCCGTACTTCACTTCTAGTTGTTCGGCTTGGTGGATAATATATTTTATCGAAGAGATGGCCGCCTCTTTTCTTTTTTTTTTTTTGTTTTTATATAATTTTTTTCTCAACAGGCGACATTTTCTCGCGACATTGACTCCATTTGTAATATAAACACTTAAATACTTGGCAGACAATGCTAAATATTTCCATAAGTTTGTCTAATGTTTGATAAAAAGAAACGGCATTTTTTTTTTTGAAATAATAAAAATAAATAATATATTGTGTCTGATAGAATATAGTATGTATCTACTGGCACTTTGACAACCAACTGTCATCGTCATCGCAACATGCTATTGTTGCTTCTTGGTGATAATATTTGAATAGTAACAGGCAACAGCACTGAATCTATTGTCAAAGTATCTGACCACTGTGTCCGGTGTTTATTTGATAATTTAGTATAACAAAACTTTTAAAGATAAATTGAATAGAGCCATTTTGGAAAAAAAAAACAAAAAAAAAATATTATGCACCGATGAGGGTACTTGTATTTTATTTTATGCAGTGCCATTTGAGAAAAGAAACTAAAAATTCATTTAAGGTGCAGCAGAATCTCTCAAGGAGTCTATGAAATTTTTATCGAAGTAAGAATGCCTGATGCTTCTGTCTAAGGTGAGTAGTGGAGGAGCTTGGTGATGGAAAAAAATATATATGTAATAAAATAAAAAAAGTAGATAGGTCGATGGTGGGCGTGCAAGATAAAGAGAAATATAGAGAGTAAATGGGAGGTGCACTTGGAGGACCATCGGCATGAAGACACAGAAGGGAGGTTAAAATAGGTGCAAGAGAGGAGAAGTAAAAAAAATAAAAATAAAATTGTTAGGGTGGAGAATGACTTGGTACATGACCGTATCCAGTTGCGGGAGGACAATATATATGTATATATATAATAAAAAATAAAATGAAAAAAAATAAAATAAATGTGAGTGAGGGAAAAAGAGTATAAAATCGGGTAAATCAAGTGTTTGAGAGCGCAGACTCAATATCACCGAACAAAACTCTCCGATAGGTCGGAGGGTTCGACTCTGAGGGGTTGGAAAATAGATTTCCAATCGCACCACAGTAAAGCTATATACACGTATTGATATATATACATATAGATGTTTTACCAATACTATGATGAACTGGTATCACTGGTCCTTGGATGTGAATCCTCTCGAATTTTAATTTGACCTCTACGACCTTTCTTTGATAAAGACAAAAAAATAGCTGCTCGCTCGTAAATCGATCGGACAAAATTTCATTTCGAAATAGTCTTTCGAAAAAAAAAAAACAAATTAATTAATTAATTTGAAAAAAGTTTAGCCACAAGTAAAATCATTCAACTCGAAATTTATTTTAAAAAATATAAAAAAGCATTAAATTAAAAAATACTTGACGAATGATTTTGTGAGAAAAAAAAAATGAAAAATGACATTATGAAGTCTGGTCGTCGAGTGAAAATATTGACCAGGGTTCGATGCGCGCATCTGGGCGTATACAGTTGTATATATGTATATAATATATTCGCATGAAAATAGTATGAGATAGTTGGGGTAGGTAGATGGGGTAGGTGATGGGTGACACGATATATATACAGAAAGAAGGAAAGATCGAAAGACTCTAAAACGTGTAGCATACGGAGGGCAAAAAGAGGGTTTTTCAATGTGAGTGTGCGTCGAGTAAAATAGGAAAAGAGGAAAAGAGGAAAAGAGGGTGATCAAGTGGGGTAGTTTTTAGGATAAAAGAGGAAGGAGTGACGCGCCTGCGAATTGTCGTCAGGGCAACGGGCGACACTAGGAAAAATCGAACTCAAATAAACCCAAGTATTTTCTTCTTCGTTCTTTAAGTTTATTTTTTTTTTTTTTCACCATGCTTATACTCTACTATCCTCTTTTATTTTCTATCTCTGTGAAACTATTTTTATATATATTTTATTCTGTTCAACCATCTTTATTTTTTACCTTTTCATCTATATAATACTAATATAATATAATCAAAAAAAAAAAAAAAAATTATATTTCAAGATGATTCAAAACGTGTCATGGGCATTTCAAAATTCGCTATACATATGGCTCAAAACTAGAGCCTCTGATCCTCGTCTGACGAAAGTCTATGTATAAAATATACACAGATATATAAATGTGAAAATTTGTGGATAAATATATGAGAAAAAATAAAATGGGAAAAAAAAATAAATAGATGGATGCATTGAGTGAGGGACAAGGGAGGTACAAAAAAATATAAAAGTAAAAAAAAAAAGCTCTCTGTATACGCCACACGCCAAACCTTTCACAACTATATGCTACACCTCTTTGCAGGGTTCAACGTGTATATTCGTTTGCCTCGTACATCTTGAAAGATCGTCGCAACTTTCAGCAGATGAATTGTTGGTACGATTTAGGTGTTAACACCAGAATGGTCTATTCGCTTTATCTCTCACATATAGTGTTGTTGTTTCTTTTCTATATACACTTTGGCATCCAAGCAACGTCCTTTCGCTTTGCCAGAAATTGAGCCAACATCTCAACTACCCTTGCTTCACCCCACACCCTCCTACTCCATCTCCTTTGCTTCACTACCTACCCACCCTTTATCTTAACGTCGTTGTTTTTGGTATTAACACGTCTTCATGCCTGAGCGAAACAAAGAATTATTATTTGTTTCCTCTTGTACACAAATGAACAAAAAAAAAAAAGAGACTTTTTAATATTTTATAATTTAAAAATTTGATTGTATTTATTTATTGTAAATTTTTTTTTAATTGACAATTTAATATTCAACACTCTATGAAATATATATAAAGCTGTATTTTTTAAAATTGCATAAAATATAATTACAAGTCATTGGATATATATGGTCTGTTGAAAAAAAAAAATGTTTGTTTCATTTCGTTATTATTATTATTTTTTTTTTTTCATTTGTTACAATGGGAAATGAAAAACACGAGAGGCCAAAACCTGAAGGGAATAGCTACTTCAAGCAGGTATTGATCTTAACTTTTATATTCTACAGCTAAAAAGTGGACTGGAATTTTTTTACCATTACCGTTTGCTACCTTCAGTAGCATCAAATACTTATACTGAACTCATGACCTCTCTCTATTACGGGATATATACACAGAGCAATATATTTTTTATCAACTTCAAATTCATTTTCTATTCTTGTTTCAAAATAAAATAAATAAATAACTGTCTGTATTTATTTTTTTTTTTCGTTTTTAATTAATTTATTATTATTATTATAGAAAATTAAAAACAATTTATATAAATATCGTTGGATAAATTTTGCATATTTAGTATGATGGTTAAATTAAAATTCACTAAAATTGATGTATAAGTGTGTATATACATCTAGGCAGACTCTCATTTTACATTCGTTGAAATATCGTGTATTTATTTGTCTGTAAAGTCCCTGGTTTTGCTCATCTACATTCTATTTCTCTCATTTCTTCAATAACGAGAAAGATAGTTTATAGAAAATATAGATGCTCAGAAAACCGCTTTATACGAAAAATTAAAGAGACGGAGAAAATTTACTATCTCTCTTTTTTTTTTTTCCAACTTCAACATATATATTTATACAGCATTGCATATCACCAACCCACTTCTTCTTTCAACCTCTAACCCTTTCCCCGAATTTATATATATAACATTTCTACAATTTTCATAAAATTAATATATATCCATCATATACTTTGCATATTATTGTAATATTCCATAGTTATATTGTACAATTTAGTCGACTCTTTAACTAAAACCTATTTACATAGAAAAAAAAAAAAAATTAAACACAATTTACTTATAAAATTAACAAATATAAAATCATGGGAAAACAAAAAAATATTTATATTTTAAATAAATAAAAAAACAAGAGCAGGATACTCCAATCAGTTACATGGCTTAATTTAAAGCCCAGGCAAGTATTTGCATCTGCTAAGTGATAAGTAAACCCTGCGGGTAGACATATCCGGACGGGCGATAAGCACAAAATAAATCGCAAAACTTTAAGTAGTTATAAATCTATACATAATGTTAAAAGAGAAAGAGTAAGGGGTCAGGGGGGAGGGCGAGGAGGAGGTGGAGTAAGATGAGGGTGGTATAAATGGGGGTTGTTGTAGTTTGACAGTAGTAGTAAGTAGTAGTAAGTAGTAATTGAAGAAAGACAAACTTATATTTTTGTTTGAATAAAATGAATAAAAAAATTGTAGATGTATGTATAGGTGAAATGATAAAATACTGTAACATTGTGAGGTATAGAAAATAAGAGGAAAGCAGTTGGTAAGTTGGCAGAGGCGTGAGATGCAAAATATTAGTAGTTAAAGCTATAAAATATAATTGTATTTGGTGACGTCATGATACGCCCTTACTACTCATCTTAATAGCCCATCCAAGACTACTTTTGCATTTTAATATGAAAATTATATTAAGTATTTTGTTGGATATAAATTTTTATGAAAACTATTTTATTAATATTATATTGATCAAGTTAAATATTAATTTAAGATTTTTTTTTTTGCATTAAATTTATAATTTATTAATTATTTAAAAATGAAAATTAATAATTTATATATTTTAATTTTTTGTTTTTGATAAATTAAAATTTATTTTTTGACAATATAAAATTTAGAAAATATTAACTTTTTTTCAAATTTCTTTTGTCAATATTATTTTTTGAATTAAATTAGAACATAAAAATATATAAATTAAAGCAATTTTTATTATATGCATGCAAAAAAAATTTTAAATAAAATTTCAAAGGGAAAAAGCCGATTCAATGTAATTCACACGTTGATATACCGGTACATTTGTTTAATTAGTCCGTAGTCAATGTGACGAAATATATTAGTGAATACGAATAACACTGCAGCAGAGTTTATATGTTCATGTGGTAATAGTTTTCGCCTTCAAATGAATTTCTAGATTTATGTTAACATGCTACATTTGTTCGGCAGCATGACAAGTTATCCTAACACATTATATACCTCTTCATCTCTCTCTCTCTTTTTCTCTCAATATATATTTATTTATGTTTTTTTTTCTTTTCAATTTTACAAAGCCTACAAGCTAACCGTTGGTATTTTATTTTCTAAAATTTTCTTTTTTAAGAAAAATACGATGAACCAGTATAGAAGCTTGCAATAATTATTCCAAAGAGTTTATATTATTCACAGTGTGACCATGCAAAAGCACCAAGAAAGTCTCATCTAATTGAAAGCACCGAGCGAGTCTGGTGGCGTCGGTGCAAGACGCGACCACGATGCGGTGTGTTTGTCGAATCGATTATATTCTCGTCGCAGCACAGACATCTAAATATTATTTAATTTTAATTTTTTTTTTTTCCTCCAAATCTTATTCATATTTTTTTAATGTATATTCTTTGTTAAAAAAAAAATCTCTATTAATATATATATAGAGCCAACAAGATGGAAAAAAAAATTTATAACTAGCTAAAAAATAAATTATAGTGATAAAAAAATATATATATATGTATATAAATTATTATTATTTTTTTTTTATAATAATGAATGTCGAGCAAGTTGAAATGTTATTTATGATTATTCCCAGAGTACCTTATTTGTAGAGATTGTCATTTGTACCACTTTGTCTTAGTTGGATCATAACGGCTCGTAAATCATATTTTTAAATAGAAAAAAAATAAAAAAATTAAAATAAAAGAAAATGAAGAGAAAAAAAAAGAGAATTATATAATTTGAGAGATATCGAGGCGAAATGAAATGAAGAATCGTTTGATGGTAACAGTGAGATATATAGGTAGACATTTTAGGAATAATCGTAGGGGAAAAAAAAATATCGCACGTGGGTACAGTGAAAAAATAAAAAATAATGAAACGAAGGAGGTGGTAGTTGGGAGGGGTTGAAAGAGGGTCGAGATTAATTTACGGTAAAAGATAACGAAGAACGAGGTTTCTCCCTCAACAAACGATGTTTCTCTTTCCAGTACCAACGACATGATTCGATTGTGTCTCGGTTCTTGTAATAAATGTATTATTTCTACTGGCCAAACCCCTCTGTCACACAATTTAAAAATCATATATATATATATTTTAGCTTAATTTTATTTTCTCATTCTCATTTGGCCAGGCATAAAATATATATATTGTTGTTCATGCAATTAGTCATTTGATGAAAACTATACAACCTATTTTAACACCAAGAAATTCTAAAAATATTAATATGTCTGACTTGAATTTTGAATAATATCATGTACATTTATTTTCATCATCAGCAAAATCAATTATAATTTACCGAAATAATTAATCTAAGTATTAATAAATATTCATGATAAATTTCTTTTTTAATTTCATTAAATAATAATTTGCAAGAATCGAGCTTTATCAAGATAGCTACAATGAAAAACATAGTTCAAATTATTTTTAAATTTGACAGAATATACTTTAAATTATAGAAAAAAATTTTGCTTTACTTAAAAAATAGATGGAAAAATATTTTAAACTCAACGAAAGTTTGAAAAAATTTATCTATCAAAATTAAATATTAAAAAAAAATTACTAAACTTACCCTTGTTCCAATTAATGATGAAAATTCAATCATCCAATGATCCATCTGCAACAAAAATTAAAAATAAAAATAAATATTTTTGCCAATGTAATTTTGTTATTAAAAATCCAACATCAATGTCAAATTGATTTCGAATTCACAAGCTGTGAATGATTGATACTAATAATCAATTAAATTATTTTAAATTTGAATTATATTTTTGGCAAAATAATATAGAATGATGAAACATAAAATTTTGTTTTTAAATCAACAAAAAATCACAGTGAAAATAATTTACACGAATCAATTTAAATTAAAAAAAAAGAAAAAATTGATTCTGGCACTAGTTTTAAATTGCACGGTATTTTAATACATGAAATTATTGGCAACCAATGTTGATTGCCTTGCAATTTTAAACTTTAATTTATTATATTATTATTACACATAGTTGAAATTAAAATTAAATATATATATCTTTGGATCGAGGCCACCCTTTAAATTTGATCGCATTGAACAGTTGGCAAAATTAACTAGAAAGATAATCAAACAACCGAGAAGAATAAAAATACTTGGATTATATCAAATAATACTTGAAGAAAATTCTACTGGCATTAATCATCATCAGCCAAATGACACACAAAAAAATCCATGTGAATAATCAACATACATTTGTTAATCAAAAATTTCTAAGATTTACAAAGCGAATGATTTTAAATGTTCATTTTAAATCCAAATTAAGTTGACACAAAATTCTGTCAGTAATTTCGATGAAAATTTTAAAAATCCCATTTCTAAACTGTCTTAATGATGCAATTTATAAATATTTTAATAAAGCATTGAATTTAAAATTTTGAAATAAATTTTATCAGTGGAATTTGAAAATTTTCAAGCTTATTTATCAATTGAAAAAAAATAAAAACAAAATAACTTTACTTTGATCAATCCAAGTCCAACTTTCAAGCAATTCTTTAGTCTTAAAAATTAACATAAAAGTAAAGACAGAGCATTCCAGGAATAGGTTGTCACAAGCAGTGCCAATGCAGCCACTAAACTATAACTTATTTTACGTATCGTTTGACTTGATGCATTCGATCCAATAATATCTGCATACCCGTGGTAAGTACCGTATCGTAATAGCTTTTTGTGTCACAAATTGAAACAAATATTCATAATAAATGCGACTCAAACGATTGAAAACAAGTTGAAATATTATACAACATTTATAAAAACAACAACGAAAATAATAATAATAATAATAACAACAATATATCAAACAGTAAACAAAATATTTCATAAATTTATAATTTAAATTTAACTGAAATAATAAATTGTAGGCTAGCTTTTTTTTTATTTTAAAAATACCAAAATACATGTTGATATATTGAGTTATTGAAAAAAAAAAAAAAAATCAAATAAATAAAGCGTATGACTTGAAAATCATTTTGACTTTTGATGACATTCATGTACCTTATATTATGCTTGTATATTCAAAATGAGATATTTTGGCACGGCAAAGGCGGGTCATACCTCCACATCAAACACGATAATACACCATCATAATTTTCTTCTTAAACTTGTATATTGGACATATATTTTCTTAATATATTTACATTAGAACGCCCCGTCGTTGTCACTCGTATTATGTCTACACTGATGGCCAGTTCATGTCAAAAATTTGACAGAAAAACAAAAAAAATATTTCATATATGAAAATAACACTTTACCATTTATTAACTTGCTTGCTTCCTTAGTTGCATAAATAATTTTTCATTTGAAAATAATAAAATACAGATTAGCAAAGAATTTAACTATTTACTATGAAAATATATTTTCAGTAAAATAAAATTTTATTTTTATATTTAAACAAGTGTTAATAGTGTTGGTATTAAAATATTTTTTATTAATAAATATATTCACACTTTAATTTAAAATTTAAATAACAAGAAAATATATTTGTGTGTTTGTGTGTTTGAAATTGTAATAAGTATACTGAAGACATGTATACAAATGACCACTTAAAAGTGTCATAGATTACCTGGAATATAATACGACTATTTTGTCTGATAATAATTTTAATTATTGTCAATCTACTGAATTAAATATAAATATTGTTTTTTTTTTTTTTTCGTTTTTTAATATTTTATTTTTTGAATTTAAAATTATGATGACTGAGACCATTACACCAGAGAAGAGATATTAGTCTGGTATACATATATAATAAATAAATAAAATAAAATTAAAAAATAATAATAAAAATGTCAAAAGCACATAACGCAAACAAATGTGTTAAAATCATATTCAGTAATTAATGTTATGAAAATAACCCCACATTCCATTTTCCACACCATTTATTTAGCCTCAAAAGACAGATGCATACAACACACTTGTGGTCCTTTTGACAGAGTGTATACACTTACTTAGTGTACTTACTTGCATATGTACATATGAAAAGAGTATAATATCTTCGTTCGTCTACTTTCACGTATTATGTGCTCGGCCAAAACTTCAAATAACCATAATGAAAAATTTTCGATTATCTTGGCAGAGATCCCATGTAGATGAGTTTTGTGTAGCTGTTTTGCTGACAATTTTTTTTTTTTTTTTTTATTTTCCATATAGAATAAGGAAAAATAAAAAATAATAATAGTTTAAATTATCATGAATTTTTAGATAAATGTGAAAAATGAAATTTATAATTTTATCAATTTTTAAATTAGCAACTTAATATAATTTTGATATTATATATTTAAAAAAAAAAATTAAATTACTTGTTTAATTAAATTAACTAATACAACGATGATTAATTAAAAATTCTACATAAATTCTACATTTTAAATCTTTTATAAAATGAAAATTAAATATACTTAATAATTTTATATCAAATAAATTAATTTAAATATTTGTTTTAGTAAAAAAAATTAATTTAAAATCAAATTCAATAAAAAAAACTGGTCCATCAAAAATAATCGGATTATTAAAATTTTTGAATATTATTTTTCATTAAAATATTCCAAAAAAAAAATGATAATAAAACTAGTATAATAAAAATTAAATAAAAGTCATCAATAAGTAGGTATATATACTTTTTAAAAAAATAAAATATAATTTACAATTAATGGTTACCATAAATAAACAACATCATATAAACAAGCCTAATTGACTCAAAAATAAATGTTAAAAAATTTCAACGTCTACGGCTGTCGTTTTGCAGATAGGAAAATGTCTAACTAGTGTAAGTGTGTGTGTGTTATACTCATCAGAATGAATATCATCAGTATGAGAACGATCTATACTCCATATGACACGAATAAAGATGGATGACCATGTGTCATAAATACACATACACATATATATATAACTGCAAGTAATCATGATGTATATCCAAATGATCTGGCGCTCTGTTTCTAACTTGAAAACATTCAAAATCCCTTTATTTACTCAATTTTTTTATCATAATCTTCATGATCTTTTTCTTTTTTATTTTTTCGACTGTCATATCTACATGAGTACTTGGCTTATTTTCATGGCATTCCAGTATTTCTTAATATAGATTCACGAATGGTATCAAGTTCGTGTTGAAGATGTAGCCTGTCAAAGTGTCCAACTTATGTGGCCAAAAAAGAAAAAGAAAAAAAAAAGAAAAAATTAAAGAATACAAAATAAAAATCTCGTAAATATTCAAACAGGAGCCCTCTCTCTTCCAAGAGGAGAATAAATAGATGCCTGGACCACGTGGCAGCTGTCTACACTCAGTGAATTTCTTTAAATCAAAGAGATCTCTCTTTGCTAATATAATGACAAAGAAAATGTTGCATATATAATGATAAATTGGCATCAATGATGTGATGATAATTATGATGCTAAAAATTTTCAGTAATTATACATCATATCATTTAAAATTGTGATGATTTATTTTTTAACTGTCATGATAAATTAATTAACATATACAATGAGCATTGTATTGTTAGATAAACAAATTCATTGATCAATAAATTTTGATAAATAATAATTTTGTTTAATTAACATCAGTCATGATTTTCAATGTCTTGTCAAATGAAAATTTGGATGATTTACCACTGAGTATCTACTGAACAAGGGTTTAATGCAATTGATGATGTTGATGATGGTGATTATCATTATTATTATGAAAAAAAGAAGGTGATAATTTTGACAAGTAAAATTTAAATACAAGGAATAATTCGTACCAAGTGAATTTCTTTGGACACTCCTACTGGCTCTTGGATATATACATGCTGCACTTTATGTACTCAACAACACGACGACGACGATGATGATGATGATGATGATGATGACGATGATGATGATGATGAAAAGAAGACTGAAGAGGGATGTATACACAAATGATGTGGCAAATGTCGTACACCGACTTTTCACTAAATATAAATATTGTAAATATAGATGGTATTTACAACGACAAAAATATAATCGGCGCTTCGTGTCCACCCACACTATATAATACTCGTCTCGCCCCATGAAAAATTTTCATTTAAATTAAAAAATGACCTGATATTTAAAATAATGCAAATTTTTCATTTTTCCATATACTATTAATAATAATAATAATAATAATTTATATTTAATAATTAAAGATAAAAAAAAAGATTGATATAATTTATGTATTTTGTTTTTTTTTTTTTTCTTTTTGATTAATTTAAATTTTTATTTAGTTGATAATATTTTTATTAGTCTATAAATTATATATATTTTTTAAATTTTAATAATGTATATAAAATAAAAAAATATATATTTATAGATACAGATATAGAAAAATATTTGTAAATTTAAAAATATATATAATAAAATAAAAAATAATTTTAGACGATAAAATTTTATTTCGACAAGTAGATAATAAATGTATATAAAATTGTATTAATGAATACGGTGTATATATAAGATGCACGTATGGCCGTTGGGTGTGATATCACAGTACCCAACATTTTGCTCGTAAAGCCGTCGTCAACGATAAATACATCCTGAGGAAAAGTCGACGATAGGACATATGCTTATTGCTTCATCTGATGATGTACAATTTGCTCGGTGTATGTTAAAATATACCTATATATTTGTCAATCATTTTATAAATTTATTATCACATTTTTTTTCTTTCTTTTTGATTAAATTAAAATTGAAATTTACTTGAGACTTTGTATATATATATTTATATTAAATTAATTTTTAATCATTAGACAAATGACAATTAACTAAAATTTTATTTGAAAGCTTTTTGAAATAATTACCGATCTAGTATTTCGATTAAAATTATTTTTTTTTTAACTTAATAAACATTAATAATTTTAAATAATTATGCATATCTATATGAAAAATATAAAGCAGTATAAATTGCATATATTGGCCAAGGCGTTACTTTGTATTTACAAACTCCTGAGTCAACAGGACGTGGCCGTACCAGATTTTAAAGCAACGACTCTAGTGTACGCCTCGACTTCGGTAATCTAACGGAACAAGATTTATTTCCGACAAGTTAATCTTGCCTCTTCTTCTTTGCTTTATTCCGGCTTGGCTTTTCCACCAATCGTCTGGAGCTTTTGCAAAAGGGACATCGACCCGATGAAATATAGCAATCACCGAAAAAAAAATATAAAAAAATAAAAAATCTTATTTCGAACCGGATGTCGTTAATACGCCTGCAGTACATGTGACTTACCAAAAGATATATACATGTGAATATTTAATTATCTATATCGTAAATGATTCGAAAATGAGTGACTTTTAAAATATTTATTTATTTTTTATTTTTAATTTTCGTTAATTCTAAATATATAACAGTTGAACCAAAAGAAAAAAAATAAAATAATAAATAAATAAAAGAAATTTATCGTAATATAAAATGACACAGTAGAAAATAATTTTATATTTTAAAACGGAAATATGGCTATACCTCAAATCAACACCGACACTACACAATGATTCACGATGGTCATTAATCTATTTTCACCTCAAGAGGGTTCACGTCAATTTCCAAGAAGGTACTGTTTGATCTGCAAATGATGAATTGGTATATACTTGCAAAGCACCATTTAAATACTCAGCTCTAATAATATACGTTATATGAATCAATGAATAATTTAAATTTGAGAAAAAAAAAAAAAAAACATAAAAAATATCTCAATTGATGTTTTAAAAACGAAAATTGTTAAATAAATATAAATGAAATTTAAATTAATTTTTTTTTTTTCATTTAATTTGATTACTTTGAGTCTTCAAACAACTGTCATATGTTAAAAATCATTTTTTTGTATTTCAAAGTATCTGTGTCTGCGTTATTTATGATGACAACGTGAAAGAAATTTAAAAAAAAAAAAAAATTAGTCTACATCTGTTCCTTGATCTTCCAACTGCATATAAATCAATGAAGTCGGATGAGATTTTGAAGATCAGAGAGTGTTTATAAAAAAAAAAAAAAAAATTACCATACAATTTCAAGTGTAATCATTGTCATCCTCAGAAATTTGTATTGCCAGTTAGATAAGTGACAAAGTAAACATAGCCAATATATAAGTGATTCAAGATAAAAGTAAATTTTCACGAATTGGAAAAAAAAATAATAAATATATATCCGGATAAAGTGCCAAGGTTGAGTAGCTTCAGTCGGCATGCCGACTTTTTGACAGACTGACATAAAAAAAAATTAAAACAAATTTAAAAAAAAATTGACTTTTTTGAATAAAAAAAAAAAAAACAAGTATATACGTTATAAGTTGGGATGCCAATCGTAAACGCGTGTATCACACATGCTATATGTCTGACTTGTTTTGCATTTTGCCAAGCAGCTATCCCCAATACAGAGCAATACATATATATACACAAAACACTCTCTGGCTTTATAACATTTGTACATTAGCCTCGCGGGCCAACGAACACGATTCGATCCACTGCCGATTGTAAAAATAAACCGGCTTTCTACCCCGATACCGCACAAAGAA
Source organism: Aphidius gifuensis (assembly GCF_014905175.1). Taxonomy (NCBI): domain Eukaryota; kingdom Metazoa; phylum Arthropoda; class Insecta; order Hymenoptera; family Braconidae; genus Aphidius; species Aphidius gifuensis. The sequence continues at coordinate 3,978,651 of NC_057788.1, read as the reverse complement.
GACCGGCCAAGTTTCTATTTCTGTATAGTTTTTTCTCTCTCTCTCTCTCTTTCTCTCAATCTCTTTATTTTATTTTTTTCTTTATTCATCTCTTTTGTATTTTTATTATTTTTCATTATTTCATTTTTTTTTTTCATTTTTTCATATACCACACAACACGATTTTTAGTCTGAGCTTGTTAGTTTATCAACGAAAGTGAAAAAGATTAATATCAATGCGGTACCATATGCAAAATTTACAGAATTAAGAAATCAACAGAAAAAAAAATCAAAAATTACAAAAAAAAATTCATCGATGTTTATTTATAGTTTCATTATACTGTTCTCATGTTTTACATTTTTTTTTTTTACTTTTTTATTTTAAATCCTCAAACTTTTTTTATTACAATAATTATTATTAACCCAACATTTATTGGTTCATCATGATTGCGGTAAATAAAAAGAAAGAAAAAAACTGAGTAAAAGAGAGAAAAAAATAAAAATCAAGAATTTTTATGGAGACGTTATCCAAGTTAGTGAATATTTTTTTTTTTTTTCAATAAAACTGAGTGATTTAAAAAATTTCAAAAATTCAAATAACATTTTGATGTATAAAAATTTATACATAAAAAGAATTATTGAAAATAATTTTGAGTTATAAAACACATGAATTATATCTGTGTTTGATGGGTCAAATCATAGTCAACCCTTTCCAACTGTCGTTTATATATATATATTTTTATTTATTTTTTTTTGTGCACCATGATGCATAGAGCAACTTCATAAATCAGATCTTTTATAGTCGTCGCACTTAAGCTCAGAAAAGTCAAAGAGTCATGTGCCGTCACACATTTTATTAAAATCGTTTCACAGTCAAAGTTGATATTTACTGAACGAAACATTCACAAATATATTTGTGTCATATGGATATGAAGTTTTTTTGGCTCTTCAATCTGACATGATAAAGTTTAAATATCACATATACACTGATTGCAAGAGCTTGCAAGAGCTTACACACACACACAACTGGCATTATATGAATTAACACTAAAATAGATTATTAAATTATTCTATCGCTCTCTCTATTTTTCAGCTTGCTAAAATAATCATCAAAATAATAATCAAAGACGAATGAAATAATTTATTACATTGTAATAATAATACATATAAATAAAATAGTTACAATGAATATTACTAGACATTAAAAGCTCAACTGATTTATTGCACTATTGATTTGTAATGTGACAACGAAAACGTACCATGTCATTTGAGTTAAGTCGTTAAATGAAGTTGATTCAATAAAGAAATATGATTGGCAGATATACCTTGTAATATCATAGATATCGAAATGACACTGTCATTTACCAACTCGTATAAATTGACAACTTTTTTTTTTCTTTTGAATTTAAATTTATATATGTAAATTAAATAAGAAAACAATGTAAGATAAATTGAAAATGACAATTGATGTAATTTATATATACTCAAGATAATCAAAAGTAAAATAAATTTATAAATTTAATTTTCATTTAACATTAGGCTTGTTTTTTATGTAAAATAATTGGTAATTTATATTTGTAATTATTTGAATTTTAAAATATTTTTCCTGACGACAGATCATCTTTATTACGACATTTAATTTCACCTAGATGTATTTCCATTACAAAATATATTTCTATATTTGTCTGTAAAGTTTCTCAAGTTTATGAGGAAACTCTAACTATGACTGAATAGATATAAATATGATACCACAATATTTTGTTGGGTCTACCACTGGAATACACTTTTACCTCTATAAATAATGTGCTAGTTTTTTTAAAAATATTTTTTCAATCTACTTTTTCAAGACCTCTTTCTTTATATATACAAGAGGATAAACTTTATTCATTTTTTTTTCTATCATTACATTTAAATTGCTTCAACATCAATATGCATTTTTTTTTTTAATTCTATTTTATTTATTATTCGTTTAATTTAACGAGAATAATTTTAAATATAAAATTACATTGTTGTTTTATATACTTTTTTATTTGTTTATTTTTATTTTTTTTTTTTTGTTGTTTTGTATAATCGTGATTGCCTTGTTTGACCAATTTACCTATATGACGGTAGTCAATGTTTGAATGTTATGACGTGGAACTTGTGATTTCATGGAACATTTAATCAGTATATTGGTAAATTACGAAAATAGTGGTTTTAACTTATTGGATATTCATGATATAACTGCAACAATTTATTTACTTTAATTATTATTATTAAAAAAAAAAAAACTCAATGCAGTAAATTGTTTTAATTTATATTTTAGAAAAAAAGCTTTTTCAATATTGTATTTTTTTTTTTTAATTAAAATTAATACAGATGAATATTATTTAATATTTAATAAATGTAAAATTTCAACACCCCCTTAATTCTGATTAAAATAAAAAAAACAATATTATATTGTTTGAAAAATAATTAATTTATTAATGCAAGATTCGATTCACTTGAGCCAAGGAGCTTTTGAACAATTCGCAAGCCAAACTGTAATATTATTTTAGATGGTAAGAGTAAAATGAGAATGTGTAGCAATTATACGGACAACAATTGTGTGGCTCTCTCATTAAACGATGCCAACAAATTCGATTACTTCTGGTTCTAAATTTGCTTGAAAATGTAGAATATATATTTTATATTGTATATATATTTAAAATATATATATAAATACAAGTATACAGTCTGGATATATTGGAACAATGAAAACATGTGAGAGGTTCTTGCAAATTTTGCATTTATGTATTTTCTAGCTTTAAATAAATTTATTTAACGATTTATTCGTTCACTATAAATTAGAATTATAATTTAATTTAATCTATATAAATACTATAATAATAAATCTATCGACTATAAATTTTAAATTTCAATTAATTGAATATGTTTTTTAGTTTTTTATATATTCAAATGGAATATAGTGCATTTTATTTTGATTTTTTTTTCTTTTTTTCATCATCAATAACAGTATCACCAAAATTGGTTGATATTATGTCGAGTTAGTTAATACCAAGCAATAACGTGTGTTTGTTATTTGCGTAGATAGAAATGGCACCACCACCACACCACACTATGCAAAACAATTTGCCAGTCGATAAATTTTTATATAGAGAAGGGCTTGCTTGACGCACGTTACACACTCACCAAAAAACCTCGGTGCAAACATACAGATACAAATACCATATAACCAAAAGTAAAGGGTGCTATATAGAGTCCAATTCACGAGGGTCATGCCACAACGCCAAACGACTCGACTTATAAAACGCAATTGAATCGATGTATTTATGTACCGTTTACAAACCAGAGGGCTGCTACAAAATTTGCACTTGTGTAATTGTGGAAAGCTCATATAAAAATTATTATTATTTTTTTTTTTTACATTACAATTCCCCTATCACCTGGCCAATAATAATAATGATAACATTTCATCGTATAGGAAAAAAAAAATAAAATAAAATCACATCAAAAATAAATTTTGTTATAGTAAAAATTTTAAACTTTGGTTCATTTTAGTTGATATATAGAAAACCACTGAAACTGGATAAATAGAAATAATTTTCACGAAAATTTAAAAAGTTTAAAAAATGAGAAATGATATAACAAAAAATAATAAATAAAAAAAAGCTTATTATTGAAGTTTCTTGGTTAAAATAAGAGAACAAAATAAATACAAGCAAAATAGTGATTGCTGTTTCGAATTGAACTTTTCTCTGCCCTTGCCTCCCTCTTCCTCCTCTTTTCAATGTTTCAAAATATATACAATGAAATGAATATATATATATATATATACAACAGCTTTTTCGCCAAGGCTGAGTAAACGTTTCGTTTCTCTATTTTGTTTTCTATATAGACTATTCGAATGAACAAGCTATATAGTAAAAAATAAAAAAATAAAAAATAATCAAAAGCTACGCCCAGGGCGGCTATTTAGTTTCTATATATATATAAAAGCTGCATATAAATAAATTTGTACTTGCATAATCCCTATCGAAGCCATACTTATTTCAAAAAGGAAAAAAAAAAATAAAATAAATATAAACTTGGATATACATATTGTTCTTTGTTTTTCATTATAAAATAATAATAAAAAAAAATAAAAAAATTACCCTGAGGGCAATGTGTACGCGCATTGACTTAAAAATGATCCATTGTCACAGCAATATATACTTTCTGAAAGACAAGTGGCCACACGAATAGAGACGTGACAATCAAGATCATACTGAAAAATTTTGATGGAACACCAACCAGTAGTAGTACATTGTCGCACTATATATTGCATCGTAACTATATTTTTCAACTTTGCCTGATAGTCCTCCAAAAATGAAAAAAAAAAAGAAAAAAAAAAAAAAAAAATGAAGAGAAAGAGGAAAGAAGATATACAAGCACTCATCCAATGCAGTATGCTGCAACTAATGAGACATTGCTAAAGGCCATATAGGGGGTTGTTATACACACACATATACATACACCAGGGGGTGTAAAAAAAAACATCAGGCAATATACTTCACCTGGCTGTGTCTTACAGACAATTGTATGTGTACTGTGTACAAGGTGGTACAGTGGATATCTCCACAGATAAACATACACAAACACTTGTTTCATGACTAAATGTATATATATGAAAAAAAGAAAATAAAATAAATGACAAAGATGACAAGAGTCACCCAGGCACAATTAAAAATGAAGCTTCTATAATGGCAAGTCAAACGCCTATGTTGCTCGAGTGATTCTTGACTTTCCAATGAAGCGATTGTTTCATATATCTCGACGTGTCTTTTATCCCTTTTTTTTTATTGTTCTATACTGTCTACTTATTTTTTTATTCATACATCACGATAATAATAGCTTTTTTTTTATTTTACAATACAATGTATTTATCAATACAATGTAAAGATTTTTTTTCTTTTAAATAACATGAAATTTAATCAATTATAATTAATTTAAAAATATTAATTTATAAATGATTAAATGTGTTTAGAATTATTATTTTTCAAAGTGAAAAAATAAAAAAAGTACAATGCAAATCATAAACATCAAACTTTACAAACTAAAGCGAATAATTATTTAAAAAAAAAAACAAGCTATGTACTTGTTGAAACAAAAAAAAATGATAGTAACAAGGGTCAAGAGTTATTCTTTTATTTGCTGTATACAAGCACACATCACATGAATCTATATATATATTCTGAATGATTACTTATTCTGTTGGAATTAGCCAGGGCATATCAAGAAATAACATCTTTTACAATAAAATAGTAGTATATACCTAGTTATTCTTTTAGACACAGAGAAAGATAACTTTGACAAAATGACTAAAAATATTATATAACACAAAAAAAAAGGAAAATTTAAAAAGTGACTTTGTCCAGTGTTGGTTTGTAGAGCTTTTCACGATATACCACTTGACAATTTTGTATACAATATAAATATAAAACAAATGCGTACACAGACTTGGACCCCCTGGTTATTTTGGGATGAGGGTATTGCTTTTGTAATTTTAGTCATGATATATAAAGCTTCTTCTTTGCTTTATGATGAGCCAAACCATTAGACATTTTCATCATTTGCTCAGATAAAACAAAGAATAAAAAATATGCAAAAAATAATTTCTACAACTATGTTCATTTTATTATTTGTAAATGTGCGGGTTGTTTCGAATTTTTAAATATAGCATAAGAACAACCCAATTGTTTCCTTATTATTAAAGAAAAAAAAAATGAAAAAAAAAAAAAAAATAGAATCACGAGATTTTAATATATACCTAATATACAAATATACAGTAACTTGTACTTTTCGTTGACTAATGAGGAGTAAATTTCAAGATAACTGCAGGGGCACATAGCCACCCACTTTTTTCCTCCCTCAAGACGTGGATGCCTCGAGCACTCGAGCTATGAATACACGAGTCTCATGGAAAAACTGCAGTTATAATTGCCCAAGTCTATGAGTAGACGTTCTATTTTCATTTTTTTTTTTTCTTATTTTTGTCGATGTAAACTAAGAAAATAAAAATGAAGAAAAAAAAGAAATGAAATACAGATCTCATAGTCACAAAATAAGGTATATAAAAAAAAAAAAAAAAAATGATCTTATATATGCCAACTGTCATGCAATTCGTGCATCATTGTTGAGAGTTGTTAAACATAACAAGCTTTCACGTATTGTAAAAAGTAGAGATATGTTCATGCTTAAAAATAAATTTAAAAAAAAAAATAAATGGGAACAAGTATACCAAGTAAAGGTAAGGGTGTATTACTTGGGTGTTGGGTACTTGTATGAGAAAAAAATTACTGAAAGGTGTAAGAATCAGTGATGGGATCATCGTGACACCTCCAGGGCTCACTCGTATTGCCTAGGCTACTTCATATTATTTTTTTATTTTTACTTTCTGTCACTTAATCTCAACCCTAGTATTATTATACAAACAATAACAAACAACACTAATGAGGTTCTTCAATACAAAAAAAACATTTGTCCTTGGATGTCATATTTTCTCTGTTTCATCTGCTATCCAATTTACCACACAGCATCATTATCGAAATATTTTTAATATATAACAGTGAATTTAATTCTAGCCATCATTTGTCAGTACAATGAATTATTTTCATCTCGCTATTGTTATTATCATTATACATTTTTAAAGGGTAAATATAAAAATCGATAAATTTTATTTTAACATTAAACAACATCTTGACCCTTTTTAATTAATTATTATTAATTTTTTTTTTCAAATTTTTCTTATTTTAAATCCTTGAAATCTTTGTGTTTGTACAAGAGAAAAAAAAAAGAATTTATAAATATATATTTTAAGAAAAAAATATTCAAGTACTCAAAGAACTAATTGGTCTCTCAAAATAATGGAAATTTTATATTTTGAAAAAAATAGATGAATTAATTTATTTAAAAAATTTGTTTAATTACTCGATATAAATTGCTAAGTAGTTTTTATTATTAATCAAACAATATAAGGTAATGAAGACTGTGTGTATTGCTAATCGATGATAATATTTAATAATAAATCTTCTAATATAATGTGTAACAATAAGAAGCAGCAAGTAAGGACAATTGAAACAATTTAGCTGAAGGCGTGATGAGGGATGAGAAAGCGAGAAAGAGGAGGCTACTGTATCGGGTAAACTGTCGACAAGTAGAGTGAGTTAATAGGGCCTCATTGTTATAGAAAGGAAATTCGATAATCGCTTAGCACACACAAGACTATGAAGCTGATGGGGCAAAACCATTTTCTCCTATGTGTTCTTATGGCTCTAGTAATTTGAGATAGTGCGAGTTAAAAGAGAAAGAGGTTAAATTTGTGTAGCTAAGAAACATGAGGGATAACTTTGACTAAATGCCTCCACGCTTTTCTATAATCTTTCATTAATCAATATTACATAGCTCGAAATATTCCTCCATTTATTTACTATCGCTGCTAATAATTTTTTTCAAGTCACAGCATCATCAAGCTTCAAAAAAATAAAATGAATAAAAAAATTGTCTCCCTGCAAGCTACATAATTTACAATATAGCTTAATAATAATAATAAATATTTTAAATATAATTCTATTAAATTAATATTTAAAATTATTTTTTTCCATTTAATGTTGATGGTTGTAAAATTGTTATGATAATTTTTATTATTGTGTAAAACGATTAAAGTTAACTGTGCCAGTATATTTTGCGCAATTGAAAAGTGAGATTAAAAGTAAATCGCTATCATCTAGTCTTTCGTTAAAATTTTTATTTTCACTTGTAAAGACTGACGAGAAGATAGAAAGAGAAAGAAAAAAAAAAAAAAAAAAAAAAGAGGGCGGGAATAGGAGCATATTTTATTTTACCACACTTGATGACTTAAATGCAAATGAAATATTTCTAAATTCTAAAATAATTATAAATAAATGTATACAATTTAATATTTAATTATGTATATATATAAAAATCTATGTTGTAATTGTTTAAAACGTTTTTTCGTGTTGATGCGCGACAGTAATGGAAAATGATTTTATAAACAATAATAAAATTCTTCATTTTTTTTTTTTTTTAATGATTTTTTAAACTAAAGTTTGTGATGATATGCGGTGATGTTGTAGGTGTATTATATAGTGATAGAGTTGTAGATTAAAAGAGATAGAAAATTATATGGGCTTGTGATTTAATCAAGATTCAAAACTATATATACTGCACGTGCAGACTTTTAAATTTTGCAACGGAAGTCTCACATTTTCACTAGTCCAAGTTGCGAAAACAGTTTTATATACTGAATAAATAAATACAGATATTAAGTACCAATGATTCAAGGATGTTTTTGTATAACCATAATATTTCTCATAATATATATATTCAACCCACTTTGTTATTTACTTTTTTAATTATTTTTTAAATTTTTTTCTACTTTCAATTTTAAATGCAAAAAGGTTAAACTATTAACTTAAAATTTTTAGGTGTACAGAGTATTATTTTATATATTTTTTTATTCCAAGAAATTCATCAAGTTATGGAAATAAAAATCTATGTATGGTATGTGTGCATGTGTGTGAGAGAAAAGGGGAGAATGTAACTCACACTATTACAACACAACACACACATTTGTATGAAAACTCAATTGTTTTTTGTCAATGAAAAAATCAATAATAGATCAAGTATTTAATAATTATTAATTTAAGAAAATATATAAATATATTGATTATTTATTATTATTATAAAATTTTTAAAACGAAATTCTTACCTTTTTTGTTTGATTGTGCATTGTATAACAGCCGAATGATTACGTCATCAATTTGTTCGAAAAACCTGAGAAAATAAATATTCACTCACTTTTTAATTTACTCACGTAATTTTTACAAATCAAAATATCAAATAGTCATTTTGTTTTATAATTAATTTTCACTTTTAATCGAAATAATTAAAAACAAAAACTTTCAAGTGTTATTTTGCATTCATCACATTGATAATCAATAAAATAATTCCATCAGCTTGTCTTGTAATTACTAAAATTATTTAGACACAATTTTATTATAAGCGAGAGTTGAATTAATGAAAAATTATTATTTTTATTAATATAAATGTTGTTATGTAAAAATCACAACAAAATAAAATTTTCACCGGTCAAGGAGTCAGCCATGGCGTCACTTGTGTTTTTTTTTTTTTTTTTCACTTTTTTTTTTATCGCAAAAACCGTTAAATAAATAAAAATTTAATTGAATCATCACTTTTAACGTATTGATCACGACTTAATCTATTAAATGGATGTATTTTTATAATTTATTTTCACTAATTATTAATAACAAAATAATAATAAAACCAGAGTAACCTTAGCTTCGCGCGTGCCAACGTCCAGACTAAATCTTTTGTTTTTTTTTTTTTTTCGGAGCAAGGAGAGTTACAAAGAGAGAGAGAGAGAGTGAGACACACCAGAGGGCCAAAAAAGAGAGACAAAATATAAAATCAAAACAACACATTAAACTTGTATACATATATATAATAATAATAATAATAATAAAATAAAATAAAAAAATTTCAATATAAATAAAAAATAAAAGATTGACTGATTGATTAAAATAATTGATTAACAATATAAATAATCGTAATAATAATAATAATAAATAAATTATTTATTTTTATTAACTGCCCCCTGGTGAAAAAAATAAAAATAAAACTTGACCTTGAACTTGAATTGCTCCGATTTGAACAGGAAATGAATTTCCATTGGATTTTTTTTTTAAAATAATAATTTTAATAATAATAATAATTGATAATAATAATAATTTTTAACTAATAGTTTAAAATAATAATTTCATGAAAAATAATAATTGGAGTAAATTTTTAATTCATTTTTTGATCTCATTAATCTTTGTTATATTATTTTAAACAATTGCCTAGAAAATATTCTTAAATTATAAAAATAAAAACAAACAGCTAGCTTATGTCACGTTTTTTTTAAATTTTTTTTTTTTAAATCGAATTTACCAGCATTATTGTGTCAGCAATGTTTTTTTTTATTTTCGTAAAACCTTTTTCAGTAAAGCTTAATTCGTCCTTTTTGAAAAGACATGTGAATTAGATCTGCAAACAGTTGACACAGCAAATTTAGAAGATAAAAAAAAAAAGTACATAATACAATATTCGAAAAAAAAAAAAAAAAGAAACAAATTGTAATTTAAAGAAAAAGCTTTAAATATGAGCGGAAAAGACACCAGAGAAACGAGACACACAAACATATTTTATGAGAGGCTGGAAGTTGGATAAAACTTGCCTACAAATCTTTTTATTTTTGACAACAACAAGGATACCTGGAAAATTAGCATCAATAAATTTACAAATGTATTTTCTCAACTTAAAAAAATTAAATAAATATCATAAAAATATCAAAATTTTAATAATAAATATTATCAATTATTTTTGATGATTATTAGTTGGTAAATTTAAATTGACAAGTGACAGACTGGCAGATACATAATAAACAAATTAACATCTTTATATACAAAATGTATTATTTTGACTGTAAAAAATTTGCAATCAAACAATTACTTAATTTAATTTTTAAGGCGAATGCCCTGTGATGATGATGACACACTATGAAAATTGTCATTTTGAATACTCCACGACAATTATCACTGTGTTCACGATTCCAATTTGAATTCGTCTGGAAATTGTCTGGGATTACTCAACGAATTGTCTTGTAACTTTTAACTACCAGTTTATGCGACTAAACATTATTTTTTTTATTTTTCTTTCTCTCTATTGTACTTGTTCTTAAAACTTGAAGTTAAAATAATTTCGATTTGATATATATCTATATTAAAATTAAATTAATAAAATAAAATAAAAAAATCAATTTACATTTAATAATAATTATTGCAGCAAATATTACTGTAAAACTATTATTGCATATTCGATTTAGTAATTTTACGTTTAATTCCATTTTCATTTAATATCATAACTATTATTTATTATTATTATTATTGTTTTTACAATTGTCATTAATTTATATATCTAAGAAAACAATGAAAACAATTTATATATGTGACTGTACTATTTATATGTCTGTAAATATGAGATGTGAATATGTAACGCATTTCGTTGATTGAAATGCTTTTTTTTAGGATTATTTTTAGCACTTAAGAGAGACCTCTTTGCCCTCTGAATCTCGTTCATTCGACGAGGAATATTCGTCTCGCATTAAACTTCAGCACTACAGTAATATACACACAGTTCACCTCCCCCATTCTCAACATTCTTTATGTTTTAGCATTAATCTGACGGTGCTTTCTTTTTTTTTTTAATATCATATTTATTTTTCCTTTTCTTTTTTCCAACAATTTTAAATAATCATTAATTCAATATAAAAAAAAAATCTCAAAATTTTATAAAGATATATTTAATAAATAATTTTTTATAATAATTAAAAAATAATTAATCGATATGTACACGCAATATTGCTGTAATAAATAAAATACAATGTCACAATAAATTCTGTATATGTAAAAATACGAAAAAAAAAAAAAAAATCATATATATAAGAATAAAGAAATGATAATATAGTTGAAAAAGCAAAAGGCCACACGTAACAAATGCCTCGGCACACCGACACTATAGTCATTAGCGGGTAATTAGAAACAGATGCTGAGCGGAATCTTTTAACATAAAGCATAAGCTTAATTTATAAAGTGCGATTATTTAGATGAGTTAGTGGAGAAAATAAAGGGTGAGGAGTAGGAGGGGGGTAGGTGTATAAAGATGCGAAAAGGGGGACAGTTGGCTTGCCATGATTCAAAAAGCCAACCTCCTTTTTGAGACAAAAGTTTTCAATTATTTATTAGTTAAGATCCAAGACATGCTGAATGAATGGATGGGAACCAAAAATTTTGTGCCTCTTTATTGCCATTTTTGCCACTGTAATACCAACACGTAGCAAAGAAAAAAAATATATATTTTTTTGATGATTATCTTATAATATCTTTACAATGTAAATTTCTAAGTTTTACCATGACCATTTTTTTGTTTTTTTTTTTTTTTCGAAAGCTATACAAATAATTTTATACATTACTAAAAAAAAAAATAAATAAAATTGATGAAATTGTTTTGGTAAGATGATGATACAAAATAAAAAAAAAAAAAAAAAGGGCATAAGACGATGGACCTAGCAGTCATTACAAACACACATAAAGCCGCACCCTTATTGCGTGGGTCGCCGGATGTGACAGTCGCTCTTGTTAATTACTCATACGTTGGTATAGCCTATACACACATGTATGATAAATAAATAAATAAGTTAATAAATAAATACAACACAAATAAAAATATGTTATGTTTTGCATCATTTTGAAGTGACCTCCCACGAGAAATTGCAATCATGCGTCGGATCACCAAGCCACACAAAAAGAAGAAAAAAAAACAACCACCAAACTTGATGTAGCCATAATTTTTATATAAAATAATACAATGTAAAAAGAATTAAAAAAAAAACAAAAATATATTTAAATAATTATTGTTAGTTTAATGTGAAAGATGATTTTATCATTTTTTTTTTTTTTTTCAATATTTTGGAGTATTATTTTAAAGACAACATAAAAGTGCTTAATTTAGTAATTAGACTAATGGAATGTATATAACAATTAAAAGTCATTTTGGTGTATATTTTAAAAGGTATCTGTAAGCTTGCAAAAATTTTACTTATTGTAAAGATATACGGATACTTTAAAGTATAATATCCATGGTGTGAAATGAGTTTTGCTGGTCTTGGTTGGTTTGGAAAAAGATGGCTGAACTTTTAAGGAACAAGAAGACGAAGAAGAAGAAGAAGAATAAGGGTGTTTAGGCGTTAGAACTGTATCTCGTAATTACCAGTTGATAATTTATGTTTATGTGGCTCGCATTGTTAAGAAAGAAAGAGAGATGGAACGAAAAAAAAAAAGGTGCGAGATAGAAATATATATATAAAGTCTATACTTGTGAATATACTTAACCCCTTTGGGATAGGTTGGTTCTCTTATGATTCTACCTATATATATATATATTGCAATGCATGTGTTTCTCATAATACCTACTCCCTCTTTTGAAAATTTGGGGGAATATGAGAGTAAACCATTCGCGAAGTCTATTACCACACTGTAATTATATATACATATAGCTTTTACAAATTCTTTGGTATAGGTCCGCGAATTTTAGTAAGCAAGCTCTTCTATGGGGATTTGAAAATGGATGCTAGGGGTTCTTATAACGCGTCCTTAAAGCCCGGATGCCCATTACGACCAACCAAAATTTACAACCATTTTCACACTTAAACGAAGGTCGATGAGTTTCCACATTATGGAAAAGGTCGCATATACATTTATAAATGAGTATATTGTTGAGAATTCATTTTAACCCCCCTTCATCTTTCTCTCTTTTTGTACTCGACACTGTGATCATTACTTTTGACTTTGAAAATTCCATTTAAATAAATTCTTATATTATTTCTTTCCACACATATAAATACCTCTTTTTATTTTTAATTTTATAAATCAATCTGTCTGGGATAAAATAGAACAATTATCATTTCTTTTTATAAAAATAACATCAATATATTGCAAATGGAATAATTTTAATTTTTCTTTATTGAAAAAATTATGATAATAACTTGATTTTCATATGGAAATAATTATAATTCAATTAATATTTATAAAATTATCATCACAATTTTTCTAGAAATATAAATTTTTAATTATTATTTTTTTTCTCTCCAGTAGTCTAGTGTGTAATTAAATTTTTATAATTTTAAAAATAGCTGTTCAATACTGATTAGCAAATCACCACCTTCTGTTTTATTGAAAAATCTACTTAAAGTTTTTTTTTTTCTTCATTGAAATAGCTATAAATAGACGCAATCAACGTTAAAGTAAATAACCCGTAGCAAATTGTAATCAACTATCAAAAGTCACTATCCGAAACGATGAAAAAAAAATAAAATAAAATAAAAAAGCTTCTATAAAGTATCAATTATCAATTTTAAAAATTTAACATCCGGATTTTTTAACTTGTTTTTCACTTTAATGACGATGTATTGATGCGTGGTATTTTCATAGGGTAGTGCGGGTTCATCACACATCAGGGATGAACCGATGGAATTAATATTTTGAACCCTCTAAAAATACCAACATATATTATTGGTAGCTATTATTGACTGAAAAGCAGGTAGTCGCACCACCTGTGCATTTAATAGATTTCAATAAATACATATATGCCATCAATGACACCGACAGATGTTTCAATTTCCGAATGCTTAAATTTTATTTCGTTAATTTAACTAGTGTCAATAGTTATATGTTTAAAAAATAAAATTGATTTCAATTAATTTACTAAAAAAATTGCCATTCAATTTTGAGTCTATATTTTTTCATCAAATATTTTATGTATAATGAATTCTTTGTTCTTTTTATTTTCATTTGGGGGAAGTCCATTATTTAAACATTTCCTGTCACTCAAAACTCTCACCAAAAAAAAAAAAAAAAAAAAAGAAACAGTTGAATATCGAAAGGTAAATTGTACAAGACAAATGAAATATACATTGAACAAAATAATTCTGATGGGAGCGTTGGTCAACCGGACACAGTCTCGTCAGTTCTTATGTCGTGTGTTTGTTCACCCTTGACGCAAAACCATGTTACAAGTTGGTGTGATCATGGTCACTAGGGGTTCAATGTGTCGGCTATATAGCAAACCAAACATGAAGTAAAGAAATAAAGAAATAAACATTGTCGATATATTTAAGTTTTTATATACATGTGTAACATATATATACATAAGAAGAAGGTTGTTACACCGCCATAGGCAGATGTCGGTATAATTTCGTTTTAAAAGTCACTGAAGCGATATACAGCGCATAAGTAGACAAGGCAAGTTACTTTTCGTCTTTTCCTCAATGACAAAGCAAAAAAAAAAAAAGAAGAAGAGTTAAAAAAATTATAAAAGAAACAAAAAACATACAAAGAAAAAACAAAATAAAAATTAACAAACTTGTTAAAAAAAAAAAAACAGTTAAAATATAACGACATTTGTTAATAAAATAGTGTCATTGTATCTATATAGATTAATTTGATGTCATAAAATATATATCGACTGTATCAAAAATATGAATATAATAATAAAGCAACTTGTCGTACGCGTTCATTGTGCAAAGTCACTAACGAGTGATGCCTGGTAACCCATCATTAATTTTCAATTATGATGCCATAAAATTTCAATAATGGTCATTAAGAAACGGACGTTGTATAGTACGAAGACCTAGCTATATTAAAATACATATAGCTAGTATATAAGTTTTGTGTATATATCTTTGATGTCTTGTAGAAGATATAAACCCTCCTTGCAATGTATAAAAAATAAGTGGATGATTTGATGATGTCCATCAGGATATAGGTGTTTCCTTTTATAAAAGTAAAAAAAATATATATCGAATTTGGCTGAAAATGAATTAAGGCTTGAGAAATTCAGAGAGGGGAAAGAAAGTCTGTCAGGTGCGACAGATGCAAGAAATGCTCCCCTCTGTTTTTTCCATTTTTTTTTTTATTTCTTTCGATAGTGATCGAAATAAGGTAGTCCTACCATCAACTATAAGAAGGGTGCAAGATAATAGTCGTATTCATTTGTAAATTAAATATTAAAAATAGCCCAAGCTGTATAGTATTCAAACTGGGCCCTTAAAAAAAAATAAAAATATATGTAGATATAAAAAGGCTTGAAGAAAAATATATATTGTAAATTTTTTTATAATTTAGTTTAAGTTAAAATTAATAATAGAAATAGGTAAATTTAGTTTGTATTTAATGTGTAGTTTGAAAATGCAATAATGTTAAAAGGCCAAGAAAAAAAGATGAAAGTTGTGGTTATATGGTAGTTTGATGATTTAAGTAAGCTTTATACATTGACAAATGTTTATCTTGTGAATATAATAAACATTAATAACAGTCCAGTATTGTATTATAATTTACTTACCAATGTTATAATAATTACAATTTTCCAAGGTGTATATTTATCATGAAACTAGTGGTTGGTTCATGATTTTCATGAAGCTTATTTTGAAGTTGGCTGTACAAAATATATATCAGTACAATGCTTTATATTGTAATACACATGTATTTTAGTCTTGGTTATGCGTACTCAGGCTATTTGTTCAGGCCAACATAATATTCAATTCCAATTCATCCAACAGTTTGGCATTAACCCCCAAGCAATTGTATAAGCATCTCACTTTATATACATGTATAAATTCAACAACAAAGAACTCTTGCTATTTGTCTTAGACTTTTTTATTCTCTGTGATTTTATACAGTCTAAATAATTATTAATAATTCATTTTGTTTAAATTTTTAAAAATTAATATACAAATAATTATATATCATTATTTTTTTACAGTGTATATATAACTTTTTTTGTATTTTTTTTTTGTGCAATCAGTTGGTTGAATCAATTTAAAAAAAGACAATAACTTGAAAAAACAAAAAAAAAAAAAAAAAAATTAATTTAACCAAGTGAACGTACATTGTTGTTGAGTCAATTTCTCAATGATATGGTATGTATCTACCGCGAGTGGGAGAATAAATAACACGGGGGGAAATGTACCGAGCCAATGGTACGCGCCATTCGCGAGTTTATTCTCACTGACCAATCATGTTAAATTGTTACAGCCTCTTTCGTGGCCGTCACACTCTTTTGATCGTCTCAACAGATATATATTCAAATAAATAAATAATATATAAAAATGCAATAATAATGCCAAGAGAATCATGTTTGTCTTTTATTATAATAAAATAACATAAATCAAAAGAAAAAAATGAGAAAAAAAAATTTACAAACGGAAGAAAAGTACATAATAAGGATGCTTTTCATATACAGTCAGCTAAAAATCAGAAATTGAAAGCAAGAATCAACGAGTTTTATTGAAAATTCAATAAATAATTTTTTTTAAAATAATAAAAATAGTAAATAGACAAGAAATTCATACACCTTTTATGTTTAGTCTGTGACAATTTTCAGTAATACCCCTTCTTTTATAACATTCGTATTATATTTTTTTGAATATCTCACTATTTCAGTTATTCATTTGTGAAAAAAAAGACAGAAGAATGAAGGTAAGAGTTTGCAAGAGTTTTTTATGATAAATCCAAGGGGGATAGACATCAGAGCAAGATGAAGCTAATGGCATACAGTCGCTCATGATGATGAGGATGATGACAATGACGATGAGAGCATTGTTTCACACAGAATGTACATGTCACTTTGTATCAATTTAATATCAAAATACGCATTTTAAAACGCAATATTATTTTTTTATTATTGATTGTTTTTTTTTTCATTCTGCAATGATTTATTTAATTTGAGCTGATTAAAATGATTCCCAGGCGATAAAATAATAAATTTAATATGGACAAGTGTTTGTCCTTCTGGTTCACACGAATGTAGTATACATGTACAACATTTAAACTTCAGAAATATAGAGTGTATAGTTATTATATCTTCAGGGTCTTTCTTGAAAGTGTGAAAACAACTCGATTGGTCAACTTGATGCCAACACGTTGACGATTAAGGTGAGAGATGGCAAGTATATATAAAAAAATAAAAAAATAAAAAACTTTGTATTCAAGTAAAAGCCGTGACAGAGCACATGGTCGCCGACGTCCGCCCATTGTTTTTTACTCATGCAGAACTTGGTGTTGACACGATCACACAATAAGACCGCACTGTATTTTATTTTTTGTTTAAAACAAGATATAAATAAATAAATAAATATGATAGAGCTTGCATTTCCATAAATATAACGCACTTGATTCTTCATATAATTTTTCATTTTTATGTTTTTTAATTGCTCCACAATTATAGCCTTGGAAAATATCTCAAGTACATTGACAAAATTGAGAAGATTATATTTACGAAAAAAAAAAAACACGCATTGTCACAGATATATGGAATATATAAATATAATGTTGCAGATCGGATAATGCATCGTTTGTGACTGATGCCTTCCTTCACATTATGACATTATTATGAGGTAGCCGGGATTTAACTTGCAAGGGGAAGTCGATCTCTATCCTCACGCTTCATATACATTAATTAAAACTCATTGAATTGTGTGGGATTAATATGCCATCGGTACAAACCATCTATCATGCAATGCTAAATTTATATATTATATTTTAAAATTATATATACTCAACACGCAAACAACATAAAAAATATTTATTTATAAATTTATTATCAACAATAGATATAACAATAGACAACACATAAAATAAAATATTAAAATAATTAATTAATTTATTATTTAAAATTAGATAAAAATTTATAATTAAATAATTTATTTGAATTTGTGTTAATTAAATATTTAACTATTTTTTTAAAGCAATATTCTTGATTATTTATTAAACCTTTAAAATGTTTTGATATTTAGTATATAGAAAATTTAAAAATAATTTTTTTTTTAAATATTAAAAAAATATTTTTCAAGTTTTTAGATTCAAAGCTACATGTATAAATTAATTATTATTTAAAAAAATTTTCACGCTGTATATATGGAGGCTGAACGATACATCTTTTTATATTTAATTTTAATTCAATATTTTAGCATAGTAAAACTATATACCAAATGATCCGTGGGAATAAATATGTCGTAAAAAATAATTAATCAAGCGTCGTTGGTTTGAGGGACAAAAATTGCACGCATATCAAATAAATATGAAAAATATGAATAAATATAAATAAATAAATTTAAACTGAAAATATATACCATAATAATAATGGAATATTCTCATTTAACATGAGTATGATTCTGTAATGGCAATGGGTAAAGAATAAAAATAAAAATTAAGAATAAAAAAAATGAAAAAAACATGGAGAAGATCTTTCCGGTAAAATTACTTTGCGGTGGCTTGTCATTATACAGAAGCCCTTTATTTTTATTTATTTTTCCATGAGTATATTTCTATAACCTTATGCAGTATACATATATTTTTTTTAAATATATAGTAGATAGGGTTTGATATATATGTATAAAATACTATACGTGGCCTTGAAGAAAATGAGAAGTCACGAAGCACAACATTGACCTCACAATAATAATTTCTCTATAGCCGTTGCACATACACAATTTACAATGATATTTATAAATAAATAAATTAAAAATTTAAATTATATGATAATTTGTGTTTAAAAAAAAAACGATAAACAATCTGACAGTTCAATAATTAAAAATATACATTTTTAATAAAAAAATAATATTACACTGAGATAAAATGTGAGCACAACAAATAGAATATCCTGTCGCTTTTGTTGTGCTGCAACAAAATTGTTCTATCGTTAAACAAAATTTGTTGTGCTACAACAAATTTTATTGTATCGTTGAACAAATTTTATTTAGCTGCACAACAATTTTTACCATCCAATAATATTTGTTGTGTTGCTTAATAATATTCGTTCGGCTGCTCAATAAATATTGTCAAGACAATATTACCGTGCTGCACAACAATTTGATTTTCGGTGTTATCGGTAAGATCTTGTTCGTGTGCCTCGGTATATCTACATATTGTGTGGAATTTTCTAAGTCAGCCTAAGTTAGATCAGCTTTAGTGTGACTGACGTTTTAAAATAAATTAATTATCCCAAGATGTCAAGTTTTAAATTTCATCATTGAATTATAAACTAAAATATTTGTGAGCAACTAGATAAATAACCAAACTTGATATTCAACAAATCACATCAACAATAAAGTATGAAATTATATGAAAATGACAAACATAATATCTGTCATTTTAGATTTTTTTTCAATCTTTAATAATTATAAATATGAAAATAAATCAAAGCATTTCTGAATTAATTTGTTCTTAATTGTTTTTCTTCTTCTTTTAATTATCATAATGAAAATTTATTTGTAATTTTGAAAAAAAAAAATTTAATATGGTTTTAGATTTGTTATGTGGAATAATAAAATTATTAACTCAATACAATTCAACATTTTGTTTATAACAAATTTTGTTGTATGTCTATTAATTTTGTTTGTTATGACAAATTTTGTTAAAATAGGTAATTATTATGCCAGATGAACAAAAACTGTACTACCGGCAGAACAAATATTATAGAGTTTCAACTTCGCCTCTACTTTGTTGTGCGGCACGACAATTTTTGTCCTGTTTTCTCAACAATATTTGTCGTTTTTTTTTCTCCGTGTATAAATTAACGTTAAATTAATTTATTTTTATAAAAGCTAATTTATTTGTTTATGAAATGATAGAATTTTTATTGTTTCTTCATATATTATTGAATAGAATATTATTGTTGTTTTATTTCTTTAAAAATGTAATTTTATTTTGTAAAAATTTGTTAATTTTGTACATAATAGCAGTCAAATGATTCCCATGGCATACTTTTCAATTTTTTTTTTCATTTATTTAACAGTGTTTCTCATTTGTTCTTTTGTATTTATGAGAAAGCAACATTATATGCGATCAAAAAAAGAAACAAATAACAAAAAAAAAAAAGACAAGTTTAAGTATCATTACGCCAGCTGGTAACCCGCGTAGACGGTCGATGGCCCTTCATTCTTAATTCTTCTGCGTTAAGTATTATTTTTTGCAATAATTTTTGAATACCCGGCATTCCAAATGAATAAAATAATTCATGAAAATTAGTGGTTATACACTATACTCAATAATTTTGTGCATCATCGAATGCCTGTGGTTTATTAGACAATTCAAATTTACATTTACAATTGTCACTTAACCTGCACCCTTATATATTGTGATGAAAAAAAAAATAAAAAATAATTTTTTGTTTCTTTTCGTTATTATTCTATACTCCTCAATTAATTTTTTTTTTTTCAAACTAAACAATATAAAAATATTTATAAATTTGTTTGTAAAAAATAAACTGGTATCTTTTTAATTTTTTTTCAAACTCAATTTTTGCAGAGTAATAATCAAAAACGAGCAATAATTTAAAAAAAAAATAAATATTAAAAATATGTCGAGTGAAAAAATGTTTCTATTGAATGATTTATGTTGACGCCACATCAGTCAGTCGAGGTCAATCGCAGGAAACGATAATCTCGAGTATATGTATATATTCGCGTCATCATCATCAGGAGGAAATGATAAATACAGTAATGACATGTAACAAAGAAAAAAAAAATAAATAAATAAAAATTGAACCAATGAAATAATAAAGTATTAAATATAAAACAATAGATCACTCATTACAATTAAATTGATGTTATTTAAATGAAAAAAAAAAAAAAAATGTTGAGCTGCAAATAAGTATAAGAACAGGTGGCAACGTTGCCAAGTTATACATCCATAAACCATACAAACTTGTAGAAATGAAATAAATTTTTGTTAAATAAAAAAATAAAAAAAATAGTGTAGTAGTATAGACAGTCATATCCGGCGGCTATTGCTGTATACAGTATATACCAAGTACAACC
Organism: Aphidius gifuensis; assembly: GCF_014905175.1. Taxonomy (NCBI): domain Eukaryota; kingdom Metazoa; phylum Arthropoda; class Insecta; order Hymenoptera; family Braconidae; genus Aphidius; species Aphidius gifuensis. The sequence continues at coordinate 3,957,201 of NC_057788.1, read as the reverse complement.
GACAATTAATAACTCGGCAGGGCCTATTAATGCCATTGTTCAGAGACGCGTGACGATACTGGCTGCGTGTGCGGGGCCCCTGTGTTTTACCTGCGGGACTACAATTCACATACTTGCACGAACGCACAATTGTATTACATATTTACAATAAAAATATACCAACTAATATATATTTAATTACAATTCAATTGTAATATAGCATATAAAAATCCAGTTATGTTTTGCCAAATTCAAGTTGCAGTTTTTTAATTTTTAAATTCAAAAATTCAAAAAAATACGCAGGTGATGTTTTCTTTGGTATATAATCATTAAAAATTATCTATGCATATATTTTTCATCAATTTTTCAATTTTATATACATATATATTTATAATATCCATCGAATCGAGTCAATTTTACTTGCGTGTCAAACTTACAAAATTTTAAATAAAAAAATAATAATGAAAAGATCATAATCAAACTCTTTCGTCATATGTATTTATTTAAAATTCTTCCAACTGATGAAAAAATTATGTAAAATATTATTATCGAGTATTATATAGCCAACATTTGGCTGTTAATTAATTTTTATTATTCATATATTATTTTTATTTTTGTGTTAAGTAAAAAAAAAATATATTTATATAATGAAAAAACCATATGTTAAACTTTTCCATCTTTTATATTAAAAAATAGTGATAGTGATTGATTGTATATTCAAAAGTCATATTGAATTGTCAGATGGATAGTTAACACTGTTGCTAAATAATATTTTTCTAAATTATCCAGCATTAATTACAAACAAACAATTAAATTTATATAAAAATAAAAAAAAATAAATAAATCCACGTTGATATAATTAATTTATTTATTTAGTTGTTTGTTAAATTTTTTTAAAATGATAAACAAATAAATTATTATCATCAGTATTTCCTTTGGTTTTAATCATTTGACTCTGACTTTGTGAAGGTGGTATATATCCTCCCATCAATTTTCAACTGTTCATATTAGCGTAACGACCTTCATTGAAGTGCGCATGGACACATGTGTTTTGCTCCACTGATTTTATTTTATAAAATGTTTTATAATATTTAAATAATTAAATATTTTTATCAATATATATTTTTTATTTTTAGTTTCCGGTTTATATATTTGTATATTATATGTATAAAAAAAACTAACGTATGGTAATTATATTTTTATCATAATAATAAAGAAGAACTAATAAATTTGATTTTTACCAGCAACAACATTATGCTATATATATATTTGTGTGGCTACTAAGGCGCTTATGACATTGCGTAGTTCCCATCGAATATATATATTCCCCTTGCTTTGGACTATAACAAATATAAAATCTAACTTATTTACATATCTCGCCCGGTGTCAGTGAATTACCATATCCACGTGATGTGGGATACATGTGTGATTGTATTATACGTGCCAATGCATTTCAAGCAATAAATATATATATCATTTGAAAATTTGTTACAAAAAATACCGATGGCATGTATTTATTAATATATAAGAAAAAAAAAAATGAAAAGAGTTGAAGAAAACATTGGTGGGTTGACGAATTGGTTTTCTTTTTTTCTCTTTTTTTTTTTGTCATTTTAATAGTACTAAGTTTGTCGATTTAAAATTTGTACTTTTGTAAGTAATATATGGTCCAAGTAGAAAAAAATAAATAAAGTAGGGCACTGTTTCAGTGTACCACAGATAAAGGGTAGAAATGAAAAATATATATACACGTTGACTAAAATGTTCTCAAATTTTTGCAATAAAAAATGATATGCACAGTATATTATACACAATCAATTTATGCATTATTCAAAATGGATATATATAAAGAATTGAGCGCATCAAATAGTGCGTACTTTGGTTTGGGTTTTATATTAAGTAGACAACAGGTAGAAACACTTTTCGATGGGATCACATGTGATCTATTCGTAGGAATACAATGGCCATATAGATCTTCTGGGACTAAATTACGCTCAAAAAATGTTTTTTTTTGGGTCACATTTATTTGTGATGCACCCTCTCTCGATTATTGCATATCTAACTATGAGAAAATCAAACATGTTTTAATATGATGCATATTAATGACTTGAAAATTTTTATATCTGACGATGCAGAAATTTATAGAAAAAAAAAATTTATATATATTCAATAATTATTTCTCATAAAGTTTCAAAGTAAAAAAAAAAAAATAATAATAAATTATCAATAAATTTTTATCTTTAAAAATTATTTAAAGTATTTTTTAAATAATTATCATTTTTTTAATTCAACAATTATTCATCAATTTTTTAAATTTAAATTTAAAAAAAAAAAAAACCACTAAATATTATTTATAAATAAAAAAAAATCTATATCAAAAAATTTATCAAAAAAAAAACATCATCAAGAAAAAAAAAAAAAAATGAAAAAGCATCAAATTCAATATATTCCATTGCAATGGGAAAAAAAAAAAAATCTAAAATTATTCAAGGATAAATAAATAAATAAAAGAATAAAAAAAAAAAAAATTTGATGTGTGGGATATAAAAGCATTAAGAGACATTTTAACCCCTTAATGTATTATTATTTTTCTCAAGGGCTCTAGACACATTGCACCCCTTGCACACCCCTTTATCCATACCAATATCCTTTCAATAGATACCAGATATATATAGAATACCTTTGCTCCTGTCTTCAGCGCATAAATACAATCTATTGAAGATGCAAATATTCTTCGTATGCAAATTGACTATCCACATATACACACACGCACACACAAACACAAATATACATGTATAGGTATGCTAATGTCCAAAACATGTGTTCATCTTCGAACCCTTCCAAGCCTTTTTTTTATTTTTCCTATACTCGTCCTTGATTCTGACGAAGCTGTCTTTTTTTATTATTTATTATTATTATTATTACTATTTATATATCGCGGACACTGCATCAGTGATGCAATACATTTGGATATTTAAAAAAAAATATATATATAGATAGGGCTGGTCGTTTGCTCCCTTCTATTCCAAAGATGATCGAAACGCGCGCCCCCATTTGCATATCCAAGATATATACTTATTTCCTGTCATTGTATATCGGTACATATACAATTCAAACCGTGGGTTTCCGTTCTTACGCATATACTTTTAAAGAAGGAAAAAATTTAATAAAAAAAAAAACTCGATATATACATATGCTAGTTCACTATAGGTGGGCATCATCGAGTCCGGATGGGACTCATCCTCATCACATATATATTCATTTATATATACCCTCGATCAAGGATGCTAGCTATTAATCCGAAACTCTTTGAAATTCCCTGTCCAGGATTGACAGATAGCCTTGTGTATTCCCACAGGATATTTTTGCATGATATTAATTTTTTTTTTTTTTTTTTTTCTTCGCGTCTTGAAATTTTTTTATAATTTGAAATTATTTACAATTAATATAAACACTAATTTTTATTGAGATATAGATTTTTTATTTTTTTATTTTATTTTTAATTAAATTAACAATGTACATTTTGTATATTAAAAATTTATTATTCATTTGAAATAAATTAAAATAAATAAAATTGTAAAAATAAAATCTCATTGCAAATTTATTAAATAATATATTAAAAGTTTTAATTTTCTTTTGTGAATATTTATTTTAACATCTTGAATTTTGTTTATGTTATAATAATGAACGTGAGAAAAATATCCAGATCTTCGTTACGGTTTTTAATATAAAATATCTAATGTGCGTTTTAGAATATCTATTCTTTTTTTTTTTTCTTTATTTTATTCCCTGTCAATGTTTTTATTTAAAAATTTAATTCATCTTTCTCACTTTAGTATAGCCCTATTTATTTAGCATATGAAAATTATGAAATAATCGAAAGCGTATCGAAACACCAACAGACAATATGCAAGAACTGACTGACTGACTGACTGACTGCTTATTATACCTATATGGCCTAGTATAATAAACGAGAGAACACATCAGACGGTATTGTCTGAAACCAGTTCGCTATTTTGCATACTCGTTCTTACTTTTATTTAATTCCCTTCTTCAAAATCTATATGCTATGATACATTCTTCAATGCGTGCATTATATGCAAATTAATTTATTTTTTTTTTATATTTTAATTTGATAATTATTTTTGTTCTTTAGGGTGTTTATTGATTATTTATTAAACATTTATAAACAACTTTAAGTGTTGTAGAAAATTAAAAAAAAAAAAATTAAAATATTGAATCAAATAATTTAAAAATTTATTAGAAAATTTATCAACTCACCCTTGATACCGTCGTCTTGTTCCATTGAAATTTCCATCATCTGCAACAATAATTATATTTGAAAAAAAAATTATAAAATACAACTAAAATAAATAAAATAACTTAAAAATATCCATTTCAATTAAAATATACTTTTGATTAAATTATTTCACAGAGATGAATATTAATTTGGAAAAAAATTTATAAACATATTTCAATTTAAAATTAAATGTTTCTTAAAATGACAAAAATTGTTTGAGAGCACAACAAATAGAAATATCCTGTCGCTTTTGTTGTGCTGCAACAAAATTGTTCTATTGTTAAACAAAATGTGCTACAACGAATTTTATTGTATTTGAACAAATTTTATTTAGCTGCACAACAATTTTAATAATAATATTGCTTAATAATATTTGTTCGGCTGCTCAATAAATATTGTCAGTTTAATATTACCGTTGCACAACAATTTAATTTCTGTTATCGGTAAACTCGGTCTTGTTCTGCCTCGGTATATCTACATGACATGAATTTTCTAATCATCTTGAGATCATGACTGACGTTTTAAAATAATTAATATATTTAATAACATTTTAATCATTGAATTATAAACTAAAATATTTGCAACTAGATAAATAACTAAACTTGATATTTAACAAATCACATCAACAATAAAGTATGAAATTATATGAAAATGACAAACATAATATCTGTCATTTTAATGCAGAGTATTTTAATCTTAATAATTATAAATATGAAAAATAAATCAAAGCATTAATTTGAATTAATTTGTTCCTTAATTGTTAATTATCATAATGAAAATTTATTTCGTAATTTTGAAAATTTAATATGGTTTTAGTATTATGTGGAATAATAAAATTATTAAACTAAATACAAAATTGTTGTATGTTCAACATTTTATAACAAATTGTATGACTATTAATTTTATGACAAATTTTGTTAAACAGCACGGTAATTATTACCTGCCAGATGAACAAAAACTGTACTACCGGCAGAACAAATATTATAGAGTTTCAATCTATCGACAAGTCAACAATACTATTGCAAATAATCATTTAAAAAAAAAAAAAACAAAATAACCATATTTTTAATGATATTTTTAATGCAATTGAAAATGAAGTAATAATATTATTATTTCTATAACTATTATTGCTGTCTCTCATAATTATTTCGTAATGATGAGAAAGTATAATAATTGCGCACGAAAAAATAAAAATAAAAAAACATTGGACAAACGTGTTTTTACCGCCTAGCACGAGTAGATCTCAAATGGACCGACAACTGCATAATATAAACTATAGATATAGGTGTTAAATTTCTTTTTTACTCTGAATTAATTTCAGCTGGAATGTGTCTCATCCCTGTATTTTTTTTTCCCATTGCTATTTTTTTTTTCTCATCATATCAACATCATTAAAACTGATCTACATTGAATTATCATCTTAACAAATATAACAAATAAAAAAAATAAATATACATTAAATCAACGTATTAATTTTAATTTAATAAATTTATTTAATCAAATTTTTCAATGAGAAGAAAAAATAGTAATACTAGTTTGTCTATTCGCACGATTATACTTTGTAAATAACGACAAAAGAAATTTTTTAAAAAATGCAAGTCAGTTAAAATAAAAAAAGGGATGCGAACCCGTTTTTATTTTATTTCGTTTTGTTTATAATCGAAGAAGAAATTCACGAGTATTAAAATGATATTCTTGTAACTATTGTATATGAAATAAAAAAAAATTAAATTAAATTCTTTTATATTATACAGTATATACTTTTAAACAAGAAAATTAATGGGTCACCATTTTTATACTTGAATGATAATTTATATATAAAATTTCGAATAACAATTAAATTTAATATGAATGACTTGAATAATAATTATTTATTAGTTGGAATAATAAATAATATTATCTTGTGTTCTATATATTTTATATAAAAATATATTCCTACTTAAATATGCCCAGACAATTTCCCATCATATGGAAGCTCTATAATAACGCACGATGTACATGTACATGTTTGCTCAACATCACCTGCCATTTACCAGTTAATACAATTTAGTTCCGCTATATATAAATTTATTATTTTATACATAAATAAATTCTTTAATAAACAATCTAATAATTTACAGATTTTTTTTTTTTTATAATTTATATTATTAATAATCAATAAATATTGATATTATTATTTATTTGTAATTTTAAAATTGAATTTTCTATATTGATAATTAAATTATAATATTTTTTAAAAAATTTGCAATTTAAATTCCTGGTATTATTAGCGGAAAAATAATTTTTTAATATATATTTTTATTTTGCTGACAAGAATTTATTAAAAAATATAAATTATTTTGAAATTATTAATTATTGTTTATATTGATTTTCTGAAAAATTCAAAAAAACAATGAAAAAAAATTTACATGCAATAATAAATAAATAAATAAATAAATAAACAAATAAATAAATAAACAAGAACAACTCGTGTAAAATAATTATAATGAAATTTTCTTGGAAAATAAATGACGTTTTTGATTATTATAATATTTGACTATCGTTGATTATTGTTGTATACACATACACACAAACAAACACATATGGAATAATAATGATTACTGATTGTCTCGAGTGTTGCACCGTAAGCCGAAATACGATCTCATGGATATCCTGGCCTACATTGCTACTCGTCGTTACGATTAATATTATAAAGTTTTTGTAATAAAGTTTTTTTTTATTAAACACACTGCGAAAATTACTTGAGGTTTATTATTATGTGTGAATTGTCACGCGCACGAGTGCGTTTCTTATTTTATATTTTAGCCAGAAAAAAGAAAGGTATATGACATTTGTATTAAAATATATAGAAATAAAGTAAAAAGGTATGAAAAAAGAGAAAAAATTAAATAAAAAAATACTCTATAACAATGGATAATTAAAGAAATGAGTACATCATAATATACACATCAAATGAGAATGTGATTTCGCTTCGATTTTGTATATGATTGTCTCTTGAAAAAAAAAAAAAATCTAATAATTCAATTTCCTTGGTCTGTGAAATAATTTTTTTATTCTTCAATTCATCCGGTAAATTATATTTTGAAAATTATTTTTTTTCATAAATATTAATATGATACTAATTAATTTTATTATTTTAAATATTTCGAATAGATGAAAGTATAATTTTTTCTATTATTTTTCTATTTTTAAATTTTAAAAATTCATTAATTTTTTATTAAATCATAAAAAAAGAAATAATTAATATCAGAAATATTTAATAGAAAAATAAAATATTTAAAAATGTGAAAATACATAGACTGTAAAAAAAAAAAAAAAACAAATAAAAAGAGTTTCGAGTATTAGAAATGAAATGAGGGGTCAAAACCTGCGCTCGAGCTTTTATTTTTAAGCGCATGCTCTTTCTTCTAGAATATATCATCCCTTCTCTATGTACAACCACTAAAACGGGAGATAAAAAAAAAAAAAAAATATGTTTAACTTTAAATTCCCTCATAAAATAATAAATCTATTAATAAATAAATTTATATTTAAAATTAAATGACAAAATTATTAATCACATATATTAATTTTTCATAATAATTTGACAGATCTAAAAATTCTTCATAAATTTAATTTTAAAAACCGAAAAATTAAATTATTTCTTTATCAGATAAATTTCAGTCACATATATATATATTATTTATTCAGTCTAAAATTATAAAATAGACAATTAAATATTAATTTCAAATAAATAATTAAAAAATAATTAAAAAATAAAAAAAAAAAACTTCATTTAATTTTGAATTATTGAAAAAATTAAATTCAAAAAAATAAAAATTGAAAATTACAAATGAAAATTTAATTTAATTGTTGATAAACCTTCTTTCCAATCGCACGTTAAAGTCACCAATATTCAGCATATCAATTGACGATGAAAATATTCGATAGCACAGTCCAATATCGGCGCAAAAAAGTAAGCGCAATAGTTTAATATAATAAGAGAAAAAAAATATAAAAAATAAAGATAGAAAGAGAAAAAGAGAGAGATATAACATACAGGTAAGCGCGAATGAATATCACTGAAGGGATTTAACACGATAGTGAAATGGTGGTGGCTGGTTTATATGGTGGGGGTTGGTTTGATGATATCACCCCCGCATTTCTTGTTTCAACATTTATGTTGTACATATTTATCCGAAACGTGGCGCCACAATACGGCCTGCGCAATCACAAAATATACTATCACAAAAATAATCCAAAATTACTCCAAAATTAAAATTTACTCCAAAAAAATTAAAATCATAATTAATCATCAGAATTAATATGATAAAATTTTCCTACTATATCTTGATTTACTTGTAAAATAAAAAAACCAGTAGAAAAAAAATTAATAAATCATTTAAATTAATGAAAAACTCAATTTTAAAAATTAAATTTAACTTTTTGATTTTACAATAGCGAATAATTTAATAAGGGTATTGCAAAAATGCGTGCTTCTTTATTTTTTATATACATGTTTTTTTTTTTTCGATGCCAAATGGAGGGTTGACCGTATTATATTTGATACCTATAGATATATACTAGAAACGAGGGCTGCAAGGAGCTGAATGTGAGCGCGAGCGCGTTAGTCTTGGCCAGAACACAGGCCTAGAAGGATCGCACTCGTTCCAAATAAATTTTTTAACACTTTAATTAATTAATAATTGAACTATTTTTTTTTTCAATTTCTAAATATACGCGATCGTGTGTGTTTTATTAATATTATTATTATTTTATGTGTGTGAACAATGCATAAAAATATAAATTTTAATTATTTCTTTTTTTTTTTTTGTGTGTAAATAAATATATATTTAGCTGTTAATAATAAATTAAACGCGAGTGACATTAATAAATATATATATCAAAAAAAAAATAATAATAATACAAATTTAAAAACTATTATTGTTTTGTCTATTTAAAAAAATTCTGACTTTTCAAGTTGTTTTTTTTTTTTTCTTATATTTTCTTTTTCATTATTCAACAAATAAAAAAAAATAAATAAATAATAGTGTCTTGAGTTTATTTATACAATAGATTTTGTATGACATGAAAGAGACTCTTTCCAAGATCTATAAATGATTTTGACGACGAAAGAAGAGCAGTGATATTCAGGTGATTGTTAGAAAAAAAAAAAAAAGAAAAAAATAACCACCTACACATTGAGGGGGACCCTTTTCTTATAGATAAAATAATTTTTTTTTCATTTGTGACACATTGTGCCCTATGTGTGACAATTGCTTTAATACATGAATTTTTTTTTATCAATTCAATTTTAAATAAAAAAAAACAAACAAACAAACTTGTATGCATCGTGAAGATTTTTTAGAAATCAAGATAATCTCGTTAGATGAATCAACAATAGACTACCGAATTTTTTCAATTAAAATTTGTATATATACTTGTTATGCATAGGCACTTTTACATATATATATTTATTTAAATTGAATAATTGAATTTGAAAGAATCGAATATCCCTATTTTGTATAAAAATATGAATGGAATAAATGAGGTGTGATGTGTGAATGAATATACGATGCAAGATATAGGATAACATCAGTGAATAAAAATGACAATGAAAAATCTTTTTGATACTTGACCGCATTTATTGTATATTTTGTATATGACACTAGTTTTTTTTTGATACGTCCGGGGCGTGTATTAATATTTTTTAATTTTAGTGGTCAACCAATTTTCATGCAATTGATTTTTCAAATAAAATTTTATCAAAAAACAATAGACCATACACAATTTAATTTTTCAAAATAATAAAATAAAATCATTAATTTAAAAAAATGATAAAATTAAAAATAAATAATTTAATATTTCACTGAATTTATATCAAATTTAATATCATGAAATTGGTTCTTCAAGTGTAATTGTGAATATTAATCCATAAATGAAAAAAAATTTAAAAATATTAAAACGATATCTTATCAATTTAAAAATAATAAAAAAAAAAAAAAAAGTGCTTTTTAATCTACATAAATTCAATATATTTATAATATATATTTTATAATGAAAAAAAAAAATAAAATATATGAATATTGTGGCTTAGTGAGGCTCTTGAACTTGATGAAAATGATGATAGAGTAGTGATGCATCTTAAAACTCCACATTCATCTGATAGTTGAGAAAAAAAAAATAACTAGCAATTGAAGTAATAATGCTTGTAACATAATTATTATGTGTTTATATAAAAGCTCAAAATTAAATATTGTCTGCATATTCATTTATAAAATAAAAAAAAAAAAAAAAATACAAGGAAAAAAAAAATGAGTCTTGCTGATGATATTATTTATCACATTTATCACATTTATCTCATCATGTTTGACTATATATGTTATATGCTGGTTATTGAGTAGCGTGTGACCAGAGGACGAAACGATTCTTAGTCTGCTGATGATGATCAAAGCTAAATTCCTCGTACAATGCAATACAACACACATTAGGTTTTTATTATCACTCTTTAGATATAGATACACGAGATCATATTTTATTTTTATTTTTCATGAAAAAAATATATAACGTAAACAAATTTTTATTTTATTATATATTGAATATTAAATTATTTAAAAATATATATTATTTTTTCATGTAAAGAGTGAATTAATGTAATATAAATTTTATTTTTTGTTATTAAATATATACAGTGTCTGTATATTATTGTCGTTGACAAATTAATTATTGTGTCCTGTTGTTTGATGTGGGTAAATGTTGTATAAAGCTGCACAGCTGACAAGACACTTGGTGTCTATAAGTACATATAGCTGTATATATATACAATATGCATATACACGTCGTCAGCACATCAAATACATAACTAACATCTAAATCATCGCATATCATTTTTTACTAAACTTAAATATTTTTTTTATCTTTAAATTAACAATCACATTTTTTTTATATTTCAAAATCAATTATTATTTTTTTATTATTATAAAAAAGTGTGTGAGTGTGTAAAAGTGTTGTTATAAATCAAAAAAAAAAAAATAATAGTTTTTGCTAAAAAAAAATATAGATTTTGCTAAAAAAAAATCACATATATGAAAAGTTGTATTTAAAATATATCGATGCTTATAAAAGTAGTCTCGTTAAAAATTTTTTTGAAAATGTACAACTTTGTCAAGGATATGTACTCCAATCAAGGGTTATATATAGGAAAAAAAAAATAATAATGAAAAAGTATTTTTATATATTTAAAGTATAAAATAAATAAAATATGTATACAACATATCGACACACTCGTTGTTGGCTTGACTTATATATATGTAAAACTTGTCTTGTATATATATTGGGTACCTGCTTCGAGAGTTTATACACGGCTGTATATTTCAAGTACTTTTAACTTGTACTTAGAGCCACCACTTGTACTTATACAACTCAAAAGAGACATTCAAAATTTTAAATAATTATATTCATCAAATTTTAGATCAATAAACTATTCATTTTATATATTAAATAAATTTTAAACATTTTTTCAATTTGTTTGTTTGTTTGTTTTTAATTAAAAGGTAAAAACAAAACGAGGCTGGATAAGGGTTATATTTTTATTCATTGAACTATGTACAGGCTAAAAAAAGATAGCTTAATTTTCAAAGTAGAAAAAGAATAGTTTTTTGTTTTTAAATCAAATATCTTAATTTACTCCAAAAAAAAAAATAAAAAAATAAAAAACTAATACCGTCGCAAAGCATCAAGCGAAAAGTCAACGTATATTGAAAATTCTTAGGGGTTGAAAATGAAAAAAAAAAAAAGGGGTAAAAAAGTAGTGATTGGATATAGAGGATAGGTAGATTGTAGGAGAACAAATAATATAAGGTGTGCGACGGGTAAAGCTATTGCAAAAAACAACAAAAAAAAAAAAAAAAATGGGTTGAAGAAGGAGGAAAAATAAGAGGGGGTAAGAAAAAGGCTAAAGCAGGATTTTGCCAAAAGGGCGGGAGGAAATTGTCGGGGAGTTAAAAATATGAGATGAGCCTGAGCATCGTGAAAGACCACCTAGCCAGCCTCCGTTTTTACTGCGTCACCCCACTCTAAGTAAAAAAACATAAACGTATCTTCTTAACATTTTTCTCCCACTACAATATTTTGTCTGATAAACGGGCGGTGTTTTACTTGTAGTGGGAGAATAAATGTAGAACTTTGATTAGTCAATGAAGCAACTGTTTTACCACCACCACAATACATTATCAACCGCCCATCCCCACTATTTTACTGGCGCCTCCTACAGGCATTGCATCGGTTATAAAGTTGCTCTTAGTTTCAGATTAGAAGCCTGCTGGGACGGGTCTCGCTCCAGTAACAAGGCGCCGTCAACAAAAAATATATATATATGTTGCAACGTTGTGCTCAACACATAAAACATTGTGTTTAATAATATACATATATATATATATATAATAAAGAACAATAAAAAAATAATAATATAAACAACAACAACAACAATAATAACAACAACAACGACAATCAACTGGATTATTTATTTGGATTGTTTTTTTTTTTCTTTTCTTTGAAAATAATCAAAAAGTTTTTTAATAATTATCGTGAGTTAATAAAGTTTATACTGTGTGGACTTTGAAAAAAAAAAATATATAAAAGTGTAATGTTTTTTATTTTGAGAACGAAATTCGGTGGTATTGTTGTTGTGACACTTTGACAATGACACTTGAGGATTAACAAGAATTATCATTATTTTATTTATACTTTAAATAAATAAAAATATTATAATTATTATATTGGATATTTAATATTTTAAAAAATATAATTTATTATTATTTTTTGTTACGTGTGCCTTTTGTTGTTGTTTAACAATAAATAATCGGATACATGTAATATAACTTGTAATTTATCACTGCCAAATATGCATCATTATCAGTGATTTGTTTTATTATTTATTTAAAATAAATAAAACTCAATTAGTGTTTTAATTGTGCTAAGAAAAAAAAAAAAGTGAATTTTTTGGAGTATTTGTTTGTTGATGAAATAATTTTATTTTAATTGAAACTTTTTTTTTCATTTAAATTTATAAAAAAAGTTTTGTGTTGATTTTTAAATATATAGACAAAGTGTGTTGTATATTTTTTTTTAAATAATAATAAGGACATTATTGAAAATTATTGTGGTGAAAAAAAAAAAAAAAAAAAATTAGTAAAGATAATAATAAATATGAGTATTAATTGGAAATTAATAAATAAATATTATTAATTTTTTTTTTCAAAATTAGTGAAATAATTGAGGCAATGCCACGACACAGGGTCCGACGTCGCCCGTGTTTGCAAAATATAAAAAAACAAACAAGTGACTATTGAAATATAAAAATAATAAAAATAGAAAATAAGAAAAGAATTAATTTAATTTAAAAAAAAAAAAAAGTAAATTTATGTTGGAATTGTGCTGTGAGAGAGCAAGAATAAAAAAGTGATTAAAATAACAATTGCCTTAAAGGCTGTTGTGGTGGATAATATTTTTAAATAATTGTAGAATTTTGAAGCCGTCAAAGTGGCTTCTTCACTGGGTCTCCAGGGGCCATCAGCGCCAATTGGTGCCCAATTATTGGCTTCTGGTGGTGGTACTGATGATGCGACCACCACAACATACCACGGAAATTTGGTAACCGGCAACAATAGCTCGGTGACAGCAGCATTACAACAGCCAATACTTAATTCATTAAATTCACTTGCCACAATGCAAGCATCAGCTGAAGCAAATTCACTCGATTTACAAGCAATGCAATCCATGGATTGGCTTTTCAAGAAAGAAAGGATTTATCTTCTTGCTCAATTTTGGCAACAGGTAAGAAATTATTACATTATACTATTTTTAAATATACGATGAGTTGTAAAATATTATTTTGAAACATTTTATCTAGTATTCAAAATTTTTAATAAACATTATTTTTATTGTCATGTGATAGATTAGAGTTAAACTTTTCCGTCAACGAAATATCACAAGTTAATATTCACATAAATATTGAGTAAATAAAATACAAATTGTTTAAAAATTTCATCATAAGAATCAAGTATGAAACAATGAATATGTCAATTTTAAGTGTTTTATTTTTTTTTTGATTTTTAACAACTTTCTTTAATTTTTTTTATTTAATTTTAACATTAAAAAAATCATAAAAATTTAATGAAAAAAATTCAATAATGTTGTTTTTTTTTTTTTTGACATAACGATCAAAAAATTTAGTCAAGTATAGAAATTATTTTCTTTATTTTTTTTTTATTAATATTATTTTTATAAATCTCAGTTAAATGAACACGTTAAATATCAAGAGAAAGAAAACCAATATATATTTGTAGACTTAACTGAAGAAGAGGAAAAAAAAAAAAATCTAAAAATATCCACCGAAGATTTGTGACAAAATTCCGGGAAGTCTTCGACATTTGAATCTTTTACTCTCGCTTTGAGGGAAATAAAAAAAATGTATTAAAAAAAAAAAAAAGTCATAAAGAAGAGTCAAGGACCGGGTTAAAAAAAAATAAAAAAAATCAAACCAATAAAACTGTTAATACAAAAAATAAAAAAATAAATATACTTCTTTTCGTTAAATTATTGTCAAAAGTATATATATAATTTTCCAGCCTTTCAACTGGATTTCACTTTGACATGAAATAAGATAGACCCATGGAAAATCTTGATATAAAAAATTAATAATCATTCATCAATTTATTTAGTAATTAGATCGAAAATTGCGCTGTTATTTTTATTTTATTTATTTTCATCATTATTATGTAATTTATATCTCACGGGTTTATTAATATTTTATTAGAATTGTGTATATTGTTGTTGTTGAGAAAATGAAAAATTATTTAAAGAAAAAAAAAACAATGAATTATAAATAATACTGTAGTCATCATCATCATCATTTGCCAATAGAATATTGTCATCATCACGACAATGGACAAAATTTTTACCGGCTGTTGAGGTTGCTGCTCCTTTTCTCTCTTATAAATTTTATTCCATCTCATTCTAAAGACGCGATGCGCAGGTTTTTCCCCTTCTCGAATATTATTTTATTATTATTTATTTTATTAGATTTTTTTTTTTTTTTTTTTTCAAATCTGGAGGGGAAATGCGCGTGTACTTAAAACTTGCCGAAATTCCCGCTTGGTGGCACTAGCTATCGGAGCTAAGTCTCGTAATAATTTTTAAATTTTTCAACTACTAAAATATTATTGATATAATTTTATTATATTTTCACTACGTGATTGTGAAAATAATTGATAAAATAAAATTATAATTTAATAACATTGAGATACATGTTATCAAACATAATGATGACTACAGATAAAATCGTATAATATAATTTAACATAAAATATAAATCAATATTTCATTACTTATCTTGCACAATAAACCACTCATTTTAAATATACAATATTATTAAAAATATATACTTGAAATTTAAATAATAATATCAAGACAATAAAAAAATAAAAATATACATTATCATGATGGAATTTTTTTATTTTTTTCATATATAATATTGTTTTATTTTTTTACATCAATTACGATGAGTCACCTGTACAATAAAAATCAGAAATATCAATTTCCGCTTATAATCAATAAATCATTAAATCATCAATCATATTTCTACTAAATCACAACAATTTTTAACGAAAATAAAAAAATTAAAAATATCAAAAGAGTCATATGACTGCACAGTCAATAAATGCGAATAAAAATCAAAAAAAAACAAAAATTAAATTCATCTAAATTAACAATTTGACATGTTTAATAAACATGATAAATGTTTAAATATTTATTAAACATATAATTATCATTATTTTCATATTTTTATAAATTTTAAAATTCATAATGTACTATAAATTAAATATATATTATTTTTAAAAAATATTTGATATATAAATGCACCGGTATTATTAATTATAATTCATTTTATTTTCAATATGAGTGATTTAGCATTGCTGAGGGAATGTGTGACCGTCATATACATATATATAAAGAAATCGTGTTTGTAGCCAAACAGTGATTCATCCACGTTTCATCTAAAAATATACATATATATCTAAAATACATATTTTAAAACAACCCAAAGAATATTTTTCGTTACTACTTATTAATTTAAACTAAAAGAATGAAAAAATTATTTTAAAAAAAAAATAGTAATAAATAAAATAAATGTCAACGCATACTTATATACTAAAAAATTTAAAATATTTTTTTTTGTCACACAAACTTAACTATCATTATTATTATTACAATAATTTTTTTTTTTTTTTTTCATTTCAATATTTTTTGGTATTCAATAAAGTACTTTCAAATGTAAAAAAATAATAATAATAATATGTAATCTTTTAAAAGTCAACATGATGAATAATTAAAGAATAATAAAATAATAAAAAAAGAAGGATAATAATAATAATAATAAATAAATAAATAAAAGAACTGTTTAATGTATTTAGGCAAAGTGAGTTTGATGAACTTGAAAGGCTCAAAAAGAGGCCCACAACAAAAAAAGTCATATATACAATTTATCCATTCTCGGGAGTGTAAAGACCACCTCGATGAAAAGACTCCCGGATTGTTGGGTCACTGCTCGTACGACCCATCGACTTGTTCGATTTATTTATTTATTATTATTATTATTAATTCATTGTGTGATATAAAATTATTAAATAATCACACGTTAATAAAGATATTTATTTATAAATTTAAAATATCTTATGTACGCTTATTTTGAAAAAATAAAAACTATAAATATAGTCCATGGTTTATTGATATTTAATAATCAATTTTAATTTGTACATTAGTTGTCGGTTAGAATTGGTTAAGAGTAAATTTATACACTGACCATACTGTTATGTATTTGACAATCAAATATGTATGTACATGTAATTCTTTAATGCGCGCAACAGATGCACCAGACACGCAATCTTTGAGCGCAATGTAAACCGACGGATAAATGCATTATTATTTTGAGTATTTAACTTGGCAAAGAGGGTGCATAGGGTCGTGAACCTATAGACCTGTCACAGGTTTACACATGAAAAATAAAAAACACGTGATGATGATTAGATTGTCTGGACCTTTTCAACTATTTTCACACTTTTCATTGTTGACAGTTTTATTAACAAAAATAATTATCTATTTATATAGCAAATAAAAAAACAGTTTTGTTAATTAGTTGGTCTAATTTAAAATCAATAAATTTTAAATGAAATATTTGAAGTTTAAGTGGATCTTTATATTTAGTACACTGATGGCAGACAAAAGGATGGATACAACTTCAAATGTATATAAAATTTATTTATATTTATTTCTTTTTTTAAATAATTTTCCATTTTTTTTTTTTTTCTTTCTTTATTTTTTATAAGGAAATATCAGACTGGTTGAATAGCACAGTCAAAAGTCGAGTTGGATCTTTTCCAAAAATTCCAAATGAATATATACTGATATATAAATATATGCATATATTTTCTGGGTATAGACATGTATTAATGTCAACGATAGAGGCGATTCGCTTCGAGTGAATTCAAAGTGAGCCCATATAAAACCTCGTACTAAATTGAAGTTGCAACTGATGGTTTTAAATATAAAAAAAAATATATATATATGAGACTTAATTTACTCTTGAGATCGTCTGAGATTCCGCGCTAGTTTAATTTACAAAATTTACAAGAATTTGACGATGGATACTGTTCATTTATCGAACTCAGTTTAAGTCATGTTTTTTTTTTTTTTACCAAGACTATTAAATAAAAATATTTATCATTATTATTTATTTTGAATTCTCATTTTTTGGCGCCATAATAATAAACAAAGTGCATTAATATAAATTTTATAATAAAATAAATCAAATTACTCCAAAATAATTTTAAAAAATTTTTATCAAATATTTTTTATTATGTGTTTATATCTATGAAAAAAAAATATAAAACACAAATAAAAAAATAAATAAATAGCGTATAAACATTGAAAAGAGTGACGACATGTTAAAATTTATCTTTCACAATAGTCAGAGTCATTAAAATCATAATTGCCTTCCAGTTGTCTTACGTTTGCCATCGAATCATGTGCCAGCAGGTGTATTAATATTGGTTTATATATATAACACTGTGCATTTAACTCACACATTCATATATATTTATTATTTGTTTAAATAAGTGAATAAATACAACTCTTATGTATGTACATTTGTAATTTGTGATATATATGATTGTTGTTGTTGTTAACATATGACTGTGTTTCAAGTAAAAACCTATTGAAAATCGTTAAATCATGAATAATTATAATATCGCCAATTAGTGTTATGAATAAATATTCATACAATTAATTTTTGTGTATATTATTTTTAAACTTATATACTATATAAGTGTATGAAAAAAAATAAAAATAATAATGTGGTGAAGCAATTTAAGTAGGCCATATACAGTATTTAAACATATTTATCCACGAATGCTGTCTGCATGGATGGTGAGGTTGATGCTGCAGTCTACTGATGAAGCTCTTGTTGCTTCCATCAGTATATACTGCAACTGCTCACCCTCCATATATTTTCTTATTTCTTCACTAGCTATTTTATATATATATACACTTTCCTATCCTCTGTATACCTTTTTTTTTTTTTTCGATAAATTATTTCCCTTTTAAATATACATAATACATATTTGCTTGAATTTACCTTATATTACATGAACATATTATTCTCGCCTGGATGACTGAATTACCTTCTCAACCGTATATGCATTTCTTTTTTTTTATTTATTAATTTTTCATTATTATTTTTGCATATTGAATTTACATTTTTTTTTTTTTTTCAATGTGGTAATTAAATAAATAATTATTATTATGTATATCAAAGATATATATATTTATATACATAGTGTGTGTATATGTATGTAAAATAATGTACAAGTGCCAAAATGAGGGAAAGGAATGGACGATTGATAAGCAACCGGAAGTTGACCGCGACCAAGCATGGCAAACGGTCTCTATATTTTTTAATAAATGTATGATTTTTTTTTTTTTTTTTTCTCTCTCCGATAACACATGGTGGTCTCATTTTTTTATAGAATAAAAATAAATTAATTAATCACTCCCTTTGTGTATGATGATTTTTAAATATTTACAAACATATACACGTTGTGTCAACGTATCGATTCACGTCCGTTCATTATTCTCCGTATAGTCCGAGGTAATCCGATTGACTTTTATGACGAACCGGATACGCACACTGTGCGTTGTCGTCGTCTAAATGATTATTATTATTATCATGATTTTTCCTTGAAATATTATGATAGCCTAGTTGTTTTTCCATTGGTTATAATTCCGATATATTGAAAAATAAATTAATCTTTGAGGTAGTTTTTTTACATTGTATAATATGCTCGCAAGTATAATTATTTTTAAATGAGAGACAATTTGTCGATCACAGTTTGAATGATCGATGTGATTCGGAAGCTTGATATTCGTTAATGTCCCTCCACCACCACTTGCAGTCATCACTATCATTTAAAGCATGTCAATTCATCCGGACGTGACGTTACGATGCGTTGTCATTGCGCATAAGCCATCTGTACCAATCGTAGTATGTACATTATAAATATAGGATGTTGTATTTTATTACTGATGAAAAATTATTTATCCATTAAATCAAATTAAATATATATATATATGATATGAATTAAATTAATTTAATAGATAAGATTTGCGCATTAACATGTTGTTTGTCAAGAGCATTATTTTGTTGTCATCTACATTATATATATAGATTATTCAGTTGTGCTTATTATTCGAACAATGAATATTTTTTTAAATTGTATTTATTGGCTCGAAGCTATTGGAAGTAATTGAATGAAGGCGGCCAAGGGGGTTTATATTTACGAACGTTTTATATAAAGCCAGAGAGAATACACTATCTGGCCATTCATTCATTCTTGTGTTTGTCCCTTCATTCATTCATTCATTCATTATTTTTTTCCTTCGGTTATATTGTATATACATACATAGATTCCTTTTTATATTTATTATATATTTTTTTTTTTTTCACTGTATGTGTTGTTGTTATTATTGTTGTGGTTGTTGTTGTTGTTGTTACTGTTGTTGTGTTATAGATGTTAGTAAATGCCCATTCAATTGATCGGTGATTGTCTAAATTATAAGATTGCCATACAATGGATCTCATCTCGACTTATTGGGGTCCCGTTCACTCATGTTGCATCATCACTTAATACTTTTATTCATATATATATAAATATAATATAAATTGATTTTATTTTATATTTTTATCAATCAAAAAATTAAACCATCAATAGTTTAACAAATAAATAAATATTAATTTTTAAATTATTTATCAAGAAATAAAGTTAAAAATTTTTTAACTTAAGCAACCATCATCACCACCAACAAAATAATATGAGATTATATGTATAAAATCTAAGCAAGGATTAGTAAAATCCCTTACAACTTAAATGTATGTCTCATGTCCAGTCAAACTTTAAAATCGCATTAACAAATATCATTGTAAAAGTAGATTTAATTTCAAGTGAATTAACACCAAAACTTGAATCTCACACCTGCAAAATACTTTATATATATACAAACAACCACAAAACATGTTCATCTGTCTTAGCGGTAGCTATAATGCACGCGATCCCTCGTTACTCTATCCATATACAAACATTTCAACAAACACATATATACATCTATATACAATTTAGTCCATTTATATACACATGTGGTCCTATCTCCATTACACTTGTCCATTAGTACATGACTCTTCACTTTCAATTTAATATATAAACTATATATAATAATAAGACAAATAATTCTGTTTGCAACCACTGCAAGTCTAAACTCTTAATTGGCTTATTGCCTTATTTATTTATATTAACATTGTTATTTTCTATTTTATAAAATATTTATACACACAATCGCACAAAGTCTGTACAACTTATTTGTTTGTATATCTGTTATCTCTTTTTTAAATTTCCAATACACATTGATTGTCCTAAAACATTATATGTTTTATCATAAAAAAGTTTTAATAATGAAATTTCGATTGAATGAATGTATTGAAAATAAATATCTATACATTTATGCATATAGTTTTATGATCAACCAATGCAACAGTATATATTGACACATTAAGATAACAGAAATAAAAAAAATTAAAAAGAGAAAATAGTCATAAAAAATAATTACAAAATTTATTTTTATGAACTTTTACATATATTGATTATTGATGATATAGATATTGAATTTTTTATAATATAAATCAATGTTTATATCATGAATAATCAATAAATTAAATTTCATATTCATAAATAAATAAAATAAATAAATAATCTGTAATTTAAAACAAAGTCAAATTTAGACTTGCACTAAATATAATAAATCTACTGTCTCGTGCAATCGTCCTTGCGAAATGTTTTCAATTGAACGACTTTCTAATTGTCCCAACTCGTGTGTACATATATATGTATATAGTTTGTTGCCAATTACAAGTGAAGAACAACGTGTAGTGTACCATCAGTACACCCGCAAATGATGGTGTAATTGTATGAGGCCATATTTTATACATATATGTGCAATACATGTTTGTATGAATATGGATAATTGTATAGACATATCTAGATACATATGCAACATAAAATCGGTAGTGGTTTATTAAATGATGATATGTATAGTCTGTCTTTATAAAAAAAAAAAAAGAAAAAAAGAAAAATAAATAAACATAATTTGCACGCATGTGCAGCTATATATATATTTTTTTTTTTTATAAATGAAATTTTTATTTTCTTTTTCATTCACAATTATTATTCATATATAAATTTAAAAAATATTAAATATTTTTAGGACAAAGAATATATTGTCAGCTTTCATGCATACTTCCTCTTTTTAAATATAAAAAACTTTAAATAAAAAAATGGATGTATATGTGTAGCAATATTATTATTAAATTCATTGGAATCAATATATGTCGAAGATGACTCAAGTGGATTTGTATACGATCAAATATCAAAAGAAGGAATATATATATTTTTGAAAAAAAAAAAAACATGAAAGTGGTTTATCAAGTTCTCGACCTCGACCTCAGAAGGAACCTCTATATACATGAAGAGTGTTGAGGCCACTTCAAAGTCTTGCGCTAATTGGATTTACAACGAGTAGTCATCTCAAGACCTGATGTTGGGTATTTGGTGTATATATATTATATATATACTTTCTTCTTCTATGGGGGGATACGATGAAAAGTTTCAAGAAGGTGACAAGAGACTTTCGGACTACTACCTTGCAATCAAATAAAATCACATGAATTTTTCAACGCAAAAAAAAAACAATATAATTAGCGTGTTAAAAAAAAAAATTTTATATATTACTAAATTTAAAAAAATGCAACAATTAACTTTTAATTAATAATAGATATTGCATAATTTTCATGCTATTTTTACTTGAAATAAAAAAAAAGAAATCATTTTAATTGTAGTAAATCGATTCAGTCAATTAATGATCCTAAATTAGTTGAAAAAAAATGAACATATATAATCTGTAAATGGCCAAGCTTGTCTTCTTACTTCTCAATGCATTAATAATTATTCCGACGTGTATAATTAGTGTATACATACACAGAGATCAGGGAAAAAGGATATTTGCTTCACTGCACATTACTGCGCCATTATATACTCTCTCACGTATATATTAATAAATATACACATGTAATATTATAAATTTAACAATTTAAAAAATCAAATGAAAAATAAAACAATAAAAATATTTCAATGCTAGAATTTTTCATTCATTAAAATTTGTAATATGAGATTTCTCAAATTTCAACGCGTGCTTTTCCACCGACAAAGTCACGTGTATATTTGCATATGTAGTAATAAAAGTAAACACTTGTATTTTTTTTTTTTTTTTTTCATTTGTGAATGAATACGCGTAAAAAATTCTACTTTTATGTATCAAATATAAATTTGTAATAGTTTTTTTATTTATTTTTTTGAATAAAAATAATAATTGTGATAATTGCAGAGTATATTTATATAGATTGTATCACCTGAAAGATTTGTGTTTAAATATTTTTTAAATTTATGTATTAATAGATGATTTTAAGCGCCGCCAACATATTCATGTTTAAAATGCAAGCACCACGTCTACAGTGTTTAAGCTCTTGCTCTTTTTTAACGTAAACAAAGTCAATGTCTTAAACAAACATAATTTGTATTGCTTGTTTTTTTTTTCTTTTTTTGTTTTCTAAAAACAATTTAATTTTATTTATTCATTAATACACTCTAATATATTTATTACTATTATTAAAATAATAATTTAAATTATTTGTAATTATTTTTTTTCATATTATTCGTTAAAAGCGACATATATTTAAAATATTTTTTTTTTTAATTTTATAATATGATTTATCTAATCTGCATTATTGATATACTTGTAATAATAAATTTGCTACTAGAATAAATAGGCGTGGTTTAAAAAACAAAGTAGGCGTTGACGAAAAGTGGAGTTACCCACTGTATTTTTTTTCTCTCTTTACATTTATTCAAACTAATACAAAAAACAAACTGACTTTGTTCTCTCTTATTTTCTCAACAGCCACCATTCACTTACACAATTATTCAATAATATATTTATATATTTTCAAGATTTTTAATGAGAGACATGATTGAACTTAAAATTACAATATTATTTATTGCATCAAAATGCAACAAATACTAAAGTCTGAAAACTTATTAAAAATCATATATCTACAATTTCCGAAAGACTTGAATTTAAATTTTTCATTATTATACATATACTTTCTAGATTTTATATTCTATTAATTTTTTTTTTTCGTTCAATTCAAGAAAATTAACTATAGTTTATATTTTTTTTTATTTCATTTTAGTAGTACATTACAGAGTACTCTGTATATAAAGTGCAAATAAAATAAAAAATTAAAAGAAATTATTATAAAATAAATTTATTTGTTTACAAACAAACATGCATCAGATTGCATCGTACATACGTGCTTCTGATGACGATAGAAGAAAGATGAGAAAAAAAAAAACAAGAAGGGGTAAATATATTAGATAGAGGTATTCAAGAACCAATGACATACCTCTGTCTTATCACTAGAAGTTTATCTCACGATTGCCAAGTGTTTTGTTCAAACATGTGTAATTATTTAATTATTAAAAGAAAAAAAAAATTATTATGTTATACAAAAAAAAAAAAAAAAACAAAGAATAAATTAAAATTGATAAACAAAATTTATTATATTATTATAATTTTTAATTACGGAAGTATTATAATTAATGAATATAATTTTTATTGATTTTTGATTTTTTTTTTTCTTTGAATTTATTATGGTTTTTGTGATATCTGTGATATTTGAGAAGTACTCAAAACAGAAGCTGACGAGGGCACGCAGCGGGAGCACCATAAAAATATTTTTAGAAACACATGGATATATATATAAAATTTGTATATAGTGTCAGCCGTTTATCCCTGGGAACTTGGAGCACATATAAACATAAATTTATAATAATATCTAATACACATATTAAATATAAATATATCCAAGTGCGAGAAAAAGAAGATGATATATATTTTTTATTTTTTAAAGACAGTCGAAAAAAAAAAATAATAATAAATAAATAACAAATTAAAATGAGGGGGAAATAGTTTAGACATGACGATTGAAAACACACAACGAATGATGGGCATTTTCAAAAGTTTGATATATTTTTTAAAATACCACGTGCAACCGATAGATCTCAGCTGTATATATGTGCGACTGTTACGTGTTTATTTTATTATTTTTTTACATTAGCCCCCTTAAGATTGAAAGGAAAAAATAATATAATAAATTAAATCAGTTGATTTTCTAGTCATTGCACTAAATTCAAAATTTCATTTCCTCATAAATGATCAACACGTTGTAATTTTTATATTTTGTTTTAAATATTTTAAACGGATATTTGAGCAGATGATATATTTTATCGTTTTTATTTTTTATTATCATCATCGATTCTTAAAAGTCGCAAATTCTTCAAGGGTTTCCTTACATCTGTCTATAGTTTTTTTTTTATTTTCAAATATATCGCTATCATCTCAGCACAAGCTAAATAAAAAAATGTATTTTTATTTCTATTGTCTACGTATTTTACAGGCAATTGGTTATCTATTGAAAAAAATGTCAACATACGTATACCTGATGTATCTATTTGTACTTAAATTTATTGTTATTTACAGATTGATCGTTGATTATTATTTAGCTATTTGATTCTATCACTATATCTATATTTCATGTGAAGCAAAAAAATCTAAAGTTTATTTTTTAAATGTGTTACTTTATAAATATAGGATAAATTGTAATTTTTTTTTTTTATGACGCAAGTGCTGAGTCACGCCTTGACAAACAGGGATGTCAAACAGATGTCTTGTTGAAGGGCTCCCATGGACCTTTTACTCTCTTACTAAATTTTAAAGAGAATCAAATAAAAAATAAAAATCTATTTTATACTTCCTCTTAAAAATTTACTCGTTATAATCATTGTTTCTCTTTTTTTTTATTTTATTTATCTTACGTATATCATCATTAGCAATTTTAATTATTAACTGGGCAAAAAATTGTTCAACTTTTAACATAAAAAATATATTTATATGTTTTTTTTTTAACTTCAAATGTATGATACGATTTGTCCATTAATGTGTGTATACTCTTTACTGATCACAATCGTAAATTTTAACGATATGTCATAAACCTACTTTCCTTTATCTCAAAAAAAATAAAAACACATGTATTTAAAAAATTCTGCCTCTTAATAATTTCTATATATTTTTTTGTATTTGTTATATTTATTTAAAATATAAATAAATATGGCAATTGTATTTTGCTCATTTTTAAATTAAATATATAAAAAAATTTTAAAAAATTAATGTAAATACAAGCCAAGTATAAATATACTGCATATAATAAATTTTATTTAAAAATGTTTATTATATTATAATATTTGTTTTGACGTCAATTCGAATGACGTATATATAATTCTCGGTTATTGATTTAAATCAAATATCAATATCATCGAATTACAAATGTAAATTAATGTTTTTTTTTTTAACTGATTGAATTTCTAAACCGAGCTTATACTTGTTGCTCATTTTGCATTGATATTTTTTTCAGAATTTTTAAACGATAATTATTATAACGATGATATGTAACAGGAAAATAATAACCCAGATTGTGATTACGCAGAATAAGATTACACTCATCAACTCGAAAAAAAAAAAAACAACAAGATAAAAAAAATTTTAAATAACC
Source organism: Aphidius gifuensis (assembly GCF_014905175.1). NCBI lineage: Eukaryota > Metazoa > Arthropoda > Insecta > Hymenoptera > Braconidae > Aphidius > Aphidius gifuensis. The sequence goes on along the minus strand of NC_057788.1, from coordinate 3,930,617 downwards.
CGAAATAAAAAAAAAACCCAGCCAAATGTTTGATAATAAATATATATCTCTTCTTCCTTATATATTTTATTTTTATTATTCAATCAATGTAGTGTCAAAAACTAAAAAATCTAATCTTTTTTTAGGAACTATGCTCCATTCATTAACCGAATATATTTATATTTCACTCATCCGCTTCCGTTTTAAATAAGGAAAAAAAAAAAAATTATATATATAATAAGAATAATAATAATTTTCGTGACACAATAAGTGCGCGCGTCACACCGTGTGAGCTTTTGATAATTCAAAAAAAAGAAATGTGAATAACAATATTCCTCACCGCGTGAAAGAGGCTCAATCAAAGTGAAAAAAAAAAAAAATTAAAAAACAATCACCAAAAAATACGTTAAATAAAAAAAAATCTTGTATAAATTAAAAAAAGGATTTTAAAAAACTATTTTGCATTTATTTATTTCCAAAGTCTACATGTTATTGTAAAAAAAAAAAATGTAAAATAATTTTTTTTGAATTTAATTATGAATGATACCGTATTAACTTGTTAATTGAGCGTCAGATGGCACTTATTGTGGTTGTTTGACATGCTTTGTGGGTCTGGATGAGTAAAAAAAAAAAAAAAAATCAGAAACTGATTGAGTAAAAGAAAGAAATAAAAATTCAACATAGACATATAATAAAAATAGTTGAACTATATATGAAATATGTTGAAATAATATATTTACAACGTGTGGGAGTTTACGTTGATTTAAAAAAAAAAAAAAAAAAAAATGTGTAACACGAGATATACCCAATCTAATTGTGCAAATCAAATAGACGCACATGTTGTTCAATCGCACATATCTTTTGTATATTGCTTATAGGGGAAAAAAAAATTTAAAATAAAATAAGTTGTCGGTTTTTGTATAATTGTCCAAGGGAGGAAAATAAGAGAGAATATGTATGGGTGTTAATAATATGCACAAATAAGAACAATTGAATTTTATATAATATGGTATTATTAAAATTTTCGAGATTGGTCCTCATTGATAAATTATATTTTTAACATTGGATGCCAGTTATTTGAATGACACTTGTATGGAGACATGTTAGTCGCGTGATCGAAATAACCCCATATACCTATTCTCAATAAATTTTTTTTTATTTACTATTAAATTGTTTGGTAATTTAAATAATCAAAACACATCAGTAGCTATCATTAGAAATATAGTAGGCTATTATTTTTTTTCATCAGCTAAAAAAGAAAAAAAAATTAAAAAGGTATTTAAGAATTTTTGAGGATCAAATTTATTATTCCCACACACACACATGAAAAAAAATATATTTATTTTTATTATTATTATGATGAATTACCTATATTGAGATTTAATTTTTTTTTGTAATAATTTACTTTGATGTATTATTCAATAATATACAAAATATTTTTTATTTATTTTAAAAGTTCATTAAAATTTATTTATAAAAAAATAAAATAAAAAAATTAAATGGATACTCAATATAAGGTATTATTTTTATATGAATATATACAAATATAAAATCTTTTGAATTAACCACATAAATTCATGTATATATAAACGTACTCGTAACTCATCGTTGTCGTCATCTTAATATGCATTCAATAAAGGAATAAGGTAACGAGCCTCTCTGATTAAATTACATTCTATGCGCTTGTTGAATAATCGATTGATTTTATTAAAATTCAGGTGATACTGGTATGAGCTTGTGATGTCATTCCTAGTTTGTCTATATATACATATTGTGTCTCGTTATAACGAGAATTATTAATTTCTTTTTTTTTTTTTCTTTTATTTCATTTTTATCTCACCTCTTCAATAAAAAAATATTTAATAAAAATGCGACGACACCCCTATCAATATCATTGATCTAAAAAAAATCACGATTTTTTCTTCTATCAAATGTTATAATTAAAAAAATTTAATTTAATCAAAATTTTACCTAAACATATTTAAGAAATATAGTTAACTTATTTGAGTTTAAAAAAAAAAACAAATTTATATCTGACACAGTGAAAATTAAAAAAAAAAATAATAAAAAATTCTTGAAGTTGATTTAAAATAATTAAAATGTCGGATGAAAAGACAAAAGAGTTTGGCTTTTTTATAATTTTTTTTTCTCTACATGTGATGTAAGGGTATACACAAAAGTATATGTATAAAAAATACATATATGTATTATATAAAAAGGAACGTGAGACAGGTATAAAAAAAAGAAAAAAAAAAAAAAAAAAAGTAAAATGAGATAGATGAGTTGGTATAGACAATTATACATTACATTGAAAGAAAAGAGGGATTTAGTTTGATATAAGCGAATGAAGAAAAACACAGACTTGATCAAAGTAAAATACGCCATGTGGGTAATTATCCTGGACCTTTGCATTAACCTCTTTCCTCCATTATATATATAGTTTACTTTCCCTCAGCTAATCGTCCGGCAGCATTCGACTACTCCTTTATGTTTCATCTCAAACTACCATCAGCTAAATTTCTCATCCCTTATTAAACACACACCAACATATAAACACATGAACATAAAATATATATGATATAATATGCCCTGGATTTCTTTCTCTTTCTCTCTCAACTATAATCTATATATATATATACACTCGGGGCATCGCCAAATGTCAGTACAAAACTACATCTAATTTAACTATACACAATAATTGAAATATATATATTAAATATATAAACACGCGCATTATTATTATTATTATTATTATTATTATACTACCACCCTTATTATCACAATCATATATGATATGTTAGCATATCATTTTCGATCATCTTTAATCATATCTTTTAATCTCTCATCAACCCCTTTTTCTTTTTTTTTTTTTTGTTCCTATTATTATTATTATTTTAGTAGATATGTATATAATTCTATCAAATGAAATAATATCAACAAGAAATACTCTTTTGTCTAACAGACTTGAATCAATAATTTATGTACACACATACACTCAATCTATATGTGAATGTATTATAAAACTGCTTGATGAATCTTCTTTGCAATTATTGACAATTCATTTATAATTTTTCATTTTTATATATAAATTATTAAATTATCGTTTTTCTTTTTCCCCTCTTTAGTGGTTTATTTCAACAACTCTTCTATTACCACGTAGTCGGCTATTACTTTATTTATTTTTTGTTATTTTTGTAGACCTATGCTAAAGCTACACATAAACTGGCATCATGATATAACGACTAATAATTTAAAACACGAATAAAATCGATATTGTGTTATAGCTATATATTATTTTTTTTTTCCACCCCCTCAGCCCAACAACGACATTACTTTATGGTTCTGACCGATCATTCACACCCTCCTCTTTCCACCCTACCCCTCTAAATTTCAATGGTTTGCATACAATATGACATGATACATACATATTCCTCTACTATTTTCATCATGTATCAATCCAAATTGATACTACTCTCAAAATATATCCTATATAATAGTATATTGATTGACATTAATTTTCATAATATTTAACAAATTTTCATAACTTTTAAATTATAAATAAAGTAAATTGGAATTTCTTTTTTCATTTTCAAAACAATTTTGTGAACACTTGCCTATTTTAAAAAATATATAAATCTAGATGGTTTTCTTATTAGTCTTGAATTAGTATATGTCAGTTATCATTTTTATTTAATCCTAATTATAAAATCATCTGTATTATTTCATTTTGTTGTTGACTAATTTTCAACAGCAAATTATTAAACCACAGTATATATATTATTGTTTAAATATTTTAATTTAAAACCAATTTGCAGCATATATTCTGTTATTTTAATTATCTCTTTTGAAATTTTTAGTATTTTCATATATTATCATTAAATTTTTGAAAAATGATCTGAAATATGTAGAAATAATAATAAAATACATATACATGAATTTCTATATATATTTTGAATACCCCTTTTTTATATGTAATGATCATTCAATACTATGATACGATATATGATGAATTTTCGATAATATCGATATCCACTGACGATTGAGTATGATTAGATACGATCGATATTCATGATAATATGTAATAATATCACTACCCTAGATGGATTTTTTTGTCACGCACAGTGGCCTTTTATCAACAGCTAACTTATTCTAGAATATCTATTGTTTTTGTTTATTGTATTTTAACCACAATATAACCATTGATTATTATTTCTTTTTTCATTTGAACGTAATATATTATTTATTAAGATTTAAATTGAATAATGTGTATATAAATTATTATTTCATTTAAAGAAATTTTTTTTTTAATATATACTTATTTATTTGAACCCTCTTTGTATTGTACTGTCATTCAATTCACGTCTAAAATATCACGCGAATTTTGATTAGACATCGTATTAATGATTTGAAAATCAATACCCAGCTGTATGGCACTCCCAAGAGTATTAAGATGTCGTAAGATGGTTTGTTAGTTTTTGAGGGAATGAATGATGTCATTGAAAGAGTCAGAGTGAGTAAAATAGAGAAAATACGTGGGGGAGTTTTTTTTAAATATATATTTTGGTTAAGCATCTATGTATATATATAAATACAAGCAAAAGTTTAAAATACACCAATACATTTAAAATAAAAAATATATATAGGAAATATATAAAGGGTTATTTAGTAAGTAGAAAATAAATATATATATAATTTTACGATTTTGTCACTGAACCCTTTTTCATTCTTGGCCTTTGATAACTAATTAGCGATTTCCTCGTTCTCTTTTATCGAACCAATCAGTAGTCTCAGTGGATTTTACAATCCCCCCGAGGGAATTTCATCATCATTGATAAAGAAAATATATAATTTATAATAAAATCAAAGGATTGAAAAATACACGAAGATTCATCTTTTTATAGATTTCAAAATTTTTTTAGCTTTTAAAACTTTAATGATTTATTATATTTCTTTTTATGCAAATGCTTTTTTTTTTTTGTCGGTCTCTTGGTGTGCCATTGGAACCCCCTATATACAATGTATACCGATCATAAAAAAAAAATAACCCGCGCATTGTGTCTACTGGTAACTATAGTGATATTTGAGAACACAGTTGAACACTCGGATACTCACTTGCCCCTCGTTTTATCCACCCTTCGTACAACATATAGCAACACTAAAATTGATCAAGATCATTTGCATTTTCTTTAACGGCTTTTTTATTTTTTTTTTTTCATTCTTTTGCACTATTGCTGGTTATTATTATTATTTTATTTTTTTTATTATTTATTACACTGTATCTATGAATTTTATATATACTAGCTGACTGGCAATATCACGAGTCAATTGATTTAACAATTTAGCATAAAGTATAACACAAAGATTATAGACTTTTGTATTAAAAAGTCATTGTATTTCATTGGACCATTTGTTAATCGAAATGACAAAACAATAATTTGATTGGAATATCGCAAGACTGACCATTTAAATATTTTTTAAATTGTTTTACATTCAACCTTCATACATATTTTCAACTAACTGACAAATCAGTAATCCCTCTTTTTCTCTTTCTCTATAAATGTTTTAATTTTTTTTTTATTATATACCTTTTATTGTATATCAATTTTTCATATAAATAAAATATTCATTCAATTGCAAAGCATCAATACAAATTTCATTTGACTATTGTATGCAACAACTTGTTTTATATATATAAATTTTCTATGTATACTCAATATCAATTATCAAATACGGCCTCGGGGATATATATTCGCTGACGATTCGCGTTTGACGCACATTGAATCTTCCATTGTTACAGTCGTCGTCGTTATTAATCATCAATTTTGATATTTTACTGGCATTGTCTCATTTCGATGAGCTCATTTACGTAAATTCCATGTATCAATGTGTATTATGTCTGTCATTTAAAATTAATAATTAATTTTTTATTTTATTTTTTTGAAAGATTAGTATAAAATATATATATAATATAAAGAAAATAAGATGCGTGCTTGAATTTAATAATGATAAGTACACGTCTGTATGGAGAAGCTTTAATTTATTATCTTGACAGCAGCACATATATAAATATATTTTATATAAAAGAATGTGTATGACATCAAAGTCAATATGTGATTATTGTCAATATATACTGTCAGTGAAAAAAAAAAAAGAAAGAAATATAAAATTATATTTTTCATCATTTTATGTTTGTAATATACGCGTGTATAATATTCGCTGGTTATTATGAAAAATATCTGAGCTTGTTCGATATTATATTCTCAATAATAAATAGGTCTATAGATATAGATATATATATAATTTGCAATTGAGGGGTGATGTTGCTGATATTATTATATAGTGAGATTGAAGAGCAATGTTTGGGGTTCGTTATATATTGTGAAAAGTATATACAAAGCAAGGGAGGAAAAGCTTTATGAATATAAATATATATATAGTTGCACGCAGCATGTCAAAAATGGTGAAAAAAAAAAAAACAAAATTGATATTGTTATCATTTGCACCTTGAAAGGTCTCATAAAACAAAAGTATAATATATGAAATATTGAAATTACCATCTTTAATATTCTTGTATATTGTGAATAAATCACAATTGGTTTGAAACAAAAAGCATTAAAAAATACGAGATAAATTTTCAAATGATAAAATAAATAATTCAACCTTGATTCTATTTTTAAATTTAGATAAAAAAAGAAAAAATAAATTAGTAGAGTAATTAAACCAATATTGATAAAAATCATTGAAATAAAAATTGAATAGTAAAAAAAAAAAAAAAAAAATTCACATAAAATATTTGCATCATTGTACATGTAAATGTTGTCCAACATACAATATAGAATAATGACTAACACATGGGCTTACAAGCCCTATAACAGTCATCATTATTTCAATCGGGTACGGATCTAGATGCCTCAGCATATGCTCAACTCATCAATTGGCATCTGGAGTCAATTAAATAATATTATTATTACTAAATTCTTTGACAGTGAAACATGGTCCTGCCACATCATTCATTAATTCATCTTACATTAATATATTTATATTATATTATTGCAATTATATAATATCACAAAGAATATATATTTATTCAAATAGTAATTAATTATTTTTTATTAATATATTATATTTAAATTATTATTACATATGGTATATCAATGATATATCATTTATATTTTGTTTTTTTTTTTTTTTTGTCAGAGAACAGGATATGAGCGTGTCAATCATATTGATACACATCCGTCTCTGGCATATTTTATATATTATTGTTATTTTCAAACTACTATTTATCTAGTTTCCCGTATTATTCAGTAATTATCAATAGTATTATCATCAAGGCTTCTTCTTTTTTTTTCTTCATCAAAAACAATAGATTATTAATTTGTATTTTGGATTGAATTTAAAATATTTAATATTAATTTATTTAATTTAATTACAGAGAGCAACATTAGCTGAAAAAGAAGTAACAACACTTAAAGAAAAATTAGCAGCGTCAACCGACGGTAATATCAAGACTGAGGGACAACAACAAACATCCCAAAATGCTCAAAGCACAGAAACAAGTCATGAACATAGTAATCCAAGAAGATCACCAAGTATTAATTTGGAACAAGAACTTCAGGCCAAAGACAAAGAGGTAAATATTAATTTTTCGTTTTTTAAATTGATTAAAATTAATAAATTGATATATATTTTATAATATAAATAATAATTGTTAAAAAAAACGAAAGAGAGAAGAAATAGAGGAGTGGTACAGATAACGATAATCACTACGATTGATGTATCCGCTTCCGGCATTTTGTTATTTCAATGACAAATTATTATTTATTAATAAACAATAAAATAATTAAAATAAATGACAATATAATTTATCAATTTATTAATATATTTTTTAAATAATTTATCATTAAAAAAATTGATAATTTAAATTTAAAAAATATTATTTACAATATAATTTTGTTGTTTAAACAAAAATAATAAATTAAATAACATTTTATTATATATATTTAACTTTCTATCTATCTTTTTTTTTCAATATTAATATTATATACTGATGATACAAAGATTTACTGATAATTACATGATAAGGAGCAATTGAAACTGCGCAACGGCACGTGTGTCAGTTTGATGATGATAATAAAAAATGACAAACATACTGTTTGCGACATTTATAAACGATAATTTTTTATCATTAATAAAAGCATTAAAATATATGAATTATTATTTAGGGCATATATTTTACAAATCAATTATTAATTTTTAAATAAAACAAATAAAAGCAAGTTTTTTTTTTTTTAATAATATTGAGTTTATTTAGTTGAAAATAAAAAAAATTTGATGGTAGAATGTTTCGAGTTCGTCAAGAGGATCATGATGAGGGTCTATACCGTTTGAGATTCACTGAAAGGATTCTCAATGCAAGAGTTCAAACCATATACATCATAAACCGAGATAAAAAAAATTGAAAAAAAAATTGTTAAAATCTGAAAAATATTTTTTACTCAAGTGCATATATTAATACAGCATAGAACCGCAGTAGTAGAAATTATTATCACTAGTTGTAGTAGAAAATCCTCGTGAAGAAATCCTTTTTTTTTTTTTTTATACTAAATATATTTCAGGCATTTGCTTATTCAAAAAGCTTTATGCAATTTACATGCTAGCCATTAAAAAAAAAAAGTCAGTCAATATCGTTAGACACTCATTTCATATATAAGTTTCAAGTTGAAAAAAAAAAATATGTAATAACCGAAAATTAAAAAAATTGCCTTCAAACTAATATTTAAAAAAAAAGTTAATAGCTTTTATTATTTTTTTTTTGGAATAATTGAAACGTTGAAAAAAAAAAAAATGATTTACTGATTTATTTTTATCTAAACAAAAGTGTTGAATGATATCAAGTTATTATAATTATTAAAATTTATATATGTGTATTGGAGATGTGCAAAAGGGCAGATAATTTATCAAAGCAAAATTCCAAACGCAGTTGGCAAAGAGGACAGAGACAAGGGGGAGGGAATACCTTATGTACATATATAGCATATATATTGAGAGAGAGGAAATAGCAAGACCACAGTATACCTGACTAATGTATCTACATGTATAAGGATAGAAAGAAACAGGCTATATACCTAATACGACGATAGAAATGCCTTCGGTTTTCCACATTAAGTAGCGATCCCCAATGCAAGTCAGACAGTGGTTTGGGTTATGGACGAGCCAGCCAACGAGCATCAACCTGTCTACCTTTTGATGCTGTATACCATACACTCATTTCACTCACTCATTTACAATATTTTATATTTTTTTTTTCACTCATTTATTTCACCTTCTCAACCCACATTTCAAAGGATAATGTACAAACCAAAGGATAATTCTCTACGATACGAGGACGAAAATCCCAAAACCAATCCTATGGAAAGAGAGAATACGCATATAGATGTTTTAAAAAAATTGAAAAAAAAAATCCCTCTTATTTAAAAATGTATTTACCGTCTGGCTTTTGCACCATAAGGATCAGTTCATCTGCCTGATGTTGAAAAGATAAAGGGAGTTTATTTTGTTTTTTTTTTTTTGGCTATACATGTATATAAAATTGTTGCTTCAAGTAAAATCCATATCCAGATTTTGTAAAAAGTTTATTTTTAGTCGTTGAAAAAAAAAAAATAAATATATATGCATGACGGAAAAAACAAGATAACTCAAAAATTCTAAATAATTAAATTTAAAAAAAAAAAAGAAACAGTTAGCTAATTAAAAATAAAGCCTAGAAAATTATAATTTTAATATTTTAATTTTTTTAACATAAAAATGAGATAAAAATAATTTGTTTGTTATTTTTTTTTCGTCAATTTTGAAGATTGATTTCCGGCATGTGTTCAAAAATGATAATGTCAACGAAATCTAACCAGGAAAAAATTATTTAAATAAAATATATTTTGAAGTTGATAAAAATAAAATCAATTGTCTGGTCTTTTTAACAAAAGATAAAAAATAAATTAAATAATTTTATTCAACATTCACAAAAAAAAATAAAATAAATATATTAACCTTATAATAAAATATTGATTAATTTATGACTTTTCATTTGACAAGTAAGTTAAATTAAATCATAAATGATGTCATTTAAAATATAAATCTATTGATTATTCATATACAAGTTTATTTTTTATTTTCTTGACACATTCTCAATATATATATATAATATTATAATCGATTATTAAGATGATATTGTTTGTGAGTATTAAATGAATTGGTCCAATGAGGACCAATGACCCCCGCGACCTAGCTCACTCAACAACCGATCAGGTCAAGCACGTTATCTCAATCAAAAAAAAATAAATAAATATATATATAAAAATACCAAATGTCTTTTACACTGAATATCGATTGTCAAATATATATATTATTATTTAATATATGCTAATAAATATTCAAAAATTCAAAAGACGTGTCAATGACCGATATGTGATTATAATTTATTTTATTTTTTTCTTACGGCAAACAGTAAGGTTATCTATTTGGTGATATTTATTATTCATTATTTCGTAACTTTCTATACAAGAGTATATTTCGATTTTTAGGAAATACCATTAGGCTAAAAAAAAATTAAAAACTAATAATACGAATAACAGAGAGAGAGAGACAGGAAAAGAGATGAAAAAAAAAAAAAAAAACTTGCGATAACATGATGAGATCAAATGAATCTTTGCCTCGTTTATTTATTTCTAGTTCGACAATGATCAAGTGAGGATCACAAGCTCTTACATTCAATTCAACTATAGTTTTTAAATAATAAAAAAAAAAAAACAAAAAATTTAGGTAAGAAATATCATCATTATTGATTTTAATAATTAAAATTGAATTAATAAATTATAATCATAATATCAATAATAATTTATTAGTATTATTAATATAATTTTTTATTTATTTTTTCAAGTCTTTGTCAATGCTTGACACTGGGCTAATATAAATATATATATATAGAAATAGTGCAGGTGGCCTCGATAAAGCACATTGTCTTTCGTGCAAACACGTGTACATATCACCAGTATATGAAAAAAAAAAAAAGAAAGATAGTAACAATACTATGAGGGGTAGAAAGAAGAGAGAGGGTTGAGGTTAAGTTATAACTGATCGAACACGTTAAGAGTCGTGGACACTAGGTATAAGGGTCTCTTCTGTGAACACAACTCTATTGGTTGTATAAATGTATAACGGCATTGAAATAAACATGAGTTAAACACAAAGCGTTAAAGCCACGTCATTTCATGATTTTTATATTCGTGTACGCGCCTTCAAACGATATTATAATAAAATCAATATTAAACACAAAAACAATTATATATTCTTATGCAGTACAATTTATACAATGTATTTATACTTGAAAAAAAATAAAAATAATAATTTTATTTGTTATGAAAAACAAAATTTATTTATGGCATTAAATAGTTGGATAGTCAAGATGATATTAATATAGATCAAGCAACACTCAATTTTAGTAAATAACTGTCTTATTTAATAAATGGTTTTTTTTTTTTCTTTCTAATGTATAAAATAATATATTGATTTGATATAGAATCACATTTTTTCAGGCATTTATTAATCACAAAAGATGATAGAGCTTTAAATCATCAACAAAAAAAATTCAATAAATATTAATCGATAGTTTGTTTTTTTTTTTTTTTTTATAATATAACTTTTATAACGTGTGTGTTTATATTAATCAGTTTTTAAATTCTTTACGACTTATTGATTATTGATGGGTATATGTATATGATAACAGATTATGTGGTTTTATTGGAATAAAGGTGGTAAAAAGATATGTTAAGCTACTGAATAATACTATCGACATTATTACTATCGTATTTCGATAAACTTTTTCGTGATAGTATTTTATTTATTTATTTTTTTATATTTTATTCATTAAATAAATTTATATTTTATGATTTTTTTTTTGTATTTTTAATTTATGCCAAGACAATATTGTTGGTAAAGACAAAGTTGAAACTATTATATATATCAAGCTCGTAATCTTCATTTCATTGCAAAGATATTAATTTGTCTTTTCGTTAATGTAGGTTGAGTAAAATGATCATCGAAGCGATGGCAATTTGTCCTGACAAACTATTTGAGAAGGGTGATTGTGATGGTCCTCGAGGACAGAGTAAAAAAAAGTGTCAGATTAAGATATTTTTTTATTTTTTATTTTTAAACCCTCAATCTGGTAATTTCTCGGTTGCAATTGAGATGTTTCCATCATCAGTAATAGGGTAAATCGTGCGTATATTATCGAAATTAAAATTATCGTTTTCCATTAAAAATAAAAAAAAATAATCATTATTATAATATTTATCTACCAAAAAATCAACTGAATATTAAACACAATTTTCACCAGTTGGAAAATCTTTATTAATTGTATTGAAATCTTTTTTTATTTTTATTTTTTTAATCATGAAATTTTAATGAAAATTGATTATATTCAAGATTTTAGGGTATATATTTTATAAATGTTGGCCTTTTGGGAATGTAAAAAGTAGCTTCAGTTACAAAATACCTTGGTAAGATGGTAATTTTCGCACGATTTTATGGGATTTTAAAAATAATTCAATTAGAATCCGGGGATCACTTGGCAAGATATGCTAATTTTTTTTTTTCTTGCTTCAGTCTAAAAACGTAGACTAGTAACGGTGGTCGAAGGGTGACTCGAAGATGTTCATTGAGGGTAGTAGTAGAGGAGTTATACAAAAAAAAAAAAAAAAGAAAACTGTCTTCAATTTAAAAATCTAATCTTCAATAATCGTTTATTAGTGTCCGTGGCCGGAGGGTAAGGGTGTCTTCTCATTTATATATTTTATTTTATTTTTTTTTTTCTCTTTCGAGTGTAATATAAAATAATCTATGTATATATAGACAACCACTAATAAAAAATACGAGTGTATTACTTGACTCGTCTCATTTTCATTTGATTAAATTAAATTAATTATTTCAATAAATACTTGGTGTAACAAGACTCCAATTTCAACAAGCTAAATAATTAAAATATTTATATTACATAAATTTATAATGTTAAAATAAAAATGAAAAATAAAAATAAAATTGATCATGAACAAATAAATTCATCATAGTTTTTCTTTGTTTTAAATTTTTATTTATATTTTGTTTTTTTAAACGTGAGATCTAGCTGAGATATTCAAATTGCTCGTCCACGTGACCCGAGGGAAACATCATTGCTTATATCGTTCTCGTATCTTACCGTCAACTAATGCTCTACTATCTCTAAAACTCTACAGAGACATAAAAATAAAAAAATAATAAAAATATAAATTCCCAACTGGCCAATAACAAAATCTTGCCCAGAGTGCCTACATTATTATGCACTATTATTATTTTTATTATGATTTTTTTTTTTTTATTTTCAATCTTTACATGTTTTTGTATGCGGTTATAATGAAATTGTAGGAAAATAAATCGATTGAAAATGTATATATATATATACGTTTATGAAACTCAATACAAATTACGATGGGTATGTATTCTTTCTAATTTTTTTTTTCATTTATTGCAGACTTTTAATAATATTACCATGAATAAAAATTGCTTCCTATAAATTGTAAACTATTGAAGTCTTTTTCTTTGCATTCATTTTTTTTTGTGTGATATTTTAATTTATTATTTTATTTTTTATTATATTATTCTTTTTTGTTTTTTTATTTATGACCTGACTCGTATTATATAAATCCAAAAGATAGACTCGTGAATCCCTCTGGGTGCACTTTCATCCTCCTATTTGTTCTCTTTTTATTTTTAAATTTTTTGCTTGTACACGACATTGCAAAAACTGATGAAAACTCTCTTTCATATCTTATAAATATATATATGAATAAAATTTTGTACATCAACTTAAAAAATTAGTATATTTAAAAAAAAAAATATTTAAATTTAATAAAACTAATAGCTTTGTTTATTTTTATTTGTTTCAGGTGAGTTAAGAATCACAATTCAGTATATATATATTTTATTTTTAAAATATACGACATTAATGGTAATACTAAGAATTTATTAATAATTAATTAAAAAAAAAATCATCGTTATAGGTAAGTTTATCATTATTTTTATTAATAATGAGTATTGAATAATGACTCAGGTATATATAAAATAGTTTAGAGTTAAACTTTGAGCTTTACATATATTCCAGTAATTTAATTTGACCGCAATTTAAAGAAAGAAATTATAAACCTAGTTGAAAGCCTAGCTATATATTTTTTTATACAGTAAAATTAGACAAAAATAGTAATTGAGTTTGAATAAAATAATAATAAAAGCATTATGATCTAGATTTATAAAAAAAAAAATATAATTGTATCATTTTTGAATAATATAAATTAAACTGTATGGACGTATTCGCGTGCGTCTTCTCTTATTCCTTTTCCGCCTATACTGTAATACAAGCACCACCACCACCACCACCATCAGCCTCATCAAGCCGACATCCCTCCGATTTAACAGTATAAAATGTATATCTACCACCTATATATGAAAGGGTAGAATCAAATCGATAGCAGACTAAGATATATACCTATCAGTCTAATTGTCAGTATACCGAAAGAGAAGCCAAGCTATACAATATATACAAATCTATGCATCAGTTATATTATATATATAAGTAAATAAATTTATGTATGTGTATGTGTATATTTGGGAGAGAATATATATATATGTGTATTAACATGTAAGGGTGATTTTGCCACCCTTGCCTTATACATATAAATTTTACTCTTGGTACTTTCCAACTCCCGCAATCGTTCTTCAACCCCTCTCGAGATCGAACGTGGTGGTACGTACTCAACCCGCCCAATCTCGTTGCCGCCCTTCAATCGCAATCGCCTTCTCCTCCGTCCAGAACCACCTACTCTTGCCAAGAGTGGCCAGCTTTACATTTTCTACCGCCCAATAATCAATAATTATGCTCAAATAAATTGAGACTAATTTTCATTTTTCATTTTTATTCAACTTTTTCACATCAAAAAGTTTCTTTTATATATATTTTACTTATTAATAATTATTGACACCTATCTGTTATACTCAACGTATTATATCATCATCATAAAAGAACAAAAAAAAAAAAAAAAATGTCACAAATTATTTTTCAATTATATTTATTTTAAAATATATATATATGTATTATGTATATATATTTTGAATCGATATGTATATATAATGTACAGTTTGATTTTATGTTCTCTGATGTTTTAAAGCTTTTTTGACCCTCTTTTTCTTTTTTTTTTTCTTTTATTTTTTATTATTAACCGCCCTCTTTCAATATTATTACTATGTTACCACATGTATATATATAATACATTCTGGTGCGCTCAAGAGATCGCCAACGAGTGATAAAATCCACTACAAACAGGAGAAACAGCATGCTATATGCAGACAGGAACTAACTTACGGGCCATACACAGCTGTAGGCTGCCAACCGATTGAATCTTGCTTGCGTGTCGATTGATTGTTATAACTTATAAATAAATACCAAATATCGATCGATTAAGGAAAGTAAAAAAATATAAAATACAAAAAAAGAAAAATAAATGGGTAAATATAAAGAAAGCTGCAGTGCAAAAAAATAATAAAAAAAAAAAATACAAATAGCACGTTTATCTCTTTGTCACATCAAAATAAATAAATAAATAAATAAGATACAGTATGTGACGACATCACGAGACATCTCTTGAAATTAAAAAATATTAAACATAAATATATATATACTTTAATTTTGCTATTATATTATTGAGACCATCATCAGTTTAAGTCGGAATATTTTTTTAATTTTTTCCTCTCTATTTTTCAATGTCCAAATGTGATATGAGTATATACACGATTGTAGAATGAACATCAGAGATAACAAAAAAAAAAAACAATTAAAAAAAAATAAAAAATACATTGTGCACCATAAGGGTTGGTCTTCTCACGTAGGCATTTTTTGTACTGTCATTTGTCTCCAATATCTCTCGGTATACCCGGACACCCTTCGTTCGAGCGACTCGAGAAGAAAATAAGCGGAATGTTGGTAAAGGGATGAAAATTTGTTATATATATATGAAATTTTGCCACAATGACAAAAGCAAAGTCGAACGAACGAACGAACGAACGAAAAAATAAAAATAAAAAAGTTAAAAAAATTATATAGAGAGAGAAAAGAATTGTGCCCAGAGGTTTTTAAAGAGACAGAAGGGGAGAACACACGACGTTGACCATAGGAAAAGGTAGACACAGACATAAAAACTACCCCTATATCATGAGATGGGCAGAAAACGAGGGTGAAAAAACGACACGAACGAAATAAAGGGTAGATTGCCATTGGTGTGAGATGATGCTAAATTTTACTCGAGATACATATATATGTAGAAAAAGATATGACATTTAAACCGAGATGAGAGACGCGCGCGCGTTAAAAGTAAAAAAAAATATAGAGATTTGCATTTGGGGGAGAATGAGATATACGTGCGAGGATATACGCCACCTTGCCACAGGATAAAATATGCATTATACACATTAATATTATTTATTATTTTCTTTTGTATTATTCAAAAGTATTATAATTTAATCCAAAAAAAAAAAAATTAAATAATTAATTAAATAAATTTTGTGTGTATATATTTAATTAAAAAAAATATTTTAGCATAAAGACTTGTTTAAATGAAAAGCTAATTAAACATTATCATCAAAGAATAAATATTAATAATTTTTATTAAAAAGAAAAAAAGAAAATCCCTTAATCTTAAATTTAATTTAATTCAAAATTTTTTCAACTAAACAGGTGTATATTAAGTTTGATAAAAAAAAAAAAAAATGTATTATAAATATATAAATCAAGTGTACATATTACAAGATGTTGATTAATGCCAAAATATAAACATGCATGTAATTAATGAGGCAAGACACGCTTCGGCCTTGGGCTTTCTGTGGAAGGTTTCAAATGCATGTAAGCAAACCACCATCAGTATTATAAAATCGTTCAGTTTGCATTTGGTTTTGGGGGAGTTTAGGGAGGTGCTGGTGATGGTAGCAGTAGTAGTAGTATAGTGGTTGATAATAATAAAAAGACAAAGAAAATACAGATGATACACATGTACATAAAATGAGAGATAGAAAGAAAGAGAAATTAAGAGAATGAATAAGGTGATTGTTGTCTCAACAGTATACACTCACATTTACAAATTTTATATAAAACAACAAGAAGAGATATATATGTATAAAATAGAAGGTGGTTTGAGATACGATATATATACAGAAGGTGGATAAAGGGTTGTGCTTGAGGCCCGATCAGTCATTAGACAAGTGGGTATTCACATATATCGAGTTGTAAAATCGATAGGGGTGTCCGTTAGTCATGGGTATCCTCTAAGGAGAAAACAGTGAGGGAATGAGATTCTGCTTTTGCCTTTATTTTATACATATAGTATTAGTAGTAGTAGTACCCCCTTGAAATAAATATACATACCTATATTTTATATATATATTTCCCCCTTCGACCACTGATGCTTTTGTTGCCTTCATCCCTGTACTCCTTTCTCTCATCCTTAAATTAATACATGTACATGTATTAATACTATACACAAGCTCACATGAACTAATACTCTTTCATACGTATCCAGTTCTTGCATATTAATCCTGGCCATAATTCCCACTTCTCAGTTTGGGGTATAACCCTTCGTTGTTTTTGTCTTTCTCTTTATATCCACTACCACCACCACCACTACCACCGCCAACAACATCACTACCATCACTACTTTTTATTATTTTTTATTTTTTTTTTTGTTTCTTCTCTCATACTCCTTATATTGCCACCGTTCGTTAAAGGTGCAGGAAGAGAACGAATAGAGGGTGAAAAACATTGAGAAGAAGAAAGAGGGAGAGAATTACGATGAATTGTTGTAGTATGGGGTGGCAATTTCTGTGAGCCAGGAAACAGACATGAGTGCAAGGAGTAAAATACTAGAAGCCATATAAAGAGTGTGACTGAGTAAGAATAATAATATATATAGTAGTCGTCGTTGTCGTCGTCGTCGTCGTTACGATTCACTCACTCACAATATTCTACTTTACATACATATATATCGATTGGATTTTCTTCTTTGCTATGTGCTTGGCTTTTAATTGGCATATTCTCTTGTGTATGCGGTGATATAGGAAAATATCAGACTACATATATCATACATATTTTACACATATTGGACTCTCCATAGAATAAAATCAAATGGAAATTGTTGCGAAACATATATTATACTTTGTATATATCTATAACGACACAATCAAATCAGTTGTATTTAATTATCTCATAAATCACATATAGATTTACATATTTTCTTTGATCTATTTTTCTTTTTTTTTACCAATAAATATATAGAGATTAATTTTCTTCAATTCAATTCAAGTCATTTCTTTCTTTTATTTAAAAAAAACTTGATTGAAAAAAGAAAATATTTAATTATTGTTTTAATAATACATTTCTATTTTAATTTAATAATATGAATATCTATATATCAAAAAGTATATTGTATAATTATTATGATATAAAATAGAAACGAGCATCGGATATACATTATTTCCCCTTTTAATTTACCCCACTCAAAAATACTTATAACTATATACAGAATTTCTGTATATAACTCTATAAAAAAAAAATGGAAAAAGGAAAAAGCATACTTCTCTTATACCCCCTCATATCCTTTAGCAAGTTCAAGTGGATCGTACACGCGTGAGCGTGCCTTTCCCAAAAACCAGAACACTATAGATATTTGAGATCAGTGCTTTTCCCTCTTTCTATGCTACTCCTCATTTTCCTCCAACCAGACTCCATTAATCCTTTTGAAATTTTGTATTACAAATGAATCAATGAAATTTTACTTGAATCTTCAATACACGCAGTGATTTACCATCATATTATATATACTTAAATATATTTTTATAAATATAAAAAATTGTTGAAGAAAAGAAAAAATTATATTATATACTGGCTTATAAATTTTTTATAATTCTATATAAGTTAGTTGTAAATGTAAACTTTAAAACTAGAAAAAATAATATGCGAATTTCTTTTTTTTTTTTCAGTTTTAAAACTTTAATTCTTAAATATTGATTTTATATTATTATTTATTTATATTATATACGTTTATATTG
The DNA here is from genome assembly GCF_014905175.1 of Aphidius gifuensis. Lineage (NCBI taxonomy): Eukaryota > Metazoa > Arthropoda > Insecta > Hymenoptera > Braconidae > Aphidius > Aphidius gifuensis. Next base: position 3,911,459 of record NC_057788.1, on the reverse strand, counting down.
ATTGTTTTTTTTTTTTTTTTTGTTAACAAATATATGTTATTGCAAAGTTTATTCTTCAATCGATTATTAAATAATATTATTATTATTTCTACAACTACTTACTGATTGCGTGATTGATCTGATTAATATCAACTGGATGAATAATTATTATTTGAAATAACAAAAAATAATGAATGTTATTTTTTTATTATTAATAAAAGAAAAAAAAAAATCGATATAATAATATTCAAGTATATAAAAAATATTATTTATATTTTTCAGATAAATCAACTCGTTGATGAAGTCACAAGGTTACAACAGAGTCTTCATAGATTACAAGAAACAAGTGCACAAACAGCATCAAGACTTGAAGAAGAATTAGAAACAAGAAGACAACATATTGTAAGGCTAGAAAGTAAATTAGATCGACAACGTGATTATGATGATATTAAACGAGAAATAAGTGTACTGAGATCAGTTGATTTATCACAAATACCAACTGGTGAACCTGGTAAAAGTTTAGAACATCTTCTTATGGAAAGAACAAAAGCTTTACAACAAGCAGAAAATTTAAAACCACCAACAACACCAGACACAATTATCGGTAAGTTCAATTATCTAAATACTTTTTTTTTTTTCTTTTTTATATCCAAAATTCATTCATCTAATTGTTTTTACACATAATCGGTATAATTAATAACGAAAATAAATAATTTCAACACCCAATTTTTATTAATCATTTTTTCAATTCATCGAGTCATTGTTATGTTTTTTTTTTTTTTGATATTATATTCGTAAATATAAATTATAAAATTTAGAAGATGAAAAAATTTTTATATATTTAATTGGATAAAATAGTTATTAATAAATTAGTTAGAATTATTATTTTTTTTTTTTTTATATCAACAACGTATACACTATACTAAATAAAAAAAAGAATTTGATCTCTGCTGCTGCTCTTCGGTCCTGACTCTCTTTCCATGTGACTCCGTTAATAAATAAAATTTTAGACTTGACGAATTTATTTTGTTTTATTTTCTTATTAAAAATCGATGTCAATATATCAATAAAGGTTATTTATTTATTTTTTTTTATTCTTTTATAATTATTTTTATTATTTAATTTTGTAACTAAATTTAATACTCAAAATCACTAATAAATGTAATTAAGCTTTTTCCAAAATTATCATTTCATTTTTATATTAACAAGCATGTTGCCTATTTTATTTTTTAATAATAACAAAAAAAAAAAAAGACTAAATAATTTTAAAAAAATATTATTTATTGTTTTTATTGCTTTGCTATCTTTATCTGCTTGGACTGCAAATTTTTATTTATTTCTTCTGAATAGCAGCTAGCACTTGTCACCAGCCAGAAGCCCTTATTATTGCATTTATCTTTTGATATAAGCTTCGAATAAAACAGAATGAAAAAAAATAAAAAAATAATAATAATAAATCGTAAAAATCACCATCAAAATATAGATATTACCAAAAATAAAAAAAATAAGAAAAAAACAAGTACTCTGTACTATAATACGTGGGTATAGATATTTTTATTTTTTTTTTTTTTTTTGACAATATGAGTATTTTTTTGGAAGCAAGATTATTATGAATCAATCCAGAGATGAACTGCAATGTCAAACCCTATTATGAGTCAAATCATAGCCCCCAAAAAAATGTAAAGAATATTCGCGTGTACGTGCGTTTTACCCTGATGTAACTCTGCTGGATTTTACCTCTCCTTTTAGCCCTACTACCACCCTATGCGTATCCTAAATCCACCAAGTGGGCCACCCTTCCCTTTAGTCTCTTGTTCCACTGTCAAAGCACTTGCACACCACCAAAATCCCATGTTACCAAATATTACATGTTGCTGTTGAATATTTTTATTTTTATTATCTCTCTTATTACATGTTTTTTTTATTTTTTTATATCAACGTTTGCATTACTCCGCACTTTTATATTTTCACATGCTTATTTGTTTATGAATTTTTTTTTTATTTTAATCTCAAAATAGGAAAAAAAAAAATATATGCAACTTGTTTTATTGTTCTTAATATAGTAGAATGCCTAATTTTGTTTTTTATTTTTTTTCGGAGTAATTGTAAATTTAAAAAAAACGTTGAAAGAGAGTCTGGGATCCCTCCCTCCCCCCACACCCCCTAAAATATCAAATCAATGAAATATGTTTTTTTCTTTTTTTTTCATTAAATAAAATTAAATTCAATAGTATTCAAGATTTTTTTTTTTTTTTTGTTAGATAAATTTATATTTACTTGTAATTCATGTTTGCTTGTTGTTTGTTTTTCATATGTAATGAATTTAATATATTAAATTAATATTATTAACGTAAAAGAAAATAAAAAATATTGTGATGATAACGGGGTCCCGTTTTGTTTTTTGGTGGTTGCAGGTGGACTTGCTTCACCACTGCAGCGTACTGCAACCGCCTCACCACATGGTAGTAGCAGTGTTGTTGTCAGTGGGAGTAATCCCACTTCCCTAACGTCCCAACAGGTGCTCCCAACGCGTTCCACCCCAACACCCTCATCGGTCACCTCAACTACCACCACCACCACTACCACATCAACTAATCTCCTATTTCCACCTCCTTTACAAAATGTTGAGACTTTTGGTTCATTTCTTGGTGAAGAAATTGTTGCAAATTGGAGAAGATCCTTGGAAAGATCAATTATAAATCAACAACAACAACAACAATCACAATGTACTTCTACAATTTCAATAAAATCACCAATCCAACAATCCCAACAATTCCAGCAGAGTTCACAACTACCACCATTATCACCAACATCACCACAATTACCATTACTACCCCCATTAAGCCAAACGGGACTACATCAGCAATACACAAGTTTATATTCATTGCCAACAACACCAAACCTAAATCAACTTCAATCACCAACAGATCAAATTAATTCATCTACAAGTACACCAGTTAAATCAACAACACCATTGGACAATCTTGATGATATGGATAAAATGCCAATAACAGATACCAGTATTGAATTAACAACAACAGCAACAACAACAACATCATCAACCGTATCAACTGTATCAACAACAACATCATCATCATCACCATTATTATCATCAACATCAACATCAACATCAGTTGTACAATCAATAACATCACCAATGTCAACAACAGCAACAACAACAACAACAACAACATTAACAAGCAGTCATCAATTATCAACAAGTAATATTGAGACAAATAATCTTCTAAATGGTACATCATTATCACTTGCTGGTTTACATTTAGTTGGACCAACAACAACAACAACAACAGCATCACCAAAAAGTCCACATGATGATACATTATACAACAATAACAATAATAATAATAATATTAACAATAATAATATTAATAATAATAACAACAACAGCATTAGCCATCATCTCATGATGAACAATAATAATAGTAATCACAGTATAAATAATAATAATAATAATAACAACAGTATTGGAAGTATAAGTGTATTGGACAGTTTAAAAGGTCCATTTAGATTTGATGATAGAACACATCCATTTAGATTTGGTGATGAATTTGGTGCTGCTGGTATGGCAGGTAGATTAGGTGAATCATTAATACCAAAAGGTGATCCAATGGAAGCACGTTTACAAGAAATGTTACGTTATAATATGGATAAATATGCATCACAAAATTTAGATACACTTCATATTGCAAGACGTGTACGTGAATTATTATCAATTCATAATATTGGACAACGTTTATTTGCAAAATATGTACTTGGATTGAGTCAAGGTACTGTTAGTGAATTATTAAGTAAACCAAAACCTTGGGATAAACTTACGGAAAAAGGACGTGACAGCTATAGAAAGATGCATGGATGGGCTTGTGACGAGAATGCTGTGATGCTACTTAAATCATTAATACCAAAGAAAGGTGAGTGACACTTTTACACCAGCCCAACAAAAACAATATCATTATTATTATTATTATTATTAATTTATTTTTTTTTAAAAAAACAAATCCTGATAAAGAAAAATAATATATATATTTAGGTCTTTTATATACTTTTGTTTTATTATTTATTTATTTTTATTTTTTATATTGAAAAGTAGTCAACTTGTTGTCTTCTTTAAATTTAAAAAAAAAAAAATCTCTTTTGCCTCTCGCACTGCCAATTTAACGTTTCTAACATACTCTTAACTAATAACTACTTTGTTAACATGATTTTAAAAAAATAAAAATAAAAAAAAAACCTACATTTGATAAATTACACTGTCAATGAAAAAAAAAAATTAAAGATAAAATTTTGATTAATTTTTTAATAATTGCAATAAAGATTAATAAAAAAAAATTCAATTGATAAGTGATTAATCAAAATTTTATACAGTTTATTGGTCAATTAGTTGATAAACACGTAGAGCAACATTTGCAAGAGAGGGATTTATATATAGTTAAAGAGGAGAAAATTTTGTGAATGAACTATGTGTATACAAAGAGAGAGTGAGTGAGTGAGTAAATTTACTAGTATATATCTGCATTCTCATCCACCCTATATAAACCACCCACCTACAACTAGAGTAACAGGGGGATGAAAGCAGCAGTCACCGCAAGGGGCGTTGAATATTATAAAAGAGAATATTTTAATTATCGTCGACGCTTGTTTAACTTAACAACGACAATGACAACGACGCGTACTCAAATATATTTTATCCACTAGCATCAAAGTATCATATCGATTCTCAAGTCCTTCATCATGGCTATTATTAATTGCTTTCAACGATTTTTTGATTAGAGACATACCAAATCTCTTCATCAACTGATAGCTTTTTTTTCTTTTTATTATTTAAACTAACTTTTATTCAAATTGACATTTGGAAATATTTCATAAATCTGACCTCAATTCATTCTTTTAGATTGTTTTTTTTTTTAATATATTTTCTTCCTGCCTGCTTGTCTTGCTGCCTGTATTTTTACTTTGGGTGATTCTATATAACTTTTCAATAACTTTTAATAAATTACAAATCATTTGAATTATTTTTTTTTTTCTCATTTTAAAATATCAGACAATAAAATTAAATTTTTATTATATTTCAGTATATGAAAATTTATTATTATAGTTTTTTTATTTTTATGAAAGGAAAGAGATAAAGGGGGACCAATAATTGTAGCGCAGTGTGTATTGGTAGGGTAGAGTGACTTTGAAAAGCAAACAATGAGACATAAAATTATTTTTGATGAAATACACTGACAACAAGAATCATTGTCATTACAGACAATAGTTAGATATCGCGATAACCCATATTAAAAAAAATAAATATCCATAAAATAATAGAACAACGAAACAAATATAATAAACTAGATAGATTTGACTATTTGTAAGAGTAAAATGGTCGTGCGAGATATTTAAAATCATTTTATAAAAATAGTATTATATATTTAACTCATATCACCCACCCATCCACCACTACCATTTACCTTAATTTGTTTTATTATTATAAACAAAAAAAAAAAAATGAGTAAGAATACACCACAAGTTGTGCCTCACCTACAGATTATGTTTCAGGCAAAGAACAAGGAATGCCAACATTTGCACGTGGTCCACAGGATGGTGGTCCAAATGATATGAATGACGAAAGAATAGCACATATGTTAAATGAATCAAGTCATCTTGGAATGAGCCGTAGTGAACATGATATGTCAAATGATGCTGATAGTAAAAGTCCAAGTAGATTGGGTTGTCCAAGTCCATTATTTGGAAAAGACAGATATGACAGTCAAAATAGAAGACTTAAAAAATATGAAAATGATGACATTCCACAGGAAAAAGTTGTTAGAATTTATCAAGAAGAACTTGCTAAATTAATGGGTAGAAGAGTTGAAGATTTACGAGGACCAAGAGATTTTCCACCAAGGTGAGAAATAAATTAAAATTAAATTTATTATTTTAAATTATTATCATGTATTTTTTTTTTTTTTTTTATCTTTTCTTTATTTGATTCAATTAAAAAATGAATGGAGTAAAAAAAAACAAAATGTATTATTTAATAAAATTGATGTTTAGAACAGCATGTAAACGTTGATTAATCGCAGTGCGATGTTTTCACATTTTTTCAGTGCTGGTGGTGGTCAAAGTATACAAGGAATGGAAAGAACACAAGATGAAATAAGAATTGCACTTGATGCATATCATCGTGAGTTACAAAAATTAAATACAGCACCTGGACAAATTCCAGGTTTACCAAATTTACCTGGTTTATTAGCACTTCATCAACAAGCACTACATCAAAATCATATTGCAAATGGTGGTGCTGGTACTGGTGTAGGTGGTGGTAATCCAAATAGTGGAGGTGGTGGAGGAGGAGGAGGAGTACAAGATCTTAGTTTGGGAAAAATTGAACAAAGAAATAAAATAATGAATGGTATATCAGAAGAAGATAAAGAAAAAATGGAAGAAGCCATGAGACATGCTGGTAGTGCATTTTCATTGGTAAGACCAAAACAAGAACCAACACAAGGACCACAATCAACACCAGGTGGTTCAAGTGCAAGTTCACCACTTGGAAATTCAATTCTTCCACCAGCCATGACACCAAATGAAGAATTTTCAGCAGCAGCTGCTGCAAGTCCATTACAAAGAATGGCATCAATAACAAATAGTTTAATAAGTCAACCATCAACACCAACACATCATTCATCAAATCAAAGACCATTAAAAGCTGTATTACCACCAATAACCCAACAACAATTCGATCTTTACAATAATCTTAATACAGAGGACATTGTGAAGAGGGTAAGTAGAATAGTAAGTGCAGGAGCAACTTATTTAATAACTTTTTACAATATAATGGATTAAATAGTGCTTGATTTTTATTAATTCATGTTTTTTTTTCTTATTGTTTTATTCAGGTAAAGGAACAATTATCACAGTATTCAATATCACAGAGACTATTTGGAGAATCTGTATTGGGTTTATCACAGGGTTCAGTATCAGATTTACTAGCACGACCAAAACCTTGGCATATGCTTACTCAAAAAGGCAGAGAGCCATTTATTAGAATGAAAATGTTTTTAGAGGATGAACAAGCTGTTCATAAATTAGTTGCAAGCCAATATAAAATTGCACCAGAGAAGCTCATGAGGACCGGCGGCTACGGCGGCCTGCCTCGTAAGTTTAACTCAGGTTAATATATTTTTTGTTTTTTAAACATTATTATTTTATATTATTTTATATTAGAAAAAGAGAATAAAACTTTTTTCGTATTACATAATAAAATTATTTTATAATATTAAAATTTATTTATTTATTTATTTATTACAGCATGTGGAACACCAATGAAACCAATGCCACCAACAAAATTAGTACAAGAACAATTACAAAATGCAGCAAAAGCACAAGCAGCAGCACAAGCAGCAGCAGCAGCCCAAGTTGCCGCCCAAACAGCAGCAGCAGTACAACATCATCAAGAACAAACACAAATGCAACTTGGTCCACCACAATCAAGTCCACAACTTGGTCAACATACAATACAAGGACCACAAGGATTAATGTTAACATCACCAGGTTCACATCTTGCATCACATTTACCAACCCAATTAACAATTCAAGAATTACAAAAAAAACAACATCAACAACAACAACGTGAACAACAACAACAAATGTCTGGTTTACATTCACCACATCAAATGACACCATCACCATTACGTAGTCTTCATCCACATATATCACCAAGTGTTTATGAAATGGCTGCATTAACACAAGATCTTGATACACAAACAATAACAACAAAAATAAAAGAAGCTCTACTTGCTAATAATATTGGACAAAAAATATTTGGTGAAGCTGTACTTGGTTTATCACAAGGTTCAGTTAGTGAATTATTAAGTAAACCAAAACCATGGCATATGTTAAGTATTAAAGGACGTGAACCATTTATAAGAATGCAGCTTTGGCTATCAGATGCACATAATGTTGATCGTTTGCAAGCATTAAAAAATGAAAGACGTGAAGCTAATAAAAGACGTCGTAGTAGTGGTCCTGGTCATGATAATTCATCAGATACATCAAGTAATGATACTGCTGATTTTTATCATGCTAGTAATTCACCTGGTCCAGGACCTGGTCCTGGTCCTGGTCCAGCAGCTAAAAAACAACGTGTATTATTTTCTGAAGAACAAAAAGAAGCATTAAGACTTGCATTTGCACTTGATCCATATCCAAATGTTGCAACAATTGAATTTCTTGCTGGTGAATTAGGTTTATCATCAAGAACAATAACAAATTGGTTTCATAATCATAGAATGAGATTAAAACAACAAACACCACATGGACAACCAGAACAACAATCACCACGTGAACCTGGACAACCATTTGATCCAGTACAATTTCGTTTATTACTAAATCAAAGATTACTTGAAATACAAAAAGAAAGACTTGGTTTGGGTAATGTACAAATACCATATTCACCATATTTTAATCCAAATTTAGCAACATTAATGAGTAATGCATTAAAAGAACAATGTTCTGGTCTTGATTTATCAATGGGTACATTAAAACGTGAACCAAATCAAGAATATGATGATGATGATGCTGATAATGATAATGATAATGAAAATGATAATGATAATGATGATGGTATGAGTAATTTAGGTAGTGAAGATTCAGATGGTTCTGGTACAAGTTTAAAACGTGAATCAAATGATATACATAATTCACAAATACCAACAACAGCATCATCAGTAACATCAGCAAGATCAAGTAGAAGAAAACCAGCAGCACCACAATGGGTTAATCCAGAATGGCAAGAACCAACAAGAACTGGTGATGAAGTTATTATAAATGGTGTTTGTGTTATGCAAACTGATGATTATGGTGTTAAAAGAGAAAATGAACAAACAGTTAGAGTTGAACCAACACCAGTACAAGATAGATATGATGATGATTGTCAAAGTGATGCATCATCAATATCAGCAAATAATGGACAAGATCGTGATAGTCCAATGCCTGCAAGTCCAAAATCAGCTCAAAATAGTCCAATAATAACAACTACAACAACAGCAACAACAACAACGACAATGACATCACCAAGATCACCATTATCAACACAAAATATTCACAATAACATTGATCAAAGTCCCAAAGACATTGTTAAAAGTGAACCAGAAGAAACTTGGGACTATTAGTTGATTTAATTTTTATTTATTTATTTATAAAATATCTATATTATATAAAAAAACAAAAAAGATAACAAAAATTATTATAAATACAAGCGATTTATATATCTGGCCAAATAAACATCTAGCTTGTCTTGATTGATTTTAAGCTATTTTTTGTAATTAAAAATTTAAACAAAATTTCTTGTATATTATTATCATTATTACTATTATTATTATTATTGTTGTTATAACTATGATTATTAATTTTTTTTATTTTTATCAAAAAGAAAAAAAAAAAAAAAGAAAAAAAAATAATAAAATTATGTGTAGAATAAGATTTTTAGGAAAAAGAAAATGTAAAAAAAGAAAATATATAAAAAACCAGCGATAGGATTCGCATTTTTTTTTTTTTTTTTGTTTCATTGGAACATAAAAGATGTACCAATTATATCATACGAGTCCTGCCTATCGACTTGGGCATTAAATTTAGTTGACCGAAGTTGACATAACGACTGAATCACAAAAAAAAAAAAATTGAAAAATAAATAAAACCTGTAATTTATAACTTTGTTTTTATTTTAAAAAAAAAAAATTTTTATTTCTTCGTCAACAAGTATTATGTAGAGAAAAAAATAAATAAATGAATAATAATAATATGTCGAATTAATAAAGAGCGGAGCAAAATCAAAAGTCTCTTTCGAATTCGTAAAAATAATATTTAAAAAAATATAAACAAATTCACCAGTGAGCGATGAACAAAATTAAAAAGAAAAAAAAAATAATAAAGTATACTGTGAATATATAAATTAGCGTATAAAAAAATTCTAGTAGAAAAAAAAATAGTAATAATAAATATGAACAAAAAAAGAAAAACAATGTAGCTCTATAATAATTATGATAAAATCGTTGATTGGTTTTTTTTTAAATTATAAATTAACGTATCAATGAGCAAAGAAATCGCTTAATCTTTGCAAAAAGAAAAAAAAAATAGATAATTTAAACAAAAAAAAAAAAAAAAACAGTGCAATTTTTTTAATTTTTTCATTATTAATTAATTGTTATAATTATTTTGTTTGAACAATTAAAATTCCATAATTCTGTATGTAAATTATTTAAAGAAAAAAAAAATAAATAATCAGTCTGTTGTTCAATCAATACAGGAAAAAAAAATTGAAAAAAAAAAATTTGTTTATTGATTTTGTCTTTAAAAAAAAAATTAATTTAACGCGACAAGGATTATTAAAATTAAATGTCATAAGTATTGTCTGCAAGTCCAATCTTTCCTGACTTTCTCTTATTATTAATATTATTATTATTAATATTTTGAATATATATATTTTTTTTCTTTCACAACAATGTGTTGATGTTTAAGTATTTTTTTTGACTGTATATTTTATTCACTTATTTTTATATAATTTTAATTATATTATTAGAAATATAATCTTCATTTATTTATTGACAATTTTTCATTTTATATTTAAACAATTAAATGATAAACAAGACAAAATAAATAAATAAAAATTATAATTATTAATAAAAAACAACAGAGAGTAATTTCTCTTTAAAAAAAAAATATATATCAAACCAGGAAATACAAATAGGGATCACTCAAGGCCGTTACCAATGTTATTATTATTATCATCGACTAAATATTAATAATTATTAATTTTTATTATTGTATAACATAATAAAAAAAAAAAACAATTTATTGTATCTAATATTTTAGTTATTGATTATACTGTCATTATTCGTTGTTAATGATTATCTCAAGCTCGAGAGAGAAAATGTTTAAAATTATGTAATGTAGGAAAAAAAAACAAAAATTGTATAGAGACAGTGATAATCTAACAAAGGATTACGTAATCCTAATTTTTTTTTATTTTTAATTAAACAATTAGATTATTATTATTTTCTTTGATTTAAAAAAAAAATTTCTATACATTTATTTTTTTCATAAAATTAATAATTTTTATTATTTAATATGAGCGTTATTAATTATTATAATTATTATGGTTATTATTGATATTATTTTAAATTTTTTAAATTATAATTATTGAATGCAAAATGGCTTATGAAGCCAATGTGATAGAGCTTATATTATAATATATTTGCGAAGAGAAAGAGACAAATGGGATTGTAAATTTTACGACAATGATAATGCAAAGAAAAGATAAAATAATTAAATATTAAATAAATTAATTAAAATAATAAAGGTACATTATAAATTAACATTAAAAAAAAATACATACAAATTGTACTTGTAAATTATTATTATTATTATCATTATTATAACTATTATTATTATATTTAATTATAACTTTATCAACTGCAGTTAAGCTTCATATAAATATATTAATTAACATAAATATAGATGAGTAGATTAATTTCTACGAATATGTGAATTTTTAATATGAAAAAATAATAAAATAATCAAAGAACAAAAAAAAATAAAAATATAAAATAATTGTATTTGTATTGTGACACTGATTAAATTAAACAAATACATGCACGTAACCATGATGGAATCGTGTTTTATTCAATGAGTTTATATTTAAATAATAAAAAAAAAAAAAAATCATACGCAAGACTTGAAATAATGATCGAAATTAACAAATAAAAAATACACAAAGAAATATCATCCATTGATTGATGTTTATAATTAATATCTAGTCTTCAATTAAAAGCAAAAAATAAATGGATTTTAAAAAAAGTACTGAAGAATAAAAATCAACAAATGGGCATTGCTTAAAATAAAAAAATAAAAAAAAAAGACCAGTGATTGACATTTTTATTATTATTTTTCTTTTCTTTATTATATTATTGTTAAGTTTAATCATCATTTATGTAAATAATTAATTGTCGTATCACAAAATAATTAATTGTTGACACAAAAAAAAATAAAAAAATAAAAAAAACAAACAATTCTTACTCCATAGAATTGAAAAATAAAAAAATTTAAAATAAAAAAATGGAAAACTCGATAGATTATTACACAGTATATTAAAAAAAAATAAATAACAATTATTTTCAAGTAAAATATCTTGATTAATCTATATTAAAAAATTGACACAGACCACCCTCCAACAGCTCTGATATATTTTTCAGCTGTATTTTTCATAATAATATTTCATCACAGCAATTTTTATTGACAAAAAAAAAAAAAAAAATATAAAAAAAGAAAAAAAAAATAAACAAATAGCAATATATAAAATATATATATTTAAAAAATAAAATCTACACTTATAATAAATAAAATAAAGTGATCAAAAGTATAAAAAATATTTTCTTGTTTTTTTTCAAATTTTATAATTGAATAAATGACCCATCGATTAATGATAATTAAAAACTTGCTGACATTGCAGCCAAATAATTAATAAAACCTAACTGTATATTCTATTGTTTATTTAAAAAAAATAAATAAATAAATAAAACTGTAATTGTCAAGACAACTAGAGTCATTTGTAGATATTTAATTAGATTGATACGATAGCTTTAATTATTTGAAAAAAAATAATGCTTAAACTGAATGATAAATGGATTGAAAAAATGAGCTGAATGAAAAAAAGGGAATCGAATGAATCACGTTGTAATATATTTAAAAAACAATAAAGTTTATTATCAATGACGACTATTATTATTAATTTTAAAATTAGCGCAACATGCGTTTTTGAAAACTGTTGTCGATGATCAAGTGAGAATGAAAAAAATCATATCGTAAACATAATGAATATTTTACAAAAATAAAATGTAGATAACTGTAATTTTTTTTTTTTTTTTCTCAGATTAAATCTCCAAATGCCTAATGCAATGCCCAATTATTTCCCATTTCCAATAATTGTCTTCAAATAATTTTAAATAATAAAAAATAAGAAAAAGCAAACAGTTTTAACAAAAATAAAAAAAAAAAGCCTATACAATATTATTATGTACACAAACGGAACCAGGAATATATACGATCAAAATAAATAAAATAAAAAAATATTTAAAAAAGTTTTATCATTCAGTAGTTTAAATAATTTATTATTGAAAAATAAATTATCTAAAGTAATAGATTATTAATTGATTTATAAATATATGAAATATTCAGTTTCAATTGTATAATAGCATTAATAAATAAATAATAATTATAATAAAAAAAAAAAAAAAAGCAAAAGTATTCTGTACATTATGTGAACAACATGAGCACTATTGTTTTAAGAATAAAAATTGTACGTTTATGACACGATGATTAAAGAAAAGAAGAAAATAAAAAAATAAGATATACAAACAATATATATTGTAGTTTATTTATTTGTGATTTATTTAATTATTTTTTTTTCTTTTAAATTGATAAATAACTCATTTCAAAAATTAATTTTTGCCTTGTAAATTGTACTATGAAAATTATTTTTATAAAAATTGATTTTAGTATTGGAAAAAAATGTTTGCATCCTATTTATCTTTAGCTTAGTTTTTGAAATAGACAATTTAATTCACCTATTGATCAACTATTATAATTGCGAAAAAATAAAATAAATTCTAGCCATGAATATTAAAATTTATATTGTTTAAAATACAAATGCTTAAAAAATAATAAATTCTTTCGAACATCAAGGTTTGTACTTTTCCAACTGAAGGATAGAATAAAAAAGATTCAAGTAAGTTGCCTTACCTTTTGCAGCTTTATAGATGACGCAGCCAAGTAGTTGATTTAGCCAAGAGATTCAGCAAATGGTACACTCAACACAATCACTAACACTGTTATTTAACTTTCAAAATACTAAACAAATTGTCAGACTTTTTTAAACTATTAAATTTATATAATAAAAACCATCGAGATTAATTTTTTTAAACACTTTTAAAAGGTATATTCACATAATCTGTAACAAAAATCGAAAGAATATTATATTACTAGATAACTGGAAAACTGAACAAAGTGTTATTCAAATCACTCCAAGTTGGAGCCTACTGTATTATCATCAACCACTAACAAAGAAGCTATATTTGCCAAAATATTATAAATTTTCAATTAATTAGTTCTCAATTACAGGTAAAAAACAGGTAAATATTACAGTTCAAAGCAGTTCGAAGGAGCAACACTTTTACCACGTAAAATGAAAAAACGAAGACTGAGCCGCGTAGTGGCAAAAATATCAACTAATTTACGGTTGGTAAAAGAAAAAAAAACATCAATTAAAAATAAATTAAATAAATAAAATAGATATTGTAAAAATAATTGCTATAATTAATCTATCAAATTAGTTGATTAATAATTAATAAATTAATTGATAAATATATTAATAATAATAATAAGAGTTCCAGCAATACCGATCAAGACAAAGAGAGAGAGAGAAAAATGTTCTCATTGGTTCTCATCAAAGAGCGCTCGTGTTGCCGTTTATTATTAAACATTTATTATTATTATTATTTATACCGCAATGAATGCCCCACTATCCCCACTTTATGTAATATCGAGCAGTCAAATCAGTCAAATACTCGACACACATAATAAACAACACAAGTGTTAAAACTCGGTGCGTTATTGTTAAAATACAAAATAAAAAGTTCAATTGTCAACAATTATAAATAAAACAAAATCATTAATCATTTTTTAATAATATTTTAGATTACACAAGTTTGAGGAATTATTATTTTGATAATACATAAAACAAATATTGTGAAAAATCAGTGATTTCATTGGCCACACCCGGCAGCCATTTTAGGCTCATCAAATCAATACAAAAATAAATAAATTTTGACGTTTAAAAATGGATCAAATAACACCAAAAGAAGTTAGGATATTAGAAAATCCAGAGGATATTCAGGAACGTCGTGAACAAGTACTTGGCAGATATGCTAATTTTAAAGCAGAAGCACGTACAAAACGTGATAAACTTGAGGACTCCCGTCGCTTTCAGGTACGTCATCAATGAATTCTATGTGTATTAAAACACATCCACACCCACATACACTCAATTAACTGTTATTATCATCAATGACATCATTGTTATCTATTAGTGGTTTTTTTATTTTTATTTTTATTTTTTTTCTGTATACCTACTTGAATTGATGACATCATTTTATATTAATTTAAATTGTTATTGCTATTGTTACAGTATTTTAAGCGAGATGCGGATGAACTCGAAGGATGGATATTTGAAAAATTACAAGCAGCTTCTGATGAAAATTATAAAGATCCAACAAATCTTCAAGCAAAAATTCAAAAACATCAAGCATTTGAAGCTGAGGTATCAGCTCATTCAAATGCAATTGTTTTGCTTGATAATACTGGATCAGAAATGATTGCCCAACATCATTTTTCTAGTGATATGATACGTAAACGTCTTGAGGAACTTCATCGTTTATGGGAACTTTTATTAAGTCGTTTAGCTGAAAAAGGATTAAAATTACAACAAGCACTTGTTCTTGTACAATTTATTCGTCATTGTGATGAAGTTATGTTTTGGATTCATGATAAAGAAGCATTTGTAACAACTGATGAATTTGGTCATGATTTAGAACATGTTGAGGTACTCCAAAGAAAATTTGATGAATTTCAAAAAGATATGGCAAGTCAAGAGTATCGTGTTACTGAAGTTAATGAACTTGCTGATAAATTATTGTTAGATGGACATCCAGAACGTGATACAATTCTTAGAAGAAAAGAAGAATTAAATGAATCATGGCAACGTCTTAAACAATTAGCAATATTAAGACAAGAAAAATTATTTGGAGCACATGAAATACAACGTTTTAATCGTGATGCTAATGAAACAATGACATGGATTGCTGAAAAAGATGTTGTATTATCATCTGATGATTTTGGTAGAGATCTTGCAAGTGTACAAACATTACAACGTAAACATGAGGGTATTGAACGTGATTTAGCAGCATTAGAAGATAAAGTTGCAACACTTGGTGCTGAAGCTGATCGTTTATCAGCAACTCATCAAGCTGATCATTCACAACAAATACAAGCAAAACTTGCTGAAATATTTCAATCATGGGAAAGTTTAACAGCAAAAGCTAAAGAACGTCGTTTTAAATTAGATGAATCATATTATCTTCATAGATTTTTAGCTGATTATAGAGATCTTGTATCATGGATGAATGATATGCGTGCAATAATATCAGCTGATGAACTTGCTAAAGATGTTGCTGGTGCTGAGGCATTATTAGAAAGACATCAAGAACATAAAGGTGAAATTGATGCACGTGCTGATAGTTTTGATTCAGCAACATTAGCTGGTAATCAATTACTTGAACGTAAACATTATGCTGCTGATGAAGTTGCTAGAAAGTTGGATTCATTAATTGAAGATAAATCATCATTATTATCATTGTGGGAACAAAGAAGAATACTTTATGAACAATGTATGGATTTACAACTTTTTTATCGTGATACTGAACAAGCTGATGCTTGGATGGCTAAACAAGAAGCATTTTTAGCAAATGAAGATCTTGGTGATTCATTAGATAGTGTTGAGGCATTAATTAAAAAACATGAAGATTTTGATAAATCACTTGCTGCACAAGAAGAAAAAATTAAAGCACTTGATGAATTTGCTGGTAAACTTATTGAAGGTAAACATTATGCTGCTGATGATGTTGCACAAAGACGTAAATTATTACTTGAAAGACGTGCTGTATTACTTGTTAATTCAGCTGAACGTAGAAGACGTCTTGAGGATGCATATAAATTACAACAATTTGAACGTGATTGTGATGAAACAAAAGGTTGGGTTAATGAAAAATTAAAATTTGCAACTGATGATAGTTATCTTGATCCAACAAATTTAAATGGTAAAGTACAAAAACATCAAAATTTTGAACAAGAATTAAATGCAAATAAAACACGTATGGAAGAAATGGTATCAATTGGACAAGAATTAATTGACAGTGAGCATTATGCCAGTGATAGAATAAAAGGTAGAATTGATGAAATTGTATCATTATGGGAAAGTCTTGCTAAAGCAACTGAAAAAAAAGGTACAAAATTACAAGAAGCATCACAACAACAACAATTTAATCGTACTGTTGAAGATATTGAATTATGGTTATCTGAAGTTGAAGGACAATTAATGTCTGAAGATTATGGTAAAGATTTAACAAGTGTACAAAATTTACAAAAAAAACATGCACTACTTGAAGCTGATGTTGGATCACATTCAGATCGTATTGAAAGTATTGCACAAGCAGCTGAACAATTTGTTAGCTCTGGTCATTTTGATGCTGATAATATACGTGGTAAACAAGAACAACTTGGTTCACGTTATTCAGCATTACAAAGACCAATGAGTATTAGAAAACAACGTCTACTTGATTCATTACAAGTACAACAATTATTCCGTGATATTGAAGATGAAGAAGCATGGATACGTGAAAAAGAACCAGTTGCAGCAAGTACAAATCGTGGTCGTGATTTAATTGGTGTACAAAATTTACAAAAAAAACATCAAGCTGTATTGGCTGAAATTAATAATCATGAGCCAAGAGTTGCTGCTGTTTGTCAGGCTGGATCAAAAATGTTACAAGATGGACATTTTGCTGCTGAAGAAATAAGTCAAAGATTAGCAGCACTTGATGAACACTGGGGACAATTAAAAGAAAAAGCACGTCAACGTAAAACTGATTTAGATGATTCATTACAAGCACATCAATATTTTGCTGATGCAAATGAAGCAGAATCATGGATGAAAGAAAAACGACCAATTGTATTAAATGCTGATTATGGAAAAGATGAAGATAGCTCAGAGGCATTATTAAAAAAACATGAAGCACTTGTTAGTGATCTTGAGGCATTTGCAAGTACAATTGGTGGTTTAAGAGATCAAGCAGCAGCTTGTAGACAACAAGAAACACCAACAATTGATATTGCTGGTAAAGAATGTGTTGTTGCACTTTATGATTATGCTGAAAAATCACCACGTGAAGTATCTATGAAAAAGGGTGATACATTAACATTATTAAATTCAAATAATAAAGATTGGTGGAAAGTTGAAGTTAATGATCGTCAAGGTTTTGTACCAGCAGCTTATGTTAAACGTGTTGAGCCAGAAGTTGGTTTAACAGCATCACAACAAAATTTAGCACGTGAACAAAGTTCAATTGCTGCTAGACAAGCACAAATTCAAGCACAATTTGATGATTTACTTGAATTAGCACATGAACGTCAAAATAAATTAAATGAAACAGCTAAAGCATATGTATTAGTTAGAGAAGCAGCTGAATTAGCAACATGGATTAAAGATAAAGAAAATCATGCACAAGTACAAGATGTTGGTGAAGATTTAGAACAAGTTGAAGTTATGCAAAAGAAATTTGATGATTTTCAAGCTGATCTTAAAGCAAATGAAGTACGTTTAGCTGAAATGAATGAAATTGCTGTACAATTAATGAGTCTTGGTCAAACTGAGGCTGCATTAAAAATACAAACACAAATTCAAGATCTCAATGAAAAATGGACAAGTTTACAAACACTTACTGCTGAAAGAGCAAGTCAATTGGGATCAGCTCATGAGGTACAACGTTTTCATCGTGATGTTGATGAAACAAAAGATTGGATACGTGAAAAAGATGCTGCATTAAATAATGATGATCTTGGTAAAGATTTAAGAAGTGTACAAGCATTACAAAGAAAACATGAGGGTCTTGAACGTGATTTAGCTGCATTGGGAGATAAAATTAAACAACTTGATGAAACAGCAAATCGTCTTATGCAATCACATCCTGATACTGCTGAACAAACATATGCTAAACAAAAAGAAATTAATGAAGAATGGACACAACTTACTGCCAAGGCTAATTCAAGAAAAGAAAAACTTCTTGATTCTTATGATTTACAAAGATTTTTAAGTGATTATCGTGATTTAATGGCTTGGATTAATTCAATGATGGGTCTTGTAGCATCTGAAGAACTTGCATCTGATGTAACTGGTGCTGAGGCATTATTAGAACGTCATCAAGAGCATCGTACTGAAATTGATGCTAGAGCTGGTACATTCCAATCATTTGAATTATTTGGTCAACAATTATTACAATCAAGTCATTATGCAAGTGTTGAAATACAAGAAAAATTAGAATCAATGACTGAGGCACGTCAAGAACTTGAAAAAGCTTGGGTACAACGTCGTATGCAACTTGACCAAAATTTAGAACTTCAATTATTTTGTCGTGATTGTGAACAAGCTGAAAATTGGATGAGTGCCAGAGAAGCATTTCTCAGTAGTGCTGATGCTGTTGATAGTACAGATAATGTTGAGGCACTTATTAAAAAACATGAAGATTTTGATAAAGCAATTAATGCACATGAAGAAAAAATTGCTGCATTACAAACATTGGCTGATCAACTTATTGCTGCTGAGCATTATGCAGCAAAACCAATTGATGATAGACGTTGTCAAGTACTTGATCGTTGGCGTCATTTAAAAGATGCATTAATTGAAAAAAGATCAAAACTTGGTGAATCACAAACATTACAACAATTTTCACGTGATGCTGATGAAATGGAAAATTGGATTGCTGAAAAATTACAACTTGCAACTGAAGAGAGTTACAAAGATCCAGCAAATATACAATCAAAACATCAAAAACATCAAGCATTTGAAGCTGAATTAGCTGCAAATGCTGATAGAATACAATCTGTATTAGCTATGGGTGGTAATCTTATTGATAAACATCAATGTGCTGGTTCTGAAGATGCTGTACAAAAACGTCTTGCTTCAATTGCTGATCAATGGGAATATTTAACTCAAAAAACAACTGAAAAATCATTAAAATTAAAAGAAGCTAATAAACAAAGAACTTATATTGCTGCTGTTAAAGATCTTGATTTTTGGCTTGGTGAAGTTGAAAGTTTATTAACATCTGAGGATGCTGGTAAAGATTTAGCATCTGTACAAAATTTAATGAAAAAACATCAACTTGTTGAGGCTGATATACAAGCACATGAAGAAAGAATAAAAGATATGAATTCACAGGCTGATTCATTAATTGAATCTGGTCAATTTGATGCTGCTGGTATACAAGAAAAACGTCAAAGTATCAATGAAAGATATGAAAGAATAAGAAATTTAGCTGCTCATCGTCAAGCAAGATTAAATGAAGGAAATACACTTCATCAATTTTTCCGTGATATTGCTGATGAAGAATCATGGATTAAAGAAAAAAAATTACTTGTTGGTTCAGATGATTATGGACGTGATTTAACTGGTGTACAAAATTTAAAGAAAAAACATAAACGTTTAGAGGCTGAATTAGCAAGTCATGAACCAGCAATTCAAGCTGTACAAGAAGCTGGTGAAAAATTAATGGATGTATCAAATTTGGGTGTACCAGAAATTGAACAACGTTTGAAGCTACTTAATCAAGCATGGGCTGAATTAAAACAACTTGCTGCAAATCGTGGACAAAAACTTGATGAATCATTGACATATCAACAATTTTTAGCTAAAGTTGAAGAAGAAGAAGCTTGGATAACTGAAAAACAACAATTATTATCTGTTGAAGATTATGGTGATACAATGGCTGCTGTACAAGGTTTATTAAAAAAACATGAAGCATTTGAAACTGATTTTTCAGCTCATGGTGATCGTTGTAAAGATATATGTGATGCTGGTGAATCATTAATTAAATCTGGTAATCATCGTGCTGATTCAATTGGACAACGTTGTAATCAATTGAGAAATAAACTTGAACAACTTGGCTCATTGGCAATACGTAGAAAAACACGTTTAAATGATAATTCAGCGTATTTACAATTTATGTGGAAAGCTGATGTTGTTGAATCATGGATTGCTGATAAAGAAACACATGTTAGATCTGAAGAATTTGGACGTGATTTATCAACAGTACAAACATTATTAACAAAACAAGAAACATTTGATGCTGGTCTTCATGCATTTGAACATGAAGGTATACAAAATATAACAACATTAAAAGAAAGACTTGTTGATTCTGGTCATGATCAAACACCAGCAATACAAAAACGTCATGCTGATGTTATAACACGTTGGCAAAAATTACTTGCTGATTCAGATGCTAGAAAACAACGTTTATTACGTATGCAAGACCAATTCCGTCAAATTGAAGAATTATATTTGACATTTGCTAAAAAAGCATCAGCATTTAATTCATGGTTTGAAAATGCTGAAGAAGATTTAACTGATCCAGTACGTTGTAATAGTATTGAAGAAATACGTGCATTAAGAGAAGCACATGCACATTTCCAAGCAAGTTTATCATCAGCTGAAGCTGATTTTCAAGCATTGGCTGCACTTGATAGAAAAATTAAAAGTTTTAATGTTGGTCCAAATCCATATACTTGGTTTACAATGGAAGCACTTGAAGATACATGGCGTAATTTACAAAAAATTATCAAAGAACGTGATGTTGAATTGGCTAAAGAAGCACAACGTCAAGAAGAAAATGATAAATTAAGAAAAGATTTTGCAAAACATTCAAATGCATTCCATCAATGGTTAGCTGAAACTCGTACATCAATGATGGAAGGATCTGGTTCATTGGAACAACAACTAGAAGCAACTAAAAGAAAAACACAAGAAGTACGTGCACGTCGTTCTGATCTTAAAAAAATTGAAGATCTTGGAGCTATATTAGAAGAACATTTAATTCTTGATAATCGTTATACTGAACACAGTACAGTTGGCCTAGCTCAACAATGGGATCAATTAGATCAACTTGGTATGAGAATGCAGCATAATTTAGAACAACAAATACAAGCAAGAAATCAATCAGGTGTATCTGAGGATGCACTTAAAGAATTTTCAATGATGTTTAAACACTTTGATAAAGACAAGAGTGGACGATTAAATAAACAAGAATTTAAATCTTGTTTACGTGCATTGGGTTATGATTTACCAATGGTTGAAGAAAATCAACCTGATCCAGAATTTGAAAATATACTTGATATTGTTGATCCCCAACGTGATGGATATGTTTCACTACAACAATACATGGCATTTATGATTAGCAGAGAAACTGAAAATGTTCAAAGCTCTGAAGAAATTGTCAATGCATTCAGGGCAATTACCGCTGCTGATAGGCCATATGTTACTAAAGAAGAACTATATGCGGTAAATAATATTTTTATAATAACATTAATTATATATATTCTTGATTAATTTAATTATATTTATTTATTTATTTGTTTTAGAATCTTACCAAGGAAATGGCTGATTACTGTGTTGCCCGAATGAAACCATACGTTGATCCAAAGAATGAACGACCAATAACAGCTGCTTTGGATTACAATGATTTTACTCAAACACTTTTCCAAAATTAATCATTATTATTACGTATATAATTACGTATATTTAATCTTTTCACATTTTGAAAAATTGTGTAATCAAAAATATTATTTATCGTAAAACACAAAATATATATTATTCATATTGTACCCTTTTAAATTTCACAATTATTCAAATAAATCTATAAACTAATTACTGTTATTATTTAATTATTCAATTACCATTCAATTAAAATAATAAAAAATTATTTATATTTTCATTTAAAGTAAAAAAAAAAACCTCAATTTACAAAATAGATTTTTTTTCTTCTTCTTCAAATTTACTGTTGATTATTATGTAGACGTAATAATTTTGCTAATTTTTTAGTCATATAGTATGGTTTTGCAGCTGAGCCATCATGTCGTTCACAATCCTCAAGGAAACATAAAAATATTGTATCAACAGCAGTCTCATGAACAGAGAAGAATATAGTTGCAACGAGATAAGATCCAAGACTCACTAGAGTCACAGGAACATACCAATAGTCATCATATCTATCTGGATGTGAATAGTAGGACCATGTGATTAAAGCCATCACAGATGTTACGAGTATTTTTCCTGCTATTAAAAGCCAGTCAACAATTTTATTCAAAACAATGACTCTCAGTATATTTCTCATCAAAAGACTCAATGCATCAGAGGCTGATTCACACAAGCCTTTTCCATAAATTGCACAAACAATATATGCATTTCTATTCATAAATCTTAAAAATCTTTCCAACACTGCTAAAAGAAATTGTGAACATTTATAGCATGCTTCAGAAAAACCTCCAAGCATTGGACCTTGTGATTGACCTGTTGCTTGTGCATGTATGTACTCCAATAACAAACGAAAACATCTAACAACTGTTATCAAGAATGAGCCAAATGCAACTGTTCCAAGATGATATCTACAAAAAAAAAAATTAATTTAAGTAAATTATATATTATTTAAATTAAAAATCAATGAGACAACTCACCTGATTGTTCTCCATATACTTATTAAAAGTGTAAAATATGGTAAATCAGATTTTCTCATTGTCCAGTACCAAGTTGCAAATGTTGCTGCAAGTATCATTTCACCAAGTGCAGATATAAAAAAAAATGACCATAAACCACCAACAATATGTATAACATATGCATATTTAATATTTTTTGGACTTTCAATATTTTGCAAATGACAACCCATAGAAATACAATTTTCATCATTTTCACGACAATTTTTATTAAATACATTTGGATCACACGTTGCTCCTTCATGATAATTAAGACCAAATGGACAAATACATTTATTATCTTTATCATCTGTTACTTCAATGATAAAATTCTTTTCACCAATTGATATTAAATATAATCCAGCAGTTATAAAATAAGCAATCACAGAAAACTGCAACACCCATGGTAAAATTGGAAAAAAAAGTGTTGTTAATGTTGATATAACTGCTCTGAAATTATTATAATAATATTAGATAATAATTAGCTAATTTAATTAATTATTCTATATAATACGTACTTGCTAGCTTCCTTGATAAGTTGACAAGCCAAATAAATTCTATTCCACAAACAGCAAGTCAATAAAATGATCATAACACCAATAAATGATAATATAATTCCAATGACTTTCCAGCCTCCCCATTCTGCCCATTTATTATTTTCAATAAATTCTTGTTCATGTGGTTTAAAACATAGTTTTGATAAATAAAAAAGTATACTAATAACACCAATAATTGAAGCAATAACACATGGTAATGCAATCCATTTTAAAGCAACAATAAATACTAAACATAATAATGCACTTGCACAAATAAGTTCAATAACATTATCTTTTGTTGTTTCAATTTTATTTAATATTTCTTGTCCTTTATATAAATAATCAATTATTTCACGTGCTTTTTTTAATTGTTCATCTGTAATAATAGTACCAGAAAAATCAATTGGAATTGATTTTGGTAAACAACGTCCAGCAACTGGAAAACTTTCTAAATACCATTGAGCACATGCATTTTTATTAATCAATTGTTGTATATCATTGATATTTTTATTTTCCAAATTAACACCAATTTTGCATAATAAATTTTTTTTTAAATTATCAATATCATCAATATCTTGTGTAACAATCCAATTTTTTGTTGGACATTTATTGACACAAACTTGTGGTGTATTACAACGGCTATTAAAACATTTTGTTAAATCAAAAAAAACAAGATTTGTATTATTAACAACTTCTGAATCAATACCACATCTTCTTCCTTCACTGTCTGTTGGTGATAATAATGTATCAATATCACCATTATTATATGCATAAAAACCAATAGATATCCAACAAAACATGAATATTATAAAAACAAATAAACATGGTATATCTGTACATGAACGATTTTTTAATGGACCTTTCCATTGTGGATCATGTTGTATTGGTCTTTCTGCAAATATAAAATTCCAACACATTGATATTAAACAACACATGATGACTTCTGGCTTAATACTGAATGTTTTTAAAATATATTTTTAAAACTTAAATTAGAACATACCGTTGTAGTGCATTGCTTGAACTGATTTTATTTATTTTATGCTGGTTGAGTCATAAGTTACAACTGCTGGAAGTTTTATTTTTTTGTCAAATTTTTTTTTAATTTAATTTTACCATAAAAAATTTATTTTTTTCAACTGATACGCTTTTGTTTTATTCAATCAACAGAATAACTATTTAAACGATAATAAAAATAAAAAAAATTATACATGATTAGTAATAAAAAAAATTGTTTAAGCCAATGAAGCAAGTGCAATATTATCTTATCTTAAATCTTGACTCATATCGATTCGCGTTAATCTCAAAGCTATTGCTTTAAATGCAATATTATTTCAAAACTATTAATGCAGTTGCTAGAATTTATTTTCTTTGTCTTTTGTTTTTGTTTTTTTATTTTATAATATTTATCACACAACAACACTTGATTTTGTTTTTTTTATTAATGTTTTATTTTTATTGTTATAATAAATTTAAAAAAAACACACAATTTTTTATATGTATAAAATTAATAATTATTTTGATTTTGGTAAAAATCTGTTTAATGTTGGACCAAAATCTTTGTTTGGAATATTTTTTTTCTTTTTTTCAGTTTGCTGTTCAATTTGTACTTTTTTCATGGTCTCAGCTGCCTCCTAAAAATAGAACAAATAACAAATGATGATTATTAAATTATCTAGAAATTTAACCGGATGTCTGATGAATTTGTGTTAGTTTCTCTTTTTCTCTTACAATTATTATTTCAATCTAAACTTGATAATAATAATCTTTTTTTTTTCTATTATCAAACTATAATAATAATTTATATTAGTTATATAAAAATTAAAAAATACTTACACGTCGACTCAATGCTTTCAATATATTCTTGGTCTTGACAATCTTAGCAGTACCACCTTTACCCTTGGCCTTTGTTCTACTTGGTTTGAAATCAACTTTTTTAGGCTTGATAAACTGTACAATGAAGGAAAATAAAATTATAACAATTTACATAATAAAAAAAAAAAATGTAATAAATAATATTGAGAACATGAAAAAGATGAAATTACCATTAGTTTTTTCTTTGCTTCAATTTTTTCAGTTAAAGTTGGAACATCAACATCAGCAATAGCACCAGAATCAAGTGATATTAATTCAGGTTGTATTTTATCTAAAAGTGCTTTAACTTCAGCTTCACGTCTTTGTGATTTTGTCTGGAATGGATTAGCCTCAAGAGCATCAAAGTTAGCCTCAGCAGCACCTGGTACGATCAATGAAACAAATCCTTTTTCTGTTCCAATACCAAGAACATCCTCATATGGACAGAATTGCATACCACTAATTGACCATGATTCTTTGTGTCGTAAATATGGTTTCATTGTGTCTTTATCGTCTTTAAATACCTCAACAACATTATCCATTGAAACAGCAAGTAATCCACGTTGACTGTATGATAAATTTTGTGCTGGTGAACGTAAAATAAAATTATGTACTGGTCCAGATAATTGTCTAGCATCCCAAACTTTAACTGAACGATCTGGACTACTTGTTGCCATATATGTACCATACGGATGTACAGCAATTGAACTGATAGCTTGTTTATGACACAACATTTTAGCTTCAGGTTCATGTGAATTTGGTGACCACATTGATACAACACCCTTTGAATCACCACAACATAATATAGCATTACTTGGATTTTGTGTCATAACAGATAGCTTATTAATCTTTGAATCTCTACGTGATACTATTTTACCAATTGATATATCAAGCCATGATAAACATCCAGTATCAGAACCAGCTGCTAGTAAAAAATGATATGGTAAAAATTCTAATCTTGTTACATTTTGCATTCTTTTTAAACAATGTAATTCAATTCCTTGATTATCATAAACATAAACTGATTTTTTTTGTGCAACAGCATACATTGTTTCAATATGTAACCATGATACATCATACACTGATTCCATAACATTCATTTCACATGATAATTTTTTAGTTAACCAATCAAATGCAGCAACATGACCCATTTTACCACCAATTAATAAATGTCTACCATTTCTACTGTATTTTAAACGATATGAACCAAAATCAAGTTTTAATTGAAAACTTTTTGTTGCTGATGTTATATCAACTGCTGAACGTATTTCATTTTGACGAAATTGTGTTGTTGTTTCACCAGCTTCTGTTTCTAAATAACCATAATCT
The DNA here is from genome assembly GCF_014905175.1 of Aphidius gifuensis. Taxonomy (NCBI): domain Eukaryota; kingdom Metazoa; phylum Arthropoda; class Insecta; order Hymenoptera; family Braconidae; genus Aphidius; species Aphidius gifuensis. The sequence goes on along the minus strand of NC_057788.1, from coordinate 3,884,355 downwards.
TCAGTTAATAATAATTCAGATCTTGCTGCTTGTTCAGCTGCATTTTCATATTTTTTTTCTTTTGTTTTTAATTTTTCTAAATGTATTTTATTTTTAATTGGTGTTTTTCCTTTATTTAAATTTAATCCATCTCCACGTTTATGTTTTGCAATTAATTCTGGTTTAATTGGTGCTTTTCCTGGAAATTCAATTTTGGGTTTTTTTCTTTCTAAAAAAAAAAAACAATAATAAAATATACAAATTAATTAAAATTATTAAATAATACTTTTATTAATCAAATAAAGTTGTCATTATTTACTTACCTTTATTCATTTTGATGACAACAATTAAAAAAATATTCCTGGATCAACAATTATTATATTTATTTTCTGACAAATACACTGAAATACACGTGAGAAGGTTGAAGGTTAGATTTATATTTTGTTAATTGACACTAGCGCTGTACATGAAAAAATGATAAATGTAAATTCTACCTTGCTGTCTGTTGACAATGTAATAGAGAATGAACATAGCTACGAATCGCAATAAATAATAAATCGATTAGAAAAAAATATATCGATTAGTTTCTTTTTGACTTCATGGCTGTCAAAAAAAGGAATACAGAATAATGGCTGCGATTGCGATTGAAAGGATGTCCCAGAGCAATGGATTTCACCTCAAAAAAACTGAGACAATCGACAATAAAGACAATTTATGGTATGTTAATTATTAAACATTAATAAACTTTAACATAAATTTATTGTCTATCCAAATAGCTATCCCTAACATTTGATGTCATCATCTTGATGAAAAACAAAAGGAAAAAAAAATATACACCCACACAATTTTGTTCATGCGTCCAAAAAAATTGCCAAATTTACAGATTTATTTAAATATTAAATGTATAATTAAATACTCTATTTATTGTCAATAGGTCATCAATTCTGGCTGAAGTACAAAATAGTGGAAACAATAAATTACCATCAAACAAAAATGTCTTGGTACTAGGTAAACAATGTGTATACATATTTTTTTTCTTTCTTCAATTTTAAATAACGTATGCTAATAAATATAATGTTAGCTATGAGAATAGAATGTGCATTGAATATTAAGTCAAAGTATAATAATATTTAAAAAAAAAAAAAAAAGAACGGTATTTGTGATTGTTGATGAAATCATAATAATTCACATAGCAACTTGTTTTGTTTTTCTTGACATTTAAATTAAACTGTCATTCATAAGTTATTGTTTATATTTATATTTATTTATTAAAATTTATTATTAGGTGATAATGAAAGTGGAAAAACAACACTTATTGCAAAATTACAAGGTGTTGAAGATCCAAAAAAAGGTTCTGGACTTGAATTTGCCTATATTGATGTTCGTGATGAATACAGAGATGGTAATTTATACAAAGATAGAAAAAAATAAATGCCCATATAAATAAACATGATTAATTTGTTTTTTTTTTTAATAATTTAGATCAAACGAGATTATCTGTTTGGGTATTGGATGGTGATCCTGGTCATGCAAATTTATTAAGATTTGCACTGAGTCCAGAAAGATTTCCAAATACACTTGTTATATTAGTTGCAGCAATGACAACACCATGGGCATTATTAGATCAACTACAATCATGGGCAGCATTACTTGGTGATCATATTGATAAATTACCAATTGATAATGATACACGACAAAAATGTAGACAATTAAATGTTAAAAAATGGCAAGATTATATGGAACCCGGTGATGAATTAGATCCTGGTAGTCCATTAAGACGTACAAGTCGTAATTTAGATGATGATAATGATAATTTACCATTACCAGAAGGTGTTCTTACAACAAATTTGGGTCTTGATGTTGTTGTTGTTATAACTAAAACTGATTATATGACAACACTTGAAAAAGAACATGATTATAAAGATGAACATTTTGATTTTATGCAACAATGGATTAGAAGATTTTGTTTACAATATGGAGCTGGTTTATTTTATTCATCTGCTAAAGAAGATAAAAATTGTGATTTATTGTATAAATATCTAACACATAGAATTTATAGTTTACCATTTAGAACACCAGCACTTGTTGTTGAAAAAGATGCAGTACTTATGTAAGTTTAAAAAACAAAAAAAAAAAAAACAAACTAAACTTGTTTATTAATTTTAAAATAATTTAATGAATTAATTTCAGACCTGCTGGATGGGATAATATGAAAAAAATTGGTATTCTTCATGAAAATTTACAATCAATGAAACCAGATGATTATTATCGTGATGTTATTGCACAACCACAAACAAATAGAAAAGTAATAATTAATATATATTATTTATAAACATAATTAAACATTGATATATAATAAAATTATAATTATTTATTTTTAGTGTGTAACAAGAGAATTAGAAATACAAGCTGAAGATGAACAAGCATTTTTAGCTAGACAACAAGCAACATTATCTGGCTTAAGAGATCCAACACGTTCACCAACAACTCGTAACCAGGCAAGCACTGGACCCGTCATACAGGTTGTATCAATATCATTAAGAGCATGTATTTCATGTACCCTCTTGTGTGTAATTGTTATAATAATTTACAAACAAAAAACAAACCCGTATCCAATCCATAAACTTTGTGTGACTAACTCTTAATATCAATTGTTTTTTTTTTTTTTTTATGTCTAATTTATTGATTTTAATAAAACAATAATACACAGCGAGAGCATGCTCAAAAATGAATGTGATATAATCTGTATAACATGGGAAATATTATTGTAACTCATAATATTTTTATATTTTATTTTTTTGTAATACTAAAGATTGTAATATTCAGGTGCCATCACCAAATAAAAAATTGGATCCAAAAGGACCAGGTGCAGCAGCTGCTGGTGAAGGTGTTTTAGCGAATTTCTTTAATTCTTTGCTTTATAAAAAAAGTGGAGCATCTCCAGGTGGACCAGGATCACCAGGTGGACCTGGTGCAAGTCCTGGAACGAGTCCAATTAAAATTGGTAATTTATTTGAATTTTTATTTTATACTTAAAAAATTATTTTTAATTTAATTGAATATAATTTTTACAGATGCTGGACCAGCGGATAAAGCAGCAATGCGCAATGATGCTGCAGCTGAATTAGATCGCATAACAAGAACGAAAAAAATTCCACCAGCTGATTTAGATACATCTTCAGAGTGTTAAAAATTTTAAAATAATATATATATGTATATTTTTTTTTTTTATTTTTTCAATATATGGCCCATGAATTTAATTTTTTCTTTTTTTTTTCTTTTTCATCAAGCAGTGATTTATGAATATTATAAACAATTAATAATTTGAAAGGCCTTCTGAATTTAGTGAGGAATAATAATTTATGGCTCATGTCATTCTTTGTCAAACAATATTATATATATTTTTTTAATTTTAATTTTTTAAATAATAAAAGAAAAAATCTATCAACCTACAAAAATGTCGAGTCAATTTTAATTGATCAAATCAAACAATTTTTATTGATGTCGATAAATTCATAATAAAAAATGATAGATTTTAAATATCTTTTTATTTTTCTTTAATATTTAAAAAAAAAAAAAAAAAAAATCATAATTCTTATAATAAAACAATTTAATTTGTAATACTCAAAAATGGCTCAAGAAAAAAAATATGCAATTTTCGTTGGTAATAGAATGATAATATTTAATTTAATTATCAAATCCAAATATTGTGCAATATTTTTAAGAAGCACTTTTTTTTTCTTTCTTCATTACCTCTGGAAAGAAACTATCAGTATATATATATATTTTTTTTTTTTTTTGATAATGGTTTTTAATTGTACTTTATGATTGAAATGTCGGGTGAGCTTGTAAAAAATTGAGACAATTAAAATGTTTTAATTAAAAATTTTTATAAAAATTAATAAATTTTTTTCAACTCATTGCACAGCTTTAAAAAAAAGCCTTAATATTGTGTGTCTATTTAAGATTGAATGAGAGCAAGGAAAAAGAAAAGAAAAAAAATTATGAATATACATAAAAGTTGGGGAAAAAAAATAAAAAAAAACGAAAAACGATATGGTACGTTAAATAGGATTACTAAATTAATGTAATTAAATATTTAAATATTAATTATAAATAATTATAATGCTTACGCACATGTCATTGCGTTTTACGATAGTAAATTATTATTTAAAAATTTTTTACATAATTCATATTAATTAATAAATAATTACTAAAAAAAAAAAATAATTGAATTCGATAAAGAAATGTTAATTTTTACTTTGAAACGTTTAATTTCAAATTTTTCAATTATTAGTTTATTTATTTATTTTTTTTTCAACATGATCGGTCTATATTAGAATTTTTTAAAAATGAGTAAAATTCTAGAATATTAGAATAATTGTATCTAGAGATGTATGGAGTAGCACTGAGAATTAAAAAAAAAAATATTAATTTATCACCTGAATAAATAATTTTTCATACAAATTTGTAATTGTTATCATGAAAATAATAAAAAAATTAAATGTATGTGTCAAACAGTATTTACAACTTGAGTTATCTATGGAATTTTTTAATCGAATTCTATTATTAACAATAGAAAAAGAAATCTCTATTTATCGAACATGAAAGATAAAAATAAAAAATAAATAAAACATTATATTCATGAGACTCAATCTTAATTTAATTGCTCTTAAATTAAAAAAAATTGTTATCTTTGAAATAGGTCAAGAAAAAATATGGAATTTGTATTGGGAAAAAAAATAATTATAGAAACACTGTTTTTGTTTTTTTTTTTTTTTTCGATTTGTATTTTTCAATTCAATGAATCCGATAAACATAAGCATAAAATAGACACTGGATTCATGACATAAGAACAAAAAAAAAAAGAACAATTTTCGTATTACAAATTAGTAACAATAAATTACTAATTTTTACTATTGTCATTATTAAATTACACTGGTAATAGTCGATTTTTTTATTTACTGATTTAGTAAAAAATAATTATTTATACATTCCAATAATTTTTTGAAATATCATAATATTCTTTTACAAATATTTATTTGCAAATCTTTGCTTTGAATTATTCTAAATAATACCTATCATGAAACTACTTATTCATCAACAAAAAACTTATAAAAAAAAAAAATATAAAAATAAATCGTCGTTTTATAGATTATTATCATTATTTTGTATTAAATTTAAAAAAAAAATTGGCAATTATAAATGATTGACATTTTGTCAAAGAGATTATTTTAACTTGCAGCTAACAAAAAAAAAATTATTCTATTAAAAATTAAATAAATTTCTTATTCATTCAAAATTTATAGTAATTACATTTGTCGAATATTTTCAAAAATATTACATTCAACAATGCTACATATTTTTTTTATTTAAATCTAATAATTATTTATGTCAAAAAATGTAAAAAACATAACTGAAACTGGGAAGAGAGAAGAAAAAAAAAATTTATAACGTTTAATAAATTTTTTTTCGATAATAGAAAATTGATAATATTTAATATCAATATGAATATTATCAACTACCAATTTCTGAACGTAGAAAATAATCAAAATATTAATAAAAAATCGCAGCATGGTAGATATTTTTTTTTTTTGTTTTTTCTATAAAAAAAAAAAATAGAATTGATATAAAAAAAAAAAAAATCAAATTAATAAAGAAGAATTCTTTTGTCAACAGCTTTACGACAAATTGGACACTCTGACATTCTGTCACCACACATTTGACAAGTTCCATGGCCACACAAAAATATCATATTTTTCAGTCGATCCAAACAAACTGGACACATTGTCTGTAATAAAAAAAAAATTCATTTATAAAATAATTAACTATATATTTTATTTTATAAATGAATTCACAAACCTGTTCTTTAATGTCTTGCAATTGTTGTTGAAGTTTTTGTATTTTACTGTGTGAAGTATCTTTTATTCCATTATTCATAAAAATTGTTTTTTCACCATCATTTGTTTTATCATTTGTTTTTTCAATTGTATTTAACGGTCCACTTCCTTCATCAACTTTGGCTTCAATTTCAGCACTTGCATCTGCAGCAATAAAAAAAATATCATCGTAAAATAAATAATATAAAATTTTTCTTTAAAAATATAAAAAGTAAATATGTATAAAATTACCATGCAAGTTTGCTGAATCTGCTGGAGTATTTTGTGCTTTAGCAAATGCAGCATCACCACCACTAGCACAACATATGGACATGGGTACCACACGTTGTATTTGTGCACGACATTGTACACATTTTTTCATCAATGTAGCACAAGTTTCGCATGCACACATGTGGCCAAATGGACGAAGTAGTGCTCCATTTTTACGATCACAGCATACACCACACTCTTCAAGCTGTTAATAAAATTAATTTACGATTATTACAATGTAAATAATAATAATAATAAAAAAAAAATAAAAAGCTAAAATAATACCTTTATTCTAGAAACAACATTTTCACGACAAATAAGACATTTTTTAACTCTTGGTGCACATGTATTGCAACAAGCAACATGCCCACAAGGATTGAAACGTACTTCACGTTTACCATCTGAACAAAATAAACATTCATCAACTGATGCAGGTGTTGTTGCTGTTGCTGGTGGTGTTGATGTTGTTGTTGCTATTGCTGGTACTGTTGCTGTTGTTGTTACTGTTGCTGTTGCTGGTGCTATTGCTGCTGGTGGTGTTGGTGATGTTGGTGGTAGTGGTTCAATATCATGTGATTCTTTATTTTTATGACAATTTGTCAATGTTTTACATAAATTTGGATCCGGACAAAGATCAAGTGGTGTTTGTCCTTTTTTATTTTTTAGCTCTAAATTAGCTCCATGAGCAGCAAGAAAACATGCAATAAATGAACTACTTTTTTTATCTTGTCCTTGAGCTCCTAAACCCATTAATAATCTACCAACATCCTGAACATCTTGTAATTGACGAAGTTGTGACAAAGTGTGATGTCGAAGTGCTTCATGCAATGGTGTATCACCATCTTTATCAGCAACATTTACATTTGCTCCTTCACGTACAAGTAGCTATATTTAAAAAAAAAAAAGAAAAATTAATTAATTCAAGTTTTTTAATATTTTATAAAAACACTTGTAATATTATTATTTTTTTTTTTTTTCGTCTTTTACAATTTATTTAAATTTGTTGTAAAGTTTTACTTACCCTAACAATTTGTGTGTGTTGACGTTCAACAGCAAGATGAAGTGCTGTTTGTAAATTGACATTTTGAAGATCCAGATCAGCTTTACCAACTTTAGCCAACAACTCGGCAACTTCAACGTGATTATTAAGAGCAGCAAGATGAAGTGCAGTATAACCATCGTCTTTTTTTTCATCAACAATCCATGGACGTGAAAGTTTTGATAATAATATTCTCATTGCACTGTAAAATAATAAAGAAAAATTAAAAATATTAGCACAAAAAAAAAAAAAACATAATTAGTATATTATTAATAAATTATAATCAGTGCATGTGTTTAAAGATCAATATGCCCCATGCGTTGTTATAATTTCAACATGGGTCTATCAAAGTGGGAGGCAAAAGGAACATCATCAGGGAGTCTCGCAGCTGTCGACCTCAAGAGGACCCTAAACGTTCAGGGAGTCTTCTTCTCTCCCAACAGACACTCCACATGTCGTAGATGTAGTCATGCACATGTTTTGTCTCGTCAAGCATTTCCTTTTCTTTTTCGACAAAGCAAAAACCAATTGAAAAAAAAAAAGAAAAAAAAAACCAAACCATACAAGAATTATAATAAAAATAAAAAAAACCCTGGAAAATGTAAGATGGACCATGATTTTATTTTACATTTACTTTATTTGTTTTTTTTTTTTTTTTCAATTCACTGGAGAACTAGAGAAAGCACTAAAAAAGTTGGAAAATTTGCTACAGACATTGCTACTGCAAAAAAAAAAAAAAAACATCCGCAGTGGGTGATCATTATTGGTGTCGTAATTTAATTGTAAAATATTCTTTAGGAAAGAAAAAAAATGTAATATATTTTAATGGATAGTAATAAGTTGAAAAGCTAATGACATGTAGTCATTAACGATGTTTAAAGTGGATTTGTTAGTGCCAGAAGCCACATATAAATGGCTAGACATATAATTGGTTGCCTAATCAATTTATAGTTATTATTGCAATAACACCACCACCAACAGTTATAATGCATTTGCATATTCATGTTGTCGAGACAATTCTATGGTGTTTGATATAACAAAGTTGGCCTGGACTTTAGCCCAGTTGATATTCTGGCAAAGTGTATGTTTGTGGAATACTGTAGGTTGTTCAAACTATCACCCACCAACCAACTGTATATTATTATGTATTATTTTTGTATATATAAATATGTATTAAATATTTTATACATATACATGAAAATGCAAATACAAATTACAATATTTTTTTGTTTTTTTTTTTTCATACAAACAACAACAAGTCTTATTATTATATAAACTTGACCTGTGAAATTTTTTTTCAATTTTAATTTATATCAAGAAAATATAATTTATTTAATAATTAATTTACATTTAAATTATTTTTTAATTAATAATATTTTATTTATTTTTTAAAATTTTCAGTCACAATTGTAAGTTGCTTTGAAATATATATGTGTGTATTCATTGGCTCGTAACGAGAAGACCAAAACGACAAACAGTGTATATATTGTGTGTCCTGTGGCTCAACTTTTGCTTTAGTTCTGTCTCACATCAGTGACAGCTGGGCTATCAAAACTGTCTGTGTTTAAGCAAAAAAATTCACGCTAAAAATAATTAATTATTCAAAAACATCAAAAATGAATATTTAATTGTGTTATTTATATTTTCGATAAAATAAACAAGTACAAACTTACTTGTGCGTAATTATTTATATAATAAAAATATATGACATCAACATCTTAATCATCATTCACGTACGTAAATAAATAAAACAATTTTTCTTTTTTTTTTTTTCGCCAGTTTTTAATTATAATTAAAAGGAGAAAAAAAAAAAGAAAAAAAAGAAAAATTTATATCTTAAACTGAGTATTTTCTTGAAATTTTATTTAACGAGGTTTTATTTAAAAAAAAAACAATAAATAATGATAAGACGATTACACAATAAAATGCATATTTTCAATTTGTCTGAAGATGTCAAAGTCAAAGCGGGCAGCAGAGAAAGAAGGGTAAAAAAATAAAAATAATTTAAATTTTTACCGCAAAATTTTTCTTATTTATCATTACTATTATTATTTTTAAACTGGAACATTGCCAATTTGCCATCAGTTCGATTCTTTATATTTTTATTTAGCATATATACGTGCTTTTTTTATTTGAAAAAAAAGATAGAAAAATAAAATGTGTCTTTTCCTCAAAAGCCCTGCACACACAATATCTCGTGAATTCGATAAAATATGAAAAATATTCAAAAACAATAATATACATATGCTGTTTATTCGATTTTCCGATTACATTGAATCGAAAAGAAAAAAAATATATAAATAAATATATGTATCTAGTATAAATATATTATTTATATTAAAATAAATATAATTTTGTTATTTTTATATATCGATAAATAACATTGGTATTAAATTTAAATTTAAAAATGTAAATTAAATAATAATAATAGTAATAATGTATGAAATATTCAATCGATCATACAATAACGTTGATGTTTTGATAAATTCGCATGTATACATATATATAGATACAATAATGACGATGAAACTTGGTGATGCAATTTCCGGTTTAAGCACGATTCTCGTTGATTCTTCAACACTCCCACACTCTATTGATAACGCAACACTAACACAAGGTGCCCCGGGTTATTTTCTTACTTTCTTAGACTTATTATTTACTTTTTAACCCTTTTATATTTATTATCATTTGAGAAGCAATTAAAATAATAATATTTCAAACAAAACAATAACCTTGAATTACTTTTTTTTTTTTTTTTTTGTTTTTATGATAAATTGTATCAACCCTCTTTGAATAACGTAAATTGAAAAATAAAAGTATAAATAAATGAAATATTTTAGAATAAATAGAATATAGTTCTTTGCGACGTCCAAACTGCATCTAGTCTCTGACCTAGGATGATTTCCCTCAGGCAATTCTTATATTTATTATTTTTTTTTTCTCTGTTGATTTTACTTTTCAACTTTTTTATTTTTGCATTTATTTTAGTCGTTAAAAAAATATGAAGATAAAATATAAGGGAAGAAGACAAAATTAGGTCAATTATTCAATATAAGGGTTAGTCGATTTACTTAACCCTTTTATTACTGTTATCATTTTCATTTGTTAGTATTTTTTTTTTTTTTTTTTTTTTGAATAAAGAGCTGGATGTTTTTATGAAATTCTATTATATTTTGATAAATAAAAAATTTGTGAATGTCTATGTGTGTTTATTGAACAAAAACGCATGTATACTAGTTCTATATTTGGCATTGTGAATGGTTTTGTGGTCGATGGCAATTGGCGAGGATGCGGCACCCTTTGCAGGGATTGGCCGCAATCGATAGTTTCTGTACTCGGAGGTCTGGAACTTGGATTATTCCCGGGCACGATGGTTTGCCAGTTGGTGTAGCAGAAAAAATAAAAAAAAATAAAAAATGAAATGAAAAAAATAGAAAAAAAAAAATTGAAGAAGACGAAAGAGATGATGATGATGAAGAAGAAGAAGAAGAAGAAGAAGAAGAAGAAGAAGAAGAAGAAGGAGAAGATCAGCCTGTGGAAATAGGAAATTTCGTGCATGACCGGACGATCGTTTGGAATAAATTCCAAGTGCTCTGACGATTTCTTTCCTGAAGCTATTATATATGCATCAATTTCTTCAAGCATTGCTGTGAAAATTGAAATTACTTTTTTTCAAGATGAAACTATTTTTACATAGCTAAATGAAAAACTAATTAAAAAAATTAAAAAAAAAAAATATCATGATAAATATATCTATTTCAATACAAATTAGATAAAAAAAAGTAAAAAAAAAATAAATAAAGTAAACTAGAACGAGAATAATAATGTACTTTAAAATAAAATAGAAAATGTATTTTTTTTTTTCTGATCGCAGTACTTCTTGGGTTGCATAATTTATGCGTTCAATAAAAAATTTATTATTATATTTTTTTTTCCCATTTATATCGTCTCTCGTTCAACATTGAAAGAATAAAATAAATATAATAATAATTTTTCTTATTCTCGAGCTTATATTGTACAAGATGGAAAATCTTTTTTTTTTTTTTGAATATTTTTTTTTTTATTATCAGTATTCAGCTGGGATGAAAAATATGCGTTCTATAAAATATTCAGGCTATAGCAATCGTTCGATAGCCATCAAGAAAACCATTTCTAGGTCAGTTTTTTTTTTTTTTTTTTTGTAAAAAAGGAATAAACAATTTTTCTAAAGAAAAAAAAAACAACTCTAAAATCACAAATACAAATTTTCAATGATTCAGAATTATCCATATGTTTTTTTTATGTTTTATTTTATTTTTTTTTTGTTAGAGGAAATACGTTTTTAATGTGGGAATGTCCATCCCTATTTTAGACACATGTGATGCACCGGGTTGTACATTTTTTTGTGAACCTTGACCCCGAAAAAATTGAGCAATTTAACATCAACTTCCTTTCTTTATTTTTCTACATAATATCAATTTTTTTTTTTTTTGTATATTTATTTTTATTTTTAACTTTAAGAATCAATTAACTGATATTTTTTTTAATTTTCTTTTCAGTTTAAAATATATTAATTCACCAATTTTTAATAAATTTATATTGGCTCAAGTGATGCATAAAATATTTGAATTTATGAAAATAAATTTATCAATAAATTTTATATAGATACAAATAAGTTTTGATATCCAAATAGCCACATGGATCATACAAAATATTTATATATATATGTGAAACACTAAATATATAACTTTGAGCTTAGTTGTTTGAACAGGACAGCATGATTTGCATCGTTGAATTGTACATCCCTTTCGTTTGCAAGCAGACACAAAGTTATTTCTACCCAACGCGAACTCGTAACTTGATACAACATTCGGTTGATGTTTAGTTGAAGCGAAGAAATAAGTGAGACAGAATGTGAATTTTAGATAAAAGAAAAATAACCATCATATCTGTAACTCGGTTTTAAAACTTTTACTGTCAAAATATTGGGATGAATTTATTATTTATATAAATATAACATTTACTTTTTTATGTTTTTTTTTTATTTCAACGATTTTTCTTTTTGTTTTATTTCCGTCATTGGGTTGTCCAGTATTATTACATGTCCTTTATTTTTATATCTGTCAAATTTTTATTTCAGTTACACATGTATATGATATACAACATGAAATAGACAAATTGCAATTTTAAAATTATTTTTTATAGTTATTTTTTATCTTTACAAATAGTTAATATTTTTTTTTTTCATTTGTAAATATATTTATATTGGAAATTGAGTAAATCAAATAAAACTTGATATATATTTCAATCAAGAAAAAAATAGAAAAAAATCCAGTGCTTGAATTTATTAGTTTGAAATTTTTTATATAAAAAAGAAACAAAAAAAAATTGAGAGTACACTTTGAGTAGCTTCATTTAAATTATTCATAAAAAAAAAAAATGAAAAATGCCTGCACAATGTCTCCCAGCGTTTCTTGATTTTTTTACATCGTTTTTGAATATATATACTGATGTTACTTTTCTATCCCTTTTTTTATTTTTTAAAAATCCTTGTCCTGCTCTTTTACCACCCACCTTAAAAAGCCCTCTAAACTAAGAGACACTATATTTTTTATTTATTTTTTTCTCGACATCTTTGCTGAGGTTACTTTACTCCAAGTCTCGGTGTGTATATACGCAGAGGGGCTATTTTCACCAAGAAATCTCTCTGTAACCTGATATGCTATACGGGTTTAGGTTTAGCATCAATTTTAAGACACATTTTACTCGGATTTTGTACCAAGCTACCCTGCAATATCTTCACAACAACTCAAAACATGCAAAAATTTATATTTTTTTTTCCTCTCTTACAATCCCTCATTTTACATCGATGATATACTATTAATATCTATACTTTTTCATATCTAAAAATAAAAATTACATAATAAAAAAAAATAATGAAAAAAGTAATAAGAAAAAATAAGATATTTTTAAATATCTGTCAATCATATTTTTTCGTTGTTAATTTAATATATATTTTTTGCTTTGGTATTTTTTAAAAAATTGTCTTATCTAAATTTATATTATTAAAATTTCGTTATTTATATTTTTTTGTTAAAGTCATTTAATATATATTTAACACGCGTCATCTATGTATATATATGTATATTTTAATTCTAAATATAAATATATTTTTTATATTCACATTTTGTCATTCCCTTTGGTCGTTAAATTATTGAAAAGCATAAGAATTAAAAAAAAACAAGCGTGCTATTTTTTATTTTTTTATAATGATTATTTTTGAGTGTCGTTTAAGACAAAAATACCAAAATGGTAGTTTGACACGAACATACTAACCACCAAAAAGGAGAATAAATAAATAAATAAATAAAAATAAACTTAAAATAAAATGTCAAGGGGTATAAAAAAAAAAAAGTAAAATTAAATAAATAGCAAAAAAAAAAAAGAAAAAGTACATGTGAACTTTCACTGAAGTGGGGTGGTATATCGTCGTGTTGTCGTCTTTTCCGTCTCGAGGTAGGTCTTGAGTCTCGATTCACAAGGTACATATATATTTAGTTTAAATTATATTTATATAGATGCATATGTTAGAGGGAATTTAAACTTAAAATAGATGCTGCAAGCTGTTTAAATTGACGAATGAAATTGCAGTATGGATCGTAACGTTTTTACACCACACGTTGAATTCATCTTTTAACTTTGTGGTGTACTTTTTGCCTCCTGTCTTGCTCCTATATAATTTCATCAGGCTTATTATAGAATTAGTAGAATTATCAGCATTTATAAATGCCATTTGTAATTTAATTTTATTGTATTTAAAAATTTAAATGATCATCATGAGATCAATCATTTTTTCAAATTATACTTTAAACAAGTATATACACAATTTGATGAATATTTTCTTTTTCAAAATGACGATGATGATGATGATGACGATGATGATGGAGTGGGGTGTTTTAAGAGTCTTTGTACGGTCAGTGTACGAAGCCAATTTTATAACGTCGTTGGTGTACCCGAGAATAGTCGCCATGTGGTGGCAGTTGTGAGACGCCTATTTTCGGATAAAGACAAATTTGGCGCGTGTAGATTTAATGAGAAAGAAATATATATATATAGTTGAGTGTATAAGTTTACATATACATATAACTTGTTGGTTTAAAATGTTAAAATTAAAAAAAATAAATTGAAAAAAAATCATCGAGTTAGTTGACTGAATTGTATTTTTCATCAACGTAGCCAAAACCAAATACATATAGTGCAAATAAAAAATGAGAAAAGAGAGAAAGAGAGAGGGAGGGGGTGGAAGCAGATGAGATGATCGTCAGAGGGACAGAAAAAAGAAGAAAAAAAAAAAAATTCAACATGATTTAAAAAATAAATATAATAAGGAAGGGGAAAGTTGGTGTATGCTTGTGTGACAACGAGGCCAATGAAATGTTTGCGGCCATTTTTAGAGGGCTAAGAAATATTTCTTGCTTGATGTTGATGATGATGATCATGATCATGATGGTGAAGAAGAAGAAGAAGAAGCAGAAGAAGAAGGAGGCCCCGTGCCCCCAACTTATTTGACGATACATTCAGTCGGAAGCTGTACAGCTAAGTAGTAGGAGGGTTTTTTGGGACTATCATCAACTGATGACACGATTAACGAGTAAAAGTTTATACTTAATCATTCATTGTTGAACCATGCAACCAAGTGTTCACGTAAAATTAATTTTCTTTTATATTGTTATTTATTTATTTAAATTTACAATACAAAATTTTGATAATTTAATAAATGAATCAATAAGTGAATCAATATTTTTTTAAAATAATAAATAATTTGTATTTATTTATTTCATTGTAGAAGAAATTAAAAAAAATTTATTTCATCATTTGGAAAATGAAAAAAAAATACAAGAAAAAGAAGAATCATATTTTGGTGGAATAAAATAGGATAAAAGTGTTTAATTATATTGAAAAAAAAATATATACCTATATTTTCTATTGATAATATTGTGGTTTTGTATAAATGATAAAAAAAAAAATTCATGACCGAGCGACTGTTCCGTGCTTCCTTACTTCCCATAGTGATATCAACGTATGGAATGTAAAGAAGTATGGAGCTGCGCCCAGGCTTATCATCTTGTAAAATATTATGAATTATATCATTTATCATTTAAGGAAAAAACCAAAAAAAATATATCAACAACAACAACACATATATCATGTAAATAAATTATTATTATTTTTTATTTATTATAGTTATCATCTATGTAAAAATAATTTAATTATTTTACTTCGGCAAATTGAAAGATATTGGATATGTCTTGGACAACTGGGGAAGTCATAAATAGAGCTATGCATCCGTTTGGCGCGCTTATCATCGTGACACATGGGTGCCTTGTGCGTTAGGCATGAAAAAAAAAATAAAAAAAAATAAGAAATAAGAGTAGAAAAAAAAAGTCAATGTGGATGACACACAAAATAAAAAAGACAGTGACGGGAAACAAAAAAATATCATGAAAAAATTATATACATATATTTAGAAAAAAAAAAAAATAATAATTTATAATAAAAGTGAAAATTATTTTATATAATTCTTAATACGCATGCACGCGGGGCGCGGTCAATTCAAAAATAGAATCATACGATATCATTCCAAAAATAAAGTTATCCGATTACTTTTTGCTGGTTATTTTAGTCGTGAATATAGTGAGAGGGAAAAAATAAAAAAAAATAAAAAAAACAGGAGCGTTTGCAGTATTTTTTTTTAAATATATTTTTATTATTTTATTTATTTTTTTCATAGACCTGCTAGGCGGTGCACTGAGTCGAGTAAAATCCCTCCGAAATAATGCATATAGGAGCTTTCACGTCGCGAGAGGATAAAACTGCACCAGACAAGCGATTTACGAGGGTCACCCCGCGCAAATCCCATCGCGTTTTTATTTTTTTTTTTCCTTTTTTTTATATATTTCTCTTTCACTCACTCTTGTCTCTATATATAGGCACACGTCTCGTTGAATAATACGAGTCTGGAATAGCTACAGAGAGGCATGACTATCCTGACTTTACCTACAGGCTATTCACGCTTATTGCTATATATATTTACAACACATACAACATACTTGTAACCCAGAATTTTCATTGTTGTATGTCCCTTCGAAAAATTTTACAAATTCTACTCATGGACTGAAATCCATTGTTGCAAATAATTTTCCAACAGCAATAGTCTAAATTTAAGTTTTTTTTTTTAAAATATATATATAATTTTTTTTGTTATATTTTCCTGTTTTTAATTTTGTTTTTTTTTTTTTTATTCTTTCTACTCTCATAAATAAAAGAATCATAAAACCAGAAAAAAATATATATAAAAAAAAAATTAATAAAAAGAATTTTTAATTATACTTTTGCTTGTTGGAACATATTATAGTAATAATGATAAATGTTAAAATTTTTTTGTTTAATTTTAAATATTTTTTTTTCATGAGCTTTTATGACACGGTGACATACTCATTTTTATATAAAGCAAATTATATTTATTTTTCTATTTTTTCACGCATTTCTAATTATGAAATTTAAGTAGGTTAAAATAAAAAATTGTTTCCTCATTTTCATGGTATATATTAAAAATGATATTAACAAAGTAAAAAAAAAATATATAAATAATTTTTTTGACTGTTTTGTCTTTTGCATGAATTCATTTTGTTTAATTTTTTTTCTTTCTTTTTTTCGAGGTTTTTAAATTATAGGTTTATAAAAGTTTTGGCCTCGTTTCTTTTGTCAAGAACTTGCTGAGTATTATCTCACCATAGAGTTACCCTTTATTTTATTTTTTTTTTGTCTTTTGTATTATTTTTTTTTTACGATCTAGAAATTGTAGATAGTTTGGGCGGAAGAGGTTGGTATAATGTATAGATGTGTTAAACTCAACGGGGTAAATGTGGCTAAACGAATTGTGAATTTTATTGAGGTAAAAGGGAGGAGGATATAGTTGGTCATGAAAAGTTCAACATTCACGTACGAAAATGAGCACGTTGACAGGATATTTTATATAGTATATAAAGTCGTATGTACACAATGTTTAAAAGTATGATGGGATGACAGTAAATGCAACTGGCTGTCGACCTCAGTGTATTAAATTTGTCCATGGTTAAATGAGTTTACTCGCCACTCTTGTTAATGTGCTTGATTAAGTTGAATAAATTATACTGATATTATTACACGAAAAATAATCGTATTAGCCTTCAAAATTATTGGCCAATGTTACTTCATTTTCATCAACTACCACAATGTTCTTTTTATCTAATTACCATGTCATGCAATTATAGACGAACATTTATTTATTTATTTTTTTTCATATACATTGTATTTATTATTGAATTTTTTTATTTTTCTTTTTCTCAATATTGTAAATGCTTAATGAATTTTTTTTTAAATAAAATTCATATAAACTTTATTACAGAAAATTTTTATATTATCATTTTTTTTTTTTTTAATTATTAAAAATTCATTTTTCAGTGGCTTGAAATACTCCATTAACTTTTAATTGAACGTCGAGAAGTAGAATGAATTATGCATTATATAAAAGTATATTATATAAATATTTATATATAGAAAAAAAATTTAATTTATAAACTCGTTAGAGAAAAGTGGAAATCCAACAATTAAATGAAAATCAATTTATTGATATAATTAAAATAAATGTCAATTTTTGCTCTGTATGTGTATTTTATAAAATAAACAAAATAAATCAAATAAATAATCTCTTCACTAGCAATATTAATTGAAACCCAGTGAAATTGAAAAAAAAAAAAAAAACTAAAATTTTAAATAAACAAATAAAAAATTAATAAAAAATAAATAATTTTTGTTACAGTTGAATGATGTAATTTAATTAAACGAAATGCTATATATAAAAAAGAAAAAAAAAATAACCATGTCATTCTCTGGTATTTTTTATTTTAACAATTTTTTTTTTATTTTATTATTTTTATTTATTCAATTGAATCGACCTATTATACTGATCAAATGCTTTAATAAAAGGCTGCTTTCAATATTTTATTTTTTTTATATTAAAATGACAGTAACTCTCAACGACTGCAGTCTCGTATCGTTCAATGCATCGTCAATTTTTTTTTCCATCCACTGTTTTAGTTTATTTGTATTTTTCAATTTATCGTGTTTTTTAAAAAATATTTTTTTTTTTTTATCCCCAGAGACTGGTTGAAGTTGAGATGCGAAAAAATGTTGGAGTTTGAGTGAGAATAAGCCAAGGAGAGGATAGCTAATAACAGCAGTTTTCAATAAACGAAAGAGAGATAAGCAACTTGAGAAAGATGGAAAATTCATCGAAATGGATTTTCATTCAGTTTGTGCATATTTACATAGAGGTCAAGTTGATGTAACTATTATACAAAAAAGAAAAAAAAATTACAGATATAGGAAAAAGGTAAATCAACACACATGATACCAACAGCATCATCATGACTTTCCACTTGTTCTACTGTTGTCTACAAGTGTACAACTCTGTTAGTGGTAGAAATAATACATCCACCAAGGGATGAGAGTACTTTGCTGTTCATTTTATGTTTCATAAGTCAATACATGTATACATACAAATATAATTTACATCAGTCAGCATAATATAGACACATGAATATGTGTGTTCATCTAATATCTAGTTTGATAAAATTCAGGATATCCTATTATCAACAAAATATACTGTCGAATTTACCTATCAAAATTCTAACAACAAATTCCACTAATTTAAAGACTCGAATAAATATTTAAAAACCCCTTAAAAAACCCTCAACAAAGCAAAAAAAAAAAAACCAAAAAGTTTTGAATATAAAATGAAATAATTTAAAGAAATTTTTTTTTTCAAATCAAAGCATAAATTGATTTAAAAAAAAAAACAAAATTATTAATAAAGTTTAAAATTGAATAACTCAAAAATATATAAAGTCATTTGCTAATTGGAGGAATTCAGTTGCAAGATAATTGATTTATAAAAGTTTTGTTGAATTAAGTTTGAGAGGTATATTTTGTATATATAGACATAAAATCTATATGTGTGTGTGTGTTGAGTAATATTATTGTATATATATGTATAATGGAGTAAGGCCTATATATGGCTATTCCAATCGTCATAAATTTTCGGGGATAAACGTGACGATTTTACAGAACAACCAATACAGTATTTGGTGGAACAACGTGTGTCATTGGAGTTTGTGGAGCCTATGCAAGCATTGAACTAGTTGCAATACGCTGAGATATATATATATGTTATAGATATATATATTTTGTACAATGTTCACATACGAACAATTCAAAATGGTTGATACAAAACGACATTGGACACTGTAGCGTTTGTCACATCTACGATCGAGTTAAATGAGTTAAATCATTCTCCCAAATTGTGTCAGCTATTTTGCATTCAAATATCGTACTATTCTCATTTATATATATAAAATACGTGCTGTTGTATTCACATGAATATTTTCAATCGTTATGTATACACAACTAATAATGATATATTCAATTTAATATTCAATAAAAATAATTAAATGTTATTTATTAATTTCTTTTTTTTTTATGATTTAATGATATTTATTAATCAATTATGATATTATAAAAAAAATTAAAATAAATGAATATTAATTTGAAATAAAATAATATAATATAAACAAATTAAATTGTTAACTTTTGTTTTCAACTTTTTTTTTTTTCATAATTAACTTTATTATTTTATTAAAAAAAAAGATTAAATTTATTTATTTATTCGGATTTAATAAGAGAGGATTTTTCAAGTTGTTCGAATGCAGATAAATAACAATAATAATGATGATGATAATATTTTTTGATTATTAAAATGAATTATCGATTTATTTTTGCTGAAGATTAAAAATTATTGAGTGAGAGATTGTTGAAATATAATAATGCCAATGAATTTTGCAATTTAAATTTGAGGGTATTAAATGACAACGGGTTATCATCAAACATATATACATACATTTGAGAGAATCTTATTCCCAGAAGTTGTCTGTTTATAGGTGTACAACCAGAGTGTGGCTACAAAGACAGAGTCATTAATGTAGTCTGCCCTTTGTGTATCCCAACATAATCAAGATTGTCCTAATTAAGTTTCATCTCTCTACAGTCCCTTTATTATTTCTAAAATTCTATGTAATATTTTTCAAGCCTTAATTGCAAAGCTGACCAACACGTCAATGTTCATCACTTCAAAACCATAATTTATATAATTTAAAATCCTCGTATATTTAATCCACAAAACATTGTTTTATTTTTATATGGCTTACCCCAAAAAACAAGCGAGCTTAATGAGATAAAAAAAAAAAAATTAAAAAAAAAGAAACAATTGACACTGCAAAACGATTGCCAAAATGATAGATAATATTCAATGCTTGATGAAAAAAATAGACTTCAGCTTTTCACAAATTTTTATTTTAACATTGTTTCATTTTTGTGATATTTTTTTATTTTCTTGTATCGCGTTTGTTCGACCAATTTTCGTCGATTTTCAATGGTCCTCGATGCTGATCATCCAAGAATATATCCATGCTTGCCAGTTTTCGCACGTAAGCGAAACGTCAGCTTTTCAAGTTTGAACGTAGCCAAAAGTGGAATGAGACTATGAGAGAGCGAATGAGTGAGTAAGTAAGTTTAGAAGAGATAGAGAAGTCGAGGGATTTGCAGAAGGGAGAGTGTCGTTATATCTTATACTCTTTTTTTTATTTTTTTAAACTACAAGCCATCAGCAACATCCTCAAGACTTCAATATATATATATATAGTAAGTCAGTCTTTATCAAATAGCCCTTGCGTTCTCTTCATCCCTTTGTCCCCTAGTTTGATGAGGCTCTTGGAGTTTGTCTTCAACTAACTTATATACATATCTATCTGGCATCAGTATATAGATTCATCCAGTTTCCTTTACTTGTCATCATCTTCAACTTTATTCATCTGTACATCATTTGTCTGTTATATATTTATCTTGAATATTCTATGAAATTTAGTTAAAGTATATAATATTACAATTTTTTTTTTAACTAAAGATCGTAAGTAGTTAACAAAGTACTGTTTCGATGCCGATTGAAATTTTCACGAGCTTTTATTAGATAACACTTATTCTTTTTCTTCTTCTTCTTCATCTTTTTGATTTTGATGTGCAATTGTCCTTGTTCATTTTAGAAAACGTGTTGAGTGCATCTTCAATGAGCCAATTCCTTTTCTTCATTTTTTTTTTTTTTTTCGATCCCCTTACCACTCTTCCTGTTTCTTTTTCCCTAGAGACGTGGATAGCAAGCAGGAAGACGCCTTATCTTGAATATCTAGATATTTTTTTTTCTCACTTATTTTCTTTCCATATACTTTTTCTATTTTTTTTTTTTTTTTCTACAATCCCCGCATTCTACTTCCTCTCGTTTCAAGTTTCAAAATAAAACAAAGCCTGCTCGAATGCCAGACGATTCGGCAGGTCGGTCACGCGCCACCGACCCGTCCAACTTTTCTTGGTCTAATCAGAAAAATCCACACTCCGACGGGTTGATTGAATTGTCCTAAATGTCGAGACGTCTATCTATCTTCATTTGTTTTTTTATTTTTTGTCCTTTGGCTGATATTCTTTATCTACTTTTTCTATTTTTTTATTTATTTTATTTATTTTTTTTCTTGGTTTGCTACGCAAAGAAGCTTTTTTATTTTTTTCTTGTATATTTTATCATTCCTACTTTTTTCCTATTGTTTTATAAATTTTATTCTCGTATTCTACAATTGTTCGGAACAATAAAAACTCCAATGACAATTACAATTCAGTTTTAAATCTATTGTTATTCCTATGGTGAATTCATTGCTATGTATATGAGTTTAAAAAGTATATGTAGTGGATGAAACATTCATTTTTAGGTTTTATTTTAACTGGTATACATCGGCTACATGCTCATTTTAGTTATAACAAAATGATGAAATAAATTTTGTTAAAAATAAAAATTAAATAATTAAATCTGATATTGTTCTGTACGCAAATGGATAATTCATGAATTTTTCTACTTTCTCATCAACGAGGCAACACGTGTGTGCAGGTAAAATATTTTTAATTTCATTCTATATTTTTACTCTAACATTTTACTGTTTTAATTTTTTTTTTTTTTTACTTTTTCATTTTTCTCTCAAATTATAAACGAGTAAATGAATTTTTTTTTAAAAAACTAGAACGAGAGGTCAAAAATAATTTTATTATCTGTACACACAAGCAGCAGCGTTATCAATAGAGTTGAATTATGAGCATTGAATCGTTGAAATCCGTTTTAAATTATTTTTTTTTTTTTGCATTTTACTGATAACCATTGTTTATTATGTATAATATTATTCATTATTTTAAAATTATTATTATTTTTTTTTTCTTTATTTATTATATTGTTGATCATTAATATTAAAAATTATTTAAATTTTTTACCACAATAAATACGATTTTAATTATTCGTGGAAAATGAAAATAAATAGATTGAATTTTTTATTTTTTTAAAATAAACATTATATATTATTGATCAAATTAAATTCTTTTGTAAATATGGCAACTAAATTAATTTTTAATTTTATTTGACAATTTATTTAATGTTTTATTCAAATAAGCCTGACAAACCATCAGTAATGTAAATATTTTATTGTTATTCATTAAATTTGCAAATGTTTCATTAATTTACCACTAAATTTTGTGGATGATTCAATTCTTTTGCTTATTTACGATACAATCAAACAACGTAAAATTATGTCCAATAAATCATTAAAAAAAAAAACAAATTTACAGCTGTAATTTTTACTGTTTAGTGTTTTTTTTTTAAAGAATCGAGAGAAAGAGATAATGGAAGTAAAAAAAAATGAAAAAAAAAGATAATTTCTTGAAATTAAGTAATTATTTTATATAATTTAAAATTCAAGTAGTATAAAAACTCAATAGTCAGCCAATTTAAAAGTGCCTGTATATAAATTATACATTTTAGACCGAGAAATAATTTTGGTGGTAGGGCTGAAATAGGAGGCTAGTGAAAAGAATAAAACAAAGAAATAAAAAGTTGAAAATTTTTAATATAAAAAAAATTATTTAGCTGATGTAGATACTTAAAAAATAGTATTATATTTTATTTTTTTTTATGGACAAAATATAAGATGTAATATTGTTAAAATATAAATATATAAATACTGAAAGATGTGAGTGTCAGCAAAGTACGAGTTTTGAAGGGCGTATATTAAATGACAAGGCAGAGAGAGATCATTGGTGAGATGGCAAAATTTAAGATAAAATTCAACAGACAAAAAAATATATCTATTGGTATGTAAAGAAAAGAACTAATATTTTGGCTTTCAGCCATCTAATACTCTTTGGCACTTGTACAGTCATCTCATGCTATATTTTTTCTACCCTTATTCACAATCACCAATCTTTTATATTATCTCAGTTGTATTCGGGGAATGTCGATATGCCGATTTGACACCCCGATATATTTGTAAACTCAACCAAATAAAAAAACATTAATATTTATAAATATATCCTATATTATAATCTTTTTTATTTATCGATAAAAAAAATCTTACAATATGTATCAGACAAAAAAAAAGTTGAAGTCAATTTTCAAGTATTCTAAAGAATCTAAAAACGTTAAGGAACACTAGATGAAAAAAATTTTGAATCTTTATACATAATTGTATTAAATAGATTTAAAATTTTCAATTTTTTTAAATTTTATTCAACGCAAGTAGAACATGTCAGGTTTTAGTCAGACATTAGAATGAAATTTTTCTAATCTTGAATAAAAAATAATTTTTTCATATTATATAATACAAAATATATCAAGAAAAAATTATTTCAATTTAGAAATTTTCCTTTTATCAAGTGGAAAAAAATTTTTTTCTCTTTTTTAATTTGATAAATATATGATAATAAAAATTAAAAAAGATATTTATTTCAACTGTCAGCGCAATTAAATTATTACTAAGATTAGATTTTCCATTGGCCTTAGGGGTAAAAGTGCCGGGGGATTTTGAATGAAGCATGTTTTCAGCTTGAATCAACTATACATAGAAGGCGAAAGGTTGGCAATATGTGTGTCACGTGCGAGACTTGCTCCACGACGATGCCATACGGCCATGTTTTTCATTTTATTTTTTATTCTTCTTCATCTTCTTATAGTATATATGTAGCTAAGGAAAATCCCCAGCCCCGGAACTTGAATTCGGGACAGGCACAAGGAGTCACGTGTACAACTAAAGGAAGAAGAGAGTGAGGTGAAAAAGGTGGATGGGTGTTGTTGTTGGTAGTGGTGGTAGTTGTCGAGAAGTTGTGAGGGTTGGGTTGGTGTACTGCGTGAGTAGAATACCCAAGAGACTTTTCTTTGGTGTCTGATAAACACCGTCAATGCTGACTATTGCGCCTCCGGCATAAAAATTATATACATATATATATGAAAAAAAGCCATGCTTTTCCGTCAAGCGACAAAATTTTTTTCATTATTTCTTAACCTTTTTTTTATCCTTGATCGAAAAAATAAAAATATTCTATATCGAAAAGAAAAAGAAAAAAGAAAAGCTCTTATATGTGGATAGAATTTTGCTATGTTTGCTTATATTTATATTCTTGGATGAATCATGGCGTGTGTTATCAGAGTCATGCAACTTGTAACCAGTACGAGATATACATAGGAATATATATATAGTCTGTCGAAAAAATTGAGTGATTGTATTTATACTTTCTTCTTTTAAAATAGCCCCATGTAAACCGATGAAAATATATGTATTTATAAAATTTTCCATCGAGTCGATTATTCCACGATCGTTTTCCGCATTGAGAGTAGAAATTTTTATGTCCCCCAAGGACATGATATCGCGGTTGTTGTAGATTTAATAAATATATATATTTTACTGAGGGCATCACTGATTTCGAATTGGGAAAAACGATGGAACACGCGCTAGGGACATGGGAGAATATGAATTGGGGATTCAATGGCAGTTATCTTTATCGTAATTCAAAGCAATATACACACTGTTGTCGATAAGGAATAAAAAAAAATTTATAAATAAATAATACAGTAATATATAAATATAAATAAAAAAAAAATATAATAAAAATAAACATAGTCCCTTATAAATACATTTATGAAACCAGGGTGTCCTATCTCATCGTGACCATTTCTCAATTGGCAAACCATTTGCCGGACAAAATATTCACGAATATATTTTAGGCTTTTTTTTTTTTTTTCTGTACGTATTTGTTATATGGAATAAAAATGAATTTATATTTATTTATTAACGATTATTTTTTGGGGTGGTTATTATTAATGATTTCGTACTTATTATAACCACAAAACAAAATTTACTTTGTCATTGTGTGAAAATGTTTATTGCATGAAAATATATATATTTATTATTTGCTTGTGTATTTTGAGATCCTTGGAAATTGGTTTCCAAGTTTCTCGGAGTTTCTTGCTTCAAGTGTATATTGCTTTCTGTAACTGACATGACCCGGTAAGTCTGAACTTCATAATTATATAAGTTACTGGCCAAGATATTGAAAGCAAAGAAAAAAAAATAAAATAAATGAAGAGAAAAGAGAAAAAAAAAAAAAATGAAAAATAACATAATGATTACTGGCAATTCATCACCAAACAGTTGACATTGCAAATGAAAGAAAATAAAAATTTATGTCTCAGAATAATCGCAATAAAACGTAATAGATTTTTTTGTTTTTTTTTTTATTTATTATTTTAGTATATATTTAATATTTATGAGAACGTATATATGTATTATGTATATATACTTGTATATATAAGGGTGAAATCTATCAGATATATAAGGGTGTAACCATGAAAATCAAAAGCGATAAAAGAAAAAGTCGATGAAACGTCTTTGACAAAGAGAAAAATCTCACAGGGTATATCTGCATTTGTGAAAAGTTTTTGTACATATATCCATGGGCGATTTGAAGAGGTAGAATTGTGGATACTACAGTCAATAGTATTTTTTTTTTTTTTTTAAAACAAAAATTGATTCCATAGCAATCTCCCAAAAGAGATTTTCCAACAGTGATTTTTTTTTCTTTTTTCAAACAAGAGAAATCGGCTTAACGATATTGGAAAAATATTGTCAATTTAAGCAAGCAAAAAAAAAAATATAAAATGCAATTTAAAAATAGATAAATAAAGCTCTAAGAGATAAATTGTATGAAATTTTTAATTATCAATTAATGAATGGTCTAATTTTGTTTTTCAATAACCTCAATAAAATTATAAATCTAGCTTAGTGATAAATAATAAAGCAATAATTTAGCATCAGAATAAATCGATAAAGAATAAAATATATATATATATTTTTGTGGTCGTTTGATCCGATTAATATAATGCAATGTAAATATTTTAGGAACGTCAATGAGGGTGGAGTGAATTGTGAATTTGGCACACAAATGCATTTTAAACAGGTCGTTTGAATTTTAAAAGTTAACGACGAAACTGAAACTTGAATTTTCGTATGAGGGCTAAAAAATACAACCCCCCTATATAGTTGAATAGCTTTGAATAATTTAAAAAATTACAGTAAAATATATACGATAAATATTTTTAGATTTTATAATTTAATTATTGAAATGGTTAATATTTCAATTGACTCATCGAAAAACTAAATAAATATTAAATGTAAAAAAATTTAAAAATTGAAATAAATAATGTAAAGTTTTTTGAATTTACTCAGTTATTTTTAAAAAATTAAAAACAGAAATATTTGACGAAAAAAAAAATGAAAAATATTAAAATTTAATCTACTTTTGAGGCAATTTAAAATTTGTAAATTCGTTTATTTATTTTTCAGATTATATAACACTTGTAGAGTGAATAAAAATAAAAATTATTATACGAGTAAAAGTAAAAACAAAAAAAAAATAAAATAAATCTGTATTGGAAAAATATATTCACCGAGAAAACATATAACATTACGACCTTTATTTATTATTATTTTTTTTTTATTTCTAACAAAAGGAGCTAGTGTTTCCCGTGGGTGTATCCAAATAAAATTGAAAGCTGCTGTTTGTTTTTATTTTTTACTTGTATAAGAAAATATCGTGAGCAAGCGAGACCCATTTATATATGTATGATCTTCTTTCGAATTTATTATGAAGCACACGAAAGGGCTTTTGGCATAAACGCTTTAAAAAATTTATCCTATTTTTTTTTTTTGTTTTTTTTTTTAAATTTCTCCTACAAAAACGCATCAGTAAATATTTTTAAAAATAATCAGGCAAATAGAAATACGTGAATGACCTATATAATACTTGGACAAAATTTTCGCCAAGGTTCCAAGTGATTGCATTAACTTTATGAGGACCTTTGAATTTAAATCCTTTATAAAAAAAGACAGTTGTCATCGATCTTCTGAATATTTGATTGGTTATTTTGTTTTCTCTGTCACCCTCATGTCAATTTTGATTTCGACCTCCTTAGTTACATCTTCAAAAAAAATTTCGCTTTTGACCTTTACCCTCTTAGCTACATCTTTTTTTTTGAGGCCTAATTTACTTAGATTTGTCTAAAACGTGGAGAAAAACTGAGAAACCCTGACAATTTTAACTTTTTTTGAAATTTTGATTTCGACTACCTTAATTACATCTCCAAAAAAAAATCTCGATTTTGTAATAAAAAAAAAAAGAGACAAGTAATTTAAGAAACAAATATTTCTTCGCTATTTTTCTTCAGGTTATTAAATTTTTTTTTATGTTACATTACCGTAATCGACGAAAACAGGATGTGTAAATATCGGTTGGTAAACCAACTATAGATATACCTAGAGTTAATGGATTAAGTTTTCCAACTTTGGATTTACTATATGAGCGTCAATTTCTTCACTGGCATGAATTCTCATGATTCCTCGTTCAAATGCTTAAGCACGAACCACACACGATTCACAATTTAATATATCAGATAATATACATTGTTTATACGTTACCTGAAACAAAAAAACACAAAAATTATATATATATTTTATTATAAATAATACAGTTATTTATCATTGTATATAATATAAAAATTTACTTTATGGACAAAAATTTAAAATGAATAAATAAATAAAAAATTCATGTGACAAGTCTGTAAAAAGTTTTATTATTATTATTATTATCATCATTATTTATATATATACCAGAAACAAGGTAAGGTAAAAAAGTTAACGCACATGGGTTTTGAATACATAATGTTGATGTAAATGAGAAAAATAAAGTAAGCTCAAACACGAGAAGAAAATGTAGCTTTTCATGAAAATTGTTGAGGTTTTTTCTTATATTTAAAACTTAAATAAATATATACATCTCAGTATAATTCAACATCAGTTTATTTTTATCATGACATTATATTTTTTATATCACGTCAACACTTTTATAAATATCAATTAAATTTTTATAATTTATTTTCTTGATAAAAAAATATTAGATGTGTATAATGGAATTTTGATTTATCAATATGATTATTAATGATTTATTTATTTTGTATATTTAAAAGGGTTTAAAATAAATTAAAGTTTTTAAAAACTTATGGAGTATCAAAGTTGAATAATCAGCTGGTTAGGAAAAGCTAAAAAAAAAAATTTTATTAATTATTTATGAATCACGAGTGAGTCTCATAAAGTTACGAATTATTATTATTAAAATCATACTAATGTATTGTTTGGCTTCGAAATTATATCCTTGTGTGTTTGTATACTAAATATTAATTTCGCTCTTCTCTTGTTAAATAATCATCTGACAATTTATAGATTGCATAAATGATGTGTGACCTCAACGCATTGACCCACTATTAGCTAAATAATTCTATAAATAATTTTGTCAATCATCGATAATTTTATCCCTACAATTATCACATCATCAGCATCATCATATAAATTTATTAACCAATTTATAATTTAATATTTTATAAACGCAATAAATACAAAATTATTATTGATATTATTTAATAATTTTGATAATAAAAATGAAAATTATTTTCATCACTTGATTTATATTTATTGATTTTCCAATTTTTATTAACACGTATATGGAAATTTGAGAAGAAAAAAACGAAATATTATGATGCAACTGAGAATTGCACATCCTGTATTTTTTATTTTACCTTTGGGGAGTTTCAATATATTACAGAGACATGTTTGAGTCAAGTCAAAACAGGTCACCGATTCATCAATTGATTTTTTTCATCTCTCAAATTTTAATCTTTGCGTGGATTTTTTTTTTCATTTGTATTATTCTTTTTTTAATTGACAAGCATGCAGTAATCATGCATACACTGTGATTGACAGTTGTATCACGTATGATTTACTAAAATTGAAATTTGAATACAAAAAGACTCATCAAACTTTTCGTTAAATTAATTGTCATTTTTTTATTTTGTAAGATTTTTTATTAAATTTTATTTTAATTGCTATTTATTTTTTTTTTAAATTTATTTATTTATTAATCAATAATTTTAAATTCATTTTTAATCTATTAGTTCAAAATAAAAAAAGAAAAAAATTTTTAAAACATGTGTGATTCAAATTTTAAAAAACATTTAACAAACATAAAAAATATTTTTAGAAAATTTGAATAAGTGTTGAGTAAAAAAAATATAATATAAACAATATTTTCAATGTAAACTTTTATATAATAATATTTTTAATGTGTTGTAAAAAATTCTGAATGCAAAGAAAAAAATTGGCATAATAACTTTTGTTTATTTAAATTTGTTATTTTTGTATTTTTTTTTTTTTTTTTGTGAACATTCGATGCACAACATTTATATTTAAGAGTGTAAAAAGATAATAATAATAAAAATAAACAAAAACTTATCCAGTTGCTTTTATAGATACATTCAATCTCCATTTTTGAAATAAAAAAAAAACTCGAAGATCTTACATAAGACGAAATTGGTAGTTTGCAACTGTATAAAATTGTTTTTGCGAGTACATATCGTGTACAGTACTGTTACAAGATATCCAAAGTAAAGAGAGCAGAAATATCTTCAAAAGTGCCTGAAGAGTTGCGACAATAGCAAAAGATAGCTATGGCAAATGGAGTGTGGAGTATTTTTTATATATTTTTTTTTTATTCTTCAGCATATGTGAAACCATAAAGCCTTACGAATGAAGACACAGAGAGTATTGTTTGACCTCCAAAACCATTCACATAAAATTTATCAAATGAAATATATATTTTTTTTTCAGCAAAATAGCCATTGTAACAATACTTCATAGAAAAAAAAAAAAAAAGATGCTACTGCTGCACAATACAGTACAAAACAATAATGAAACAAAAATATAAAAAAAAAATAATAAAAATTGAAGCTTTCTGAAAGAACAAAGGATTCCACAGTTCAAAAAAAAAATATATATACGAAAGTGAATAAAAAAGAAAAATTCAATCGTTTGTAATTTTCTGCTGAAGTGAGAGATTCTTTAGTTTTTTTTTTTCTTCATATCAAAAGACATGATCTTGCTGATCTTTGTTTCGATATCCAGAAATGTGCTGAAGCTTTTACAGTGTTTCGTCGTCTCAGCAATCGTAAGTAACGAGAAGCTTGTCATGAACCAAAAAGTAAAAAAGACAAAAATAGCTAAAGAAAAAAAAAAAGAAATGATTTCTCTTTATATATATTCTTATTTGACGAGATAATCTCAAAGAAGCTATTTTCGTAATTCATTCTATTTTATATAGGTTTTTCTCATTTACAACAAATAGGGTCAAAATGAGTGTGAAACTTGAATGACAAAAAGAAAATTTATTCTAATCAAATTCCTTGTAATTTACTATCAGAAAATCAGACAATTTAAGACATTATAAATTTTGTTTTATTTATTTATTATTATTATTATTTCATCAACTCATTAGTATTGAATCATTACTTGAATTTTTTCTCTTTTTGAATCGAGCTTTTACAAATTTACGGTTGGCAAATTTATATCTAAAACCAAGTTTCTTTTCATTGCTTTATGTGAAAAGTTTCGATCTGTAATTTCTTCATTCAACTGCCAATATATTTATCTTTTTGAAATCAATGAGGAAAATTGTTGTGAAAGCAAGTTTTTACAAATTTATATTTTTTATTTAAATATATTTTTTAATGGCTTTTAATATATTTGTTAGCTTTTTAAAAGTCTACATTTTATTTATTTTTTTTTTTTACTTTATAATAGTGCTGAATATATATTGTCATTATTATTATTATGTTTATTATTTTGTAAATTTAATGATGTGGTTTTGAAAGATGCCTTAGTCAGATTTCTCGTCTTCATGTTGCATTAAATAAATGACATTTTTGGATAGGAAAATTGGACGAGTATTCATTGCATCAGTTTGAGATTTTGTCATATACAATAGGAGAAGGGTGAATGGACATGGAGAGTATATACTAGTTCACAAAATATCGGGCATTTGTTAGAGACATGACGTGTCTGACGCAGCACCTTTCGCTAATGTCAAGTTAACAAGGCATATTTCAACCATGACTGTAACAATCTTTTTTTACAACGATACAAAAAAAAAAACAATAAAATACAAAAAAAATATATGTAGCCAGCTTTTTTGTATATATATTTTTTTTTATGATGATGAAATAAAAAATAATGAGGGTTTGATTTTCCGTCATCGTTATGAATACAAAAAAAAAAAAAATGAATTTATGACATAAAAATTTGCATCATTTTCAATTTTGAATATGAATTAAAATTTATATTCAAAAGCATTGTTATTTTATAAAATTTGAAAAAAAAAAAAAAATAAAATAATAATTTTTTTATTAATATGTAAAATATTAACTTAATATTTTTCAGTCCAACACGTGTCAGTGAACGTGATGTAACAAAAACAATTCTACAGTGTTGAATCAGTTGTTAATTAAACAGTGCGTTAATACAAACTTTGAATACTCAATGAATTGATTTTATTGAATATAAAATTTATATTTTGTATTTAAAATTTCATATTAAAATAAATTTAAATATAATTATTCAAGTTAATAAATAAAGCTCTAAATTTATTTATCAACTGTAAATTAATTAAATAAAAAAAATAAATGTAATCTAATTTTAAATTTCCGGATATTACATTGTCATTTATGTGGAAACAAGTTTCTCCAGGGCATAATGTGTGTAGCAAAAATGATATTACTATATCGAAATTTGTTGACATAAAGGGATAACAAAAGGTACGTGAATTAAACGTTGAATAATGTGAATTTTCATTAAGGCACAAATAATATTTGTCTTCTTTAATCAACAATAGACACAAATAAATCCATATAGAATATATTGATTATCCTTTCGTAATAATTATTGTTATTATTTATAATAACCAGAGGCCATAAAATTTATCGAGCATTTAGCTGTGGTATACTAAACTTCCGTAGCTATCATCCCAACATAGCCTGACATTTTACCTCATCCGTATCAACACAGTCTATCACAGTGTATTTATTCAAAACAATAGTAATATTATTAACAAACAATAATAATATTATTAACAAACAATGATAAAATAATTTTGAAATTTCAATATTTAATTCAATTATTTTATTACAATAACTTTTGTTTATTTATGTGTAATATGTTATTTTATATAGCCTTGGGGAAATTGAAATTTTATTATATTTTATTACATTCGTTACAAGAGAGAAAATACGTATACGAGTAAATTCATGATTTTGTTTGTTTGATTGTATTTTATGTATATGAGAATTTCAACAAGGACATAGAAAATAATATTGGGCTTTAACTTGGGCTAGTGAAATATCCACGGTTCGCGTCATCCCTACAAATGTATTATGCATTAAACTAGGATATATTTCCGATACATGCTGCTTGACATTTGTCGAATGATATCTATTTGTACTTGAGGTATATATATTTCATGTTCAATAAATATACATATATTGTTGTTTATTGATAAGTTACTTGGTGAATGTACATGTCAGCGAATAATAATTAGCTAGTCATGATATTGAATTTTGAATAATTATTAATAATATTATTCATTCAGAATTTCTTATTAATATAATTAAATTATTAATTTAAATATAAATGAAATAATAAACAAATTAATTTCAATATTTTTAATTATTATAAATATTAATTTGATACACTATTATATTATTTAGAATTTAAAATTCAAAAAATTTATTCAACCGTAAAAAAAAAATTCGTATTGATTATAAAATAAAATTGACAGGAAATTTGAATAATTCATAATTATTTTTTTTATCACTATTGAATTCAATAAAAAAATAAAAAAATAAACTTCTTTTTACGTAATGAGTTTCTTTAAATTAAAAATTACTTTGTTAATTTGAAAAAAATTGACTGAATCAAACAAAGATTAATGATTAAATTTATATGACAACTTGAATGTCTCAAAATATTTAAAATTGTTGATGTGTGATTGACAATTAATATAATTGACACAGTGTATTTGAATAGCTATTGATAAAACTAATCAGTTTGTGACTGATTGACTTTTCAAAGCTGATGATTTAATACAATATTTGTATAATTTTTTTTCTTTTTTCATTGATGAAACATGAGACCAATGTGATTAGTATATAAGTTTTAAGTATATGTTTATATACTGTATATAAAATTGTATTTGCTGTTGAATTTTGTGTCTGGCTAAGTGGTGCAAATGAGTAAAAGTGGTCAATCAATGATTGAACCAAGTGAAGGGGGTATGACATTGGTCAGGCGTGACCAGTGGTTACGACCGTTATCAATCGGCCATGACTAATTAGAAACAGCCTTGTATATACTTCATTATATATACTGAATCAATACCATCCAAATTTATAATGTATATTTTTTTTTTACCTTTTTTTTAATATTTGTTTTAATATTTTTATATTTTATATATTCTTTTTTTATCTCATGAATTTTATAAATTTACTTGAAGATTGTTTAATCGATATTTTGAATTGCAAATTGAAGGATAATATATTGACCAAACGAAATTACATGTAAAATGCAAACAACTAGTGAAACGTACATTTATCGACTTTTATTTTGTTGAAAATTTTTTCTACTAGCTGTATATATTTATACTTTTTTATTTTCATAAATTTATATATATTCATCTAAGTAGAATGTGTGTATATTTTAAAAACATTTATGCATTCATATAATGAAAAATATTGTTGTTTTCAAAGTAATAAAGTTTAAAAATTACGAGAACAACCGTTGAAAGCATGTAGAATAATTGAAGTTTGTGATGTTGGTAAAAATAGAGAAAAAACAAAGCGAAAAAAGCTAGATAGATAAATAGGAGGGGTATAAAAGGGGTTGAAAATTTTAGAGGTAACATCAGCATTAGAAAATTTTCCATTTACACAATACACACATACATTTATGTATAAATGTGTATATGCGTGTGTAATCATGCAACCCTTGAAGTCACAGTAGCACAGCTGATGCTGATGTTATAATATTTGCATGTCTCTTTCCAAACTGCGCACTTGAGTCTGTTTCCCTAGCGAAATCCAATTGCGGCATGACTTCCTCGATGTTCAAGTTTTCATTTGTGTATACATTGCTTGTGCGTTTTAACATTTCGTTAGATAGTTTATATCTACTTTTGTATACTCACTAGAAACTCGGAAATATATTTTAACATTTATATTCTACATACACACAAAAGCGCCAACATGAATTTGTCGGTTGCACATAAAATTTATATATATTAACCAACACATTCATACGTGTCTAATAGATACACTGTGTATATACAATTAAACTATATTCTTTCAAATATATATCATATTTTTAGAGTAGAAAAAATATTTTTAAAAAAACTAGAAGAGCAAAAGGTCAATTGCCATTGATACGTTGACTTTAATCCGGTATATGACTTCAGTTTGAGGCCTCTTTTGACTTCTCGGCATATAAAACTCAGGTATATATCAAGATGTAACGAAAAAAAAAAATTCTTAAAGCATTTTATCCATGCATAAGTTTATGAAAAAGATAAAAAAAAAAAAAAATTACTGGAGGATTATATTATGACGGTTTGAGGTCAATTTTTCTAGAATGAAAAAAATAAAAAGAAAATGAGAAAATAAGAAAAAAAAAGAAATGGTAATATAAAAAGGGAAAATACAGGGATCGAGAAGGAACAAAATTACCGAGGTCGGCATTGTAAATCAACCGAAATGTTCCTGAATTGAGTTGTGGTGCTCCGGGGAGCGAGTCTTCTTCTTCTTTATTTTTTTATTTTTATTTTTCCTCCAACAAAAACCCTTGAAACTTTGAGTTCTTCATCATATTTTTCATCTTAGTTTTTGTTGAATCTTTTGATGATGAATATATATTGTGTTTCGTTATACCGCTGATCGGATTTTGTAATAAATTGTAGTAATATCATCCAGCAAGGTTTGACTTTTATTTATATATTTTTTTTTTTTTGATATTTTACATTCAAGATAAATTTAAATGCGTAATAGGTAATATATCGATACGAGGTAATTCAACAAAATATTTATACAAAAATTCAAAAAAGTATAAATACAAAAGGCCTTGGCCAAAATGGTTTGCGTGCCAGGACAAAATGTGGCACCTCTACCCTCTTTTTCCTAGCCCTAAAGGCGCCTATATTTTTCAGCTTTTTACGTTCAATACTTATACAAAGTATATCAAGTTGCATTGTACCGTCTGGTACCACCAATTCGCCTTAAACATACCCCCAAAACTATTATTCCAACTTTTTATTTTTCAATAATCACATCAACCCATATTTGATCACTCTCTCCATATATCATTTTACACATTATTTTTGCTTTTTTTCTTTTACAAAAAAAAATCCTGCGTATTATAGTTAAAATTTATATCCAAATTATTGATCAATAGTAACATAAAGATGACACTGCAAAACCTATTTTATTTTTATGTGCTTGTTATTTTTTTTTTTTTTAAATAAAAAAAATTTTTTTAAAAGTGTTTTTAAAGTTGACATAGTTAGATAGAAATTTTTTATGAACGAAAAAAAAGAACAAGAATAAAATCGAATGAATAGAAATAAAAACAAATGGTTATCCAATTTTTATATAAAATTATTATCCTTAAAAAAAAAACATATTAAAAAGAAAAATCAGTTTTAAGCTTAGAGGCAGAATTGATATACACGATATATAATTTTCGTGATATTTTTTTGGCTCGAAGCAATGAATTTTTCATTACAGTATAGTGTTTGATTAATTATCACATTTATGAGATTAATTTAATTCTTTGAAAAATAGAAAAGATGACCAAAGTAAAAGTTTTATAAAATAAAATAAAACCAGAGTAAAAGCCACACATAGTTTTGCCAGGAATCTCGTAATTTCTACAACAAAGCGAGTCGTTCATTTTGATATGAGTACATGTATATATAGATATATGTATATAATGTACAATAGAATATATCTATGTGATAATGGTGGTAGTGGTAGTGTCCAGATGAGTATAGATAGTCCAACGAACATAGAGTTGTGAGGGGTTGAGATGGGGGTTATTAGATCGGTGTGATAAACGAGCACAAATACAGGACTATATGTGAACCATGTAGGATGTACCATGGATGCAATGTTGCCGTACAAAAGCATCTGCTTGGGTAATGTATCACCGACACACTCGCGTATTTTCAGATAGCACCAGTTAAACATATATGACACACGTTGTTTCATCATTGTGATCCAACTTTTCACCTCATACATACTAATATATACATTTATTTATTTATTTATTTATAAACATATATATTCAACAGCATATATTTTTACCTGCTATACCCTTATGCAACACAAAAAAATAAAAAAGAAAATAATAAAATACTTTGTGATATATATACTAAATAAATATTTTAATTTTTTAAAAATATTATTGTTTTTTCTTTCAATTTAAGTACAGAAATTCTAGTTTCAAGTATTTGTTTTTGTAATTTGATTTAACAATGATAATGAAAATTTTTGACATGTTATTAATGTTCTCTGGAACATGAGAGGCAATCAGCATTAATTTTCTTTTTTTTTTTTTTTTGATGTTTCAAGGATTTTTATTTAACTTTACGTGGCAACACCCGGAATTTTTATGAGATTTGTTTGTTATTCTCGATTTTGCTTGGCTGACATATATATTTTGGCTTTATCTTTTAATATTTTTTTATGTTTGTTTTTCTCTACATTTTTATTTTATTTATGGGTATTTTCTTTTTATTTTATTTTTTCTAAATACGTTTGACAGAAATAATTTCGAGTGGTAATTGATTTGTTGATTTGAAACTAATTTTTATTCAACCTATTTAAGTTTACATTTTATAATTAGTTTTAAAAAAAATTAAATAAATTGTTGAAATAATAAATATAATGTTATTTGAGAAATGTTGCTAATTGGCAAATTAATTAAGATGATATTTTGGAAAATAAAAGACATATTTATATTAAATGCATGCTTGGCAAGCTAAGAATAATGACAAAGCAACAATGACCACAGTTAAATTAAATACGACCCTCGTATTTTGAATTAAATTACTATATAATATACATGTATTTTCTCATGTTTTATTATCATATAATATATAAATATATTTATATTATAACAAAATAAAACATACAAAATTTACATATATATTACAAGTAACTTATTTATATAACTATATTTTTTTTAGATACATCACTTGGAAATGAAAGAGACAAAAAATAAAATATATATTTGGCGCCAAAACATAATGTGTATGTGTGGTTCAATGAGAGAGGTATTGTCTTTTTCCTTATGTATATTCAATCGAAAAAATAGAGAGCAGAGAAAAAAAAGAAAATTGTATAAAAAGAAATGATGGCGGAAGACAGAGATTTACGGCCAATATATAAACGAGGCCTTATTCTTCGTCATCCGCTTTTATTTCTTCCTTGGCTTCGAAAGACACACGAGAAGAATAAACCCAGGAAAAGAAAAAAAAAAAAAAAGAAAAACAATAATAATACTGATAGAAAAAAAAAGAGGGAGGATCGACGACAAATGTCAACTAAATACAAGAGATTGCATTGACGTCTTGCGCATGTCTCCGATTCACGATCGATATATACGCAACTTGTATATAAATTCAACGAGTTTATTCTCATCATCATCATCATCATCATCCTTCATTTACATCTCTCAAGGTATATTTATCTATGTCTGTAATGCACTTTGTACATGTGGTTTTAAAATGAACACAGGAAAATACATACAGTGCTTTTATATAAATTTACTTTGGTAAATTCTCTTGATTAATTTTTGAGCATGTTAACAATTTCCGAGTGTTGAAGTTTACGATCAATTGTATAACAAATCATTGTCCGGAGATAAAAAATATAAAATTGAAAAAAAAAAAAAGATATATGTATATATTTCCAACAGATATATTTCATTTTAAATTTGTTTTTTGAAATTTTTGTATTAAAAAAAAATAATTATTATTGAAAATTCATGAACAGACGATTAACGTTATCGCATAGAATCAAAAATCAAACATGACAAATACGATAAAACAATATCCCTTCATTAAATCAACATGGATTAAAATTTTTTTTCATAAATATTTTTTGTAAATTTATTTCCATATGGCAAATATAAAATAGCCAATGTAATAATAAATCTCTTGTCATTTTTACAGACTATTAAATTTTGTCACGAATATATATTGATGTTACCGCACATACTGGATATATTTTGTAATAACATTTGTATATTGACTAGAGTCAGCCAACTGTATACCAGTATATATTCTTTCAGTTGTCGAGTCAGCTTTTCTCTTTGTTAAGTGTTAAAACCATATTTGAATAACGAACGACAAATAAATCATTCTACCATCGTCACTAAATTCATATACATATAATTTGTTAACTCGTATTTTTGGCACATCCCTTTGATACAAATTAATTCAATAATATATATATTTCAACAAATTACATTCATCAAATTTAGTCTGTGTACAATAATCTTTCTTTGAAAATTTTTAAGACAAATTAAAATAAAAAAAAAAAATTTATAATTCATTAAAATTCAAATGAAAATAAAGCAAAAGTTATGAATATTATAAGAAAAATAAAAATCAAGTTGAATATAAATTTAATAAGATGTTATTAAATAAATTAATTAGCATGATATTTGAAAGCTCTTTGTAAGAATATTACAAAGATTTACATGTGGCATTGTTAAATGTAATTCAATGTCTACAACTTGGATTTTACCTACTTTTAGTAGAAAAGTAAACAAAGAAAAAATCTAGTCAGTGAAAGCAGCACTTGCTACTTAGTGCTTCACCAACATCTAAAGTCTATAAATTATTCATCGTCTCGGTGTGAATTGGTACCTGCTTACCTCGACGATGCTCTCAACGAAAGCTACTCTCTCTCTCCTCTCTTTCTCTCTTGCTCACTTTTTTTTTTTTCCATTTTTTGAATATTTATTATATATAATATTAATAATTTAAACTTGAGTGTATTTTATTTTCATATCAATACTTTTTATTGTTAATTAAAGTTGAAATAAAAATAATAAAATTATTTGACTAAATTATTTTGCACTGCAGTATTTTTTGTTTTTTTTTTTTTGTTTTCATTCTACAGTATGGTATTTTATTCGTAAGCTTACGACACTGTTATCTCGTGTTTTTACACGAACGTAAAAAGGCCAATCTGCCTCGATAAGTTCCAGAGTAAGGATGGTAGGAAAAAAAAAAAAAACGAAGGGAGTTTGGTGGTAGAGAAAAAAAGGGGATGAAATAAAAAAAAAAAAAACCAGGAAGAATAACATGATCTTCGGGTAGTATCCACAATGTTTGGAGACTCTCTTTTTTTCTAGCTAGTATCGCAAGCAAATAGAAAAAAAAAGAGAGACAATGAAAAATGAGAAAAATAAAAGAAAATGAGAGAAAGGCAGAGGTAGATACAAATGAATGCAATAACGAGGTGGCATTGTCGTGGCATTGTTGTGTTTCTTTGCACCAAGAATTATCTTCCATCTTTTTTCTTTGTCTTTTATTTCTCATTTTCTAGCTATACTCCATCCGACACTTTATTTTTATCATTTTTTTTATTCTTTTTTTGTAAGCTTTTTATACCAACTATTTTATGATTTTTTTTTCCATTGTTTCGCTTCAATTCTTTTTCTTGTTACCAAACAATGAGCATTATAATTTTTTTTTTTTTCTTTTAAAAACAGTCAAAGATAATTCGTTTCAATGGTATTAAAGTCGTACTTTTTTTTTTTTGCTGTTTATTTTATTTTTTACATTCAATTTATTAAAATGTAAAAAAAAAATAGTTTAACATGTATTTCAAATTATTTATTTGCGATAAATTGCTTGTACAAAAATAAAAAAAAAAAATAAAAGTAAATAAAAAAGGATCGTCTTTTCGTGTTTGCCATCCAGGGTCTTGCATAATTCACCATGATTTTTATTGCACCAACACCTCAAGTTGGCCTTAACTAGAACACGGCCTTGGCGTTTTGCGATCAAACCGAGCGATCCCACCTTCAATCACGCAATATATTCTTGCAAATATTCCTCTGGGTAATCTACTATTATTATCTAAACTAAAAATCTTTAACCCTCGTTAAACTACACCAGCCAATCAGTACAAAATTAAACCTCCAATCTTTAACAAAAATCAAATTACTCTATATGCATATTATAAAGATTTTATTAAATAATCTATATATGTAAAATTGAAGAATAACTTTTCATTTATATATTATTAATGATGACATTGATGATAAGTGATAAGTGTTAACATTACTTATTATATTTATGCATGAATTGAATTTTTAAAATTTACTTAATTTTGTTAGAGTAATTATAAGCTATGTACTAAAATTGTTATACTGTTACGATAAACACAGTAAAATTTAGATTAAAAATAGTATATAGGGTAAATAATATAGAACAATAAAATGTAATTACTTTAAGTGAGTATTCAAGTTGAGGAATTGTTAGCTGATCATGAAACTCAATTAATTTGAAGACGCATAACTACTTGTGCAATAGCAGTGCGAGTTTGTTGATGAATGATGAGTGATTGGGTGAGTTGATAGTTGTAAATTTACAAGATTCTGAGAGAGAGTAAAGGAGACATGAAATTAGTGACAGAGATAACCAAATACATGCTGGTGCAGGTCAAGGTATATGTATATCCATGGGGAAAAACATGCAGACAAGGGCATCAAGAAGACTAGAGAGAAACGACTTAGTCCTAACCTCGTTGTACATCATTATATGTGGCTTAGACAATTCCAATGCCAAGTATGCACATATGTATATAACACATATGCACAGAATATATATCGATCTTATAAACTGACCAACCAGTGCAGGGTTTACTTGGTACGTATATGGTTACAAGCAATGACAAGCCATGCACAAGATGCTAGTCCTAAGTGCAACTAACGACATTTTGACACTGTCATAATTTGAGTAAGCACATTGCTTGCTTGTACACTGATAATATACATATATAATAGATGAATCTTGTTACTAGTATATACATAATCACCTCAACGTATTCTAACTGGTCTCTCGTCAATATTTACTTTCGTGTTAAAGCATACAATATATGATTTAAAAAAAAATTTATAATAAATTTTATTATCATTTTTAATTGTAAATTTATATAAAATTTCTATTAAATTTTTTTAAAGATTAGTATATAAATGTATAGTTATTTAAATTGTTTTTTAATTTAAATAATAATGAAAAAAAAATTTATTAATTGTCTTTGAAAAAATTTATTATGTCGTTTTATAAAAATTCGTGTTAAAAAGTTTATGATGTGCATGGATGAACAATATAACTTTTATGAGATGTGGTTGAATGTATTTTGTGGTGAATATGAACAATAAATGTATTTGGTTGACCAAATAAAGTATTAAATTACTGTATTTTAATAATGCATGGTATATACAACTTGATCAATTTGCAAGTACCTTGTAATTATATTGAAAATTATTACTATTATTATAATAATTATTATTGAAAGTTAATATAGTTAAATTACAGTTGAAATACTTGTCAACAGTATGTAGTTTGAAATATTGCATGCAGTGACAACAATGTATTCATGAATATAGTATGTAGAATTTGCAAGGAATCTCATCATGTTGTAATTACAAAACAAGAAGGACCAATGTTAGCAAATGACGTAATCAAGTCCATAGGATGATATAGAATGAGTATAGCCCTTTCAATGGTACGAGTTAGTCGTAAAGTAAACCAATCTTAACTCATCATCTCTAGCCATCACATTTCTCTCTCTCTCTCTCTCTTGCATGTTTACAATAGAGAACTTCACATAAATTACAATGGTATATTTAGATAGTTATTTTAATATATCAATTGTTAAAAATCAAGTATATATTATTAACAACACCCTATTACAGTTATCCTTCAAAATATTGAATAATCAGTTAACACAGAAATAAGCAAGTATTTTATTTTTATTTTATCTATCTTACTCTTCTATTTCTCGCTCTTTTATCAGCACCTTCGTGCATCATGACGCTCTTGTTATCCAAGGGCTTACTAACCTATTTCACGCAAATGTGAGCTCACGTCTAGGTTCAATACTTTTATGCCAATCATCAGTTTATTTCACGCAATATGATTTTCTTTGAATAAACACTTGAAATATAATTATATGACATCAATCAACAATTTTTCAAATTTAATTTTTTTTTTATATTATCTAATTAAAAAAAAAAAAATTTATTTATGCTAATGTTAAAATTAAATCAAAATCTCAATGAAAATTGGAACAAAAATTATTACAGGGTTTGATATATATATATTATCATTAAAGTCATATAATGGTAAATGTGGTACGTAATTGAGGTACGAGAACTAACTTGGTGAAATTTGGATAAAGTGAATATGTTAAAGTTCCACTTCCTATAACGATATAATATCCGGAACTTGAGATATCTAACTCGGGTTTTAGCGGTTTAATATCCAACTTGGTACTTTACAGAATCATGGTTATTGTCCGTTCTCCCTACTCTCAAGTACATTTCTACCTCTGTCTCCAAATTTATTCTTAGCTTTTGAAGAGCTAAAAAACGACATGCTTTAAACGTTATATCATGTATTTTCGCTTTTCTCATTTTAGATGAAAAGTCCCTTTCGAAATTATCCATTGTCACAGACGATATTTCCGGTCTACTCTATCGTTCATCCATACGATCAATGTCATCCACGTTCCATTTCCGTTATAACGCAAAATACTAAAAGCTATATATATATATGTGCTCAACTAGGGATTAAAGCATTGAATTATTACTGAACCGAGGCATCTCTTTGCCCGGGCAAAATAGTTCTTTCTCTCTTATTTCATTCCATGCAATCTACTACACTCGTTGATTCCAATGGTAAAATTCATGCGTTGTTTTCAATGTACATAACTCTTTTTAACAAA
The DNA here is from genome assembly GCF_014905175.1 of Aphidius gifuensis. NCBI lineage: Eukaryota > Metazoa > Arthropoda > Insecta > Hymenoptera > Braconidae > Aphidius > Aphidius gifuensis. The sequence continues at coordinate 3,840,746 of NC_057788.1, read as the reverse complement.
GCAATTATTAATTTGGTGACTCATTTTTGGGATCAAAATATTCTTATACATATTACACGTACATTTTGAGGATTCATCAAATTAAGTAGAAAGAAAAAAAATTCTCAAAATAAAATAAATATAATGAAAAAAAAAAATTCTATTTTGAGTGAAAGTACTGGTCTTACCCTGGGGATTGCCATTTCTCTATATTATCCAGAAACGTTATAAAGAGATTGTTTCGCTGGATGGATACGAAGACCAGAGTCTATACTGAAGTCATGCAACGGGGAATAGTGAGGTGTTGGAACAGTTCTCTCGGGCTATAGCATGTCTCTTATGTACAATTGATGCCAGACAGACTAGAAGAGACGAGTACACCTGTGGGGGGAACTAAGAACGATCGACGGGGTCATCGGGAATTGCAAGTTAGAGTGAACTAAAATAAGGGCGCTGAAAATACTAACTTGACTTTCTTAGCACGCATTTATACAGTTTTCTCATGGGATTTACTAATGGAGACAGTCCCTTTTATTGTCCAAAGGGAATGGTGTTGCATTGGCAACTCGTCAAATAAAAAAAAAAATGCTCATAGAGTGTTTTCTTCTTATTTCTATTGTTAGAAATGAAAAAAAAAAAAATATTGGCTTGATTAAGGATGTGATAACATATTCAAGATTCCAAATTATCTCAAATAATGAGGCAATCCAATTTCGCAGCTTTTTGAATGAGTTTTCATCCTGATCTCTAATCCCATCATTATTCGTCGTCATGGCAGTTTCACTAGCACTGACTAAATCGAAATATCAAATAGGTACTTCAGAGAGTTGCTTTGGATTGGGTGATGAGGTGATCCTTCGACTTTCTACATCAGCTTGCTAGAGCCTGTAAAAATGGAAGACTTTTTTCTTCCTGCCCTCTTATGACTCCTGATTGCTTTTACGTTTGACCAGCTGCTCCACGACTGAATCAATTTGGTATTTGTGTCTTACTTCGATTCACTCCAATAGACAGTCGAATTTTCAAACTGTACGACTCTTTCAATACGACAAAGTTAGACTTTTTTTTCTTCTATTTTTTTTTGTTTCACCATTTTGTTAGCCATATATTATGTTTGAGGTAAACTCTCTCGTGATTTCATTGAAACTAAGTGAAATTTCACGAAATACACGAACATAGACACTTGGTGAAAAGTCAAATACTGCACGAAAGTGTATTTTAATTAACCTGTATATAGTTGAAGAGAATCTCACATGCTATTGACCATGATTTTAAGGGGGTTCGTCGTAAATGCATGTGATGGATTGTGTCTCTCAAAAAGCTGATGAATCCTGCTGTGGATAAATTGACTATTTTATCTATTCACTCACTTTTACTAACGAAATTATTTACATTCCAAGCATTGGGGTTGGCTCAAATTAATGGCACAGCTATTACGTTGAATGAATATGCATAAAAGTGGGTAAAGTGAATCGGTGAGTATGTACCAACTGTTAGTGAGTAAAATGAAAAGATATAGTGTGCAGTTAGGTGAATTTGGAATGAGGTATGATAGTCGAAAGGGTGGACGAAGAGGCGTGGTTACACGGAACGTCAAGGTTCCGTTGTACTATTTTGTTGAGGGTATACACGGACAGAGAGCGCGCGGATAGCCGTATCAGACTAGAATTAGTAGGAGGGTAGCGGGATTAGTGAGCGAGAAGACCAAGTTGTTGTGTTTTGTGTCCCTGCCATGCATCATAAATCAACGAAACAAACAGTACGCCGACATGCATCGCGCGCGCTCCCACGAACCTAGAGTATATTTGTTTTTTATTTTTTTTTTTTACTCGTTGTCTCTCATACACTCTTTACTCCACAATTCATTTTTGCATCCTTTTACGTCATTTCTTTGCATTACACGCACGTGTTTTTTGCCATCCTTTATTCTTACTGCATCGTTGCGTTTTCATCCGTTTGCCATTTTTTTTATTTCTCTTTTTTTTCACTGTTCGTGTATAATTTAATTCCAGTGAGCGCACAAAATTTGTTGAATATCCATCTTTTTTGTCTGCATGAAAAAACCTAGAGAACCCGGTGGCACTCATTTTTTCTTCTAACTGAAAAATATCATGTCATGCTTACCATTAAATATACACGCAAAATAAATGAATAAGCTTTTTTTTTTGCAGCGCATTATAATTTTAAATATTTCATTTTTTTTTTTCAATAAAATTTCACTAGGAATTTATTTATGATTGTACGTACACAAGTATAGAACTTATTGTCATCTCAAAATGCATCTCAAGATTATTGGAAGGCTGTAGTTTAAGTAGGAATGGGATTGCATGTATTCCTCAAATTGTTGACGTTATCTGTAATGTTTTGCATATGTATATGTTAGGAATTTTTGGTCAGTATATGCACGACGTTGTGGAACACTCGTGGTGACCGTTCTGGATTTCAATTCATTCCATCTACTTGGCAATAGGATGAAACTTTCAAATGACAACTATTGGAAATAATTCTTTTCATGAAATTGCATTCAACGTGTATTCTGACTGAAGATCGATTTTTCAAAGTGGATATATACAAATGCTGATTTTACTTTTATGGTGATTTTCTTTTGCATGCACGAACAAAGCATACAAAATTCATGCAGAATACAAGTTATCTTGTGCAATGAAGCTTCATAGGGATTTCCTTTAAAATAAATCATATATCTTGTAAAGTCAGTTTATTTTGTGGTGACTGTATCACATATTATGTGTGATGTATGATAAAGATTTTAGAAAATGTATATTCTGAGCAATGTTGAATGTCAAAATATAAGTACAAGTCTATTTATTTCAAGCTATCATTTCAAATAGTATGAAAAATAAAAATGTATATTACGTCATTTTGGCAAATGTATGAAAAAAAAATTCCGACCTTTTATTTCGCTGTACTATTATGTTTTATTTTATATGTCGTCAGCATGCTCACCCGTGGAGTATGCTTTGGAGTTATTTTTTGTCGGCCATATGTCCGCTTAGGAAGAGGAAAATTTCCTTGCAACATCAAAAGTCAAAAAACAGACAAGAAGTAATCATTAAAAAAAATAAAAAGCACTTTTATATGGGTATTTCATTTTTTAAAATATCATTTACTGCAAAGAAGAAAAAAATGTCAAATGTAATATGATGCATATTTACTAGTTTAGAAATAAATTCTATACTGATAGTACGAATTTCCTTTGACTGATTCAATGAGATTATGTTACTAATGCATTAAATTAGAGCAGCTAAATTGACATATACGCAACTAACAAACCCTACACATTGCACTTCGAATCAATTTCATTTGAATATACATTATACATATCTCTGATATAGACAGAATATGTCTATTTAAGCTGAGTTTTGCTAAAACACATTGATATGTACAAAATTTTCATGCTATCATGAACGGTGGTTCGTGGCTAGATGAAACATTGATTTGCTAAATTCACGATTTTGTAATACGTCCATTTGAAATGAATTTGGAATTAAGCCAAAGTTTTAACAACCAAACTGCCAACAATATATATCTCCGCTGTGTATAAACTCATTGGTAAATATATATATATGAATATTCAAAAGATAATATCATCGTTAGATAATTTTTTTTTATTTTTAAATGATATTTTATATTAATGATATTTTCAATGGACATACAGGAAAATTTTGAAGCAATCTCATCGATAGTATTGATTGGGAAATTTGCATAATTGGTAGACAATTTTCAGGCTATTATATCAAAATTCATACAGGTAAATGAGTGCTTAATTTAGCATGAGAGGTTGACTTGAGCATGTTACAGTTGAACACGTTTTCTTGACCAAATGAATGACCATAGAGGTGATGATTGTGATGAACGGCAACACACATTAGATATCAATGCATTTGCTTCAGTGGATTTCATTTAATTCAAAAGGGAATGTAGTTCGTGTTATCTTGGTTTCTATAGTTAGTTGGTTCTCCTGCATTGTCATCAATTGGTTTCTATTTTAGTTGTGTTGATGTATTACACAGAAGCAAATTCCACAGTGATGCTTTCATGGTAAATATATTTAATTTATACGCGTGACTTATTCAAGATAATATTGATGTTTTTATTATTTTATATTTATGTATTTTTCTTAGGAAAATTTCAATTTAATTTTATTCAATTAAATTGTTTTTTTTTTTTTTGAAGTAATGTTTTTAAAAGTGTTTCAACGAAGACCGCTTCAGCGAACTGGACGTGAACGTGATGTGCCTTGCGAGCTTACTAGCAATGGATGCTACAGCAGAGAATATACACGTAACACGAATCGTAATGAGCACTCAGCAATTTGCATTCGTTATACCGAAAGACCTAGCAATGTCCGAGGTCTCAACCTACCCTCTCATCCCTCTCTTTCACTTTTGCTTTACTTCTTTCTCTGGGGGTTTGTACTGGAGTACATAGCGGTTGCTAAAGTTGCTACCAGAGCATGGCAAGGGCTGTTGATAGCTATCCACAATTGATAAAATAATAATAATTAATCCGTAATAATACGGAGATGTTGGATATTTTCAAGCTTTAGTTGGTAAAAAGAAAAACTTTTTTTCAATAAAAACTTGCCCAACTGGATTATTTTGAAAGTTAAATTTTTTGTAAAAACGTTTAATCAATAAAATTGAAAATTCTTTTATCCCATTATGAAAAAGATAAGTGGAATACTCAAAAATTTATAAAACATATGAAGGAAAAAAAAATAAATAAAATAATAAAAAAAAAAAAGGTTTTTGAAAGAACAAATACATAAGAAAGGAAAAAAAAATGTTTTTTATTATTCAATTTTTTTTTTTTTTTTCTAAATAAAAAACTTTTATTACAAAGTTTTACTTTTTTGAGCAGGTTTATACTTTGTAAAATACGAAAGAATGCAATCAATTGAAAGTACGAATCGTTTCAATTGAAAAGAAAAAAAAAAAATCGGAAAATAATTTTTTTTTTTTTAAATAACAAAATAAAAAGAAGATATATATACATAGAAAAAGAGAAAAATTTCAACTACGTTCTCCAGATATATATATATTTTTTTTTAGTTTGGAAAAATGAATATGAAATGTATAGCCAGCCAAAAAAAACGAGTGAAAATTTTTTGTCGGTATTAATCATCTGTAGGGCAGTGTCTTTGAAGAATTCTTGGATTGACTGAGATGAAAAAGGCAAATGAAAGTTTTTATTTTTTCATTTTTTTGATAAATACATATATATTTGTCTTGAAAAAGCGCAATGGTAAATATTCATAAGTAAAAGTATAAAGTAGGCTAACGTTAATCATGGCCATTTACATTGACACTTTGAAAAATATTATTCGAAATTTTTCTTTTTTTTTATCTAATAGTAAAGACGCTACTTTTTAATGTCTAAAAGTAATTGACAAATGGATCTTTCAGATATTTGTTTGAAATATATGAGTTGGTGTATTTGTGTGAATTGTAGACAAGATGAAAAAATATTATCGTCACTGTGTGCACGAGAAAACTAGAAGAGACTATGGAAAATATACTTTGAAAATGAGACTCTAGACTAAACTCGTTGGTACGATGAGGGTTTCTCAGTTTGAAAAAAAAAAATGAAAAGAAAAAAAGTGAAAAAAAAAAAAGAGTGCACTACTCTTCTTATACTTTTCTTGGAAACGTCAGAAGAAAATTAAATGGCCAGAAGCAGGAGCAGCAGAACTTGCTTCAAAGTTTTAGATTAATATTGTTAAGCGCAATGGTAATTGCGAATAATAAGCCGGCAGTAGCCTTGGGAAATACCAGTATCCACTTTGAAATGAACTCTCTTACCCTCAATATTCAACGACAAGATTTCAAATAGAATTTTCAATTGTTGTACAATGTTCATCAATTTAATCAGATCCTATTTTTTACTTTTCTTATTTCATTTTTTTTTTTCTGTTTTTCTTTTCTTTCACGAACAAAATTTATATTCTTATATCAAGTTATACAAAACTATAATAAATGCAAATTATATTATTTGAAATTTAATATATGGATAAAAAGTTTTCACACGTCTTGGCCATATTCGTATTACGGTGTTATACCTCAAGCCAACATATATAGATAAAATACACACTAGAGACACCAAAGTTTGCCTGTATTTCAGGTAGAATTAGCCTTTGAATGTGTGCATTAGTTGGTATCGTTTTGGTTGTTTTGTTTAACAAATTATTTATGAGTGTATGTGTGTGTTTGTGTAGACAGTTGATTGTTATGGAGAAACTAGAAATGAAAGAGAACGTGTGGTATCGCGACCACCGTCTGGACCGCTAATTATAACGAACTACTGTACCCTCTGCCAACTATTTCCAGTATTGAAACTTTTTGTCATTCAAGCTTACTTTTCTTGCATATTTTTCTCATACTATTTATATGGGAGGCATTTTGTCAAGAGAAAATCATTAACATGATGTATGTACTTGGTTGAAATACATCAATCAAACTGATCTATAAATCTTTTTCATTTGCTGACAGCACTGCAAATTCTACTACTATACTAACATCAACTTCACAAACATCTAGGCCACACAAGTTGATTGCCACTGTGAAATTACTTTTTTTATCTTGTCTTTTTTTTTTTTCGTATATATAACGTGACAAAAATGATAATAAAATCGAACATCTTTTGATTTTGTTTGTTCTTTTTTTTTTTTATGAAACAATAAAATCAAATTGAAGAAAAAAAAAAACAGGTAACATACTAGTTACCATCCAAGACAATTTTTATTTTTTTCTATTATTACTATTATTATTATTCATTGGCTATCAAACGTGGTTACTCGTGCTCGCTTTTGGCTGGAACTTTGCCACGACCAAATCAATTGTCTCATCTGGAAAAGCTTGGCATTGCTAGAATATTCAGAACACGCGATATTTCAAATATATATATATTCTAAAAATTGTTGAAAACTAGAGGCTATATTCGTGCTCACATTAATTCTCTCTCTCTTACTCTCTCAACCCACAAAAATACATAGAATATTATTCGATATACTGATAAAAAAAAAAAAAAAAAGCTTTGTCAGCCGATCAGAAAATTATATTAATTATACCAGCCACATGTTAAAAATAAAAATATAGTTTTAAACAAATTATTATTTGAAAATAAAAAAAAAAATATAATAAACTTGCTGGAGAATTTAATTATTGTTTTTTTTTTTTTTTTTGTTAATCGTGACTCGAAATTAAATGACCCGAAAATTTAAAATAATTATTATAATAAAATTTATGGATGATCAAATGTTCTGAAATATTTTTAATATTTCCTAAAATTATATTTTTAGTGAGTTAATTAAATTCCAATTTGAAAGTAAATTAGGAAGTTTTAAGTACTCAAATTCTTCAAATGTAAAGAATAAAATGGTTTTTCTAAAGTTTTGCTTTAACTTGAAAAAAAAGAAAAAAAAAAATTACTATCAGTGAATATACAGTGTATATGATGACAAAATATATATGTATATTAATGACTAGAAGAGTAAAGTATATGTTATATAAAACATTGTTGAGTTGGGTATAGCCAAATACTTAATTTTCATGCATGTAAAATACAGAGAATGTGAAAATTTCTTGTTTTAAAAGGGTGTATACTCAGTGTAGCAGTGTAATTCTACAGTTGGATGAATATGTAGTTCTTCCTTCGTTTACTTGCTCTCAATTTACAGTATTTCTCTGTTTTCAGCGTTCTTAAATTCACCCACTCCGCCCTCATACTTAAAAATTCCTCATACATATATAAATAAATGCTGGTATCGCCTGTTTTGTACCACTTTAAAACCCGAGTAAATATGTAAAAGTTAATGAGCCCAGTGGAATTGTATGTAAATTGGTAATAGCCGAGATGAAGAGAAAAAAGACAACTAGTTTTGAAGATAAAAAAAAAAGCAAATAGATAAAAACACACATGCTGATACTCGATGCATGACGACAAAAAAATACATCAAACAAGCGAAAGAAAAAAACAAAAAAAAAACATATACCTATTTAAATTTTTCTATTAAAAAAAAAAACAATAGAGGATCGATAGTAAAAAAAAATATATTTATAAAAATTCAATTTTTATTTAGAGGATAAAAACCCTCAACTTCATGTCTGAATTTAAAAATTTTATTCTTAAAATATTTTCTTTTTTCGAATATCTATACAAATGATTTATACGATAATATTGAAAAGTCAAAATGTAAAAAAAAAAAAAAAAAAAACCATAGTCAATTTAACTTTTAAAAAGTTCATTGAATTTTTACTATTTGTAAATTTATTTTAATAAATTCAAGAATAAAAACAAAAAATTCAAGATACTTTGGAATAATGTTAAAAATAAAAAAATATAAAACTAAAGCTATTCTCTAATCTGTTTTCTTTATTCGTATACATTTGGGACTGGTATGTATGTAAATTGTATATATAAATTTGGCCATATATAAATCTAGTTGAATTTTGTAACTTGTATATAAAATAAAAATCAAAATGTAAGATCTGGTGCTCATAGAGAATCAGTTGCTTTGATCGTTTTACTATTTTCTACCAAAGTTCATCTTTAAATCGCCTAGAGCTTTCAACTCTCTTGTATCCACATGGACCAGTTACTCTACTGATTTTTCATCTGTATGTGTATATTATTGTATATCCATGTGACACTGCTCTTGTGTAAGAATATTTTCAAACTGAGCTGTATATTCAGAGGAAGAAAAAAAAGAAAAAAAAGAATAAGAAGGATTTCATGTCTATAAAAAATATATAAAGGTATATACACAAAGAGGAAAAATAAAATTGACAAAGAAAGTATGTATAGATCGAAGCTAAAAATTTCAGTAGAGTACCCGCATCTAATGTCGCTTGTGGTGTCGAAGAGAAAGAGATGAGTATAAAAAAAAAATAAAATAAATAAATAAATATATATGTATATAGACAGTTTATAGAAAAAGGAAGGAAGGAAGGAAGGAAGGAATTGAGAAAGGATAAGCTTCAATGTTGGAAAATCTATTGGTCTCTGTTGATGCGGTACAATGCACTGCGCCAATAAAGTCTCTCAGACTGAATATATATACACCAAGATCTAAAGAATACGTATTGCAATTATCATATAAAAGAAAATCCTATTTATATGTATATGCTAGGATAACTCAAGATGATGATGACGATGATGACAATAAAAAAATTTCAATCAATAGAAAAAAAAAACAAATTATAATTTAAATTAAAAAAAAATAAAATTGAATAAACAATTTTTAAATTAAAATTCATTAAATTTTTCTTTGAATAATAATTAAATGAAAAAAGCAAATTATTGTTAAATTGATTTTAAATTTACAAAATATTTTGTTATTATTGTAACGTAAAATTGATAAAATTTTTCAACCAACTGAGTACATAAAAATTTTCATTACATTGAAATTGAAAAATTCCAGTAAAAATATAATTTTTAAATTACTAGAATTTGAATAACTATTATTTCAATTAAATATTTGATGTCTATTTTAAAATTTCATATTTTTTTTATTTTCTATGGGAATTGTTGAATGAGATAGATGGACTCGAGGGAGTAACAACAGTTTCCCCAGCACAATGGTCAACTGGATGATAAAATTGCGATGAAGTATTTCACTGATAAATTTCACATTTGATAAATCAATCAAGTATCATCATTGAAATGACTATTTTTCGTTAAAATTAAATAAAATTGAATAAAAAAAATTTATTAATGTTTGATATTATAAAAAGATAAATATGAATTTTGAAGAATGATATATTTAACATAACAAAAGAGACAATAATTTACGTATTCCCGAGAGATATTTTCACAATGTTGGCAGGACAAAACCACATTAACTTTAATATACAATACATAAATATATATGTATACATATTTATAAATGTGTACAGTAAAAGGACATTCCACGTAGTAGCAAAATTGACGGTTATCTAAAATTGAATCTTTCACCAATGCTGCTGTGGCCTGCTTACGTATACACATCTTAAAAATATATACGGATTATATCTATATACAATGATATACATACATATACGTATATATAACAATATTTGCGAGAAATAAAGAGAGCTTTTTAGAAGAGAAGATGCTACCCTAGAACTAGAAGATCGTGTTCTTCTTCAAGTCATGGAAGATCCATTTGATACTTGTAGTAGCTAAAGAATGCAAGCTTCTTTTTTCATTGTTTTTTTTTTTTTTTTTCCTTCCAAGTATCCAAGCACCTTAGTGGCTCCCTTTGATCTGTTATAATCCCCTTCTTCTATTTCTTTTCGACCCCCCCAAACCCCTTGTTTTATCCCCATGCACATAGATATACTTTGTACAATATTCATGTACACATCTGCCACTTGAAAAAATAAAAAGAACAATGCCATTGACGTCATGCAATGCTAGACTATTTTTTTATTCTTTTACTCTTTTTTTTTTTTGAAAAATTTACAATCGATGTGCTTGCATTTTAAAATTATTTTGCTGATATACAAAAATTTTGTATAATGTTGCAATTTTTGTTTTTGGATTATTGTCGTCTGTGTTGTTATTTTTATTTTCTATTGTGGAATATGAGTTTAATGAAGTGAGTTTATTTTGAAAATGAGCTTGTCTACTGAAAGATTATCAAAATATCATATTATATTACTACATTATTGCTGAACATTTCCAATTATATCTCGTATTGATAAGCTCATTGTAGTCGTAATCCTTAATCGGACAGTCTAGTAGACAGGATAATAATACTAGCGTTAAATCCCTCGACAAATCGATATATTTATAGCGTATTTATTTTTTACCCTTGTATATATAACGAAAATTAATGTTTATATATATTCATTTATTTTTTATAAAAGTGAGATGACGGAAAATGTTTGTTAATATACTTGTAAATATAAAATAAGTTTTTCACTATTATATTAAATTCAAATGCAATATGACTTTTCACCTTTTGAACCCTTTTTTTTTTTTTTTGTCGACTTCCTCTTTACTCTGATTGTTCCTTCCGAATAGAATTATTTTGCAATTCAAAATAAAAACTCTCACCCCATAACGAGACTCCAGGGTATAATTTCAACATTTTCAAGGACCTAAAGGAAAAGTTTTTCATAGTTTTGGTGGTCGCTGAAGATGTTGGGAGAGTGAATGAAGGAATCTTGGCCACAAGGCAAATAAAAAGGCAAATAAAAAATAATAATTAAATAAGTGCAAAAAACTGCAATGCCGTTGGGATATTGTAAAAGTGTTGGTCAAACAAAAAAAGTATAATGAAAAAATAATAGCTATAAAAAAAAAATGCATAATAAGATTAAAGCTCTAAAAAGTTTAATATATATAAAAAAAAAAAAAAAGAAAATTTGTATTTCAACAATATATTTTATTTATATATTTATTTTTTAAAACTTAAAAAATGAAAGAGAAGTGAGAAAATAACCGTAAACATGGAGCCGACTTGGCGAATATTTATGAGAAAAATTGTGTGTATTGTTGAGCAGTAAAGTTGAGGAATCGCATAAAATATCAGTGAGAGAAATGTCGAAAAAACAGAAAAATAAACTTTTAGGAAAAATATTTTGTATGAAAAAAGAGCAACGAAAAAAAAATGACATAAAAAATTATGTTGTTGTAACACAATTTTATAATATTACAATTTTTTTAAATTTCAATGTTTACAACATTGACAATTGTTATTGACGAGCAATAAAAATAAAACATTAAAAATGACATATTTAACAATATTGATATATATGAACATATATATTATTCATTCAATTCATCATAATTATGAAATATAAATTTTTATTGAATATTTTTATATATTTAAAATCATATAAAATAATATTTTTATAAAATATTTACAATTTATAAAAATAAAATTGATAATGACAATTAATATAAAATGAAATGTGAGAGGTACACAATGACTTACAATGAAAATTTAAATGAAAAAAAAAATTAATGAAAATTGACAAATAAAAAAAAAAAAAAAAAAAAAAATGAACAAATATAAAAAAAATATAAATAAAAAATACTGAAAAGGATATAAAATTGTATGTTATAGAAAGAAATGTAGGAAAAGCACAATGGAAATAACAATTAGATAAAACCCATATGTCGTCAGAATTTTTAAATCAATGGGTGAACGACCTCATTTTTTTCACACGAGTTCAATTTTTTTTTGTCATTTTATGGCGCCAACAAAACTGGACTTTTTATATACATATAAACATATTATTTTTCTTTCATTTTCATCCAAAGATATGAAATAAATTGAAGGATATTTTTTTTGATATATTTCAATAAAAAATTAAAAAAACAGTACATCGATTTTTGAATCCAAAAAGTAAAGAGGATTTGACAGAGCTTTTAAAACAAAAAAAACTGGAAAAAAAAAAAAAAAAGGCAAAAAAAAAAAAAAAAAAAAAAAAAAAAAAAAACAATAATAAAAAATATAAATAAAAAATACTAGAAAGAATAAAAGCGTATAATAAAGTAGTATGGTTATCAGGCAGCATAGCCAACTGAATCATTAGGATCTACGAAATGGCCTATTACAACGTACAAAAATTTTCGTATTTATATTTTATTTTCTTATATTTAACTTTTATTTTTCCATTAGAAACAATCGAATAAAAAAAAAAACTAATAATAATAAAAATCTATAAATATAATTATTTATTTTGTTTTATTTTTTTATTTTTAAATAATAATAAAAAATTTATAAGTTTTAAAATAAAAAATTTAATTCCCAGTGGATTATTGATTTTTACTCTATCTTCAGTTTTAATTACTGTTATATTGGAGCTGCGATAAATCAAAGATAGGTATATTAGCTACTGGTACAGTCAAATGCTAACCAATTAGACTTTTTTTTTTTTATGTTTTTCGATCATTATTCTAACCTTTTACATTTCTCATAATTAAACTCAACTTGGCACGTTTTACGAGGGATTTTCTTTGCTTTAAAAAGTACTGGGCTAACGAGAGTATATATAGAAAGTTTACGCTTCTTGTTTGTAGTTTGTAATTTCGATCAGAGTTGAAAAAATAAATTGCCAACTTATATATATATGTAGCACGGTTATATTTTATAAGAAAAAATACTGCAATTGTAACAACTGTCAACAATTTTTTTCGCATTAGAATGTTAACTATCTTTCTTTTAGTTCTAGAACACTAAGCTGTATTTTATATTGCATTTGTCATATGACGCCATCTTGACAATAATCATTAGCTAGTTAAAACATCTATTGGCAAGAAAAAAAAATATAAAAAAACATACCAACGTTTTTGTTTATCTTTAAAATAAAAAAGAAAAAAAACTGCGTTTGGGTATTTAAAATAAATTTCAAATGCGATTTGTTTAATGTTTGTATGAATTTTTACAATGTTACAAAATGTAAATTTATTATCCTATTAAAAAGCATTAAATTGAATTTTTATATTATTAGTTATTAACTTGAAATTTTGAAATTACTTTTCAATTAAAAACTGGCAAAGGTTTTGTTATTTCATTTTGTAGAATAAAAAATTTAGTGCCATAGAGAAAATTCAAGCAGCAAAACAACTAAAATCACGCCAATCGCAAAATCTCAAAAAAAAAAAAAAATAAAAAACCATCAAACAAACTTATTTTTTTGTTCAAAAATTTCACCTTATTTAGTATATACTTCCAAATAAAAAAAAAATAAAAATAACAATTCAATATCTACTTCAATCGAACCTTTTTACTATTATTTTTTTTTTTCTCAAAGGCGAAACAAAAAATTAATTAAAAGAAAAGAAAAGAAAAAAAAGGTCATTCATATCGATATTATTTTAGTTTAAAATCAACGACTTAATGTTTAATTTTTTTTTTATAATGAAACTATTAAATTTACGTATACATTTTTTTTATATATTTTTAAAAATAAAAGTACAAATCCAATTTCACATAGAATGAACGGAAAACCCTGCATTATCGATTTGTGGTTCTGGGTAATGGAAAAACATAAATCCTTCGTGAACATACTGCCTTTCTATATAGTATTTCATTCTATCAACCAAAAATCCTACTTTTCTCACAGCTAAATTACTTTATGCAATTCAAAATTACTCACTCGTTGTCTATTGTCATTCTCTTTTGTTCCTCGTAACAAACAGCTTATCCAAAATACAAAAATTTATTTATTTATATTTTTTTTATTTAACCATCAAATCAATAATAAATTATCAATAAAGCTTTTTATAATTATTAATAAATTATTTTTTTAAATTACTTCAATTTTAAATATATTTTTTTTACAAAAAATATATAACGCTTACGTAATCACGTCTCTCGTTAACTTTTTTCCATCTCTGATCATTATCGAAGAGCAATTAATTTCAAGAGAATATTTTTACCAAATAACCTCTATTTTATTTTTTCATTGATTTTTTTTTCGCATTATTATATTATTCTTGTTCTCTGAAGCTTTTAACAATTTTTTATTCCATTATATTATTTATTGCAAAGATGAATAATTAAATTTTTTAGATATATTTTTGTTTAAATATTTTACGTATTTAATATTTATAATTTTTTTATTTGATAAATGATAATGAAATAAATATAAAAACTGGATAATATATAAGGAAAAAACATGACAGATCATAAAAATTTTGAGTATACTATGTGTATGTTATGTGTGTCAAGATGAGTACCATGAAATATGCTTATCTGTATGTTTGTATTGATGTTATAAAATTTGTAAATAAACATATAGATGACACACACACACACTTTAACAAGTTTTTGATATACTTTTTGTCGTTTACTTTTCTCTAGGGATGATTCAACTTTGTATTTTTAACACAAGACGTAAAGATGGATCGTAAATGATGAGTATGTATATATTTTTATTTTTTATTTTTAGTGGACAATGGAGTATTATTTAGCAACAAGATATTAAAATATATATATACTGGATCTATTATGTCAATACTAAATGCTACTAAATAAAATTATAAAAAAATTTATTACATTGCGTTAAATTGATAGTAACCTTTAAATATTTTTGGCAGAATAAATTGGATAAATACAATTTAGAAAATTGCAAAAATAAAAACTCCAGTTATGAATCGTTTTTTTAGTTTTTTTCTATTTTCAACAATTTATTTTAAATTGAATATATATTTTTTAATTAAATCATTGATTCTATGTCGTGAAAAAATAAATATTCAAAGAGTCAACAAATAAATTAAAAAAATATATTTATCTGACAAAAAATTTTAATTTTAACGTTATTTAAAATTTTTATTATACATATATAAATGCAGTGTCTATTTTTTTCTTTTTTTTTATGTTCAACAAAAATAGATTTTGCGATAAAAGGATTTGAAATGAAATTCAAGTTGGTCCAAGTGTATGTATGTGTATAGCCGAGTATTTTAATTTAGTAGTCGTCCGAGAGTTGGCAAGCTCTTTGGAAAATTGCCAAAAAATTTTATGTTATTTTTCTTCCAACCATGTCCATCGTTTTCTGTTGCACCCGTCATTTCAATTTTTGCACTAATAACAGCATTGAAAAAGAAAAGAGAAATACCGCAGAAAAATAAAAAATTGAATTAATTAATTCGAGGGATTATTTGTGTATGAATTACTAATGTTTCGATAGATACAAATTGTATAAAAAAAATAATTAAAATTAATTATACAATACTAATAGTGTAAAAAAAAAAAAATTAATAAGCAGAGAAAAATAAAAATTGAATAATAATAATGATAATAATATTAACTAGAATAATAAAAAGTGAAATAATTCGAGTCGTTCTGGATTTTACCTAACAATTAAAAGCTTTCAACGGTACTCAATTGTCCCATGCGACTAACGAACAGTTTTTCCCCTCTTCTATTTTATTTCTCTCTTGCTCTATCTCCCTCTCATTATTCGTTTTATCCTTTTTTTTTTTTTCTATTATTTTTTTTCTCTTTTTTACCTCACTCACTTCTGGTACTTTTGAGTGTTTTTATGCTGGGCGCGGCCTCTCTAATTCTGTAATTAAACGACGGACGATTTTCGTGTGATCTATGCCACCCATTTAGTGAACCAAAGGAAAAAATAAAATTTCATAAAAAACGATTTAAAAATTAGACGCAAGTATATATATATACTCGTATTGTTACCGAAGGAAAAATAAAAAATAAAATAATAATTTCTCTTTTACAAATGCCAACACCACAAGTATAGACACATATATATTTTGTGGCCAAAAAACTTTTCAATTTTATCAAAGTAAAAACAAAAAAATAAAATATAATAAATATATAAAAATCTATAAGACACAACTCAAGAAAATTGGCAAAGACAAAAACTTTTGGCCCTGATATGTATACCAAATGTTTCTTCTTTTTTTTTTTTTACTTCATTCATTTTTCTTTTCATTTGCTTTTTTTTCTGTTTTCATATATGTCCATATCTTTTAGTATAAGAGTTTCCTAGCGTGACGTGTGAGTATGTTTCGTTATATATATATAAAACAGAACAATTTTCGAAAGATGAAGAAAAAAAAGTTGAAATAAAATGCTGACAAAAATCAAGCAACAAAAAGTAAAAAATAAAAAAAATAAAAAAAATCAGCTTTGTGTCAGCGTTTACATCCCAAAGATTTTTAGATGTGTGACAGTAAAATAAAAATCCAAGTTAAAAAAAAAAAAAAATACATATAAACAACAATGTGATATTTATTTTATTTTTTTTTTAATATTCTAGTTTGAGATCTGGTATTCTGTCACAAAAATAGAAAAAAAAAATGAAAAAACTAGCTTTAGTTATTGAAATTGAACGAGAGAATCGTTCAGTTGTCCAGTGTGGTTAACTGGTCAACGAATAAAATGTCGAAATTGTTGAGGTAAAGAGTCAGAAAGACAGGAAAAAAATAAATAAATAAATAAAGAACTGGTGAGTTGAGTGGTTAGAAAATAAAATGAAAAATAAATAAAAATATAAAAATAAGGGCAAAATAAAATGTAAAAAAAAATGAAAAAGAAAGGTCAGTTGTGATGCTTTGATAGACAAATAAAATACTGATTATTGGCTGGTGTGTTTGGATAAATAAAAAAGGGTGAATGAGAAAAGGGCTGGTTGCTGTGGTAAAATGAACTCAGTGTTCAGGGATACGCCACCAGCTCTGTTCCTAGTTTCAGGCTCACGTATACTGGGAAGTGGCTGGTGAGAGTTTGCGCAAGAGAGGATAGGCGTCGGCTGAGGGGGAGGCAAAAATATATATATGTATATATATTTTTTTTTTCTTCTCGAAAATGGATGAACAAGGGAACGTGGTTGATGTTGCTTCAGTGCGACATCATCTGTCGCTGCATACGCATTAATTATATATCATTTTTTTTTAATATTAAAAATATTTAATAACACATTGCGACTAATTTGAATCAGCAATTTTTGTGTTATTAATATTTCAGATTAACCAACTATATATATGCTTTTGAAGATTTTTATTTTTCCAATTTATTTTAATTTAAATATAGAAAATATATATATTTTTTTTTTTGTCCTTTCGTTTTTATTAACTTTGTCAGGTCTTGATTTTACGTTGTCTTTGATATCAAAGTATAAAGCACTTGGACAAAGTAAATTGATAAAATTAATAGAAAATATTTAATCAAGATATAATAAATTGAATAACTAAATAAAGTTATCATTTAAAATTAATTTAAAATTTAACAATACAATGAAAAAATTATAATGAAAAAAAAAAATGATATCTTTAAATTATTTTCGCTGATATTGCAGAAAAGTAGTACAATACTTGTTTTAGTCAGACACAATTTATCATAAAATAATATGATTCATGAATGCATTCTAATATTAAAGCTATCCACAAAATTAATCAATTATTATTTCATTTTTCAATTAAATTTTCTATTTTGTCTGACTACTGGTTGATTTTTTCACTGGCTATTTTTTTATTCACATTTGGTCATTTAAAAATAATAACGCTTGAAAAGACAAAATTAAAGATAGCAATTGAATAAATATTGTTGTTCTATAATCAAATTTGAAAAAAAAAAAAATTAATTTTTTTTATTTTAGTGAAGGAAAAGACAAGTGTTAACTTTTAGTGTGAAAATTGTGAAAAATATTATCAACAAAATTGGGTAAGTATATTTGCATGAAAATAAAAAAAAAAAAATATATAAAGAAATTAAGTTTGTTTATTGTGCTGAGGATATGTATATTTTAGTTCTAGAAAAATAAACTTTTATTACTGCATTCATATTTTTTTCCTTTAAAAGTGTTTTAAAAATTGTGTGTTTGTGTGTGACATTTTCATTTTAAGTTGTTGAACAAACTACTCTGACATATTGAAATATAAACAAAGAAAAAAAAAAACATATAAATGAGGTATAAAAATAAAACAAGTCACTACGTAAACAAGTACAAACTAACGCATCATTTATTGCAACAGCTAATACCCGTTTTATTAGGATGTAAAATGCACCAGGTTATACTTAAACTATATAGTGCTGACGTTTGTTTTTTCATCTACTTTTTGTTTATTTAGTTGAACAATTGTAATAACAAACTGAAACATTAAATGTTTTTCTAGTTAAGTACAACTCATCATGAGATAAAATAGAAAATAATAACAAAGAAAAAAATCATGTCAATGAATATCGAAAATTAAAAAAATTAGATTGAGTAAAAAAAGAAAATTAAAAATAAGAAACCTTGACCTTTCTTACTAAAGAAAAAAAATAATAAATAAATAACCACATTTAAATATAAATAAAAAATAAAAAGTGATAATAAAATAAATATTAAATCGATCCACATATATTTATTTGTTCACTTTTTATTTATTTATTTGTTATATTGGAAATAGTATTTTCCTCTGTGTCGCATTTGGCCTCGGGTCGACTTTGATCGGTAGGTAGCATCTTTTATTTTTCACAAAGTCAACAAATAAATAAGACAATGAAAAAAAGAAAACAAAAAGAACTACATAAATAAATAAAAGTAGAACAAAAAAAAAAAGTATGCTATGAAATTGGTACATGATAGCGATATGGTTTGTTCAAAGTCTACACAATAAAATATCTTGTCAGAAAAAAAAAAAAAAAAAGGATATATATATGAATCGTAGAAGAGATAAAAAAAAATTTTTTAATTCACAAAATATACTTTGATAATTTTTTATCCATATGGTGCAGAAAAAAAAAATATACGTACGTTTTAAAAAATAAAATGAAAAATGAGTGGCTTATATAAATAGTCGAATGAATGTATTACTCAATTAGCATAAAAAACCGACATATTTGATTTTAGTACATGTCAGTGTATGCATATTTTCCAGGTATATGATCTCAACATGGGCATAAGCTCTAGTAAGCTCACTTCAATGAGATACACTCAGATGAAAAGCATCAAAAGCACATCACATATTAAAACCAACATATACGAATAACTTTTTCCTTTTTTTAAATAAAAAAATAATATTATACAAAACGAGTTTTGTATAAAATATTTGGCAAGCATATTAATTTTTTTTTTTTTTTTTTTGAATACTTTTCATCGTATTGATGCCAACATAATAAAGATAAAAAAAAAAAAATGATGTATATAATAAATTTAAATTGACGACTTGGCTATTTTTCAAATATTATAAAAATAAAAAAAAATAATATAAATAAAAGATTAAATAAATAATGAACAAAAGATATTAAAGTTTTTTTTTTTTATTTTATCAAAAGCTTATTATACTTAACATAAATAAATTTTCATGATAAAAGTATGAAGCTTCTGCAATTGATTAGTTAGTTGTTTGTGAAGTTTAAAAAATAAAAATAAAAAACCTTACAAAAGTTACAGAGACAATAGGCAATCATGTTTATCAGGTCATCGAAATAATAATGTAAAAAAATATGAAAAGATAAAAAAAAAAAAATCTATTTCAAGGACAATGGGTGTGACAAGATGATAATGATGATGTGGAATATTGTACCAGGCAGTCTTAAATGGCTGGGTGGGGTTTCTCCAATCACTTAGCTAATCACGCCAGTCAATCAGGCCAAGCTTTAACCAATCCTCAATTTTACTTTACAAGCCCAACAAGCCTACAAAACAAATTTCCCCTTTGCTACTATATTTTTTTTTATTTTTATTTATTTTTCTTATTTGATCCAATTTCGATACTCTGATTTTTATTATTTTATTTAACTCAGGGTGTGTTACAATTATACTTTCTGGCATTGACAAAATAAATATATAAATATGTATTATTTTTGTTTACTCGTATTTGTTTTATAAAAATGAATTTTATATTGTTTTTTTATTTTTTTTAAAAAATAGACAAATATGCAATTGTGTGCTCAATTTAGAAGGTTATTTGGCAAACTATAAAGACTCGTTAACATTGAGATAAAAAACGAAAAAAAAATAAATAAAAATAATGGTTTTGACATTATATATTTTCATACATGAAAGTGCACATCTCATTTTGATTAAAAGTTTTTGTAAAAATTATTATTTGTGTTATAAAACAAAGTTTCAGACAAAAAACAAAAAATTAATAATAAAGTTTTAACAGTTGGATAAAATTCAGGCCACTAAGTGATATGTGAGTGTGATTAATGATAATTACAAATAATTTATATTTTTTTCAACTTTTAATTTACAAATTATAATTTATACATCTCATGACAAGTATGTATTTGTAAATGCGTAAAAAATAATAATTATATATTTAATAAAAAATGATGAAAAAGCGTGAGTGACAAATAAAAAAAATAAGACGATTGTCGACATAATGTTGTAGATTTTTCTTGATAGCATGTTTAGTAATAATTTAGAAAAAAAATAATAATAGTAATACCATTACATAAAAAAAAAAAAAAAAAGTATTTAATATAATTATACGTGATTTAATTTAACCAGATTGACAGAAATATTTTCATGGACACGAAAAGGAAATGAATGAAAAAAAAAATAAATTCTAGAGCGTGTTAAAAGTGAGTCGCTGATTACATGATGTTTGGATAATTCACACATAAATATATCAGAAATTTAAAACTATAAATTAAAAAACAACCTTCAAAAAAAACAAAAAAAAATAAAAAATAAATAATGAATTATTATAAATTAAAAAATAGCAAAAAGCAAAAAAAAAAGCATCTGAATGAAAATAATTATCTTTCAAGTTAAAAGAGTAAATTAAAAAAAAAAAAAAAAAAAAAAAAAAAAAATTATATTCATGATTAAAATAATAACAAATAAGAAACAGGTCATATTAAAGGTTCATTAGGGCACAGTGGATGGTATCTGACCCGAATTCATATTTTCATTTCTTTTTTTTTTTTATATAGTGACAGATGTATAGGAACCGCGAGAAAAAGTGGTGGATAAAGGCAAAAGAGGAGAAAATTAAAAGAGGGATGAAAATAAAGGTGAATTGAAGTTAAAGAGGGGCAAGATTATGAGGAAGTAAAGATAGAAGAAGAGTAGAATGTAGTGACTGATAAGGGGGAAGTAAAAAAAGAGGGAAAAAAAAAAATGAGGGAGAATTGTACAAAACGTAGTGGTGCTTTTGGAAAAGGCAACTGTGCGGGTGAGATCTGTGGTGGTGACTCTCTCGATGAAATGAGAAGAGGTAGTAAAAAAAGAAAAAAAAAAAGTAAATAAAAATAAATAAATAAAATAAAAAAATAAGTTAAAATAAAGAAGGACGAGAAATATAGAAACGAGGGATAACAAAAATGATGGGGGTGGACTGTTGGAAAGATAGTACAGGGTTGGTGCGTTTAATAAGGGTTGTATTTTTTGCGCAAGCGTCAATATTCCCACTCTAATATTTGATAGTAATACAACTGTCTACTACCCTCTACCCTCAACAAATGCATAACCCTTACGGGCGGGGAAGCATTGTACCAACTGACGACGACTGCACAGTTTGGCCTCGGTTGCCAATCCAGTAGTACGTTTCGCTTTGGTCAGGCAACATAGCCACTTGTACAAAATTATTATTATTATTATTTATTTATAATTTAAACTATTATCGTGGACTTAGACAATAAATTTAATAAATTTTTTTTATTTAAACTTTATACTAAATATATATTTCTTTATTTTTAAATAAAGCTCAAGTGTACATGAGCAGGAATTTATATATTAAAAAAAATTTGTTACAACGCGGGTGTTAAGATATCTTGAAAAAAAAATATATAAATAAATAATTATTTCTTTGAAAAGTGTTTATAATGACAAAGTGTCGATAATTTATTTATTTTATATAAATTTTTTTGATTTATAAATTTATTTATTCACATAGTTCGATTGTTTTATTTTTTTTTAATTTTTTTATATTTAAAAATTAGTTGAGAAAAAGCTTTTATGAAGATTGTATTGTCAAATTAAATACAGAAGAGAGAAAAAATCAAGGAGATACTCAAGCAACATTGAAGATTATAATCTTGCAAAAGTGAGAAAGAGAGAGAACGATTGACCCTCAATCTTCGAGCTACGGCGCGTGGTACGTTGATCTTGATCACTTTGATCACGGGGGATTACCCGTTCGTCTTGTTGTACAACACGTCAAGGGGTTGCTACAACTTGGGGTAAAATGCAAGTAATAAAAAATTAAATTTTTATATTAAAAAAAAATAAAGCGTAAATCTATGTCAGCTAAGACTGGTAGAATTTAAAAAAAAAAAACAATAGAAATATTATTTTAGCCAAATCAATTTGTCTCTTCTTTCTTTGGAAATAGAAATTAAAGAGTTAAATTTTTATTTCAAGTATAATAGATATATTTTTTTATTTATATTTTATCGTGCAACAGTGTCATCTCATTTTTCTTTACAATTTAATTTTCTCGTGATATACAGCATCTCATATATATGCTCCACTAACACGCTTTATAACCTGACAAACGCCCTTTTTTTTATTTTTTTCTTTTACCACACTCTGTTATAAATGTATTATTATTATTATTTTTTTTTTTATGTGAAAAGTAACGCGAGTCATCTGAGAGAGTATCTCAACCCAAGTTTTACGATCGCACAAAATTTAATACAGCTCGAAACATCTACCCAAGACACACTCACTTCTTCTATTATTTTTTTATTTTTATTTTTATACTATATTTTTTTTTCTTTTCATTTTTACCATCTCATACCACTTTGTACCTCATTTTTTTTCCATTAATTTTTTTTCCTTTATATACTTTTTTCTACTCGAGATTTTCTTGTTTTCCCTCGGGTGTTGATATTATTCTGATAATATCAGTACGATTTCTTCAGCTGTACAAGAAAGACCATCACTCTTGGTCACTGATTGTATACACGATCAAACTTGGTAAGCGATAAATCTCTATACACAATAGAAATAATTTTCTTTTAAAAAAAAAATTTAATCGAAAAAATAAATAAATAAAAACAAAAATTTAAAATCAACTTGATAAAATTATAGATATCAGTTTAAATTAATTAATAATTTAATAATTCAAAATAAATAATAATTTTTCAAAATTAAAAATGAGGTTACAGTGTGTATGTTAAGGTCGTTTTTACAATTTCATAATAATTCAAATCTTAAAATAAACGACGAAATAGCCTCGCGAGAATTAGTCGATTGCGTGAGTTACAAAAATATTATATCGTCTCGACGTGTATTAGACGATATTTCGTAAATTATAACTCGGTTCATTGTAAGCTAAGTGCTGGGTTAATTCCAGCGAACGAATGTTCAATGTCAGACAAGCACACCATTACTGCAATAACAAAAAAAAATCATATATATAATAAAATTGAAAATAAGAAAGAAATAATATATAACAGAAGAGGAAAAAGAGAAGTAAAAAAAAAAAAAAATGAATAAAACAATCTGTGGTAAGGTTCTACCCACTCCGACGGTTAACAGAAATAGAATTCCTTTAGTTGAATCCATTTCACTTGCTCTCACTTTCACTGGTAACCAGACAGTCTGCCCCAGGCATCAGCATGACGTGAAACGGAATAAGGAAAAACGTCAAAATAAAAAAAAGAAATTGAAAATTATCCGTGTTGGTACCTCGTGGTACATCATTACAAAGAATAGAAAAAATAAAAAAATAAAATAAAAATACTGTTATTCATGAAATTGTAGCCAATTAAATTGACAGAAAGAAAAAAAAAAAGAAATTCGATAAACGATACTGTCGAGTCAGTGATTCTATTATTTTATTTTATTTTTTTTATTCCTTTATTTTGACTATCGTTGAGGAAAATTAAATGAATGTGACAGATTTCATGACCAAGTGAATGAAAGCACTGTACACGATCGATAATTAGTATAATGAGAAAAAAAAAATTTATATTCATAAAGTATCAAGGTATTTATATCATACATAATTATTAAAAATAAAAAAAAAATTAATTTAAATTATTTATTAAATTTATAAAAATAAAAATAAGATAGATTAGTCTATGGTTTGAGAGTCGTCGCGACGACTACTCAAGATAAATTTAACGTTTGCGTCTCATGTTACCACAAATATCAGCCACAAAAATAGACATCATTTCTGAGTCTTAGTAAGCATGGCAGTTGAATGCCAGAAAAAGCCACACACAACTTGATTCAACCTCTAATCATTCGGTTCAAAAAATTTAAAAAAGTTCAAAAAATAAAATAAATATATATACTAAAAAAAAAAAAAAATAAAATGAAAGAGTAAAAGGTATTAAAGTAAAGTCTAGTGAATTTAAATATTTTCAATGTAAAAGCTTTCTACTTTAAATCCTTCCGTTTTGGCATTTCCGTTATCGAGGATTTTAAAGTTCGTTCAAGTGAAGATATCGCTAGGGTGACTCCATTGTTGCACCCTCAACATTTATAATGCCTCTCTTCCTGCCAATACTCGGATTCACAAAGGTACAAAAATACAGAATGACATCACACCATCATTTTACAGTGTTTAAAAAAAAAGAATTAAATCGAGTTGAAATTAAAATAAAAAATAATATTATTTTAAATTTAAATGTTTGTTTTTTTTTTTTTTTTAAACATCAATTTAACTTGAAACTTAATTAACATACCATTTAATAAACTGTATGCAAATTAATCCATAGTTTGTGGAAACAATATTGCACGTGTGTGGGTGGGTGTATATTAAGTATATATATATGTTAATGCACATGAATGTGACAGTGAAAATTACTGTACAGAATATATTCACAAGGGTTGTGATTGACCAACATAGATGGTAATTGTTGGCAATATCACTGTCCATGACAAAACTCCAGACAGCGTAACAATCAAAAATGTCATTGACAAAACCACCACACTAATCAATATCATCATTATTTCGACAATAATGGTTACTCAACTGGACAACATTAATAAGCAGAATCAAAAAAATATCATTGAAGATAAGTTAAAAAAAAAATACAAGAATTAATGATTGAAAAATTGTGTGACAGTCATAACAATGTTAAGCTTAGCTGGTTGAATCCGGGTCAAATATTAAGTACGTTTAAAGCATTTGGTCCCCTTCAACCAGCTTTAGTTGACATTCGACATCAACAAGTCATAACAAATCAACAAAACATCAATGGAATTAACCAATCAATGCATCATTACAATAATCATCTTTTTTTTTTTTTTTTAAATATAATTTAAGAAAAATATTTTAATAATGATAAAATTCTTTTATATAAATTGTTATTATAGTTTTAAAAAATTGTCTTTGATGGTGATTATTAATTAAACACACTTGTCTTTTAATTTAATATTAATTAAAATGTCATGTTATTGTTTTATCAACTTTTTTTTTTTTAATTAATAGAACAAGGCAAGTCCGTGTATATTATGAAGGGGTTATTATGAAACTAGTTGAAAATCAGGTAAATTTTAGAATAGATTATAGACAGCTGCTTGGAAATTGTTATGCACTTTGAACACTGCCAAGAATATAAAATTATTTTAAGAGTTATAATTAAAAAATAATATTTTTAACATTTCAAGATAATAAATCGATTTTCAATATGTCTTGATAATATCTTATTTATTTGGTTTAATTTATTAAGATACGTCAATTGCGATATATTAAAAGTAGAAAAAAGAAAATGCTATTTTGACATTTTCTAGATAATGTCATTTACTCAAATTGCCAATTAAATATTGAATAACTATATTATTTTTATTTAAAAAGTTAAAAAATTAAAATGGTGTCGAATTTATTATTTTTATTTAGAATCAAATAACTTTTAATGAAAAATCATTTTAATTTTTTAATTATATAATTTTCCTTATTCTATTATAATAAAGTTTTAAGCTGCTATAGAATTCTAGCAAATCATTACTCCATTACAAAACTTTAGAAAATAATTTCATGTTTTTTTTCTTCGTTTTTTATGAGCTTTTTTTTCAATGTTTTTCATTTTATTTTCTTATGATTTTTATTCTTTTTATATATCTCTTTGCTATTTGCTCTCATTTTATTTTTTTTCTTTTGAATGCTTTTCTCTGGTTTCATGAAAATAGAATCTTGGATGGGTGTAGACCGGATATAGTATTCAATCTCAATTTCAATGATATCAACTCTTGGAAAACCCAGTTTCTATTGAAATCAAACCAGATAATATATCAGGTATCTTATTATTATTTTCAAATATAATTATAATATAATATGTAATATTTTACAAAGAAAAATAAATTTATATTTTTTTTAAAAAATAATATACCTTATACATATAATAGGAAATTTTATTTTTGACATTAATGAGCAAGTTATCAAGCATGAGAAAATTCATCAAAAAACAAACAAAAAAAAATTATTATTATTTTTTAAATGTACTCAGTAAAAAATTAATTAAAATGTACATAGTAGAAAATTTATTTTTCAGTTTTAACGTTGATTTGTGTTTAAAAATTTTATCGTTACAGAAATTGTTGTTTATTTTTTAATAAAAAACAATTGACATATGTTTTTGAACAAAAAAAGAAACAATATTATTTTGCAGAAATAAATGCATTTATAATTATTATAAATGCAGATTATATTTAAAAGTCAGTTATCAATACAAACTTATCATATACAAACACAAATGATAAAATAATAAAATTTTTAAAACATGTATAAATTAAATTTATTCCATTGACACGTATCGAGTGAATGAAACATTTTTCTTTATAAAAATTTTTATGATGTATTATTTTGTAAATTGTATTATATATTTTTTCATACATCAAATGATAAAATGATACGATTGATGTGACATGAACTGATATTAATATTTGTTATTTTTAATAATAAAAATTGTATGTATATGAAAATAAAAAAAAAATATATTTGTTTAAATTTTTATATGAGTTTTTATATTTTACATGACGATAAAACTTTGATGAGTTAAATTCATTTAAATGAAAATTGATGTAGATCACTTCAAAGGGTATTATATGTTTTATTTTTTTTTCAACAAAAAAAAATGACTCTTTTTAGTTTGAAATAAAATCAACGTTACTGAGATTCACGTAAATAACATTTGGTTATAAAGCGTTCATGTTGCGATATAAATAAATACACCAGCATAAATATACTTGCAAATTGTAAAAAAAAAAATACATATATATATATATTATAAATACGTGATGGGGTGCAAGCGGGAATAATATACAGTTAACGGTTATACGGTGAAAAGTTGCTGCGTGAGATAAAGGGGTTGTATATCAAGGAGCCACGCCTCACACGAGAACCACTTCCGGTCTAGACACGCGAGTTTGCTTGACTGGCATATCCACGAAGACAAGACGAACGAGATATCTGATGATTCTTTATATACATATATATATATATATATATTGGGTATTATCTTTGCGTGTGTATATACTAAATTGATGCACAAAAAATATATCAAATATTATGCTGATCTTTTTCATTCTCTTTAAATACTTTTCTGCTATTTTTTTTTTTTGATCGTTTATTATTTATTTCAAAATTGAATTTGAAATATCGACATGTAAAATCGATATTCTATCATAGCCATCAACATGATGCATAACATACTCGATAAAATTAATAATTTTTAAAATAATATATATTTTTATCTTTGAAATAAAAAAATTTTGAAATTTCTATCAGGGTATGATATTTATTATTATTTTGTGGTGAAAAAAAAAATTATAGAAAGTAACCTGTATAAATGTAAATATAGTGAAAAAGAAAAAAAAAGTACGTCAAAAACTTACCAAGTTTCCGGTGACAAGCAAATTGGAATGAGAAAAAAAAAAACCACTCCGAGTAGTATGAAAATTTAAACTCACCTGTAACAAATAAGCAAAAAAAACAAAACTATTATTATTATTGTTATTAAAAAATATAATATAAATAAAAATATAACTGTAAATAGCAACAGATTAACAAGTGTCACTCACAGCTGGATATTAATTATATTTATTCTACTTGGTGTCTACACCATTTTACTTAGATTAATGCCTGAAGTCAACTTAAAGATCTCTTGCACTGTTCTAGGCACACCTGGCATTTTTCATTAAAAAATACGAAAATGAGAAAAATAAAATGAATAAATAAATAAAAACAACAAAGACATGATTAATGCAATTTATCATAGAAAAAAAAAAATAATAAATAATAAAAATTAATTTAAAAAAAATATTGAAAAATGTCAAGATAAAAATAATTAAATATTTTAAAAATAACAATGATAATAATCCTGACATTTGTTGTGATGGAAAAAAAAAATCAAAAAACATGAAAATAGGTTGATAATAATTGCGATTAATTATAAAATTTTTAAATGACATTTAAGTAATGAGATTGAAGATTGAAATAAATTGATTGTACATTTAATTATGAAATATAATATTATAATTGTAAGAATAAAAATAATAATTAACATTTGAATAAATAAAATTTCAAGATTTCAAATTATTTGTTTATATTTATGAACCTATCATTACACAATTTGCTGAATATACTATTGACATAAATTTGGTTTGTATAATTTATATCTATGTTGGAGTTCAAAGGTATACTATGATATTCTAGAGTAAGTAAATATTTGTCAGAATCATGAGAATTCTGCTGTTACAGCATACGCGGTCTGCTGAATTTTAGTCCATGAAGTTGCAAACATTGTATAAAGCAATGAGCACATTCAGTCTATATCATCTCTGTATACACTATGTGTACTTTGACAATATTACATTGACTTTGTAAAACAATCATATATACAGCTTAAAATCATTTTGAAAATCTTGATGATTAAAAATCAACATTAAAAAAATAATTAAATTAATAATAATTAAAAAAAAAATTATATTTATATTCAAGTCGAAATTTAGTTAACAATAGTAAAAAAGAAAACTGTTTTTTATTTTTTTTAAAGCTTTGTAAATATTTCAAACCAATTTAAACTGATAGAACGATATTGAAAAAAAAAACAAACAATCTTTTTTTCTTTTTTTTTGTATTGACTGCTTGATTTTAAATTAAAAAAAAAAAGCGTCAAATTGAAGTCACAAAATACAAGCGAGCAGTTTTTAAAAACACTTCAAACAGTCACAGTAATTTGATATACTCTTTGTGTGTGCTGGTGACAATCAAGATTATTATTTTTATAAATAATCAAATAAACTTTGGGGTATGATACAGATTACTATTATTATTTATTTTAATTAAATAACAAATAACAACAAGGATGCATATTATTTTTTATCTTCAATATTTAGTTTTATATAAATAGATAAAAAAACAAATTTAATTAATCATATTTAACAAGTTTATATAAGAAAAATGTTAGCTGAGAATATTTTCAAATGAATGATATTTATGTATATAATACGAGTAATATGTATTTGTTGTAAATGTATATACAGTGTAGTTTACTTTATTATTTATATATACAATATACAAGGTGAGTCTGTAGAAAATGCCCGGGCAACGTTTATTATTATACAGTTTCAGAATATATACTGAATTTATATAAATTCTATGAGAGTGCATAATATTTTTTTTTCAAATTGCAAAATCATATTATACTTTTAGTCATAATTTAAAAAAAAAATTAAATATTCAAATAATTTAAAAAACATAAAAATTCAAAAGATAAAATATATTTGTGGTTATATTTTTAAAAATAAAATTCATCAATTTTTATTATAATTTAAAAAACCTCTTTCAATGTATGGTAATTTTTTTGAATAAAATATTTATCAAATATAAATAGTTGAAAAGTAAAAAAAAAAACAAAAATCGAGTAAAATTTTCTACACGAAAAATGTTAATTATAAATTATTGAAAATTTAAGTAGTATAAATACAAAATAGTCAGCCAATTTAAAAGTTTATATTTAATTAAATTGACGGCCAATTAAAATATATCGAAATATAATATTTTAATTAGACATTTTAATTTAAACAGTAAACATAAAAAATTTAAGACATATTTCTTTTAAATAAATGTTTATTTGAAAAAGTATTAATAACTTTGACTTTAATTTAATTTATTGTAGCGTGAATCTTGTCGATTTAGTGGTTTTAAGTTTAAGAGCTAAATCATTGGGTTAATACTTACGAGTTGCATTAGACTTTCTTGCACTTGCACATTTATATATTTGTCTCAAAACTATGATGCTATATATTTTGTACGTTCTGTAAGCTCTCTAAATTTCAAACCTTTCTAAATTTTTAACTTTAAAACAATATGTATATATACTTGCTGACAAGCCACACCTCACTATCTTTTTCTCTCTCTTACTTGACTCCCCTTTACTCCCTTTGGACTCTCTTCATTCACGAATCTATCTACATTGCCAGCAGGCTTTGACGTATATCACCAACTGTGTGTGTACATAAACGAGAAATCCATTAACGATGCAAAATGCAACCTAGCACCTGATTCATACATTTAAACTAAAATACTTATACGACACATTGACATACGTATATTTAAATGCATATATGTATTATTTTCTCATTTAACAATTTCAATATAATTCAAATTTAAAATTACTTTTTGTTTACTTCACAAGAAAGTAATTAAAATATATATTTTTGTGTACATATTAAACAACAAACATTAATTGCATCATTCAAATTTATCTCTACTATTGGTAAATACAGAAACAAAAAATTAGAAAAATTTAATCTTAAATTCTTTACAAGAAATTTTAATTATTATATATAATGAAAAACATTTGATGTTATAATAATTAACTTAAAAGTAGTGTTGTAAAAATGAAAAAAAAAAATAAAATATATATTTATTTAAATTACCACTTTAACTTTTCCACAAAATTGAATGTATGATAATACAAAATGGTACTATTCTGTGTCACAAAATATGAATTTAACTTTATGCCAACAAGTATATACTCATAAACAAAAACAAGAGACAATTCAACTTCAAAATCCTATAATTTTATTGTCAACTTTGTTACATATTATAAGGATATTTTTATTTTTTATTATTATTTATATTTTTATACTTTCATATTTTTTTTTCCTTTTTTTTCCATCATATTTTGCATTACTCTACTGGTATTAACGTTCGGGGCATCTCGAGGGGTTGTATTCATGCAAATGGTAGGAAATAACCAGGAGGGGAATGAAATTCCGGCTCTACAATGTATAAATGTCACATGCACACACTGTGCTTGACTGTGTGTATACTGACTTATGAAAAGCAGGCAAGTGCATGTACATATATAGGCAAAAATGTAGCATAAAAGATGAATGAATAAACTTTTTTTCTTTGAAGAAAAAAAATATATATCCACATATATATAGGTCATGGTAATTATTAAATTTTAAATCTAATAATTAATACGTTTTAAAT